>NC_133618.1:569817909-571017968 GCF_048593235.1 Sminthopsis crassicaudata
AAATGGAAGGAGTACTAGGACAATGCAGTGCCCTAGAAGCCAAGGGAACTGAGTCCTAGTGAAGGAATCACAAGATTACACACATAGAGCATAAAGGAACCACTAAGGCTATCAAACCCATTGTCATCATTTTACAGATGGAAAAAAACAAAAACCAAAACCTGAGGTCCACAGAGGTTAAATCAGCTGACAAAGGTCATACAAATATGATCTGGGATTTGAACTGGGGTTTTTGTGACTCAAAGTTGAATGCTTTTTCCTGCCTACCATAACTTAAGACAGGTGCTGAAACAAATGAAGTTTAAGGTTAAGAAAAAAAATGAAGTGGTTAAAAGACCTTTGGTTTTAGCAATATGGAAGTGGTGACCTTCAAATGAATAGTGTCAATTAAATGACTAGAATAGAAGTCAGTGCTGGATTTTAAGAAGGGAATGAGTAGAGAGAGAGGTAAGGCAATAGTTCAGACATGAGTTAAGGATCTGCATAAAGATAGTTATAGAAATGGAAAGGAAAAGAGAGATGCCTAAGATATTGTAAGGAAACCAATACATGACACTTGTAATTACATTTTAAAGTTCATCCAAGTACAACCTGTAAAACAGAAATATCACCCATTGTGTTCCTTTTTCTGAGTGTCTTAGAAGAGTCTCCGATTTTACTCCTGTCTGCCATGATATCGACAATGTGCCTACTGAGCGCCTGGCTGACGCAGTTACAACAATCCCAATTTGGAAAATCTGATAATCAGCCATTGCCCTTGACAAGAGCCTTGATTTATTTAATATCTTTCTTGCAAGAACAACAAACTGCTGATAGAATCATAATGGTATAAAGGGACCTTGAGACACACATTCTCCCTCTTGAGGTAAAGCTGCATTGTAACCTCCAAAGGAAGAAAATCTCACCATTTAATTTTCAAGTTCTCTTCCCTTAGAATCAGAGATTTGAAGGTGGAACAGATCTTTGCTGTTCAGTCATTTTGTTCTTGTCTGACTCTTTGTGATCCCATTTGGGGGTTTTCTTGGCAAAAATACTGGAGATACTGAAGAGGTTTGCCATGAAGATGAGGTTAAGGCAAACTGGGGCAAACAGGTCACATAGCTAGTGTTTGAGATTGGATTTGAATTCTGGTCTTCCTGACTCCAGGCCTGGCATTCTATCACCAGCTGCCTTTAGAGGTCATTATCCCCTTGTTTTATAAGTGAGGAAACTAGGTCACAGAGAAGAGAGTTGTTTGAAGTCACAAAGGTAACAAGTAACTGAGCAGGTATTTGGACTTAGGTTTTTTGACCTTCTGATTACCTATGCCAGTTGAATTAGCAGCTTAACTCAATGTTTCAAGGGCTCAAGCTCCTCCCTTTTCATAAGGGTTTGACTTCCTTCAGGTATTATTTCAAAGTGTTAACATATGTCTTAAATTATGAAATCATAGAGAGCTAGTTAAAAGTAATCTCATCCAACCCCTCCATTTTACGGATAAGAAACTGAGGCCCATATAGCAGAATAACTTTCTCAAGGCCAGACAGGGAGTAAGTAGCAGTCAGGATTTAAACTGGAAACTTTGATAACAAATTCTGGGCTTGTTCCACTATGGCTGAAGGGGATAAGTGTTTACATGCCAGGTATTGTGCTAATGCTTTTTTTTTTTTTTTTTTCCAAATCTTATTTCATTTGATCCTCACATCCACCCTACTAAGGTAGGTGCTATGGGTGCTATTATTATTTTTATTTTACAACTGAGGCAAATAGAGTCACAGAGTTCATAAATATCTGAGACGAAACTCCTGACTACAGGCCCAGTTTTCCATCTACTTTGCCACCTAGCTGGCACAAAAATGTGTCTGATCTCAGCACTTCAGGATCGAGAGACCTCATTGGTCTGCATAACGATTGAAGAAATAATGTTGCTGTGGCAGTGGTTGTTTTAATTTGCACATGATTCCATTTTTCACATTTCTTCAAGTCCTTGCCCAAGGTACTTTGGGACCTCCTAGAGCCTGACTCAGTCTCTGAACTAGGTCTAACTATAGAGTATCTATACCACACTGACAATTCAGCAAGAATCTTAGCAGTAACATGGCAAGACCTGTATGAACTTATGCAAAGTAAAGTGAAAAGAACTGGGAGATCATTGTGCGCCATTAACAGCAATGTTGTAATGTGGATCAGCTATGAAAGTCTTGGGTACTCTGATCAATAAAATAATTCAAGATAATTTCAAAGGACTCGTGATGAAAAAATACTATTCACTTTTAGAGAGAGAACTGATGAAGTATAGTCAAGATGAAGTATAATTTTCTCACTTATTTTTCTTTTTTTTTTTAAAATATAGCTATTTGCATTTGTATAATTTCACATGTGTAATTGATATATTGCTTGTTTTCTCAGTAATTAAAGGAAAGGGTGGGAGAGGGAGAGAAATGAAATTCAAAATTTACAAAGAAAAATAATATTATAAGTAAATAATATTTTAAAATCTTTTATTTTCAAAACATATGCATAGTTTTCAACATTTACCCTTGCAAAACCTTGTGTTCCAAATTTTTTTCCCTCTCTTTCCCCATCCCTCTTCTAGACAGCAAATAATCCAATATATGTTAAACATGTGTAATTCCTTATACATATTTCTACAATTATCATGCTGCACAAGAAAAATCAAATCTAAAAGGGAAAAAATGAGAAAGAAAACAAAATGCAAGCAAACAACAATAAAAAAGTGAAAATATTATGTTGTGATCCCCACAGTTCTCCCTCTGGGTGCAGATGGTTGTCTCCATCATAAAACCATTAGAATAGGCCTGAATCACTTTGCTATTGAAAAGAGCCATGTCCATCAGAAGTGATCATTGTATAATTTTGCTGTTGCTGTGTACCATGTTCTCTTGGTTCTACTCATTTCACTTAGCATCAGTTCATGTAAATATCTCCAGGTCTCTCTGAAATTATCCTATTGATTGTTTCTTTTTCCTTTTTTTCCCCCCTGAGGCAATTGGGTTAAGTGACTTGTCCAGGGTCACCCAGCTAGGAAGTGCTAAAAGTCTGAGGCCAGATTTGAACTCAGGTCCTCCTGACTTCAGGGCTGGTGCTCTAACCACTGAGTCACCTAGCTGTCCCTGCTGATTGTTTCTTATGGAACAATAATGTTCTGTAACAATCATATATCATAACTTAGTCAGCCATTCTCCAGCTGATGGACATCCACTCAATTTCCAGTTCCTTGCCACTATTAAAAGGGCTGCTGCAAACATTTTTGCACACATGGGTTCTTTTCTCTTTTTTATGATCTCTTTTGGGTACAGACCAAATAGACACCTTGCTGGATCAAAGGGTATGAATAGTTTGATATCCCTTTGGGCATAGTTCCATATTAACTCTCCAGAATGATTGGATCAGTTCACAGCTCCACCTACAATGTCTATGTCCCAGTTTTCTCACATCCCTTCCAACATTCATTATTATCTTTTTCTATCACCTTAGCCAATCTGAGAGGGATGTGGTGGTACCTCAGAGTTGTCTTAATTTGCATTCTCTGACCAATAGTGATTTAGAGCATTTTTTCATATAACTAGAACTGGTTTTAATTTCTTCATCTGAAAATTGTCTGTTCATATCCTTTGACTATTTGTTGGGAGTGGCTTGTATTCTTATAAATCTAAGTCAATTCTCTATATATTTTTAAAATGAGGCCTTTATCAGAATTCTTGGATGTAAAAAAAAAAATCCCAGTTTATTGCTTCCTTTCTAATATTGTCTGCATTGGTTTTGTTTGTACAAAAACTTTTTAACTTAATATAATCAAAATTACCCATTTGGTATTCCATAATGTACTACTAGTATTTTTTAAATAAAGGAGAAAAATCTTAACAGTGTACTAGTATATAGTATACTATAACAGTATACCCAATCATTTCTTAAAATACATTGATGACACGTTTTTGATGATCTTAGCTGATTTTCATTTTACTAGTGCCTCTCATGCTTTGATTTTTGAAATCTACATTTCAAATGATACTTCTTGAACTCTAGGTTTTTCAAAATCTCCATTTCAAATCCAGTAAATTCTTTCTACAGCTAGAACTGCCTACATGTTTATTGACACAAACCTATTATAAAACATCATTATAAATGATGAAGGCAACTGGTTCAAAATGGGACACATTTGGTTTTGTGAATGTATTTTTTTTTAACCATAAATTAAAAAGTATGGAAGGTTTCTTTATTCTCCAATTCAATGGCAATCATCATTCTCCCTTTATGTGCTAGACTTGTTTTGGGTAGTGGGGGAAAAAGATGTTTGTTCCGAAAAGGTTAAGTCATGAACTCTATTTCAGCTTCAAATTGCACCAGAGATTCAAAGTAAATCTCCTAACCAGGTGGACTGGAAAATTCTTGGTTGACTGGTTAATTAGAGGTATTTATAAGGTAGATTACCTTCCTACGTGTGTTCTTTTTTCTTAAGACTTGCTGCAGATCTCACACTGAGAGCTCTAACTAAATCTCTGCTTGTCAGGCTGGCCTTCAGCCCAGTCTGCTCTCTGGACAAGGTTAGTGTCTGGAGAATTGAGTAGAAGGCATTTGCTAGCTATTACTCAGTTATTAATG
The DNA here is from genome assembly GCF_048593235.1 of Sminthopsis crassicaudata. Lineage (NCBI taxonomy): Eukaryota > Metazoa > Chordata > Mammalia > Dasyuromorphia > Dasyuridae > Sminthopsis > Sminthopsis crassicaudata. The sequence continues at coordinate 569,822,512 of NC_133618.1, forward strand.
GGGACTGACCTGATTACATGTGGACTAATTATATTTTACAAATATTAGAAGATATCCATGACAGATAAAAATCTATAAAATTTCAAAATTAGGCAAAACCAAATGCATTTTTTTTTTTTACAGAACTTGAAGCTTGTTTGGGAGGTCGGGTTGGCTGACAGCATGACAGATGTAAACATTCCATCAGTTTTTATTTATTTTTTCATTAGAGAATTTATTTTCTGACTTTCAGAAATGTCAATAATAAATAATCAACATGACTTCTAATGCAGATGACACATAGTAGACACTATTTGAGATACTTAGGAGAAATTTCTTTATGTGGTCATAGATTTAGAGCTTGAAAGGACCCTAGAGGCCATCATATTGAATGTCCTTATCTTACAAATAAGGAAACTGAGGTCTAAGAAGATCTAGGCAATTTGCTCATAGTCAGGAAAGTAGTAAACATTGGAGATGATAGTATTTAAACCTAGATCTGCTGACTCAAGCCCATGTTATTTCTATTGTACCATATTACCTTCTCTTCTTCAATTCCCCAAAGAAGATACATAATAGGGGAAGGACCTGTCAAACATACAAGGAAAAGGAAAGCAGAATCATAGAATTTAAATTACATGGGATCTTAGGGATTAGTTTGTCTAATTGTCTCATTTTAAAATGAGGGAGAGAGAGAAGGGGTTATATTAGAATCAAGGATTCTCACTCTTTGTTTTTATTTTTGATGTTATAAATCCCTTAGGCAGTCAAATGAAGCACATAAAGTAAATATTTTGAAGCACATAAAGTAAAATTCATAGAATTGCAAAGGAAGCCAATGAAATAATTTGTCAAAATATTAAGAACATCTGCAATTAAATTATAGCTAATCTTTAGACTGTAAGCTCCTTGAAGATAAAGATTGTCTTTTGCTTCTTTTTGTATTCTGAGCTCTTAGCATAGTGTGCCAGCACATAATAGGCATTTAATAAAAGTTGATTGATTGATATTTAAATCTTAGAACTTTAAACCCTCCGAGATGAGAGAGACTAATTCAAACTGATTAAACTGGCTTATGAAAGAAACCAACCTCCATCTCTACTCATTTCATATATGAGGGAAAACTATCATCATGAAGCTAAGTTATGCTTATCTTGATACTGCTGAGCAAGGGGCCAAGATATTTGTTCTCAGAGTCCTTAGATTCATGTGCTATTATTGCTTAACTCATAATGTATCTCCCCCAGTTACTAAGTTGATACTCTGACTCCAAGGTATTATTTTTTGGTTTTTGCTAACATAATGGTAATAATAGTAACTTATTTGTTACTAAAAACAAGAATTTGTTCATTGGCTAACTGGAATGAGGCAAACTATGAAAAGAGGGTAAAACTAAATAATCTATGTAGAATTTGAACCAATGGATTTAGCTTCATTGGTACCATACCTGGACCATTCAACACAGGGATAATATTTTCAAATGTCCATTTCCTTTCCTTCTTTCATATTGGTCCCTATAAGATCTTATCTACAGGAAATTGAGGTCTTCTTTTATTTTTAAATAGATGGGAAATGATTAGTAATTCACTCTCCCCAGACTTGCAGGCTCAGTTACATTTATAAGATATTCACAAAAAATGCTGCTAATGACACAGTAGCTCTTCAATTATCTGGTCATCTGTTGGGGGACTTCAGTCATCTGGACATCTGTTTGACTTCTCTCTCTGCCAAAAGCAGACATGCTAACAAATTCTTGGCTTGCTTTAATGATGACTTCATTCTTTAAACTGTGGAGGAAGGAGAAAAAGGAGTTACAAGTCTGGACTTGATTGTCATCAACAAAGAAGCTGCTGAAGTAGAAATGTTGGAAAACTTGGGGGAAATGATCACCCCATCAAAGAATTTGTGGTTAATGAGAGGAAAGCAGAACTTCATATGCCATACCCCAGAGATTTGCGGGGGGAAGTCTATTTTAAAAGAGTTCATAAAAAAAGGCAGGTGGGAGCTCATGGACTAAATTTTATAGGGTGGGTCTGCTTAGGAAGAATGGGAAACTCTCAAGAATGAAACTCTGAAGCTATAAAGAGAAAAACATCTGATAAGGAAGGGGGAAGTGTTGTCTAAAGGGATCAAGTTGGATGTAAAAGAAATATCAACTTAGCTTAATTTTTTTAATGACCTAGAAATTCTCATGTTATTTGGTGTTTGTTAAGTTCAGAATAATAAAAAAAAACTTTAAAATTCATATATATATAAGACTTAAAATATAAAAACATGGAATGGTCCTCTAAGGACAGTGTAATAAGTAAGAACAGTATCAACTGAAACTGATAAAAATTCAAAGGGCAACAGAAGAATCTTTTTTAGGTATATAGGAGATAAGAAGGACTAGTTTTTTGTGATGATTAAGATGGTGATAAGTAATAGTCAAGAGAGAAGGGAGGAATATTTAACTTTTATTTAATTTTTTCTTTTTTCTCCTGTAATTAAGAAAAAGTGAAAATGATAAATCTACACTAGAAACCCAAGATAACTAGGCAGATAGGAGTTCAGGTTATCAAAGCCCAACTGAACTACATGATACTGAAAAAAAAAAATCCTGCCAGAAATGATTGTCGAATTAGTAATCACTGAAAGACTTTGAAAAGAAATAAAACAAATACTTATCTATTGGGGAATTGTTAGGATTACTAAGTGAGAACTGAGGTTGTCTGGACAGTGACAAGGTGAGAATTCAGGTTTTCTGGACAATTACAAGGTGAGAACTCAGGTTGACTTGATAGAAGGAGCAAGCCCATTGGCTGAAGTGGTTCTTCCCAGAAGCCCTTGCATTATCCCACGCCCATTCTCTGGGAGGATAAAGAGGACAGCACTCCAGGAAGAGGAGAAGACTCTGAATTGCATCAGGCTTGACGGGGCTCTCTGCAGGAAGGGAAGTCACTTCTTTGGACAAGAGTTAACAGCAACTGCCTGGAGACAACGGTTCGTTACAGGAAGAAGAATCTGTCGGAGAGATTTGAGTAGAAGACACAACAGATCTCTTCCCAGAGAGCGATCCAGCAGCTTCTGGAGACGATAGCTCGCTACAATTGGCGCCCAACGTGGGGCAAGGACTTTTGCTTATCCTGACAAGAGGAGCTAGACCAGACCTTTGCAATTTGGCGCCCGAACAGGGACAAAAGAGACAGCCCGAGTGGTCACTGAATTCCTTATACAAGCTTTTGCAATTATGGGTGTGCCACAAGCAATAAAAACAGACAATGGACCTGCATATACGTCCAAACATTTTACACACTTTTGTGCACAGTATAAGATTTTACATACCACGGGCATACCCTTTAATCCTCAAGGGCAGGCAATAGTAGAGAGAAGAAACAGAGATATTAAGACACTCCTCCAAAAACAAAAGAAAGGGGGAGCCACAGGTAGCCCTAGGGAACTTCTAAATTTAGTTCTCTATACCATTAATTTTCTAATTTTTGACAAAGATGCACTGGCTCCAGCAGACAGGTTTTATAACCCACCAGAAGGGCAGTGTCCAGTGAGAGCATCTCCACTGTCCTTAGATAATCGCCAGGTGATGTGGAGAGATCCGCTTTCTGTATCTCTCCAGAAAGCGGTGAATGGAAGGGACCAGATAGGTTAACTGCCTGGGGGAGAGGGTTTGCTTGTATTTCTTCAGCAGGGGAAGGAATCAGATGGGTGCCAACGAGTCGTGTTCGCCTTGTCCATCAGAGAGAGACAGAAAAAGAGAAAGATCTCAAAATAAAGGAGAAGATCTAAGAAACATCTGACACTGAAAGAGCATGGATAATAAGAAGACTGTTAAAGAACTTTAAAAACCAGCAGGAATCATTGGACTTCCTCACACAAGATGAGACTAATGGACAATGGACTTATGGACATTTATAAATTTTCAATTTATGATTATGTTATATACTTCTAGCATGTGTTACGTTACTATGTTACTATGTGCTTATGTAATTTATGTAATTATCTGTAATACTTCCCATATTGATGGATTTATGTTTCAAGGTCATTTATGTAATTATCTGTAATACTTCCCATATTGATGGATTTATGTTTCAAGGTCATGACTGTCCTATGTTCTAAATCAAAAGAAAGGGGGAGATGTTAGGATTACTAAGTGAGAACTGAGGTTGTCTGGACAGTGACAAGGTGAGAATTCAGGTTTTCTGGACAATTACAAGGTGAGAACTTAGGTTGACTTGATAGAAGGAGCAAGCCCATTGGCTGAAGTGGTTCTTCCCAGAAGCCCTTGCATTATCCCACGCCCAATCTCTGGGAGGATAAAGAGGACAGCACTCCAGGAAGAGGAGAAGACTCTGAATTGCATCAGGCTTGAGGGGCTCTCTGCAGGAAGGGAAGTCATTCTTTGGACAAGAGTTAACAGCAACTGCCTGGAGACAACGGTTCGTTACAGGAAGAAGAATCTGTCGGAGAGATTTGAGTAGAAGACACAGCAGATCTCTTCCCAGGAGCGATCCAGCAGCTTCTGGAGACAATAATAGCTAAATAAATGAAAATTAAAAGAACAACCACAAAGAAATAAAAATGATAGTTGTACAGTTACCAAAAACATGTTTGGTTCCCCCCCAAAAAAAAAACTGAGAAGATCTTCCCACTTCTTTGCAGAGGTGAGGAACACTGAATATATTGTAAGAAAATTTTAAATTTTATTTTCTGTTTTATCGATTTTTCTTTCCTCCTCTTTTGAAAAAAAAAAAAATGCCACCTCCAACAGAGGACAAGGAGAAAGATATGGAGAGAAATGGGTGAAATTTTTAAAAATTTTGTGAAAATGAGGAGGGGCCCATAGAAATGGATAAGAACAAATAAATATACACATTCACAAATACAACCTTTAGGCTAATTAGTACAAATGTTGTCCTGGTTTTAATGATTAGGCAACTGAGATAGAGATAGATTATTGTGACATCTATCTACTTTGATGTGAAGCTAGGGCTTGGATCTTCGTCTTTTGAGTCCAAGAGTAATACTCTGTCCATTCTAGCATTATGTTGTGTAATACTGATTCTTAACAAAGTTTCCTTCTCCTTAAAACTTTTAAGTAGGTGGAATTTATCTTTGGAACCTTTCCTTTTCATTCCATCCTACAAACTACCCTATGATATCCTGTGCTTCCAAGGTAGTCCTATTATAGCTATTCATTCTGGTTTGTCCTCTTTGGCATTCAGGACCTCTTACCACTTGGACTCCAAAACAAAATTTACTTATATCATGTCTCATTTTGACTTGGGTTTTGCTTTTAGATTTTTCAAGTGACAGCTTGGTAACCTGGTATAATTATTTAATGCAAATATACTATATAGAATTTAGCTTATGCTTTTGTTCTCCTTTACCCTAAAGTAAAAGTCCAAACTACTTCATTCACAGCTTTCCCTCTCCTCCCAGATAACATGCTTCTTTAACATTGACCTGGAAATGATATCTCTAATTTTATACTTCTACACTGCTCTCTGGAGGAACCATTGTGAAAGTGATGATAGCATCTTGAAATAGTAGAGTTAATCAGTAAATGCACAACTCAGCTTATTTGGGATGACGAGGAAAGAATTTTCCTGGTGTGGTGTGGCTACAGTGAAGATTGAACTCATGTTCTTGAAGGAATCCCTATGATTCCTATGAGTTCTACCTTCCAAGGTCATCTTGTTTCTACTTATGTGTCTTGTATCTATATTTATACATATTATTTCCCCCCACTTCTTGCTTTATATTATAGTCTATGGTCATATTATATCTCTATTTTTACTCTATAGGTAACTTGAGGACAAAGACTGTCATTAAAAAAACAAAACAAACAAAACAAAAACCTTTGTATCTCTAGTACCTTACATAAAGAAGATGCTTAAAAATGCTTGGATAGTCATTCCATGTTATTGATGGTTTTGCTGTGTTTTAATAAAAATCATGACCACAGTACTAATCCCTATATACTAGAATGGAGTAAATTCTTGCTGGTAGATTATCCGGGTATCCCCTGGTGTTAATGTGATGTGAGCTGTTTTTATCTTTATTTTTTCTTATTCATATTTCAGAAGATAAAAGAATTATAAGTTAAGAGCTAGAAGGCTCTTGGAGGTCATTTAACACAACCCCCTCCTTTTTTCTTATAACATTTGTATGAAACCTTATGCAGCAAGTTCTTTTTGTAAGGCATCAAAGAGAGAAGGAAGCCAAAAGCCAAATCATCCCAAGGAGGACCATAATAAAGGGCAGTGGTGAGTTGAGCAGGTCATGGTGAGACCTTTCTAACGGCATATGCAAAGCTTTATGATATTAACCTTTCTGGGCTCTCCAGAGTACATCTAAGACATTTAGAGAAGAAGCAGAAGAGACTTTATTAGCTGCAGGGGGAGGGGAGCCAATTTTTCTGGAGCCAATTAATGAAAGTACCAACCAAGTGATTGGCCAGGAATGGATGTAGGTTCTTCAGGCATAGGAATCATAGTAATCAACCAATCATCTATGGAAAGAGTACAAAGTGATTGGAGTGAGTCTTTTTCCTCTTCTAATTTCAGAATGCTCACTGAAGAGGCTTTTGGATATATCTGTTCCTATGGCAAAAGTGGAGGACAGAACAGAAAAAGAAATATGTCAGGGAACTGAAGCTCTAACTTCATCATGGCATCTGTGCTCAGCCCATTCCAAGTTTTTGGTACTGGTGATTTCTTTGGGAATTTGCTGAGAAGAGTAATAACATTGGGGATCCAAGTGGGTGGAGCCATAATTCAAGAAAATTATGAGGTTTTTTGAAGGTTATCTATTATTCTAGACTCTATACTGAGTTCCAAAATACTTGAAAAGCCTTAATGACTGTGGTTTCACACGCACACGGCTTGAAATGAATTGACACAGTTTGACTTTTGAGTGCTATGTACTTTTGCACAGGTAGAGCACCCCAAGTGACTGCTTAAAAGTTTGATTTCACTGTCCCTGGGGAATTGAAACGTTCTTTGCAAGGAGACAAGTACTGAAGTACTACACACACACACACAATATAATAACAATAATATCATATATGTATGCATAAATACTATATATGCACATGCTACATATGTGTACACTATCTGTGTATATGATATGTACATGTGCACACACACGCATTGCATTGATATTAACCTTTCTGGGCTCTCCAGAGTACATCCAAGACATTTAGAGAAGAAGCAGAAGAGACTTTATTAGCTCAGGGGGAGGGGAGTAAGGGAATTTTTCTGGAGCCAATTAAGGAAAGTACCAACCAAGTGATTAGCCAGGAATGGATGTAGGTTCTTCAGGCAATACCACACACATAATAAAATCATGTGCGTACACATATTATGTGTATGTGTTATGTGTGCAAATGCTACATACGAATTGCTAACTATGTATATGCTACATATAGGAGATAATTAACATAACATTTTATATAATGTATTATATAAAATATGTGATATATGTGGTGTACATGCTATATATGTAGTACTATGATACATGTGTATATATATATATATATACATACATATAAATATATGCGTGTGTATACACACACACACACACACATGCTTTTTTTTTTTTTTTTTTTTTTCTTTTTTGCAAAAGGAAATCCTTACCTGGTAAAGGTAGAATAATTGTCCAACCCAGAGCGAGGATACATGAAGCAGAAGCAGACCTGAAAACATTACCATCAGTGGTCACACTCCCCATGGCCTTCTTTATTCCTGCACAGAGAATTTGTAGGTTTGTTCCTGATTCCTATCTCGAAGTGAAAGCTCCTGCTCAAGGTGAGGGTTTCAGCAGGTCAAAGAAACAACGGCCCTTCTCTTAACAATTGCTTTTTAAACCCAAATGCTGGATGAATTGGTGAGGCAATTACTCAGATAATTTTGAAAACAGGATCTTTGTGACTTGAGGCTTATCTGTTTATCTTTTACAAATTTGCTATTCAGACTTTCCCCTTGTAGCAGAGTCCATCATGCATAACAACGAGGATTCTTTGGGCCAGAGAAGTCACACAGGGAGTGAGAAGCAAAGGCAGTATTTGAATCCAACTCCAAATCCAGTGGGCTTGCCTTTGTCTCTCCTCATTACTCCACTATCAATGTCTATTAGTCTGGGAGGCTTTGAATCTATTATTCTGTTCTTTATAGTCCCTAACTCAAAAATAGGCTGTTGTTAATATTGGATAAATGAATGAAGGCATGAGGGTAACTGGACAGATGAATAGGACAATCAGGATTATGAAGAATAAGCTGTATTTCATTCAAAAACATGATTTCTCAAGAAAACATGCGGGCTTTCGGGGCAGTTGTGAAAGGACATTCTTTGAACCAATGCTCTACCTGCTGCTTGCATCTGAGCAATGAGAGTAATTGAATATCCAGCATTAAAATGACAGATGTTCTTCTGTTGTTTTTGAGTTGTATACTTTATGACCAACTATTTGTGATCCCATTTAGGAATTTCTTGGCAAAGACTCTGCCATTTCCTTCTCCAGCTCATTTTTTCAGATGAAGAACTTTCAGAAGAAGATAAATAGGGTTATGTGACTTGCCCAGGGTCAGCTAGTAAGCATCTGAGGCTGGATTTGAACTCTGGAAGATGAGTCTTCCTGATTCCAGACCTGGTATTCTATCCACTGTGTCACCTAGTTGCCCCTAGCAATCACTCTGTATATGCCAAATTGGATCCATAAATAGTGCTCACAGAACAAATTTCTTCAATAACAACAAATCCTATATGACAAGAAATTCCAAGATATTTTGTGTGTATATATCTACCTATCTTTATATAAGTATATATACACATATATATGTATAATATTTATATACTATATTTAATATAATATATATATATACTATATATATTACATACACATATATGTATATATATTCACACAAAATATCTTGGAATTTCTTGTCATATAGGATTTGTTTTATATATATATATATATATATAAAATCAATTTTTAAAAAGGGGTGGGTGACAGACTCATGGTTAAGAGTGGGCATTGACAGACTACATTTTTTTTCCAGGTGAAGTAATTAATTTTATTATCAGATAGTAAATCTGCTATTCATTTAAATGAGTTTATCAGAGTGCATCTTTCTTCAGAGTAGAATAACTATTGAAAACCAAAATGATGACTCAGCAGAGGCACTTGCTACATGCTCTGAAAAGAACAGCAAAAAACAACAGCTCACATTTATATAATATTTCAAGGTTTACAAAGTGCTTTCCTCACAACAACCCTGTGAGGTTAGGTCAGTGGTCCACTGAATTGTAGAAAATTAGTATCTCTATTGGCTATGGTTAGATGAGAATTCACAGTCAAACATCACAAGCAGGAAAAGAAGAATTTTTCTTTTTCTTTTTAATTTTCCTGTCATCACAGAAATAACCTATCTGCCTTGGTGGATTTTAGAAAAGGAAGTACTGGAGAAAGATTTGGGTTAGGGTAATTCAAGGTAAGACAGGAACTTGAAAATCAGATACACTCCCCATTAGGAAAGAGTTTAACATGAGAAAAGTCTGCAGTGAAGGCATGGGCAAAAGAAGAAATTTGCAAGATATCAACTTTTTTTTTTTAATGAAGGAAAAATTCACTCATTTGGACCATAATCTTTAGGAAGCAGGGAGGCTTATTGTCTTTAAAATAAGGAAGTATTTAGTGGAATTACAGTTTAAATGTTGTTAAATATAGTTAAATGTTGGGCCTACAAGTAGAATTCTACTCTCCTCCAGTACCCATAGAGATTTTTTTTTTTTTAACAGAAACTCCTTTTAGTGAATTCCCAAACACTTTAATTGGGAAGTGAAATTTTGAATTCTGTTCATCTTTAGTCTTCAGACTGCTGTTCCACTCCCTCCTTTCCACTTTGGGAGACCTTTTCCCTAATCCTCCTCAGACTTCAAATACTCTCATGATAATCCCTAGTTTTCTTTTCCTCATATAATGTCCCCACAAGGATATTGTAGTAACATTGTCCCTAGAAATTCGCACAATTTCAGGACTCAAGGTCATTTCTAAAGGGATCAAGCTGTAATGGTAGAATTTCAGGGAATGACCAGCAGGTGGAGGAGTTGTTGTAGGCGTCTGGAACTAAAGCCTCACCTGTTGTCAGTTACGTTTTACTCCACTTGGAGATACTTAGGCCTATGGCTGTGTTCCTTCATGCGCCTATCACATGAGGTTATACTGACTCTAAGAAGCTCATTTTACTGTCCATTATTAGGGCTTGTTCCCAGGAAATACTTGAAGATGGCCCATTAATGTTTCTTTCTTTTCTTTCTTTTCTTTTCTTTCTTTCTTTCTTTCTTTCTTTCTTTCTTTCTTTCTTTCTTTCTTTCTTTCTTTCTTTCTTTCTTTCTTTCTTTCTTTCTTTCTTTCTTTCTTTCTTTCTTTCTTTCTTTCTTTCTTTCTTTCTTTCTTTCTTTCTTTCTTTCTTTCTTTCTTTCTTTCTTTCTTTCTTTCTTTCTTTCTTTCTTTCTTTCTTTCTTTCTTTCTTTCTTTCTTTCTTTCTTTCTTTCTTTCTTTCTTTCTTTCTTTCTTTCTTTCTTTCTTTCTTTCTTTCTTTCTTTCTTTCTTTCTTTCTTTCTTTCTTTCTTTCTTTCTTTCTTTCTTTCTTTCTTTCTTTCTTTCTTTCTTTCTTTCTTTCTTTCTTTCTTTCTTTCTCTCTCTCTCTCTCTTTCTCTCCCTTCCCTTCTTCCTTCCTTTTCTTTCTTTCTTCCTCTCTTTCTCCCTCATTCTCTCTCCTCTCCTCTCTTTCTTTCTCTTTCTTCTTTCTTTTTATCTCTCTTCCCTTCTCTTCCTTCCTTCCTTCCTTTCCTTTCTTTTTTCCTCTCTTTCTCTCGCATTCTCTCTCCTTCTCCCACCCTCTCTTTCTTTCTCTTCTTTCTTTTTATCTCTCTTCCCTTCTCTTCCTTCCTTCCTTCCTTTCCTTTCTTTTCTTTCTTTTTTCCTCTCTTTCTCTCTCATTCTCTCTCCTTCTCCCATCCTCTCTTTCTTCTCCTCTCTTTCTTTCTCTTTTTATCTCTCTTCCCTTCTCTTCCTTCCTTCCTTCCTTCCTTCTTTCCTTCCTTCCTTCCTTCCTTCCTTCCTTCCTTCCTTCCTTCCTTCCTTCCTTCCTTCCTTCCTTCCTTCCTTCCTTCCTTCCTTCCTTCCTTCCTTCCTTCCTTCCTTCCTTCCTTCCTTCCTTCCTTCCTTCCTTCCTTCCTTCCTTCCTTCCTTTGTTTCCTTCTTTCCTTTCTTAATATTCATGGTAGATTGTTAAAAATTAGTCTTTCTTAATAGTGCTTCTTTCATTTAATTTTTAGCACAATTTCATTAATCCCCACAATGGCATGTGAGGTAGGTAGAGGACAGAGATTTTTTTTTTTTTTTAACTCAGGCATAGTGAAATTAAGCAATTGCTCTCATTCATACAACATGTTATGGAGGGAGCTAGTACATGAATCCAGGCTTTTGCCTCCAATTTTATGTTCTCATACCATGATAAAATGAAGGGGAAATATGCCTTCTTTCTTCAAAAGATCCATAGGCACTGCAATATTACTGACAAACCTATAAGTGCTGTGAAGTATTTGTTCAGTGGAATTATCCACAAGTTCTAATTGTAGGGATGGAAGCCCTAGTTGTCTATCATTCAACAAGGGAAATGAGGCAGACCACAGAATCCCCAGCTGTGTTTGCCTCTTTTTTCTGTCTCATTTACTGCACTTTTGTATACAGATCACCCTGGCGAAAAATGAAGAAAAGAGGGAAACAATTAAGCCAGTCTTTTCCAGCAGAAAGGCTACCCAACAGAGAACTTGGCAGGTATTTCCTTTTCTCTGAAGCACATAGAGCTAGGATTTAATAATCAATTTACAGCTTCTATCTCTCTCTAAAGCTCCCAAATGGAGCCCCATTGGAAAAGCTGCAGAGGAAACTCATCCTAGATCAGGCAAAACTGCATGTGGGTGGGCAGAATGAACTCTAAAGGTTCTCCTCTCCTTTGCTCTCTTCTCTCTTCCAATCATGAGAAGATATTTATTTGCAAAACAAAATCACAAAAATGGGCTTTATTTTTCTTAGAAGGTGCTTTATTTCTCCGAGGTAGACTGCAAACTTGAAGGCTGCTGCACTGGCTAAATACAAGTATTTATCCAGTAGCAGAAAAGAAGGTTTCTTCCCCATCTCCCCGCTAAGGAACTTCTCCTTCTGTGCATGGAGTCTCAGATCTCAAACATTCCCTGGGATCTTTGTAGCTTGGTTGATGCTTTCTGTTTGTTTGTGCTTCCCATATGAATGGTGAATAGACAGATGTGTGCCCTAGAACCACTGTGTATGCAGCTGTGCACCCGGCAGCTGTTGACAGCTGTCTCCAAGAGGTGATGGTACTCTGGGAGACTGCTTCTCCCTTGAACCAAGACCTTCAGATTGGTCTATAAAATCTAGGGAGGCTAGAATGTATCTTTTCAAGCAGAAGAGAAGCTTTGAAGCTATGATCTTCTGCTTCAGACAATCCCTAAAGGGATGGGTAATCACTGATGAAGGGATCCTAGATCACTGAGGGATTTTATCTATACATGGAATCTCAGATCTGGAACATTCCCTAGGATCTTTGATTGACTGCCTTGTTTGTTTGTGCTTCCCATATGAATGGTGAATAGACAAGTGTGTGCCCTAGAACCACTGTGTATGCAGCTCTGCACCCACAGCTGTTGACAGCTGTCTCCAAGAGGCGATGGTGCTCTGGGAGGCTGCTTCCTCCTTGAACCAAAACCCTCAGATTGGTTTATGAAAGCTAGAATGTACCTTTTCAAGCAGGTGAGAAGCTATAAGGCTAAGATATCATGATCTTCTGCTTCAGACAATCTCTAAAGGGATGGGTAATCATTGATGAAGGGACCTAGATCACTGAGGGATTCAATCTGTGATCCTTCCTTGTTAAAAAAAAGGTGTCCAGAATACTTGTATTTTTTTGTCCTGCTCCAAAATGAATCATATTGTTAATACCATGGATCCCTAGCATGACAGCTATCACTGTACTATCACTAGTTTAGGGCCTAGACTCTGGCTGTAATTATATCTGCTTAACCACAGGCTAATTCCTCAGAATAGACAGGGGCCATAGACCCCTAACTGTGTAACTGTAGGCAAGTCATTTAATCTCTCTGTGCCTCAGTTTCCTCATATGTAAAATGAGAAGTTTGAATTTAATAACATCTCAAGTCTCTTCCAACTTTAAATTTGGAAGGAATAGTCAAGGTCAATAAAGTCCTGTGTCATTGGGGTGATGGAAAAAAGGCTCATTGCTTTTGGTACTAAGGACAGGGGAGGCTCTTGATAAACACTCACCTTCTGGTCAGCTCAGGCTTTTGGCCACCTTTATGTGGGGATAGGTAAGGATGTTAGAGTCTATTTTGGTGGGTAGGGATCTGAGCATAGTAATTACCAATGGCATAACCCTTCTTCTGTTGTATTGCCTTTAATTCTAAAGCATTTCCACACTTTTGATTTAATTTTATTCTCACATTCTTATGAGATGAGAGGGCACAGTTTATTATCCCCATTTTACAGATGAGGAAACTGAGGCACCAGAAACTGAAATGCCTGCCTAAGCTCACATAGTAAATCAGTAAATTATATATTAAATCATACAGTACATCAATCTCTCACAACTAATACTTCTTTAAATAAATTATGCTCCCTTAAAAGGCCTAATTCCCTGCCTGAAGAAAGTCCACATTCCTTGATTATCATTTAGTTGTGATACTTCCTATGTGTTTTCACACACACAGAGAGAGTCCTCACCCCATCTGAGAAAGAGAAGCAGATTGTCAGGGAGAATGCCAGCCTAAAAGATAACTCCAATGCAACCTCCAATGGCTGATCAAGTGGTCTACTTCTCTAAACTCCAGCTTTGTGTAACAGTAGCCAGAGTGGACTTGGGACTACCAACATAAAAGCATCCCTAAGATCTCTTAATACAGCATTGTAAATAAGTACAAAGCTTTTACCAGTCCACATAAATGTTCCTTTGGGCTACCCACTTGCCAGGAGGTACATGAAAAACAAAATAATTTTTAAGTGACCATTCTTACTTCCATATTTCATCTGATTCGTGACTTGCCATCTTGTAAGCTGCTACTTGCAAATGTTTGCATTATTTTCTTTGCTCAAATATCTATTACTTTGGCAAAGAGCTGAAACTCTCCCATGGCTTTTTGGAAAGAAGAGACCTTTGGTCTTGAGGCTCCAGGATAGAGATTTTCATCTAGCTTCCCTGGAGGAGGTGAGGTGTTTTCAGTCATCCAGATGCTGCTCTTCCCAGGTAGATGTGGGGATGGCACTATATGGGTCCACTATGACCTTGGCACAGCGAATAATCATAAAAATGAGAAAGAGGCAAAGGAAGACAAAACAGGCCAAAGTCAATCCTTTGTCCACATCAACTTGCACAGGCATTGGGGTTGGCTCTTCCATTGTGAGGTTGTCTCCTCATCCGGTTTTATTCTGATTGGTACCATCCTTCTATTCCTGCAAAAAAAAAAAAATCCCAAACATTAGAAAATACTTCCTGTAATCCAGGGGAAGGATAATAATTACTAAAGAGCAATTGGCTCTTAATTAGTTCCAACTTTGGGAAAAGTTTTTATGTATTCATTGTGAGTAATCATCTTATCCATATCTCATCCAAAGTTGGCCTAATTTGTAGGCCTGGTAACATAAGCTATGAATGTTGTCATTAGGAACACATTTCGTTTTAGAACAGATATGGAGATAAATAGCTAACTCTTGCTAAATAATTAATTCTTTCTTCACCTCCAAATGGTAAGCAACAATATGACACATTGAATTTGATTCGAACATTTTTAATTTGTTGATTACCTTTGCTGATTTTTAAAAATTTCTCTTCATTTAAAAAAGTATGATTTATAAGGCATTATTCTTTGGGAGAAAGAAAGTAGAGAAGAAAATATAGCAAGGTAAATAAAATGAATATCAATAAAAATTGTTATTTTTAATTTTTAAAAGTCCAGATTCTCTTGGCTACCAAGAAAAAAGGTATCTAAATGTGGGTCTGATATAGGCTTTATAAAGTAGATCAGGCATACTGTTATGATTTGAACCTTAAGGTAAGATATTCTGAGTAGTAGGTGAAGACTGTAATCTTACATAGAAAGATGCAAAGTGTGGTTGAATGATGGCACCTTGAGAGAAAGGGTAAATTCTGAAGGAGGCAGAAGTGTTGAAGGAAACACAGTGTGTTATGTGAAATATGGGACACATTTAGTTTGGAGATACTGGTGGGATATTAAGGTATAGATATAGTGATACCACTGGGCAAAGAGTTGATGACTTTTGCTAGTCTGATCCTGGAATGGAATAGTCATCTGAATTTGTTCTCAAAATCTTCATTTCTCAAACTCCACATCTTTGGTTTATTTTGGCCTAGAACTGAAATGCACGATAGAATTGATTACTACTTCAATCAAGGATGTTTCCTTAACATGCACTTGGTTCAGACTATATGGTAAAGATAAATGAATAACTTGGGGATACAACTAGAAGATGGAGAGGATCCTAGAACACCAGCTTTATATGTGTTTTAGGGCAAATCAGTCCATATTATCCAGAACTATTGCATTCCACCCCTCTCTATCTTATTTAAATTAAAGGAATTCAAGTTTGGCCTATAACTATACTAAGCTGTCTCATAAATATGGCACATAAGAAAATTGAAAAGAGAGCAGGAAAAAGGTTTATTTTAGAATGAGATCATAAATAGATTAGAGGAACAGAGAATAGTCTACCTCTCAGACCTGTGGAGGAGGAAGGAATTTATGACCAGAGGAGAATTAGAGATCATTATTGATCACAAAATAGAAGATTTTGATTACATCAAACTAAAAAGTTTCTGTACAAACAATACTAATTCAAACAAGATTAGAAGGGAAGTAACAAATTGGGAAAATATTTTTAAAAGTAAAGGTTCTGACAAAGGTCTCATTTCCAAAATATATAGAGAACTGACCCTGATTTATAGGAAACCAAACCATTCTCCAATTGATAAATGGTCAAGGGATATGAACAGACAATTCTCAGATGATGAAATTGAAACTATATCCACTCATATGAAAGAGTGTTCCAAATCACTACTGATCAGAGAAATGCAAATTAAGACAACTCTGAGATACCACTACACACCTGTCAGATTGGCTAAGATGATAGGAACAAATAATGATGAATGTTGGAGGGGATGTGGGAAAACTGGGACATTGATACATTGTTGGTGGAGTTGTGAAAGAATCCAGCCATTCTGGAGAGCAATTTGGAACTATGCCCAAAAAGATGTCAAACTGTGCATACCCTTTGACCCAGCATTGCTGTTATTGGGATTATATCCCAAAGAAATACTAAAGAGTGGAAAGGGACCTGTATGTGCCAAAATGTTTGTGGCAGCTCTTTTCATAGTAGCTAGAAACTGGAAAATGAATGGATGTCCATCAATTCGAGAATGGTTGGGTAAATTGTGGTATATGAAGGTTATGGAATATTATTGCTCTGTAAGAAATGACCAGCAGGAGGAATACAGAGAGGCTTGGAGAGACTTAAATCAACTGTTGCTGAGTGAAATGAGCAGAACCAGAAGATCACTATACACTTCAACAACAATACTGTATGAGGATGTATTCTGATGGAAGTGGATATCTTCAACATAAAGAAGATCCAACTCACTTCCAGTTGATCAATGATGGACAGAAATAACCATACCCAGAGAAGGAACACTGGGAAGCGAATGTAAATTGGTAGCACTACTGTCTATTTACTCAGGTTACTTATACCTTCGGAAGCTAATAATTAATGTGCAACAAGAAAATGGTATTTACACACATATATTGTATCTAGGTTATATTGTAACACATGTAAAATGTATGGGATTACCTGCCATCAGCGGGAGGGAGTGGAGGGAGGGAAGGGATAATTTGGAAAAATGAATAAAAAAAAAAAAGAAAAAGGTTTATCTTAAAACATTTTTTGAATGAACTTTATTGATTTCTTTTAGACACAAACTGAATTTACATGGGGAATGTTAGTGTACTTATTTGCAGCCATTGAAAGTGGCATATGGCATATCTTGTTTATATGACAATTTTATTAAAGCCAGGTGACACACTCTGTATTCCTTTTATTCTGGCTTCCAACCAGTCCTATGAAGGATTGAATGAAGATCTTTCTCTCCTAAAGTTCATCAGTAACCTCCAAATCCAATAGCCTTTTTATTTTATTTTTTTTTGTCTTTATCATCCTTGATATCCTTGAGTCATTTAATACTGGAGATCATCCCCTCATTCTAAATAATCTGTATTTCCTGGGCTTTAAAGATAGTATACCACTATCTTGGTGTAAGTACATAAGATGTTTCCTTCTTGAAGGATATTGAAATTCCCCAATGATGAGGTTCCTGGGAGTATGATGATGTTCAAATGAACACAACAGATGAAGAATGAGCTACAGATGCAAGTTTGGTGTCAAATAGATAGCACGATAATAATAGATAATATATAAAAAGGAGAACTAGTTTTTCTTAGTTCTTCTCATATAATCTTCACAACAACTGTGTGAGGTAGGTATTATGAATGTTTCCACTTTTAATAGATAAATAAATTGATGAGAAAGAGCAAATGATATATACAGAATCACATAACTAGAAAATGTACAGGACAGGATTTGAACTGAAATCTTAACAATTCAAAGTCTTGTGATCTATCCTCAATACCTAGTTTCTAATGATGATGATAATTAATATTTATATAGTGCTTACTACATACCAGGCACTGTGATAAAACTAAATTTTGGCATACTGGAATAGGGAAAGTCTTGATTTTCAAAAAAGGTAAATTCTATAAACTATAGACAAGCAAGATTACCTTCCATTCCTGTCAAAATTCTACAATATACTATTAATGGAATTCTTTGGAATACCTAGAAAAGGAAATAGCAGTCACTGACAGAAAATATAACATCATGGAGAACAGAACTTGACAGACTAATTTAATTTCTTCTTATGACAGGGTAATTAGACTGTAGGTGAGAAGAATGCCATAGAACATATATCTAAATATCAGCAAAATATTTGACCAAATTTCTCATGCTATTTGTGTAGACAGAATGAAGAAATTGCATTAGATGATTCAGTAGTTCCCTGAGGTATTAGAATGACTGTGTCCAAAAAGTAGTTATTAATGGTTTAAGGTCAACTTGGAGGGAGATATCTAGTGTGGTGCTTCAGGGTTACACCCTTGTATCTTGCTATGTAATATTTTTAACAGTAACTTAGATGATTACATAATCAATACTTTTCACATGATAAAAAAATCTAGGAAGGAAAATTACTAACTCCTATTTATAGTTGCCTTAAATTTTGTGAAGCACTTTACATATACTGTCTCATTTGGTCTTCACAATAACCCCATCAGGTAGGAATTATTAGTATCTCCATCTTATAGATGAAGAAATGTGGTTTTGAGGACTTTAAGTGATATTCCCTGGTCTTGAATCATGTCTGATAAGAGAGGCAGGATTTATACTTGAGTCTTTCTGACCCAAATTCAGTAATTTTTTTCTACCAAGTTCTATTGCCTCTAACAGCTAAAATCGTGGATTATAGAACTGGGATCTCAGAAAGATTTTGACAGGAAGTTAAATCGGAAGAATCTAGGAAGATGGAACTTTACAGGGATAAATGTAATATACATAGGTTCAAATTAACAACTGCACAAAGAATAGGGAAAAATAATAGACTACTGTAGACATGACTCACTTTCTACAAAAGTTCAAAATGAGTTGACAGTATGATATTAGAGCCAACAGATCTATTTTTTCCTAGTCTACATGAAGAGAAAAATAACTTTCATAAAAAAGATGATGAATAACCTTCCATCCTTTGTCTTGATTGGAAAAAAATCTTTTTCCAGTTTTGGATACCTACCACATTTTGAGAAAAGCATTGAAAAACTGTGGCTTATTCTGAAGTTAATCTTTGTTGAAGAGACTGAGGGCCATGATTTACAATGAACAACAGAGCAAATGAAACAACCTTTAGCTTGGAGAAGACAAAGAGCCATAGTAACTAATGTAAGTGTTTGAAGGTCTATTATATTAAATAAGGGCTAGAATTTCCTGCATATCCCTGAAGAGAAAAATTTGGAATAAAGGATAAGAATTGCAAATACCAAACTAAATTCAATAGTAGATCAAGTTCCCTAATAAGAGCTATTCAAAAATGGAAAGGACTCCTTTGGGGATGAGTAAGTTTCTCATAAGTGAAGATTTCTCAATTATGTAAGTGAAATGATCTAGTATATAGTAGAAGAGAGTCTTATTTAGGTCCCAGTTGGGCTAGATATCCTTTGTGGTCCTTTTTAGCTTTGAGATTGAATGGTTTTGTGAATCCTCATCATGATCATCCAGAAAACATATACTTGAGAATAGTCACCTTTTTAATGATGGTTGTTGACAGCAATGCAATCAAGGAAGAGTTTTCCCATTTCTATCTTTCCTTTCTCTTATTATGTGACCAAATTACAAATTCAAGAGGAAGGAAGGAATTTGGAGTTAAAGTTTAAAAAAAAGTTTGAAGCCTCTTTTTCTTGACCATAATTGCAAAAAAGTATTCATGGATTGTAATAGCTTTTGGAAACAGAACATGAAGTTATAATCAGTGACTCCTAAGGTCACAGTATTTTAGATTTAGAGCTGAAAGGGATCTTAAGTGCTTTTAGTCCAGACTTGAAAACATTGTTCAATTGAAGAAATAGGCCCCAAAAGGGGAGGTGAATAAGTTTCCATACAAATTCCTTGGTTTAATATTTAAAGCCTTCTCTATTCTGTCTCCTTTTCTGGTATTATTTCATATTAGTCTCTTACATGTTCACTTTATTTGAATCAAGCCAGGTCTATAACCTGTACATACTATTTCATTCCCCATTTCTACCTTTGTACAAATTGTCCTTTCATACTCTTTTCTTTCTTCTGCCTTAAAATATCTAGCTTCCTTAATGATACCCAATACATGAAGCTTTTTCTGATGCTCCACTCAAAACAAGTTCTCACTAAATTAATTTGCATTACTTTGTATAGTATATACTTAATATAATCTTGTATAGTTTATATTCTCTCAATAAAATGTAAGCTCCATGAGAATAGATGTTCATTACATTTTTGTCTTTTTATTCCCAGTGCTTTGAACATGCATGAAAAATGTTTATTGAATGTTGTATCCAATATCACATTGCTAATATGTGGCAAAGTTGAATTTCAAACTCATGTTTTCTTATGCTTATTTTTTTTTTCTTTTTATCTTTAGCATCCTGCTATGTCCTGGGATCTTTGAAGGGCTTAGACTTCTGACTTTTGACTCTGGCCCTGGTAGCATCATAATTGGTGTTTCCAAATTTCAGCAATCTCAAGAGGAAATGGGAGACAAGTTATATTAACAGAAACTCCACAGTTCCTTCTTTCCCTTTTCTTTTCTTTTCTTTTTTTTTTTTTTTTTTTTTTGAGGCTGGGGTTAAGTGACTTGCCCAGGGTCACACAGCTAGGCAGTGTTAAGTGTCTGAGACCAGATTTGAACTCCCGTCCTCCTGAATTCAAGGCTGGTGCTCTATCCACTGCGCCACCTAGCTGCCCCTTCTTTCCCTTTTCTATTCCATATCTATCCCCCATTCTTTATTAGTCCCCATAATATTGGAGCTACCTTTATAGATTGTAAAAACAATCACAGTTCCTTCAACCAAAAGAATAGGGTTTTTAATACAACAAGTGATTGGTCCTATCAAGGCATGATACTAAAGCAAGGGCTATTATCACACTACAGTGGGGGAATGCATGCTGCTAAGATCCAATAAATTTAAACTGCAAAAGATATGATTGCAATAATGTACCATTAGTAGTACTATACTTCAAGTATGTTATATATTAAGTACACTTTTATAGGCTAGCCTGGGCATCTGATCATCATTATTCACATAGTTTCTATTGGAAAATGCATTAGAGTTCCAAACAGCCTATTCATACTTTGGGAATTGTCCATATATTACTTTAGTGCTCTTTTCCTGTACCCTCTCATCAATTAAATCAGCTCCAAGTTTAAGCTGGGTAAATCCCCTGAGTATCACAGGAAATTACAGAAATAATTAAAAGACAATGTACATACTTTGTTATCAGGGCACAACACTGAGCCTTTTATTGCTTAAAAAAAATGGACAACTAGTGGGTTCCTTTGAATTGCTATCAAGATGAGTACCTTCAGTTATCCAAATTCACAGAATCTTATACTTAAAAAGAGTCTCAGAATCTGTCTAGTCTAACATCATATTTAACAAGAATCTCTTCTACAACATTAGAGAAACTCTAGATTTTTAGACTTCAGAGACATTTCTTCTAATGTTCTAGTTTCTTTTAATTTAATAATATAAAATTAATTTATTCTCATGGCAGGTAGGAATAATAATAATTTTCTAATTTTATCCAAAATATTGTTTTCTTTATAAGAATTTAATGCCCAACAATATTGGATCAAGTCATTTAAAGCAATTATGCAGCAAATGAAAAAAAAGAAGAAATAACTCGCTTAGTAAAATTTAGATAAATGGGGTCACCTTTCCCTCCATCTGGCTTTCAAACCACTCCAACTATAACATTTCAGATTTTGGGGGTTCCTCAGAGGAGTGGTTATGCTGTTAAAATTCACTCAAGAGTAATTCTGGTTTTGGGTAAAAACACAATTTTATTCCTAACTATAGCTTTTGAATCCCCACCAGTGTACATTTAAACACATCTGTTACAATGACATCATTAACTCTTAAGCATAAAACATTTACTAAACAATAAAGCAAAAGCAAAAATAAATAGAATATAACTTAATTAATAGAAGGAAAAAGTAGCAATAACCAAAACATCAGAGAATCTATATACTTGCATTATACTCTCCCACCAGGGCACAAAGTATCCAAAGAGGTGGGAGCAAAAGGCACATTCAGAAATATAGAGGCAAGGGGCATGAATAGAGAAATCTATGTGCCTGGAGCAACTTGAGTTTGGATTTTAGGCCTGATTGTGGACTCTATGAAATAGCTGTACCAGATATTAATTGTCTTTCTCTAAGCTTCTTTGCTCCCTTGATTGAGGAAGCCATTTTTCTATGTTCTTGGGTTACTGACATAATGTTAATCTCTTTTAGAGAACAGAAACCTAAGTCTGGGGTCTAAAGAGCTTTCCAGGTTTGTTTCCTTGACTATGCATTGAAGATGCATTATTCTTTTGTTAAGAAGCAATACTTTCTAATATTGAATCTGTAAATTTATTCAACTTTCATTCTCTATGAGCTTTAAGACTTTTGTCCCATTGAGCCATAGATGGAGTAAATGGCAACATGGATAAACCTTTGAGGGGTTTCTTTTCTCTTAAGTGCATATAGTGAATAAAGATCAAGGTGACCTTTCCCTCAACCAGCTCTTGCTCCACAGCCAGTCTCCTTTTCAATGATCAGCTTTCAAATAATAGAGTTTTTCCTCAATTTGATTAGATCCCATCTGTATCTTAATCAACAGCTTCTGGTAGCATGGTTTTAGCTTCTGTCAGCATTTCAGATTTACTATCTTGTGTGTTCTATGACCTGTGTTCTATGTTTTGACTTCTGATATCTTGACTTCTCTTAATATCTTCCCTCCTGAACTTATCTGATCTTTCTCTTGAACTTGGCTTCTTGTTTCCTGACTTGATCTGGCTTAATATGTTGTTTCTCATGCCTCAAATCAGAGCTTCATCTCATATCTGGAACTCCATTTCTAGCTTAGATTGAGAAACCTCAAATCCATATTTCTGTGAGATATAACACAAGTAGTTATTATACAATGGTCTCTACATAATACTGTAATGTATTTTCCATCAACATATTCCAAAGTTTTGAAAAAATCACATTAAAATTAGCCACTGAGAAATACTGCACTCCTTTCATCCCTACCCAATTGTGCCTTTGAGTGCTTGCTTTTGTTCTGGTTCTCTCAGAACTCTTTGCATGTCTTCTCAAACACTTTTTAGTTCTTAGTGCTTAGAATGGTTGTAGTTTTCAAACTGGTTTTCTCTGATTCACACTACATCCTTTCTCATATCCCTTTCGATAAATATATTGTTCACCTAAGAGAGGTTTTTATATGTATAAGATATCTTACCTAGCATTCTTTGAAATACAAAATGGAGTCATGATGTTTGCAATCTGGCCCAGTTATGAAGCTGGAATATAAGAAAGCAAGGAACAACTGTTTTTGAAGCAATAGTCTTTGAATTTGCATGTCTCTAATTGTATAAACTCTTAGAGATTGCTCACATATAAATGGTTGATTGCCTGATTCTTTGTTTATGTAACCAATCCATGAATATACTGAAGATTAATCTTATCTTGCTCAGTTTTCTTATCATCTTTTCTTTCTTCCAGTCTGGGACTTTTTATAATCTAGTATGATGTCTACTTTTTGGAGTCTGGAAATACATCTGCTCAAGTGATACATTAGCTGTGGAGAACCAGGGTTTTCTGCTGACATAAGCCTTTCCCTTTGCTCCCCAGCCAACATTTTTCAGCCTTGGTCTTCCACAGCCTCCAGAAAAGACAGGGTGATGGAATAGAACTCAACCCCCAAAATGAACCTATTATCTTTTCCCCAAATCTTCCCCTTTTCCTAATTTTTCCACACTCTGTGGGTATCATCATAGGTATCATCTTAAACTCTTTACTCTTTTTCTCCCTCCCCATATCCAGTGTATTGACAGGATTGTCAATTTTACTTTTCATTACATCTCCAATATATACTCCCTTCTTTCCTCTGATGCTGCTATCACACTGGTACAAGTCCTCACCACCTTTTATTTGTACCATTGCAATAGTTTGTTAGTTGGTTTCTCCCCGTCAAGTTTCTCCCCAATTCAGTCCATCCTTCTGATTTTTCTAAAATACAACTCCAACTGTGTCATCCCTACATTCCCCATTCAACAAACTTCTGTGGCTTCCTGTCACCATAAGACCAAACATTAAATCCTCTGGCAATTAAGCCCTTCACAAGCTGTCTCCCCACTCTCACCTTTTCAGTCTTCTTATACTTCATTCCCTCTTCCCAATCACATATTCTATGATCCAGTGGTCTTTTTTTTTTCACTCCATCATCTAACTTCAGGCATTCATGCCATTGATTTTACCCCAGTCTCTCATCATCTCTACTTTCTGGTTTCCCTAGCTTTTTCAATTCCTGAATAAAACCCCTCTTTCTGATTCTGACTTAATTCCAGTGCATTTCCTCAATTGGTTATCTCCAATTTATGTTATCTATGCCTTGTTTGTACTTAGTTATTTGCATGCTATCTCTCCTATTAGATTGTGAACTTCTTGAGGACAGGCATTATTTTTGCCTCCAATTTTTATCCCCAAAACTAAGCACTATGTCTGACATGTAGTTTGCACTTAATACATTTTATTGACTGATTTCTGAGGTAGCACTCTCCAATTTTGGATAGCTCTAAATATTGGGAAGTTTTCCTGACATCAGTGAATGAATAAAAAAATTAAGTGCTCATTATATGCCAAACACTACGTTAAACACTGGAGGTATAAATAGACTGTTCCTGCCCTCAAGAAAGTCCATTTGAAAACATAGGAGAGTGGTTGCCAGGAAAGGGGTATTTTGCTCTGAAAAGCCAGTGGGCTATGAGTGAAATTAACAAGGAATTTGAATAATGTACCCTTTCTAAAGGCAATGGTTGTATTGATTTTATTATGGTTTCCAGAGTAAACAAGAGATAGAAGGGGAAGAGATGGAAAGATAAAGCCTAAAATTAACCCTTACATCTGATGCTCTTGGTTGTGCCTTTTTGGAGCTAAGAAGAATTAATCTAATCTCTTTCCCCTATGACACTCCCTTCTGCAAATACCTGAATAGATGTCCTCAGTCAGACAATTTTGCATAAAACTGGCTACTAGATGGACCCTATAATAGTGAATTTAGTTGCCAAATGACCTAATTTATAAAGTGATGACAGAAAAAATTCCATGAGAAGAGAGTACAGTGATATGCCTGCTGTTTCAAGCCAATCCAGTTATGCTTTTACCTTGATATACACACTAATGTGACTAAATCAGTCCATAATATTGAGTACGAATCTGGGTATAATGAATGTTAGAGTTCCATTAAATGTGAAGACACATCCTACAGTGACAGAAGATAGATGCAGTCTTTCAAATCTCCTCTTGCTAACCCTATATTTACTTCCTGTCTCTATGATCATTTTTTTTCTTTTGGGACATAATGGATGACAACAATTAAAGTTTCAGACTAATACACCCAATGACATGACTAACAGTGCAAATAACTCATCTTCAAAATTGCACATCCCCATTCTCAATGTGACTTCCAAGAATCTAGGAATGCTGTGAAGGACTTACTGAATTTTCTGTTCTAAACCCTTTACTTTGTAGTTGAGGAAATTGAGACTCAAAAGAGTTGCAGTGAGGTCCTGCACATATCTAGAAATCAAACAGTTCTGTGGGATGAGGGAAAGACAGGATGGTTTGCCTTTGTAGCATTCTAGTGGGGATGGGCTCAGAGTCCCCAAGATGGAAGCTGCCTCTAGCTAGAAGGGACCGTTTTCCTTTGGTTCATACATTCTCTGAGTGGATTCTTTCCTATTGGCCCAATCTATCTGCAGCTCTGAGCTGCTGATATAGCTCTTGTTCCATCACTTCCAACAGTGCCTTCTTGTGCCCTTGAAACATTTCTTTGGCTACTGTCTGACCATCCTCCTCCAGTGCTGAAGAGTTACAAACTTAAAAAATTCTCACTTTCCATCTGTCCCAGCTGGGAGTAACAATCATCATCCAAGTTCCTTTGCTCTTGAGAAATGCACTTCCCTTCTTCCTGAATCTTGTCAAAGAATGACAGATCCCACTAACTGTAAACTCCTTGAGAACACCTTATATCCTGTGTAATTTTAAAAGGTCCTATCCTCCAACCCGCAATATCAAGCATGATGGTTTTTTTATACATAGTAAGTGTCATAGGCAGCTAGGTGGCGCCATAGTGCACAGAGTGTAGAGCTTGAAGTCAGGCAGACTTCCTAACATCAGACCTTTATTAGGTGGGCAAATCACTTAATCCTGTTTGTCTCAATTTCCTCATCTGAAAAATGAACTGCAGAAGGAAATGGCAAAACACTCCAGAATCTCCACCAAGAAAATCCCTACTGGGGTCACAAGAATCAGGAAAGTCTGAAAAGAACTGAGGAACACAATTGTATCATCTTTGAATCTGAAACAACCCTATGATGTAGACACTACAGATATTGTGATCCCCATTTTAAATGAGAAACTCAGAGAGAGCTTAAATGGCTCCTCCATGGGAACATAGATAAATATTAGAGACAAGACTTGAAACGAGGTCTTCTTACCCTCAAGTCTAATACTCTACCTTCCATTTCATGTTTTCTCTCCCATTAAAATAAATGTTGTCCCTAGAAAGCTTATTCAGTCCAAACCCCTTAATTTACAGATGAGGAAACTGAGGTCCAAAACGATTAAATCTTGTCCAAGATCACACAGCTAGTGATCAAGATGATTTAAAAAAAAAATCAGTTCTCTGATTTCTGAATCCAATGTTTCTTCTACTATATCCATATTTTCTGGTGCTCCATATCTCTGGATTTTGTTGTTGTTTTTACTCACTCAGAGATGTTAATTCTATCCTACTTCTCAATCCCATCTTTTAGAAACTGAGTCTTTCTCCACAGCCAGAACAAAGATGAGAAGTCAGAGATTTTCTCTAATAACGCAGGCAGAATCACCTGAATCACCAGCTAATTGATCTAATTTTCTAACTGGTTTAAAAATTGAGGTCAGCTTCAATGATGACTCCATTTAAAAGTACTTTCCTCACAACAGGCCTCTGTGGCTGGCACCTCACAGAATCAAAATTTTCATTTGTAGTCAGGAAACTGAGATACAAAGCGTAAGTAATTTGCTCATAGTCCCATCGATGGCAAATGGTAGAACATCCATCCAAACTATGTCTGCTTCTGTGTACAGCATTTTTTCTTCCTTCTATCCCATGTTCTCTCTAGGTCACAGTGCCATAGAATTATAGATATTGAAGCTAGAAATTACTTTAGAGGCCATCTAGTTCAACTCCCTCATTTTATAGATGAGAACTCATAGTCCAGAAAAATTAAATAACTTCTCCAAGGGTACAAGGTAGTGGTAATTCCTAGGTAAAGAGGAAGATTTGAACTCAATCTCTCAGACTCCAAATCCAGCACCCTTCCATTGTACCACAATCCTCCATCAGACTTCTGCATGTGCACACACATGTACACAAACCAAAAACACACATGTGTACACACTACATGTATAGGCATAAATATGTGTGTAGCATACACACAAACAAGCACACATATATGCATATGAATGTATCTCTGTGTACCTGCATATGCATACACTGACATATATATATACATACATGCACATGGTGCTGTGTGTGCATGCGTACGTGTACATGTATATATATATAAAATATATATATACAGATGCACACATATACACACATGCACACATATGCATATATACATATATCTGTTGTCATACACGTGCCTTTAAATCAAGCATGATAATTTTACTCCCCAACTCTAAAAAAAATTTTTTTGGAACTTTGTTCAGCTCATGTTAAGAAACTCTTCAAAAGCTGTAGCAACTTGTGGAATGAAATAAGATAATGTACTCCACTTATATTTCTAAATCAAGCATAAATCCATAACTAGGCTCCTACATATAGATTAAGGACACTCTGTTCTTTCTCCCAGAGCCACAAGGCTGTCCTTTAGCATGGAACCTCTTTTCTCTCTTATCATCAGCTCAGGCCCCTGCTGTCTGTTTCTTCCATTGTTAGGAATTAGTGACTGGTACCTCAGATCTATTTACTTAATATTAATTAGTTTTAAAGAAGGGATATTTACTTAAAAGATATTGCATGAACAAATGTTTAGACATTTCTCCCAATACATTCTCTTACACTAGCTGAATGGGGGATAAGCAGTAGGCTCAGATTAGTTTAGTTCCTGCACATTAGTTCCACTAAATTCATGTCTAAAGATAATATCTTTGCTAGATAAGTACTTGTTTTAGCTACCATTGAGCTGAGTCATCCAGAAGGCCACTCTTTGTTTCTTGCAGTATTGATAGTGTGTTGGCTTTAAAACTTATCCTGCAGTGCTGGACACTGGAGCAACCTGTTAGTCTTTCAAAACTTAAAAAAAAAAAAAAAAAAAAAAAAAAAGCCCAAAGGTTCCAATCTCTCAAACTAAAGTAGAAAAGAAAAAAAAAACATAGAGGCAAAGATTGAAGTCTACTTTAAAAGATCATTTGGTCTTAGAGGAGAGAACTACCAAGGTCACACTTCTTATTAGATGGTCTGTCAGTAGACACCATAGGTGGAGGAGTCATAGAATGAGGAATACACAAAATGACTGGTGCAAGAATGATGGCAGATGGTGGAGTAGGTTGGTAAAGTCCTAGCTTTCCAGATTTCCCCCATAAATAGAACAAAGTTATACCACTGGGCTAATGGAGACTGGTGAAAAATCAAGAACAGGACACAACAGGGGTCCTCCAAATATAACCCAAGATGATCTGAAGAAAGACTCTAGGCAAGGGAAATGCAAACACCTCTGGGCTAGTCCTGTAGAAACTTCAAGTGGGGACCCTCAGGGGAGAGCTGGGTATGACTGGAGCCTTCGAAGGAATGATAGAGACTTTCTCCTTCCAGACTGTGGAGTTGGGGTCTGAGTCCAAGAAGATTGAGGGAACCTCTGCTGATTAGGAATGCTAAGCCCCGGGCAAGAAGAAACCAGCACATCTGGTAAGTACAGAAGCAGTGGGGCAGGGATTCTCCTGTCTCTTGACACATACAAAAAGGGAAGTTCATGGTTTGAGGTTCCTAGTCAGAGAGGAGAGATAAAGGGAAGTTAGAGGCACCATCCCCCACCCCATGGTTAGAGGTACTTACACTAATCTTCTTATTTTTTAAAATTAGCTAACAAAGAAGAAAGAATCCCACCATAGAAACTTACTATGGGAACAGGGAAAACCAGGGTTCATCTTTAAAGGAGGATACTGAAGTAAAAAAAGATTTTTCCACCACAAAGAGTAATGTGAAATGGCTCTCTGCCCAGAATTTATGGAAAAACTCAAAAAAAGAATTTAAAAATCAAATGAGAGACATTGAGGAAAAACAAACAAGCAAAAAAAAAAAAAACAACCCCCCCCAAAACAAACAAAAATAAAAGCTCCAACAATAAAAAACAAAACAAAACAAAAATCCAAGAAAAACAAGAAGATTATGAAAAAAAGTTAAACAATTAGAAAAGGAAATACAGAGTTGCAAAGATGAAAATAATTCTTTGAAAATTAGAATTGGGTAAGGAGAGGCCAGTGAAATTATGAGAGACTAAGAAATAACAAAATAGATTATAAAGAATGAAAAAATAGAACAGAATGTGAAACATCTTTAAAAAAAGACAGCTCTGGAGAATAGATCAAGAAGAGAAAATATAAGAATAATTTGATTGCTTGAAAGCAGTGACCAAGAAAGAAAGAAAGAAAGAAACGACACAATAATGCAAGGAATAATCCAAGGAATTTGAGGGAAAAGTAGAAATAGAAAAAAAAAATCCACCAATCACCACCTCAATGAGATCCTTTGTGAAAAACATTTAGGAATATTATTGCCAAATTTCAAAACCCTCATATCAAAGAGAAATTTTGCAAGAAACAAAAAAAAAAACCAAAAAACAATTCAAATGCACTGGAGTTATAATACAATGTAGACTTAGAAGCAGCCACAATAAAAGACCACTGGTCCTGGTATCATATCTACTAACAATCAAAAGAACTAAGCCTGCAGCCAAAGATGTCATATCCAGCAAGATTATTTATAGTATTGAACAAGAAAAAATGGACATTCAACAAACTTGCAGATTTTCAGGATTTTCTATCAACCAAACCAGAACTTAATAGAAAATTTATCATATAAGAGACTATATCAAAGATCAATTTCAAGGACTCAACATATTCAAATTGTTTATGTGTTTGGTTTTTTTTTTTTATGGAAAATGAATACCATAAATTTAAGATTGACATCAATAATAGGGTAGCCCAAAAGAAATATTGGGGAAGAGTTAAGGTAAAAACTGTAATTATATCATACAAATGAGGTGCAGAGGAATAATAGACACACATTAAAGGAGGGAGGAGGTTCATAGTTCTGAAAACTTACTCATAGATGGGTTATAAATAGGCAACACTACATATATACTAAAAAGGGTATAGCACCATCCAAAATTAAGAAATAAGGGGATTTCCTCCCCCCCATTACTCTTTTGATTAAAGGGTACCCATTAACCTTTGACTAAAAAACCAACTGTTCTAGATAGAAAAAAAAAACAAAACCTCCCATAATTCCTCAGTGCAAAGGACCATTTAACTGGATAGAGGATAGACAAGTTTTCTACCTGTACCAGAGGGGATCCCCTTGGAGGTCTAGGTACCTTTTCTCTATATACTTATTCAAAAGTCTACTTAATATTCCCACTCCTCCCTTTCTGCCCCCAGTGGATCCCAGACACAGCAAAAGTAATGCAAATAGAATTCCAGACTCATCCAGTAGTAGGACAAATAAGGATCAGTTAGATAAAATAGCAAAACAAAGTCAAATAAGCCCAGAATATGGAAGAGGTTCCCAAGGAAAGGAACCAAGTACTGAAGGATGAGTCCTTAAGATTCCTACATAGATAGGGAAACTTTATCTTCTTAACTTGCAAAGTATAAAGATCTTACAATGAAGAAAACAACGGAGGTCTATTTAAATGCAACTTGAAAATATGAACATTTTTCAATTGAGCATTATCAATTTATTAATGAAAACTCCATACTTCTCATATGCGATACAATCTCAGTAACTATTCAGTGTTATAATATCAGTATTAATATTTTGAGCACTCATTGAATCAACAGATGAAAAAGTTTGTGAAATCATCTGAGATGGAACTGTGTGGCAAAAAATATATATACTGGGTAATCTTCCTGTACTATTATAATCTAAAACAATTTTGCCAATTTCTTTAGGTTCCCACAAATGAAGGTCTCCACAAATGAGAGTCTGAGAATACATCCATAGGTCTGCACAAATATAAAGGTCCAATTTTATTCCAGATGAACCTCCACTTGTGTCAGTTGCACTCCACTTCTTGTCCTAGATCCAGATACATTTATTCTGAGAAGTTTGTGGAGTGTTTCTTCTCTATTGCTATTGATTCTAGCCCCAACCAGTTGGGTTTCCCCCATTGTTAGAGGCCAGTGATGATCACATCAGTTCCATTTAAACACTTACATCAGCTAAGTAGTATAGTAGATGGAATGCTGGGCCTAGAATCAGGAGTCAACTTTTTGATCAAATCTGGCCTCAGACTTTTACTAGCAAGTCATTTAACCTTGTTTGCATTATCAGTTTTTTCATCTGTAAAAATGAATTCGTGAAGGAAATAGCAAAAGCACTCTAGTATCTTTGTCAGAAAACACAAATGGGGTCACCAAGAGTTGTGTATGACTGAAAAGTGACTGAACAGCAACATTTGCTTCTTAAAATATGAAAGAACAAATATATCAATAGTTGATGCCCATAATAGAACATAATACTTGTTCATTCCTTCATGATATTGCAGTGAGAAAAAGTTTCCCCATTGCCTTTGAAAATTTTTCTAAATTTTGCCACTTGGTTAGGTAGTGCAAACCTCATTTTATAGATGAGGAAATTGAGGTTCTATTCTTTTTCTATGATCACGTAGAAGTAGGATTCAAAAGCTGGACTCTCAACTTAGTAAAGCATTTTCCCCTTTGTGAAATCACCTTTTCTGATATATTTTTCATTATTATCCCACAGCACCCATACAGAGCTTTGGGTTAGTAGGTACTTGATGAATGCTTTCTGAGTTAAGCAAAATAAATTAGCATACAATTCTAAATCATCTTTTTGTCAGTTTTTCTTTGACATCCTCAGTCCTTATTCAGTCTTGAACTTGAACATGTATATAAAAAAAGGCAAGTTAGAGAACAAAGTCAGAAACCTCAGACTGATTTGTGAGGGTGACTCCTCATCCTCTGGGACCATTAACAAGCGTCATAAACCATAATGTGATAAGAAGAAGATTATTAACATCTTTCTGAACATCTTTAGCCAAGGTGAATTCCAATGTAGCATGTGGTAATGCAAAGCCTGGGAATGGAAGTCAGAGTTGGTATATGCCATTTGTGTATCCCAGGGAAGATTGGAAATTTTTATCTTCTGTGTATTTCTGTTGACTGAGGACTTAGAGGCGTTCTTATGATATATTCAACTTAACTTATTACAGATAATAAAATATTAAGAAAGGATCCCTGCTTTTATGGAGTTTATGGTTCAGTAAAGGGATAAGACACAGATAGCTAAGAAATGATTGATCAAATACAGAAGTAATGTAGATAAGTGAAAGATCCTAAACCTAGCTTAAAAAACAGCTTCAAAAGTGAAGAATGAAGACAGCTTATGTGAAAATATCTGAGATTTATGGTAATAATAACAACAATAATAACTAGCATTTAAACTCAAGTCTTCCTGATTCCAGGTCCAGCATCCTATCCAGTGTGTATCTAGTAGAAATGAACCATCAACTCAAAGCGTCACAACATGACACATTGTATCAATCCAAAATAAGAGCTAATTCAATTTAAATGCATTTATAATAAAAAAGTGCTTCTTGTGCCCTAGCTACTTACCTATCTGTGCTGCTTACCACAAGTCAGTCAATACACATTTAGTAAGTGTTTACTATGTGGCAAGCACTGTGCTCAGTGCTGGAGATACAAAGAAAGATTACAATATGGTATCTTAACTCAAGGAGTTCCTATTCCAGTGCTGGCACTAGTAGTAGGCAAAATTTTAGTCTACAGTCTCCTCCTAATCAACTGTGTGACTTTAGACAAGTCATTTTATATCCATATCTGTCTGTCTATCCATCTATCTATCTCTCTATCTATTATTTGAAATCCTCATCTGTCAAATTAGAGGACTGGCCTTGACCGTCTCTCTACCTATTCAAAAACATCTAACTCAGAGAGCTTTTTAGCTTCTTTGCAGTCCCAGCTGGGATTGCACTTCAGCTGGAATGTGTTCATCATTAAACTTAATTATTTTGATGGGTAGAAATCAAATTCAGTTTAATTCAAATGGGAGGACACCCAGTAAATGGTACATTTATATTCAGTTAACATTTAGCAAGAAGAAAACAGCTGTCCAGTTCCTGTCTCTCATTTGGTCAACTTCTATTCCATATTGTAATCACTGACATAATTGCAATGTCCTCCAGTCAAAAGTCAATGGGAATATAAATCTAAATTTTTCCTTCTTTGGATCATTTAATCCAGGAAGGGCAGTGATGAGAGATAAATATGGAAGAAGTTGGCTTGCTTGGGACAGTACTCAGAGAGCAAGTTTTCAACTGAGGAAAAATTGACTGATCCAAGTAGAGTAGGAATTGTGCCAAAGAAAGAAATCTAAGTCCAGGAAGGGATAAAACAAAGTGAGTTTTATCTGAATACAGAGCTGCATGAATTAGAGGCAAGTTTGTGGGTAGAGATATTGGTGAAGATAATTAGGAACTTAACAGACCCAGTTAGTTCAAAGTACTCAAAAGCAGTATCTTAGACTTTTAGAACATGTTCTTCCCAGCAGTCTTTTGATCTGAATGGCTTTTAGTGGTGTGCATATATATTATAGTAGAAGAAAAGTCATAGGACAAAAAAGAGGAGAAAGCACAAAGGCTAATAATCTTATAGCACTGGCAGGAAATTAGAAAAATCTGGGGTTTTTTCCTAGCTTTGCTACTTTCAGTTCAACTCAATCAACATAGATAGTGTATTATATTATGTTATACTGTATCATTGTATCATATTATATTGTCCATGTGCTAAATACTGTGCTAGGTGCTAAGGATACAAAGGCAAATATGAATCTGTTTCTGTTCTCAAAGAAGAATGGTTTTCATTCCTCTCCAAATTGAATAGTGAAGATTTTCTACTATGACCCAGAAGCCTCTTCAACCTGGAAGCTCACTCCAGTCTTGAAATTTTCATGCATAGGAAGAAGCCCCTGCCCTTGTGGTCTCAACCTCTTAATGGATGGATGCCCCATTTTAGGATGTGGCCCAGGCCAGCACTCCTCTGCAGGCTGTACTCTGGGCTTTCTCTACCATCCTCCATCCCTGACTTTTCAGCTTCCTCTGATAGAGTTCCTTCTCCAACTAGAAAGTAAGCTTCTTGAGGGTAGGGATTACCTTACATTTTTCTTCTTGTTATTTGTATTATACTGTTTAGCAGTGTTTAACAAATAGTAGGTGCTAAATAAATGGATGTTACCTGTTTACTATTAATAGGTTGTTGTCCATTAGCAGTTATGCAGTCCTATAAGCATAGTTTCTGCTCTTGGGCAACATAAATGACATAATAATATGGACAGTGTTTAGAGGAGAGCATCCAAAATGGGAAAGTATCTCAGAGCTCATTCCATAAAAAGAACTGTCATGTGGAAAATGAATTAGACTTGTTCTCTGAGACACTAGAAAGAAAAACTAAGAGCCATGGATAGAAATAGTAAAAAGGTAAAATCAATGTTTGAAAAAGCTACCCAAGACTACAGCTATTCTAAGTGCATTGGATTGTCTTTGGAGGCAGTGAGTTACCCATCATTGCCAGTCTTCAAGTAGAAGGTTTGGGTGACTGCTTGTCAGGTATGTTATAATGGGGATTGCTTTCCAGTTATTAGTTAGACCAGATGATTGCCGAAATACCTTCTAAAATTTAAAATCATTCAGTAAGTGTTTAATAAGTGTTTACTGAATATTGTCATTCAACAAACATTTAATTGGTCCACTTTGAGCCAGGCTTGACATCATAAATTTGAGTAGGAAGAGACTTTAAGGATCATGTCATTGAGTAACTTCTAACTAGAATCAGCAGTCACCATGAGGCACATGAACAGTGAAGGGTCAGGTATGACAAGCCCAAATGCCATCTTGTGCCAGAACCAAATTCTACCACTTACCCTGGTGCTGTTTTGCCTTCCCTGAGGAGAGCCACATCATTGCACAGAACCTGCAAATAGTCTTTGCTTCCTCTTATTTGTACCCAACCTAGGGATAGCCAGAATCCAATAGATACCATACTAGTGCATTGGATTGGCTGTTAGGAGACCCAGGATCCATACTTGACTCTGCCCCTAATTCTATATGTGTTTATGAACAAGTCACTTCAACTTTCTGAGCCTATTTTTTTCATTCATGGAGGAGGCAGGGGAGGGGAAAACAAAGTTTTTAGATAAAATGATCTCTAAGCTTCTCTTCAGTTTTAAAAGTATGATTTTGTGACAGATTGATAAATGTTGCAGAAGAGAATCTCTGATTTGGAAGGGACTCAGAGACCTTTAGGTTCAGTTTGAACAAAATGCCCTACAATATGCCAAAGTATGGTCATTAAGCTTTTGCTTGAGTGAAGAAATCATTATTATATCCCTCTTTTCTCCTAATACTGCTACCACTTCATCATCATCTCACATCTGGAATATTTCAATAGCTTCCTCATTGGTCTGTTTGTCCCGTCTTTCCCCATACTAGTCCTCCACTCAACTGTCAAACTGATCCTCCTAAAGTACAAGTCAGATCATGTCACCCATTCAACAAAGTCCAGCGGCTCCATATCAAATCATAATATAAACCCCCTCTGTTTGGCTTTCAAAACCCTTTATAAACTATCTCCTTCCTACTTTTCTAGTCTTTTTATGCCTTATACTACTCCATCTCCATCAACCCTCTCAGGGTACTCTGTGAGCTGGAGACTGGTCTCCCTTCTGTTCCTTGAACAATATGCTCCATTTACTGACTTGATGTTTTCACTGGCTGCCCTCCAAATTTGGATGTTCTCTCTTCGCATGTCTGTCTCTTGGCTTCCCTGGCTTCCTTCAAGTGCTAATTGAAATCTCACCTTCTACAAGAGCCTTTCATGATCCCTCTCAATTCTAGTACCTCCCCTCTGTTGATTATTTCCAATTTTAGTGTATAGTTGTTTTTTTTTTTTTAAATATTATCTCCCCCATTAGACTGCAGGCTTTGTCTTTTGCCTTTTGCTTAACATAGTGCCTAATACAAGTAGATGCTTAAGAAGTGTTAATTGACCATATAAAGTGGCACATTCTAATTTTGGATAATACTGTTAGTTTATCCAGATACAAATTCTAAATTTTCCTTTTTGAAACTTTCTGTTGTCTTGAGTCAAATAGAAAAAAAATCTAATTCCTCTTTTGCTGCATATGGAATACTAGGTTAGGCCCAGAAGGAAACAGACAAGATAAAGAGCATAAAGAAGAGGATGAATAGGATAGGTAGGAGACTGAAGATCCTAACAAGTGAGGACCAGATGACAAAAGGTTAGTCTGGAGAAGAAAGTTTTAGTGATAGACAACACAACAGTAGTCTTCATATGTTTGAAGGACTGTTATTTGAAAAAGAGATTACATATGTTCTTGTTGGCCCCAGTGACATAATTAGAACCAATAGGTGGAAGATGTAGAGACGATTTTGGCTTAATATAAGGAAAAACTCTGTTGTTATTATAGTTGGCCCAACATCGGGGTCCATTCTATATAACTGGTTTAGGGAGGTGAGAAAGGTGAGCTGAGAGCTTTCTCTACTCTGCCCTCTTAGTTCTGTCCCTGGTAATCCTCAAATTGGAGTTCTTGATAATTATTTGATCTTATGCTATTTTTAGATTTTGGATTGAGTAATCTGGCCATGATACAAAAAAGTATGGCCCTCCCCCCACACATTTCCAGCTGAATTTCACATTATTTTCTTTCCTGTGTTCTAGATTCCATTCAAGCTGATCTTACCATTCCCACCCCATATTTCAGCTTCTGCTTCTGTTCCTTTTCTTTCATCTCTTCACCTTTATATCTTAAAATCCCTAGTTTTCCTCAAGTCTTTGTTCAAGAACTACCTTCTACAACAGGAATTTCTAGCCTAGGGTCCATAGAGAAATTTTAGGGCTGGGGTCTGTGAATTCAGATGGGAACAATTTGCATCTTTAATTTGACCAGCATCTAATTGAAACTTAGAATTTTCTTCAATTATGAATGTAGGTAATAAGTACTATTCTTAGAAGAGGTCCATAGGTTTGCTAAAAGAGACCATGATACTCCAAATCTTAAGAACCCTTGTTCTATGCAAAGCTTTTTAAAAATTCCTTCCTCTTTTTAATTCTCTCCAATTTCCCCCATCTGCTAGGGCCTTCTTTCCAAAATCATCTTGTTCCAATTTTGTGGTTTGTTTTTTGCATATACCTAGTTTTGACTGTATATTCCTCAAGGTGCAGATTCTATCTTACTTTTGTGTTTGTATTCTCAATTAGATACTTAATAACAAACTTTAAATTGTTGACTTTTTTTTTTCTTCAAAGATAACTTAAAGTATCACAGCAATCACATCTATTGCTTCTTTCAGGACTCTGGGGTATAGTTTGTCAAGCCTTAATACTTCAAGGGCAGCCAGCTCTATGCTCTCTCACTACTTTCTTCCAATTCCTTATTTGCTATTTCTCTCGTATTGTTTACGAACAGGTCACATTTATGTGAGTATGTATATATGAAAGTCTTTCATGAAAAATCACCTAGCAAATATACATGTATAGAATTCAACCTATTCAGCTACCATATGACTGAACACTTCCTTTTACTATTTAGGTAGAATTAGGAGTCAAAGCAGTCTTTCCTGTGGTTCAGAAAATGACAAGGATGAAGTAAATACAACTTACTTGGCTGATTCTTTATTCTAAAAAACAATAGAAATGCCTTTCTTTGAGCAGTGGAGAATGAGAGCTTAAATTGGCTATTGCTATCTATTCTAACTTTAATCATGGCAAGGAGATTACTTCAGATTCCTGACAGCTTTGTCAGCAGAGTGTAAGCCCTAGCAGATCCTACCAAGTTGGAATACAGGCCAGCCTACTTAAATTCAGAGATGTTCAAGAAATTGATCTTGGAGTAGTGACTTTTTTTTTGTCATAATAACTTGACTTGAAGACTGTCATAATTAGTGTACATACACACCCCTTTAATATTTGCAGAACTTTTTATATACATTATCTAATTTGAGCCTTACAACAACCCTATATGGTAGATATTAGATGCAACATTGACTCCATTTATAAACTAAATTTATAGAGGTAAAGTGTCTTGTCCATGATTATCCAATTGCAAGTGTCAGAAGTGAGATCTGAACTCAGGTTTTTTGACTCCAAGTTCCTGAGCCAAGAAGACCTATGTTCAAGTCCTATCTTTGAAACATAATTTGTGACTCCTCTTGGTAAATCAGTTAACCTCCCAGAGCCTTTAAATTGGGAAGGTTGCAACCTACATGGGTAGATGAAATTTCTGACCAGGCACTCCCTACGGCAATGAACTCCTTACACTGTTCTGCCATCTGTCAAGTTATAAAGGAATGTACTCTGTCAACCAAGGGAGTATTTATATTAAATTTTATCAATATGAATTCCTTAAACATTTGGGATTTGGACTTTGTCTTATCCAAATAATTTAACTTCTATAGTATATAATTCAGAGTCATATGCTTCTTGGGAAAAATAAATACTGGAGCATCTTCTTGATTGGTGTTAACCTACTTCCATACAAATATTTTTACTCAGAAAAACCAAGATATGCCTTTAAAATAGAGAATATGGTGATAAGCAAAAAAGATAGTTTCTTGGACTACAATGACATTAGGATTTCACTTGGGGCAAAAAAAAGGGATCATATATAATAAAGTGCAGAAAAGAGGTTATGTGTATGTAAACAGAATTGAACTCATTTTGAAAGATGACTTGTTAGACTCACTTTTCCAGACAACAAAAGGGTTAAGTAGGTGATAGTTCCCTATGTCACCAACTCACAAGTATTATTAATCATACTATCACATGAAATTGAAGGTAGTAGCTTTGTATTTTTATGTGAACAATTAAAAAAATGGTTGTCAGCTGGAGAATATATGTGTTAACCTGCTATTAAAACATGTCAACTTCTTTGGCTGAAAAGATTAATGAAGTAAAATGTAATCTCATTTCCTGTAATCATTGTAACTAAATGTTTTTTTTAGCTTCCCCATACATTTGAATTGATAACCTTTAAACAACCTTTAAAACTTGCTGCAGAGAAGCTAAGCAACATTAAACAACATATTTTTAGATATTAGTTATGAAAGAAAATGTTTCTGTCACCATATTACAATTTCATTTCAAACTTCTATTATAAATTATTATACTATTAGTACAAGACCAGAATATCATTTTAACAATAAGACTTGATTTATATGCAGCATTATTTCATAGCATATGGAGCACTTTCACAGAGAAACTTTTAATTCATATGGCACAGTCCCATTTCCTTCATTTCCCCTCTGATTTGGGGACTTCTTCAAGTAAGTCTACTGTTTGCCAATGACTCACTCCTACTCAGGTTGCTTCAAGATGGAAAAAGCAGATATTCAGAAAGGGAAAAAAGTCGAACTAGAAGTAGAAAATGGTTGTGGTCTGGGAGTAGAATCTTAAAATTTATGAAATGGATTCCCCAGCGAATTCAGACTTTGATGGAAAGATGAGATTTGAGGGAATGGTCATATGGGTGTGTGACTGAAGCCTGTAAGAGTTAAAGGAGATGATGGAGGTCTAGTACAATGTCAGCTTCTTTAAGGGCAGGGGCTTTTGAATTTTTGGCTTTGTGTTTCCAACATCTAGCTCAAGGATAAAAACATAGTAGATGCTTATCAAATTGTTGTTTAATTGAATTAAGTTCATGAAGTTAATGAAGTTGAAGACTTGATTTGAGATTATAATGTTAACAGAGCTATCAGTATGAAAAATGAAATTCTAGAAGAAGATGGTAAATTGGTCAACAAACATTTTTTAAGTGCTAACTATATGATCATTATTCTGCTAAGTGGATATAAAGAGTGATAGAAGAACAACCTCAGTTTTCAGAGTCTAATGAAGTCCAATGACTAATATTCTTTGTAATTTGTAAAACATCCACAAAAGATAAAAATTATGAGCTAAAATGAAATAATACCTTAAAATAATTTTAATTTATTGATAGAACACAAAACCTTTTTGCTCTAGCATTTATTATTTATGCTTTTATGTGGAAGCAATATGATTGCTTATTTTTGAAAAAAAAATCTGCATGTTCTGGAAGACAGGTCTGATAAATTATTGTTTCTTACTAGTTAATTGATCATATAATTATATCAATGAACCTAACCGATCAGATAAATTTCTTTTTTAAAAATTACTTTTAAATTGACAGACATAATATAGAATACTTGATTAGGTTATAGAATGTGTACCCCTATTTGACTGACAGCTCCCAGGAAAGTAAACATTATGTCCTGATACTTCTGAAAAGACACATGGGACCTGTTTGATTAGTTCCCAGTGACTATGGATGCCTCCAAGATGATAAGCAAATAACGAGGACTAGAGATATACTATAGTTTATAGACTATCTATAGAGATAGAGCTTCACCCTGCTCCAGTTATATAAAGGTAAGTTAATCATGTTATCCCTCTCTTTGTCTTAGAATTCCAGACTGGAATTTCACAGAGTAGAACTTTGTTCCAGTGGGAGTACTCTGTGTGTGTATGTGTGTGTATATGTGTGCATGTGTGTCTTTCTCCTTACCTTCCACTTTCAGGAGGAATAATGGTAAATGAGAACAGAAGCACCTTGTAATGGAGAAGTGCTTATATGTGATTGAAAAGGGAGTTCAGTAATTCTGTTTCTGGTGTTTCAGTTGTACAGAGAAGAGAGAAAGGATTTTTTTCTTTCTAGTTTCTTAGGCAGAATAATTCTAGAATCTAATAGTTAGAGAAGAGATAATCTTCGGCAGAACCTGCTATGGAAAACTCGGTAATTCTCAAGTTTCCCAGAGTTAGATTTTCCACACTGGTATCTTTTGTGGAGAAGAAAGAGAATTCTGTGAAGTTGGAAGACTAGAGGTATGTTATAAGGGCCTGAAGTACAGGATCTTGACAATCCTTTTTGATAATACAATGAATTGCTTAGTGCAGCTTTTATGTAAAAAGGTATAGTTTGAAAAGCAATATGGTATGGTAAGGTCTTCAAGAAATCTAATAGGTTAATTTGTTTATTTTCTGTATGTTTATAAGTTCCTCTGTCTCCTTTGAAGCTTATACCTTTTCTGTGAGGATGTCCCATGCCCTAAATCCATAATGCGAACTGAGTGCCAATGTGATAGTTGGAGATCTGATTACCCATATTTAGGGAAACTGGGACATGAAATAAGCTTTATTTTGGAGATTCTTTAGGTGACAACTCTGGGGAATTGGCCCAGAACTCATTCTAGTATAGCATTCTAAAAAGTTTTAATTATATATTTTATAGTTACATGTTTTCTACAGTACCAAGCAAATAAGAAAGTTCTCATGTTCATAAAAAAGTTTGGGAGCAGCGATGAAAGAACCTGCTTCCACTTATGTCAATCAAATATAAATTTGGCTCCATGAATTTGTTTAATAAGATTCTTGGATGCTGTAAACTTAAAAAATTCTAATTATTGTATTTAAAATATTTCCTTTGGCAATCTTAGGTATTTTCTTTTATGCATTTAAAAATATTGTTCTTAGGGGAGGAGGTATCCATATGTTTTACCAGATTGCCAATGACTTCCATGATACAAAAAACATTTAAGAATTTTCAGTTAAATTGTTTCATACTCTGATCTATCAGTAGCAACAGTTCCTTATAGGATTTAGAGAGACAGTAGACAAAGGGCCATTCTTAGAGTCAGAAATACCAGGGAAATCCTACCTTTGACATATATATATATATATATATATATATATATATATATATATATATATATATAGGCTATGTGTTTGTAGGCAAGCATTTAATTTCTGAATGCCAAGCAACCCTCTAAGACAAGAATTAGCTGATATGAGTTGGTTGAAGATATTTCCTGATGAGAAACAACAATAAAATTATAAGTTCAGATAAAAAAATATAAGAATTAGGTCTAAAAGAGAACTTTGAGATTATCTATTTCCACCTCAATCTTTTTATCTGATACTTGAGGAGTTGCAGGCCAGGGTTGTTGTCTGCACAGTTAGAAAGAAGCAGGAGAATTTAAGCTCAATTACTCTGACTCCCAATTTTCCCCACTACACCAGATATCTTCTGCCATTGCCTTTTTTAATTTTAATTATCTTTACAGACTTTCTGAAATAAAAGGTTTATTCAAATTGTCTTCATATCTCTTTTTCTTCACATTTATTGAGTTACTTCCTGATATAGTGTTTATTTCTTTATTTACACCAAGCATTTCAACATACAGAGCCTCATCCTTCAGACAGAGAAATATAAGCATTATGAGAAGCAAAAAGATTTAGAGGCTGTATTGTAAAAAGACTTTACTTCCAACCTTTTGGTGGGATTAGCTTGGTAGAATCATAGACAATATACTTGCAATATGGGATGATGCTGTTTTTCCAGCAATGGAAAGAATATTCCCTTTAAAGCCTGTGTGACTTTGAGCAAATCATTTAATCTCTTAGATACTCAGTTTCCTCATCTGGATAAAAACTGTGGTGTTTAAGGTCCCTTCAAGCTCTTCATCTATTATCCTACAATTTGTAAATCTTTCTCATAGTGCTCAGTGTGCTTCTTGTAAAATCTAGGGAAGTACAGTAAACAATGTTATCATCATTGATATTTCTGTCTTTAATACTGGACAGAGAAGATCCAAAGTACAAACTAGTTGATAGAAAAACTCTTCTTGAATTGCACATGTTTAACCTGTATTGAATTACTTGCTGTCCAGAAGAGGGAGTGGGTGGGGAAGGAAGGAGAAAAAGTTGGAACACAAGGTTTTGCAGGGGTGAATGTTGAAAATTATCTTTGCATGCATTTTAGAAAATAAAAGGCTATTACTATTTTTAAAATAAAGAAAAACTGTTCTTGTGTTTAGCATAATTTTTCTCTTCATTTTTCTTCTCTACATGAAAGAAGACCAAAACATGATTTTTTTTTTTTTTTCTAAAATGAGTTGATTTCTGCTTGGACAGTTGTATAAGGACTGACCAATATAAGTACTATCTGATTAGAGGCACTATCAGTGAAAGAGTCATATTAAAATCTTCTTTTTGAATAATTTAACAATAATATTGGAGTAGGGAGAATCTGATCATAAATATTCTACTCATCATGTTAAATAAAAATATTATACCAAAAATTTTCACTTCCCATTCCTCCCCACCCCAATTTCAGAAAACAAAATTCTCAAAATCTGTTCTTCCTCAAGAAATGTTCTACTTTTCAGGCATAATTAGAATACTTTCTGGATCCTCAAGGCTAAAAACTAGCATTTTACAAATGATATTTCTGCCATTGCTTCATTGTATTTTGTTTTGTTTTGTTTTTAAGAAAAATACAGTTTATTATCAGGAGAAAGAAAATGATGAATGGGGCCAGGTTCTTCTTGAAACTAGAGTGAGAAAGAAGACTAGGGCTCTTTGCTCTATTATTCAATGAACAGATACACACACATTCTCCTCCCCCACTCCCATCATCTTTTTATGTGTAGATATAAAAAAACCGTAATGCCCAAACTAGCTCTCTGGAAGATCACAGTACCAGCCCAAGTCCTTGATCTTAGAGGACGAGTGAAGAGGCAGGACTCCTATAGATGGTCAAACATGGAGTCCATTTATTCCAAATTCTCTCAG
Organism: Sminthopsis crassicaudata; assembly: GCF_048593235.1. Taxonomy (NCBI): domain Eukaryota; kingdom Metazoa; phylum Chordata; class Mammalia; order Dasyuromorphia; family Dasyuridae; genus Sminthopsis; species Sminthopsis crassicaudata. The sequence goes on from NC_133618.1 coordinate 569,866,470, forward strand.
CCTTATATACCCTACTACCCTTATATAACTCTAGCATATTGTGCATGCTCTAACTATATACTATGCATGTGGGACTACATAAACAACTTGCTTTTGTAGGTAGATGACTCTTTGCCTCTTTGTATCATCCTGCTTAAATTACAACACAGGTTGTCACTGCCCCCTGACTTCTTAGGAAGGCTGAGAGCCCTTAGGGGAGATGGGGAGCTGAACCAGACCTTGTCAGCAGGGTGGCCCTCTACAAACATGTGCATGTTAAGGGTAGTCACTCTTTCTCTAATGCTTATTTGTTACTCTTAATTCTCATGGACTTTCTTCCCCTAAGGAGGACCTCAACTCTAAGACATTTTGAGGGTTTAAGCAATCATATTGAAGTCTGGCACCTCAAATGTTTTACTTTTAGGGTTGTCTTTGAAGTTATTGCATCAGAGTGATTTTGAAAGGAAGGCAACATCAAAAGCACCACCTTTCAAGATTTCAGAAGTTGGAGTTTCTGCAGGACTAGAGGCAGTGAAGAGCACAGCTGTTGATGATTCTGATTAAGGATAATAACTCTCTATTATATTGCCAACTATAGGATCAGCGACACAGGAAGACATTGATTGTGTTGGCATTTCGGTCAAAGTGTTCAAGGGTTGAGAGAAAGGATTGCTGTTGGTGTTTGACTGCCATGGTAAGAGAAGAGTTATTGTTTGGGTAGAGAATGTATTCTGTAGAGTTATGACATTTGTTTGGAGAGAACATTTTGATCAGAATTGGAGTAAATGCTGAAGAAAGAGACTAAGAAACTGGGAATTTCAGAGTTCTATGTTATGGTTCTTGGAAATCCTCCCATAATTTTGACATTATTTTGTGTGTGGATGTTTGTCAGTCCAGAATATACCTAGTGGTATTAGTCATGCGCATCCCCAAAGAGATAATACAATAAAGAGAGCAAGCAATGACAAAGTCATGAAGTCAGATTCAGTCTAGCATTTTCTCTCTGAATCATTCTGGCTGGTCCTGAGGTAGCATGCTAAAGTAAGAGAAAAAAAAAAAAAAAACAACAACAACCTAATTTTGGAATCAGTAGACTCCAGTTCAAAGGCTATCTACCTGTATTATTTTAGGCAAGTAATTTCAGCTTATTGGATTTCACTAACATTATCTGTAAAAGAAGTGGTTGGACTAGATGGTTCCTTCCAGCTCTGACATTCCATGCTCCAAAATTTTCAAGTCCTTTTGTCAAGATGATGGCGACTATGCATTTAGAACTGAGGCTACTTAACACAAGAGTTTAGCTGCCTGTCAGTTCCAATCCAGAACTATCAAATATATGAACATGAACCCAGTTGTCAATTTATCAATGTGGCAAGCATAAAGATTCTTCCCTTCTTTCCTCTCCTTCCTTCTCTTTTCTTTCATCTGTTGTGGTAAGGTATCTCTTATTCCTGAAATGTACACTCTCATCACCTCTGTCTCTTGTCTCCTATAAAATCTTGCTTAGGCAATGCCTCCAAATAGAGCCTTTTCTACTTCAAATCAGCAATGAATAGAGTTTTGGACGTGAAATCAGAAAGTTCTGAGCTGAGATATAGACTTAGATTCTTAACAGCTGTGTGAACTTGGGCAAATCACTTAACTTCTTGCTCTCAGGTTCATCCGTAAAATAGGGATAATAGTAGTAACTATGTCTAGGACTATTCAGAGGATAAAATGAAATATTTGAAAAATTCTTTGCAAAATTTAAAGCCCTACATAAATGCTAGTATTATTATTATCAACCCAGATCCTAGTGTCCTAAGCCACCACCCCGTTTTTTAACCTTTTATTTTATACATATTTTTGTATATCCCCCCACCAAATTTGAGATAATACTATTTCCTCAAGGTTTGTGGAAACAATGACTCAAGACATCAAAATGATTATGTCATAATCCAATCCCCTTGTGACACATAAGACCTGCTTTTGGTCTAGTATGTTAAATCCTCCTTTTTAGGAGGTAGAGGAGCTTCTGTTTGCAAATGTTATTTTCTCATTTTGAAAAGAATTGAATTTCTATTAGGGTCCTGACTTTCCACTATTTAGCCTTCTTTGTTTGTTTGGTTCCAGCCACCCATAGTTTAGAGTCTGATTCTGGTCTGCTTTGCATTAATTAATATCAGAAGGGAGATCTGACATGGACCAAAGGGCCAAAGACACCTTTCAGTGCCAGTGAAGGTGGACTAGGCACCACTGGCAAATTACATGAGCTTGTCTGGTGAGTCTACCACCCTTTCTTGCACAAATCCTCTAGCCCACCCTTGAATGAGTTTGACTTCCTTTGTGAGGAAGACTCCATGGTCCTTTTCTTGACCCAGTTCTTCCCAAATCCTTCTGGTGAGACATACCTTTTCTTCTCTTTTCTCTTTCTCTCTCTCTCTCTCTCTCTCTCTCTCTCTCTCTCTCTCTCTCTCTCTCTCTCTCTCTCTCTCTCTCTCTCTCTCTCTCTCTCTCTTTCTCTCTCTCTCTCTCTCTCTTTTTTCTCTGCATGGTTTATACCAGTAAATGTGTGTCTGGCTATAGACTGCAAATTTTCTAGTGAGACACACTTCTGAATGTCTTATAGTTGAACTGATAAATGCAGGTCCAGCTATGGACTGTGAAATTTTCTCTTTTAAATGCATGTCTGTCTATGGACTAGACACTCATTTTTTTTTTTTTTTTGTATCTGTCTTATCTGTATCTTTGTAAAATGTAAAGTATGTCATGTTTGTGTTGTGATCTAGATTAAAATGCAACCAGCCAGAAAACTTCTAGGTGTTATAGTTAGAGATTTATTAACTTTACTAACACCTCCATAGGCTTTCTGTGGGAGAAAAGAGGAAAAGTCCTTAAGAATCTTTTTTTTCCCTGTAGTCCCAACACTGGTCAAGTTGGGACTACAGAAATAAAGTTAAATAATTAAAGCTGTAGAACTGCTAAAATATTTTAGCAGGTTCTGGAGATTTTGAGATTACTCATCAAGAAGTTTGGCAATTAGTCATTTTAAGATTGCAAGAGAAAACTCAGACTTTGGGGGTAATTTCAGGAAATTACCCTCTTCTGAAACATCTAAATAAATTTTGAGGTACCACTCTTTGAGTACTTTTGGGTAGAATTTAGTTTAAGGAAAAATAAGAATTAAATCTTATAAAAGTTTTTTTTAATGTGTTGAAAATAATTGCCAAAATTAATAATTTCATTGTTCTAGGGCAGTGAAGGAAAATTAGTTGGCAAAAAATCCCCAAAATTAAGCGAATGAAGAAAAAAATATAAAAATAGCAATCTCTTGTTAACCCTTAATTTCCTATTTTGTCCTCCAAGTCCCTTTTGTGCCATTAGGAAAAGAAATTTTGGTTCTTTTTAAATAAAGGCTAAGGTAGATGCTGAAAAAGGGAAATAACCCTAAAAAAAGTATTGTAGGACCCTCCCTACAACTTCAGTCATTCGATTTGCCTTCTCCCCTCCCCAGGAATCATGGGTATATTTCAGTTGTGAGGATTGCTAACAAGATCAAATACAGCCCATGTCTCTCTGTCAACCCTTCTCATCTCACATCAGATTAAGAAAAGAGAATGCTGGAGAATTGTAGGGAAACTTGAATTCTACCTTACAGGGTAGAAAGGGATACTAATGCCACAGTGAGGACCCTCAAACTCTGACTCAGCTGTCCCTCTACTCCAGAACTTGCATCTATTGGGGAGAGTATATGTGTCATGCCCCATGACCAACATTCCCTGAACCCTACAATCAGGAACTATCATTAATGGGAAGGCTCTGGTACCAGCCTTTAGGAAGTGCCCTTTGCTTCTCCCCCTGAATATCAGTATCTTTAGCCCTTGGCAACCCCCATCCAGATGCTGCCTGGAAGAAGTTGGGTACTTCTGGCTGTGCCCAGCATGGCAGTATGAGGTGGAGGAGCCAGCCAGTTCTGCCCTTGGTAAGTTCATCCTTCTCTGTTACAGTTGCAGTAATGTAATAGCCATGTAATTTATAGTGAGTTATTTTATCTCCGTTTGCTCCTGTTTTATGATTTATAAAGAAAAAATTATAATGGTTATTATGAGATCAAAATGATATAATGATTATAAGAAGCTTACAACAGTGACTGGCATATGCTAAACATGACATTATTATTATTATTTCTCTAATTAAATATAATTGTTCCATAAAATGGTTTTTAAATACCAAATGTGGCAAGATCAGTGGTTTTCATATGTGATAGTTTGGAAATGCAATTGGTATCATTTAAAATTTATGTTTGTATTATTGTTTATAAGTTATATTGTATTTCTAAACTTATATTGTAAAATTTGAGTTACCATTGTAAAACAGAAATGCTGAGAGATATAGAAATTTTTAATCTAGATGTTGCCAAACATGAATTAGGCTTTTAAAAGGATGTGATAAAAATTGGATATTTGAAAATTTTTAAATATTTAATGGGATTGTTAATAATGTTTATTATAATTTCAGACTTTCATTTGAAAAAATCTTACATGAAAGTGCACAAGGTGGTTTAAAGATGGAGCTTATTAAGAGCTTATTATTCAGACACACATTGCTGTATGTTTGAAGCCCCAGAATTTGTGTAGTTTTATAAGCAAAAGATGAAAGAAATGTTAACTCTTAAGAAAACATCAGGAAAGATATTCAAGTTTTACATTGTGGTTAGTGACATTTTGCTATTTTAAGTATAAATTCCTGAGACTATAAATTTACTTTTGTTTGTGCTTTGATTGTTGGGATACTTATCAGAATTATCATAAAGCCAGGAATCTGAGAATTGTTTCCGTAGGTATTTGTGCTTGGGAAATGTTGTGGAGATGACCTAGGATATGACCTAGATAGAATCCTCTTGATTCTATTTCCCTAATGTGTTTATTTCCTTGCTGAAAAGGAAAATTCCTCTCCTTACCTGGTTAATCTTAAGCCTTTCACAATCTGTGACTACATTATTAGATGTCAAATGTGATTCATACTTGGGATCAAACAGAGCAAGGAAATTTCCCCTTTGTTATAATATAGATATATCTAGAATCAAGAATTTTTGTAAGTACAATATTAAATCCATTAAACAATATATCTCTGAATTAATATAATAGAATTCAAATATCAACATTTTATAATTTTAACCTATATTTATACTATAGGTTTGATATCCTCTAAAAGGAGAAATAATTAGACATAATAATAAAATAAAGCTATAATATAAAAGTTTTCTAATTAAATGGAATAATAAATTTGAGAAAAGCAACAGGATTAGATAGTTTTTTTCCCTAACAACTATGTACATGATTGGCTATCAAATTTATCAATCTTGAGAATTCAGGATTTTAGGTATGCTTTGGTAATAAGTTAGAGTTGTCTTGAGAATAGAGAGTAGACAATTGCATGAAACATCTGAGGCTATTTCCTAACCAACTGTTCCTGCCCGCTTGGCTCCCGCTTCCACAGACTAGGATCTCTTGATCTGTTCCACTTCAGCCCCCTCCATGGGCTGAGAGAGTGTTTGGTTATCTGGCACCTCTGTTAAATGGGATTTGGTGTTAATGTTTAAATTTTCTTCGTTACTTTGATGACATATAAATCTCCCTTCTCATAACTAGTCTATTGTAAGACCTCTAAGTAATTTGATCTACATATGCTTTAATATAATTATGCAATTATAGAAAATTATAAGAAAGACTTTATTACATTTTGAATCCTGGATCATCTGAAGTAAGCCCCTCTTCCAGAGTGGATGGTTCTAAGATTTCAGATGAAAAGATGAATCTACTGTTCTAGTTTTTTTTTCCTTTTCCCCATTTATTATGTATCTAATCACTGAATTTGACTTAAGTATTGTTGGCATTTTCTCACTCTGACATTCTTGCCCCCAACCCTGCTCAAAAAGGGATTAGCAATTACATCTGGGGCACATTTCCCCATAGGTCATCTCAAGAAACTGACCCCTTGGGTAATATCCCATGGTATATATCTGTCTCTTCTTTATTGGCCATAAGGGTAGGGGTTCTTTCAACCTCCCTCTCTTTGCCAAAAGAAGGAAATGTCAAAATATTTTGGAGCCTAGAAAGGAGGTTCTGTCCTGAACTTGGCATAGCAATCATCCTTTGCACACAAAAAAATAATCATCTTCTGGCAAAGTATATTGCCTGGACCAGAACCACATGTTCACTGGGAAATTTATCTCCCCCTATTTCCTAGGGCCATTCACCACATATTTACAATCCCTGTCTCTTGCCAATAACATGTTCTGGGTTTCTGCCCCCCAAGGTGGGCATAACTCCCCAAACTAGGGATCACACAGTTGCCATAGGGTCCCTAAGAATAGTAGCTGTCATGATTATGACAAGCTGTCTTATATATAAGACCTGTCTTTGGTCCAGCCTATTGCGCTCTCTTTCTTAGGAGGGGATGGGGTGGGAAGCTTCTGTTTGCAAATATCATTTTCACCCCAAAATAAAATTCCTATTTATGTCCTGACTCTCCTGTCTCTAGCCTGCTTTGTAGCCTATGGTGATGGTAGGGGTAATGATGCTGGTTCCAGCCATCCACAGATTAGAGGCCTGTTCTGGTCTAGTTTACAGTGTATATATTTATGTAACTTCCTCAAAGGCGGGAGCTACTTAATTTTTGTTTTGTATCCCCAACACCTTGCTAGCATAGAGCCTTAGGACAGAAGTTGTTTACAGGCCAGGTACAGGAGATAGAATTCTGGGATTTGGAGTCAGGAAGATATCTGTACAAAGTTCTTCTCAGATATTTTTAAACTATGTGACGTTGGGTAAATCAATCAACCTCTCTGAGATTTATTTTCTTCATCTGCAAAATGAGGGTTGGATTTGAAGGTCCTTTCTAGCTCTAAATCTATGATATTATTAACTGACAAGTGGTTTGGATAGACGGGAACTTGGTTCTTTGAGCAAGAGCTCTCTCTTCTAAGGGCCTCCATTGATCCATTTGTAAAGTGAAAGGATTGGAGGGGATGATATCTAATATTCTTCCCAAATTTAAAAGTCATGTGTGCTATTACCATGTCTTAGCTCTAAAAGAAAACAAATTATTCTTACTGTCTCTTTTATTAGTCCCCACTCTCCTGAACAGTAAAGGAATGAGACAGTTAAGGGTCTTGAGTTTCTTGAGGAAAGACATGAGAGTCATTCAAAGTGACTTTTTGATCTATATTTGTGATTTCATTGATGTGAGAAACTCCAGGTGGGGAAACAAAAATCTTAGAGTTTTAGAGAATGTCCTGGAGAGAGCTTCAGTGATTAGTCAGACCCTTAGCTAACAGGTCCCAAAGAAGAGATTTGAAACTAGATTTTTCTTATTTGAAAGCTGGCTTTTTCTGTACTTTGTCAGATTGCCTATGCAAATAATATGAAGTGGTAGGGAATATTGTTTTATTTGTTATAATTATTATTCAATTTTGTTTTGTGCCCAATTGATTATGATATATAAAACTGTTTTGTGTGTGTGTGTATGTGTGACTGAAATAGAAGTAAAAATAATCCATCTTTGTAGTCTTTTATCAGGCAGCCAATAAGCATTTATTAAACTCCTCCTAGATGCTAAGCATTGTGGTAAGGTTAAGGGTGGGAGGAAGGGACAAAAAGAAAGGCTTAGACATAATCTCTGTCCTCATAGAACCACTGATTAGTGAGAGAGACAATATGTAAATAATTATATACAAACAGAAGCAGCACAAATGGAAGGCAATCTCAAAGACAGAGGACTAGCAGTAGAAGGGATCTGGAAAGGCCTCATGAAAAAGTTGGCATTTGAGCTGAGGCTTCTTCTTAAGGAGGAGCTTTCAGATTATTGTTTGTCCTTCCTTTTCAAAAAGGATGGTTAAAGTTATGGTGGTAATTTCTTAACTTGTGTGTGAACTGGATGTAAGACAGAGCTGAGTAAAATTGTCAGCCTCATCTCTCTTCCAGTCATGAAGTCCAGTGGAAGACAAAAAAAAAAAAAAAACAAAAACAAACAAAAAAAAAAAAACTATTTAAACTGAGGGTAGGGAAGAATTGAAACAAAAGATGATCTAATTAACTTTACTTCACCTTTAGGGAGTAATGACAGGTGAGGAGACAGAGCATTCCAGATCTGGAAATGAGTTAGTGAAAAGGCTAAGCTGTAAGTGGAGAGTGGTATCTGACAGCAAATTAGGTCCAAGTGCTTAGATCATAATGTTGAAGAAAGTAGTGTAAGTAGAGTGCAAAGGTAGAAAGAGATCAGGTTGTAAAGGACTTTAAATTCCCTTTTTCAACTTAAATCTAATAGAGAAAGAGCAATTTTTTCAACACCATCCAAAATGTCTCCATTGTGCATTTTTCCTACTGATTTAAGACAAAATACACTAATTATAGCATTTCCCAGACTTAAAAATGGTTATAACCTTGAAACTCTTAACAATCTGACAAGGAGTTACAGCTGGGTTGCATATATCTGTCTGTCAGGCTTGAAAATTAGTAGAATGTTAGGTGAGGAATACAGATTTGATTCTCAAAATCTCCATAGGGCTTAGGAGAAAAGAAAGTCAATTCATGGAAATGGCATTTCTCTAATGGTGCATAAAAACAGCTCCTAGAGATTCTAAATTTAGCTTCAATGATTTCTAATCATCGAGATATTTTTATAGAGGTACAGCATCATTGTTATCACTGCCTCCATCATCATCTCATAAATGTTTGGCACTGTGCTAGTTGCTGGACCAATTTTCCAGTTCTTTTAAAATTATGACAATTATTTTCTGCTAAGTTGTTGGTGTATAGCTTTGCATGGTCAAAACCATCTTTGTGTACCCCAGAGTGCTGTGTGGTGAAGTGGAAAGAACATCAGAGATAAAAAAAAAACCCAAAAACCTTGAGAAAGTTCTAATTTAATGACTATTTAACTGGGTTACTTTGGAAAGTTGCTTAACTTCTCAGGCTATATTTTTTCCTCTTATAAAAAATATGGATGATGATACATCTCTGGGTATATCACAGGAATGTGGTGAAGACCAACAAGATAACAAACAGGAATGCTATTCCTGCCATAGAAATTGTCAAGTGTTATAGGGATGCAATTATTTTGATCTGATTTTGTTTGTTTGTTTGTGTGTATGTTTCTGTTCTAGAGTTCATTCATTGAATAACTCAAGTACCAAGTTAAAATTCTCCAGATTACTTCAGAGATTATATCAAGGGCTTTTCTTTAGAAGACAACTATGGGAAAGTATTCTTGGAGTCTAATTTCACACTGGGGAAGCCCTTTTTGATTAGGGAACTTAATACATGTAGCATAAATGGAAGGCAATGGATCACAATATAGTATTGTTTTGTTGGGCTAATTTTCCAGTATTTTTGAAGTTATTATAACTTATAAGTATTTTCTGCTAAATTGTTGCTATATAGCTTTGCATGAACAAAATCATCTTTGTGTACCCCAGAATGCAGTGTTATTGTTTGCTTGCTTTTTTCTTTTTCATTTTTTCCTTTTTTGATCTGATTTTTTTGTGCAGCATGATAAATATGGAAATATATGGAAGAATTGCACATATTTAATATATATGGGATTGTCTGCTGACTAGGGGAGGATTGTTTGCTGTCAAGGAATGGGGATAAGGGAGGGAGAAACATTTGGAACACAAGGTTTTGCAAGGGTAAATGTTGAAAACTATCTTTGCCTAGCTTTAAAGCTATTGTTAAAAAAGTTATTATTAAAATGTATTAAAAGCTATTAAAGCTATTATTAAAAATAAAATGTAATTGGGAAACATTAAACACAATAAATAAAATATAGAAAAACCCAAATAATACCACATTTTAAAATTAAGTCAATATGTAACCCTCAAGGATCCTTTTGTATGGATTTCTATTTGAGTTTGACATCACTATATTATTATTATGATGATGATGACTATATTAAGTCATAAATTGCTTGTGATCTGTGTGGACAGAAAGAATTCTTGTTCTACCAGAAGTAGTCATATATGTGCAAGGCACTGTGAAATAAACTTGTATAATTGATCATATGTTATCTTCTTAGAATAATGTTGGCTATATTTTTTGTTTGTTTCTGTTACATCTGATTCTTCATGACCCAAATGGCAAAGATGTTTTCCTTGGCAAAGATACTGGAGTGGTTTGCCATTTTACAGATGAGGAAACTGAGCCAAACAGGGAGGTTAACTAACTTATGCAGAATCACATAGTTAGTAAGTATTTTAAGTTGGATTTGAATTCATGAAGATGAGTTTTCCTGATTCCAAGCCCAGCATGATGCTGCTTTAGGATAAGAAGAGCTTGGTTCAAATTCTGACCCTTGAACTTAGTAGGAAGTGAACACTGGACAAATCACTCACCCTCAGACAGCTCATCTGTAAAACAAAGGGACTTGAATAAATGAATGCTGAAGTCCCATACAGCTATAAATCTGTGATACTATGACCTTATCCAGTCAAGTCAAAAAGTATATGCTAGTGTTGGGGGAAAAAAAGAAAGGTAAAAGACAAAACTAACAGTTTTTCTGAAGCAGGACATTGCCTCATCTCTGAATACTTCTATTGAAGTATAACTGATCATTTTTCTCACAAGCTTTATTGTTAAGACAGCTATAGTTAGAGCTGAAATCTGCCTCCTTATAACTATACCTTCCTCCCTTCTCCCAAACTTCAGTAAATGCTGTTTGTACTGAATACTTAGATTTACTCATTAAATACTTTTCCTATCAGCTTTCTTTACAGTCTAGTTTCTGACAGAGACAGCTTGCCTTTAAAGGCACCAGAGCTTCTTTCAAGACCATAACATTTAAAAACACATTCCAACAGCCTATAATAAGGTTTTAAAACAAAGATAAAATGCAACTTTTCTTCAACCATATTGTTTCAATAGTATTTTTTGCACTGACAGGAACTTGGCATCCACAATAGTCATTCAGGAAACAAGAAAATATAATCAGAGAAAGGAGCAATAGGAAGGGAAAAATACAAATATCCTCTTGAGATGGCACACAGCCTCTATCCCTCTCAGAAAAGATTCTGAATGTTTTATCTACTTAACAGATTAAAAGTTGGAAAGGATTGTAGAGAGTCCTTAATCTCACCTCCTGCTTGTACAAATGATGAAACTGAGGTCCTAAAACATTAAATGTTTTGTCCAAAGTATATAAGTAGTTATTGACAGAGCAAGGCTTTGAATTTTCATCTCTTGATTCCAAATTCAATATTTTCTAGTCCATAATACCAGAAAACATCAATAGTAGCTTAGAAAATTCAAGATTTGAGTCAACTGCAAGGTTGAGTCAACTGTGTGACCAGCTGACATAAATTTCAAAGGGATTGTTTATTCAAGATTCAAAGATGTTATTGTTGTTATTATTTGTCTGCTCATAAGTGAGGGAGTCTGAAACAAAATGCTGACAAGTTATGAACTATATATTGTTTACCACTATTTCACTTTTCAACTTTCTCAGGGAAGATACTGACTTTCCCTCCTCCTTATTGTAATGCCAGTGCTTAGAATAGTGCCTGACAATACAGTAGGTACTTTTAAAATGTTTATTAACTTGATTATAGTGTTTTTTACCTAAGTCTGGCAGGGGTAACAGAAATTTATTAGAGGTTGGGTATTTCCCAATTCCTATGAGAAATATATAGGAATGGAGCTGAGCACATTGGAAACTAGATAATAGTTCTATCTTACTCTTTGTATATTTAGTAGCTTACCCAGAGGATATTATTCATTATTGAAAAACTCTTATGAAAATCACTGCAGAGAGGCCTTAGAGATGAGGCATTTTGACCCCCTAATTTCATAGAGGAAAGAAAAAAAGAAGGAAGGAATAAGGGAAGAACTTATTAAGTATCTACTATATGCCAGGCACTGTGCTAAACAATTTCCAAATATTTCATTTGTTTCTCACTTCAAGCTTGGGAAATGAGTATCAGTACTCTGAATTGATAGTCAGGAACACAAAGTTTCAGTCAACTATAAACAACTAATCAAATGCCAACAAATCATCTAAGCTGATTAAAGATGGCAGACATCTACCAACCTAATAACACAGAGGTTGCTTCACCATGCATTCGTATCATCTGTTGTCCCAGGTAGCAGGTAGATATCTTCTAGTTGGTTCAGTCATCTCTGGCCTGCCACTAGTAATTGATTATATACTATAATCTATGTACCTGGCTGATTTCTTTCCTTGTGGCTAATTGGTATCTTTTCCTGGCTAATCCCTTCATTTCTGTGCTCTGCCCTAGATCCTTGGTTGGAGATAAAATTGATGATACTTGACATTTATATGAAACAGAAAAATCAATTTCTGTGAGGCTGAATTTTTGCATTTGTAAAATGAAGGATAATATTCATACTATCTACCTCTTGATGTTGCTATGAGGGGAAAAGACTTTGTAAAACAAATATTTAATATAAGCAAGTTATTGCTATTAGCAGCTGGGAGTGGGATGGAGCAGGACAATCTTATTTCCAAGCTATACCTCCAACCTGTCGTGTCTGGATGTTGCCTTTGCCCCTATAACAATCTACCTATTATCATCCTTATTTATGTTCATGCCATCCTCTCTTATTGTTAGAAAGAGAGAATGCTGGCAAAAGACAAACAGCTGTGTGTGGGAGGCTGTCATATTTCAGGGGCAGTGAAGCATACTTTTAATGTTAGTGTTTTGAGACTTCAGGGAGGAAACTAATCCCTAGATATGGTGAGAGAAATTGTGGATAGAGAGCTAGTGTTGAAAAGAGAGGGAGAGGATAGGGAGAGGAAGAAGGAGAGAGAAAAAGAGAGGGAGAGGGAAAGAGAGACAGAGAGGGAGACAGAAGGAGAGGGGGATAGAGACAGAGAGACAGAGAGAGTGAGTGAGAATGTGTGAGAGAGTGAGTGAGAGAGAAAGTGAGAGAGTGTGAGAGAGAGGGAGAGAAAGAGTAAGTGAGAGAGTGTGTGACAGAGTGAGTGAGGGAGAATGTGAGAGAGAGAGAGGGAGAAAGAGACAGAGACACAGAGAGTTAGAAAGAGATAAGATAGAAAGAGACAGAGATAGAGGCAGAGACAAAGACAGAGAGAGACAGAGAGAAAAAGACAAAGATAAAGAGAAACAGAGCTAGACACACAAAGAGAGACAGACAAAGCAACAGAGACAGAGAGATAGAGGAAGGGATAGCAAGAGAGGGAGAGACAGAGAGAGACTGAGAGAGAGAGTCAGAGACAGAAAGACAGTAAATATTGTAAGGAATCAGCAGCCCTTACAGGATGGGAAGACCAGAGCCTAAGAGGATCAAGGTTAGCAGCTCTAGTGAGCACATGCAGATTTGGTGTGAATTCTGTGGCAGGGTTTGGGTTGCATTCTGGGTCTTAGTGTTCCCTCCTTGCATGTATGCTGATAATGGGAAGATAAATCTCATATTCTATATCTGAATGACATTTTTTTGAAGCCCTTGGAGTCTCTTTAAGGGTGTGAATGGGGACAAAAGGAGGAGTTTACAAAGGAGATCTAGGGTTCTGGGCTAGAATAATGATATTGAAGCAGAGAGCCATTTACTGGCTAAGCATTTCCACCTATATGTACCACAGGCACTTCAAATGCAACATGTTCAAAATATAACTGATTATCTTTCCCTAAAAATGCATTCGTTTTTATGACTTCTGTCTTTTTCCTAAGAGTACTATCATTATTCTAGGCATTTAGGTTGGGATTGTCCTTGATTCCTCACTGTTTATTACTACTTGGTTGTCATCTTGTAGATTTTACCTCCTTATATCTCAAATCCATCCTATACTTCTAATTAAATGGTCAGCATCATAGGTCATATCTTTTTAACTTGACTATTGTAATAGCCTCCTAATTGATTCTCTGCTTCCATCTCTTCTCTCTTTAACATATCTTTTAGTGGTATAAAACTCAAATAAAAATAAATCCCTATAGATTGCATATTGATTTAGAAAATCACAAATTAATATTATCTATGTTGCATTATATATATATATATTTTTTTCATAAAACATTTCCCATTTAGATTTTAATCTGGTTCTGGTAACACTCTGGAGTCTGCGGGAAGTTGTGAGCTTTGAATTTGACACACCTCTGCCCTACACAACTATCAGATTGTTGTTGATTCTTCATTCTTATAGTAGACCATGACATTAGGGTGGTGATGCCATAATATACAAGTAAATTGGATTTAAGTGTGGGAGGGCTGTGCAAGTCACCAGCTTTGCTTTCTCCTCCACAGCCATCTGGGCTCTTTAGCAAGATATAGATCAGGATGACTGGCGATGGCCCTAGATACAGTGGGAGATTTTGACCTTTTTAAGCTGAGGTCTTTAACAAGTCTTAGTTTGACCAAGGAAATGTCCACTTAGTGATTAAAACTAGGGAAGAAAGAGATGAGGAAAATAATGGTCTTTTTTTTTTTTTAACTTAGTAAGAAAAAAAGGAAAGAAAATCAGTCTGGGAGGAGAAGACCCTAAGGGTTTCTGGCCAAAACAGAAAAAAAAGTGGGGAGCCTAACTCTCCCTCATTTAAAATCTAACTTACTTTAATGCCAAGGCATCATCTCACAGATGTCATGTTCCTCTTTGAGAATGAAGGACAAATAGCAACTTTTGTAAGTAGGATGATCATTTCCATCAAACCAGGAAGACTTTTAAGGACCTCACAATTGCTGACACCCCATTGGCACTGATTTCAGAACTACTCCCCTATTCCCTCCCCAGGCATTCCTCATTAATAGAACTCCAGGGAGAGGGACAGGGACCTCTGATGTAATTTTTAAAGACAACTCCTCAATGAGAATATTCCCTTTTCTGGTGTAAGTTGTCACTTTTTCTGCAACTTAGAGTTTTAGAGTTGCCCAAGCCTCTGCAAGATAAAATGACTTTCCTAGGGTTATAGAGTTAGTAGATAACAAAGACAAGACTTGAACTCTAGTCTTCTTGACTCCAAGGTCAGCTCATTATCTACTACAATATGCTGTCTCTCATAGAGACTATAAGGATCTGAAAAATTATCATTTGGATAGAGAATCCAATAAAGTATACTCATTATCACTCCCAGTACTGGCATGAGAGCTAAAATTACTGACATTTATAGAGTGCTTGCTTTAAGCCAATCAGATGATTGTACAAAGTGCCCTATTTACATTATCTGATTGGTTATCGATGCATTGAAGGTATATGTCTACATATACACACACATATACTGAATATATGTATATATTTGCATAAATATGTACTTTGTATATATATATATATATATATATATATATATATATATATATATATATATGTGTGTGTGTGTGTGTGTGTGTGTGTGTGTGTGTGTGTGTGTGTGTGTGTGTATTGGAGAAAGAAACAGCAAATCCCTCCAGTACCTTTGCCAAGAAAAATCCATGACCAGCATGGTACACAGGAGCAAGAAGAGTTGGACATGACTGAACAGACTGAACTACAAAAATATGTGTATTTATTCATCTGTCTACATAAGATAGATACAATACATATGTACATATATAGATATATACACTAGAGATACAATTAGAAAATATAAAAGTGAAGATATTCCCTGCCCTTAAGGACCTTGCATTCTAATATCACCATCAACACCATCACTTCTGTGTCTCCATTCCTACCCAGGATTCATTCATCTTGAATCCCTGGGCAACTACTGGGACTATGGTGAAATCAAACTTTTCCCCATAGTGATTGTTTTTATAAAAAGATACATTTTAAAAAAATTATCATGAATCTTTTTAAATTCCTACCTATCCCAACTATTGAAAATGAGAAAGAAAAGAAAGAAAAAAAAGAAAGAAAGGAGGGAAGGAAGGAAGGAAGAAAGAAAGGAAGGAAGAAAGGAAGGAAGGAAGGAAAGAAGGAAAGAAGGAAGGATGGAAGGAAGGAAAGAAGGAAAGAAGGAAGGATGGAAGGAAGGAAGGATGGAAGGATGGAAGGAAGAAAAGAAGATGGGGCAAGGAAAGAAGGAAAGAGAAGGAAGGAAGAAGGGAAGGAAGGAAGGAAGGAAGGAAGGAAGGAAGGAAGGAAGGAAGGAAGGAAGGAAGGAAGGAAGGAAGGAAGGAAGGAAGGAAGGAAGGAAGGAAGGAAGAAGGGTTGGAGAGAAGGAAAGAAAGGAGGGAAGGAAGGAAGAGAGGGTCTTCCAATCCACCCTTTAAATCACTCAATGGTTGGAGTTCTAAGACTTCCTTCAGACACAATCATGCCTCCTAAACTATAAACTGACAAAGCAAAATATTCCAAACAAGCTGGCTTTCTATCCCACTTCTCTTTCACACACTCAGAAGCAAAGTTCTCCCAGAAAACTCTGAACTATCTTCCATAAAGCCCATTAAACACCTTGAATATTCACAGGGCATAATTGATAGCACCAAAAAGAGGAGGGAATGACAGAGAGCAGTTGTGTCAGAAGGGGAGATCATAGTAAAGAGGGAAACTCAATGACAATGTTTACCATATTCATCAAAGCTTGGAGATCTATGAACAGATATATTGGTAGTTCTCAGAATATGATTTGCAAATTCAAATCAGCTTCATGATTATGAAGTGCATTATGTACAATTAATTTTTAAAAATCATATATTAAATTCTTACTCTTTGTCAAGTGATAAAGGCACTGAAAGGTATTCATACTAGGTACTGGAAATTCAAAAACAAAATTTCAGAGAGCTGAAATGGAAATAAATTAAACTTAAATTATCGCAAGATTCTCAGTATGAAGAGCAATACAATCAGTAGTAATTGCCCCTTTCAGAGAGAGATTCTTGAAAGCGGACGTTAGAGCCATAGATTTGGTATTAGGCAAGACTTGGACTTGAAAACTGCTTCTGATATTGATTAGCTGTGTGAATACAGGCCAAGCACTTGTCCTCTTTGAGCTTCATTTCCTCAACTCTGAAATGGAGATAGTTTAATATCTACATGATAAGGATATTGTGAAGATCAAAATTGAATGTAAACAACTAGAGAATCTTTATAGGCTCTGTATAAATGATAGCTATTATTATTTCTTTGTTTTGCTCATTATTGGAACTTTTGCTTCACTGTACAGTGTACTTATAGTAATGAACAATTTCTCCTCTATTTTTTTTTCTGTCATTTTCCCCATTCGACAATACTATTTATATCAACCGCTTCATCGCTTTGTTAGAGGACAAGATTGTAAAACTTTTTAAAAGTCATACAAATTATGTTATTATTCATACTTCTGACCCTCCCTGTCTCTTAGGGGACTTCCTAAGTAAAAAGAAACTCTCTCCCCTTAGGCTATAGAATACAATCTAGTGTGGGTCTCATTTCTTCAAAGCCAAGACCAGGAGACCCTGCCTAACCCCCTAGCATCATGGGAATTTTCTCAACCTGCTGAGCAAGGACAACATGACCCTGAGCTCATGGAGGCAGCCCTCCCCTGATTACATCCCAGATGACGCTGCCAATGGCATCTGGATTTCCTCTCCATGCTACACTAATCATTTACTTGACAAAGGAAATTCCATGAGGCATTTTGGCAGCTGTTCCTGTTCCAGCGCCTTTGGGCAAAGCAGCCTTCGTTGCAGAAGGTAGAATATGCTATTTTCTTGCTTAACAACATGCAATTTACATTTTAAAAGGTATTTGACAAAACCTCACCTTTCATTGGAAAGCTCGGCAAGTGTATTCTTGAGACCCTAGGGAAGCTGCCCTAACTCTCTAGCTTTTGTCTTCAGACTATCACAGAAGAAGGTTTATGCTGACTGGTGGCTGGGTGACACTTTCCTTTTCATAGTACTTTCCCCCAGATTATGCAAATCCCATCTGCATGGATCTAGTGTTCCTTTCTTGTATGAGAAGGTAAAAGTTGAAAAAAAAAAAAAAGCCCAAGATCTGCCTACTAAAAAGGATATTGCTTCACAAAAGAATAAAACTTGTTTAAAATAAAGATATTTGCTCTCAACAATGAATAAAGGTAAGACATCAGAGTCTTTCACAATCACTTCTAAAAGAAGGTTGTATTTGTTAAAGACCCAACAGAGATCTGAACTCCCTGAGAGAAAGCTGACATCCAAATTGCTATTGAGATAAAGTATGAAACTGTTAACCATTGTTATCCTTAACTTTTTCCAGAGAAAAGGAGAAGAGACATCCTGTGTGTTCTTCTATAAGAATCACTCCCCAAACCCTGTGTTTTTTTGTGGGGTAGAGGCAGATTTGGGTTCAAGTTGGAAGGAAGAGCTAAGAGTAGAGAAACTGAAATGAGATTGTTGAATACTAGGCTTAGAACTGGAGGTCAAGGAGACTGGTTCTTTAAAAATAATGAAAAGGCTTCAAGAACATGGAAGAAGCAAATATTGGAACGTCTCAGTCAATAAAAATGCATAAAGTGCCTACTTTGTGCCAGGCACTGTGCTAAGTGCCTGGGAACACACACACACACACACACACACACACACACACACACACACACGGACAAAAGATAAGTTCCTGCTCTCAAGTTGTTTATAATCCAAAAGGGGAAGGAAAACAAGTACACAAATATATAAACCTATGTATTGGATAAATTGGAAATAATTCACAGAAGGAAGGCACTAAAATTAAAAAGGGCTAGAAAAAGCTTTCTGAAGGAGATGGGATTATACTGGCATGGAAAACAACTACAGAAAATGCCTAGCAGTAAATGTGCCCTAAACACTAATTCAGGTTCTAGTACATATGTACTGTGTGACTGTGAGTAAATAAACTTGACTTCTCTGAGTCTGAGCTCTCCTTCATAAAATGAAGACTGATAATTTTAATATGTATCCATATGTAATACCAGGACAATGCTTCATGCATTTTAAATCTTTATGTAAATGTAACTTCTTGTTGTTTGTCCTTCATTCTCAAAGAGGACCATGCAAATGAATTAGATTTAAGTAAGGGTGAACTGTGCAAAATCATAAGTTATTAATTTAATTGAAAACATTTTAAAGCTTTTTGTTTGTTTATTATCACATTTTATTATGTTTAGATGGAGTTAAGATAAAAATGGTCCTGTCATCATCCTGACAACATTCTGAAGACGTTGGGGTAGATGAGCCACATATTGGTATTCCGAGGTGCCCACCAAGGAGGGGAAAACTGTCTCATGTACAGGATTTCCCTATTGCTTGACAAAAGTAAAGGGGCAGAAATAGGCATGTGGAAGATATAACAGACTTTAGAGTAAAATGAAAGATAGAAACTTAAAGGAAGGAAGGAGATAAGCATTCATTAGGCACCTATTTTATGGAAAGAACTGTGGTAAGTGGTCCACAAATATCACATTTGATCCTCATAATCCCTTGGAGGTTGGAACTGTTCTTATTCCCATTAAGGAATTGAGGAAACTGAGGCAGGCAGAGTTAAATGACTTGTCCAGGGCCCCGCAGATGATGTTTGAAGCCAAAATGACTTGTCTTGACTCCAAGCCCAGCATTTAATTTACTGCACCATCTCACTGCTGCACAAACAATAGTTTGGATCTAATTTCTTTTTCAGTCCCTAGAAGCAAGTATGGTTCTTTTGCTTAAAAACTATCTTATAAAAAAAAGGAATTTGGGGTGGATTTGTTTGGATAATGCACCCTATTTTACCATGCCTGAGAGCATGAAGCTGAAGAATGTCTCACATAGGAAGTGTAACTAAAATCTTCCCCTTTCTTCCTTCTCTCTCTCTATTGGTTCCATCTCTCTTAGTAGCAATTCCATCCCTCCCAGTTGTATAAACTCAAAACCTCACAGCCATTTTGACCTCTTTCTCATAACTGTCCCTCCTACAATATATTGAATTAGTCACTGAATCCTTTTGATTTTTTCTTTGAAGCTTTTCATGTATTCATTTACCATTTCTCTTCCATTCACTGTTCCATCATCCTTGTTCATACTTTCATCCCCTTGTGCGAGGACAGTGTCTTAACTGATCTCTCTGCCTCGAGTTTCTTCTGATTTTAATCTCACCTATTAACCTGGAATTATATCAATTTCTTGAAACATTACTTTATGCTTCTTAAACTTTTTATTTTGATTTTTCACTTTATGTTTAAAGTTTATTACTTTATCGATTTCCTCATTTGTGGGATGGGTAGGGATATGTGTGCATGTGTGTGTGTGTCCCTTTTTAAAATAATTTTATTCTTTATCATATCCTTGCTCAAGAAACCTTCTGTAATTTCTGGACTAGGGTAACTGCTAAAATCTCTTCCAACTCTAATGTTCTCTGATTTTATTTCTTAATCTGTCATTTAAAGTCATCTACCACACCTGCCTTTTAATCTATCAACAAGGATTTATTAAGTACCTTGTATGTGTCAAGTGAGAATGGATAGAGTGCTGTCCTTGACACTAGGAAGACATAAACTGGCTGTCTAACCCACAGCAATCATTTAATCTCTTAGTGCCAGAGCCAGCTTTTTGGGACTCATCGGAAGGAGTGAACCTGTATATAACTTTCCTCACCTGAGGGTTCTCCATAGCAATGAAATTACATATCTGGTCCTCATTTTTAATCCCTTTAAGCCAGGTACTGGGGATATAAATACAAATAATGAAAAAGTCCCTACCGTCAACCTTGATTCTACTGTCTTTCTGTGAATCTTCATCTTCAGATGGACTGGGGGAGAGGGGAGAAGAATAAAATTAGCATTTATATAGTTCCTCCTATGCACAGGCACTGTGCAGAGTATTTTACAAATATCATCACATTTGATCCTCATAACAAACCTGCAAGGCAGATACTTTTATTATTCTTATTTTACAGGTGAGGAAACTGAGGCAAATAAAGATTAAGTGATTACCCAGGATCACACAGATAATAAGTGTGTGATATTGGATTTGAACTCAGGTCTTCCTGACTCCAGACAAGCGTTCTATTGTTCTATTTGCTTTCTCCAGAAACTTTTCATTATTTTTGGGGGGCTTTTTGTCTTGATTTATTATCCTCACCTGGATGATCTCCTTTCCCTTCAACAATATAGAGAGTACCCATCTCCCAAACCCAATTCCCTTCCACTTCAACATTCCACTAGCCTTCCAGTAATCTCTCCCACTTCTGAGCTCCTAGAGCACATATCTACCCATTTGGCACTTTTTCTTACATGACCATATGTTGTTTGTTCTCTGAGGGCATTCATCTCTCCATCTGCACTTGTGTAAGCTCTTTGAGAGCAGGTAAAGGACTTTTACATTGTGTATACTCCACAGCATCTAGAGCAATATCGTTGCTAAGTAACTATGGGTTGATTGATATTTTTTCTAATCTTTTCTCAACTTGTCAAGATTTCCTCCTGGAAGATTATTATCTCCCTCTGCTACTGTATCAAAGAATATTGTAAATGGAGAAAAAATAGATCACATTAGAAGGAATAGTATATCTTCAGAGTTTCACATTTTGAACTGGGATAATGATACATAGCTCATTCACCTGACAAAGAAAATAGAGTTCTTAGAAATTTGTCACTTTTCAATTTAACAAGCAGTGGTTTTTTTTTTTTTTTTTTTTTTTTTTTACTCTCCATACCCAAACCTGTGGCACACGGCCAAATAACTAACCAGGCTGTAATTGGGGTTCTGCCCAATGCACATTGTTTATAGAATATCAATAGTTGCAAATAAACTGCTTTTGCTTGCAGTTGAGAATGTGTAACTCTTTTCATACTGTTCAGATTTAATGTCTGTTTATTATTAAAGAATTGAAACTCAGCAAAAGGAGAGAGATCCTGAATTATATGTTGATATTGATCCAGCAAAGTGCATTGTCTTATTATCAGTTGTGTGACTTGACTAGAAAATATCTATCTTGCTTCTAGTTTCTCCCCTCTCCAAAGAACCCTACCTGTATAATGTAGTTAGGAAGCATAATGAATGGAGTTCTGGACCTGAAATCAAAAAGACTTGGGCCAAATTCTACTTCAGTTAATTACTAGCTATATAACCCTGGTCAAGTCACTTAACCTATGTCTACTTCAGTTTCATCCTCTCTAGAAGTGAGGATAATAAGTAGTAGATAGTAGGTAATAATAAACAGGATAGAACTTGAGGCACCTGGGTGGCACAGATGCTGAGCCTGGAGTCAAGAGGATCTGAGTTCTCAGACACTTACTAGCTACGTGACCCCAGTCAAGTTATTTAACCATTTATCTCAGCTTCCTCATCTGTCAAATGAGCTAGAGAAGGAAATGACAAATCACTCCAGTATCTTTGCCAAGAAAACCCTCTAATGGAGTTATTAGGACTGGACATAACTAATCGCTTTAAAGAAAAGGAAAGGATAAAACTACCTCTCAGGGTTGTTGTGAGACAAAAAAGATATTTGTAAAGTGCTTTGCAAACCTTAAAGAGCCACATAGACGCTAACTGTTGTGGTGCTTTTTTATTATTGTCTTATTACATCTTATAGAGCTGCCAGGTTGTTCTTGCTAGTACACAGTTTCACTATTCTATGGCATACATCTTCAATAATTTCTAATTGCTTATTGAAATTATCACGTTTGTTCTGACATTCAAAGCCTTCCATAATCTAATATCAATTCAAAATTTCCATGCTATCTCATGCTATTCCTCTTCATGTACTCAATTACTCTGCCCAAATTGGTTAAATTGCTGTCCCTTCCTTTCTCCCCCAATTATGTACCGTGCTCATCATGCCTTTGCTCATGTTGCCCTCTAGATTGGAAACACCTTCACTCTCCTTTCTCCATCATTTATATCCTACCCACAAGGACCATTTCAAATTCATCATCTTCCATCAAAGCCTGGGAGGCAGCAAGTGGTATTAGTAAGAGATGCAAGTTCAAAGCACATCTCTGATATTTTCAACTACTGGGGATCCTGGGCAAATCATTTTATCTTTCTCAATCCCAGCAACCTTATCTGTTAAATGTGGATCATAATAACATCTACCTCATAGAGTTTTTTGTTTTGTTTATTTTTTGTACTGAGGATCAAATGAGACAATTTGTAAATGAGACATCTGTGTTTTCATCTGTAAAAGGGTTTTGGAAACTTTAAAGTGTTTATAAATGCTCACTATAATTAGCAAGAGCACCATCACCATCATCATAAACATCATTATTCTTTCTTTAGGGCCCTCTCTCTCCCTGAAAATTATTTCTCCCATCTCATTATACACTATTCCTATGTATTTATGTTCTTATTCAGTTTAATATTTATCACATTTCTCTGTAAACACACCCTGTCTATTTGATTGTAAGTTCATAAGGGCAGAGACCATTCTTTCTGTCTTTGTACTTTCAGTATCTAATCCAGTGACCTGCTTAATTAGAGCTGTCCAAAGGTTGTGTGAGCATCCTACATAAGTTGTAGTTTTTGCATCCCTAGAATCTTCAAGTGGAAGTTGAAGATGAGGGATATTTTAGAAGGAATTCCTGCTCATCTAAAAATTGAAGTATGGATAGAGCACTATCTCTGAAGTCAGGAGGACCTGAATTCAAATCTGACCTTAGACTCTTAACACTTCCTAGCTATGTGACTTTGGGCAAATCACTAAACCCCAATTTCCTCAGAAAAAAAATGTAGTAGATGCCTCTGAGGTCCTTTCTAAATCTGAGATACTGTGTCTTTCTAATTCATTTTTGTTGGGTGAATGAATGAATTAGGCACTGGAACTATTGAGCACCTAGAATATTGAGCACAGCTGGGCTGGAATGGATAATGCACATACATTCTCCTTGGTAAGAACTCAAATAGCCTGTTATCCAATTCAAAAGGAGCACTGCTTCTCCACATTACTCTTAGAACAATGCAGGAAAGTTAGTGCTGCTAAGAAGGATGATGGCAGAGAGAGCAGAGGCATTTTGTGAGTGGATGGCCTGAAAGACAAAGCTAGGCAGGAAGGCCCTTAGGATCATTCTAAATTTGATCATAAAATGTGTGTGCTACAGAGCAAGGGAACAGAAGGAGGTGAAAAAGAGGTGATGGGTGCCTACTGGTGACTCTCAAAAAGAGACTATATGAGGAGGCAAATAGACCTGGCTAAATGATCTCCTCTCTAGTACTTTCTGCATTTCATTTCCTGACATAATGCTGATTCCTCATTCATGAGCCTCTTCTCTAACAATTATTCTTCTTAATTTCATCCCCTTTCATTTAGTGTTCCTTATACATTATACATTATACACCATAGCTTTGTCTAGACTAGCTTTGTCTCTTCTCTCTCTGTCCCTCTGTATCTGTCTGTCTCTGTTGGTCTCCCTTTCTCTCTCCCCATGATAGATACCATCGTCTTTTTCCTAAATATTCCACTTCTACCATCCCAACTCAGCCCTGAATGTTTGTCTAATGATTTACTCATGTTGGCCCCATTTTGGGGAGAATATGATAGAAATAAAGGCTAAAGGGAGATCTTAACCCTCTCCTGAACTTGTTCTTTCCTGGATGTCTGATTGGATGCTGGCATAGGGTCTCACAGATTTAGAACTTGGAGAAACATTGCAGACCACCTACTCCAATTTCTAATTTCAAATATGAAGAGCCCCAAATGAATAAAAAAGCATTTATTAAATGCCTACTATGTGCACCTAGTACACATACTTGTCCTTGTCCTTAAGGAGCTTCACTTCTTATAGAAGACAACACCTTTGAAGGAGTGATAGTCAAGAAGGAGTGTTTCAAACAGGGAAGTCAGGGGATGGTCACTGGAGTCATAAAGCTATGGATCACCACATCTTTTCTAGGAATGGTAGAATTGATTTGATTACTATTCCCAGAAGTAAAGAAGGAAAGAGGGAAGGGGGAGAAAAGGGAATACTCACACATGTCATGAGGATGGTAGGGAAGTCACGTGGTAAAACATGGCACTAAACTGGAGTTAAGGTATCTGTATGTATGTGGGACGGAAATATGTCTCTTTTCCCTTCTTAGATCTGTGAGGGTTTTCCCTCCAAATGAATCATCGAAGGAAGAAATCCCTTGCCAAAGAATTAAACTCTGGAAAAGAAAACAAGAAAAATTATGGTTTCCATATCCCTGGAATTTTGTATGAATGTATATTTTATAACATCATAGAATTTGGAGCTTAAATGGATCACAGAAATCATTTAGGAAAAAATCTTTCATTTGATATAAGATGTAAGTTGAGGCCCAGATTATTTCATACCAAAGTCTGAATTTGAATCCAGCTCCAGAGTCCTACGTGCAATGTTCATTCTACAAGACACTGCCTCTAAGTCTTGGGGACAGGCCCTATATCCATAGAATAAGTGTTTGAGTATATATGTATGCAGTGAAGCTAAGACAGGAACAGAATGAGTCTGCATTAATTTATATTTGATAAAATAAAATGTATCATTTAATAATGTGATACATTCAGACAAAGTATTTGCTTAGAAAGAGTCTTCATTTTTTAATCAATAATCCTAGGTGCTAACCTGACTTTCTAATCGAATTTAATTTAGCAGTAATAGAATCTATTTTCCGGATGAGAAAGTGAATAGCATCCATTTGGCTCCTTATATTGTGTCTTTTGAATAGTCTCTCTTTTTTTTTTTTTTAAAGGAATAGGATTCTCATTCACTTCAGAAACTGCTCAAATTTTAAGTATTTCTTATCCAGTTAAGTAGATTTTACATTAAGAAGGCAGGTGGAGTCTCTTACATCCCACCACCCCCCCCCCCTTTATTTTGAGGGAGGAGATAATCCAATTGAATTGGGTTGTTTTGAGATCCTAGTGCTAATGATCTGACAGTCACTCATGCTTTGGCATCCTTTCATATGATAGACCAAAAGGAAGGAAGAATTGGGTTATTAGAAATCTAGACAAGATATCCTCATATCTTAATTGCACTTTTAAATATATTTGTATTACTTAGCTTTTACTTAAGAATAGAAAAGGAAATTTACTTTAATATAAAATTATTTGAAAGTTTATGGTAACAGATTTCACAAGTAACATTTGATGTTCACGAGTAACATTTTGAAAAGTTTTAAAATAATTTTTAGTGAATTTGGCTTGCTATTTATTGTTGTGACTTTATAAAATAAAAACTGTCCATAAGTGAAGGTTTCCAGTGACAGAGAACCCACTTCACCACCATCAGAGTCCCCATCACCAGAACCCTTCAAATAGGGGCTAGTCAAACATATGTCCAAGAATATTCTGGAAGGTATTGTTATTTGAATTGGATTTGCCTGGATTCTGTGAGCACCTAATTTATATTATCATCATTATATATGTAGCTTATTTTTTTCCCCCTAAAATATAGGCTTCTAGAGACATAGAATAACATTTCATAGATCCTTGTATTTCTCACAATGCTTTACAGATAACATTTTTGCCTTGATCAAATTGAGAAAAGCAGCCTCTGGAGAAATGAGTAATGAATGAAGAAAAATGGAGAAGAAAGGGCATATCACTCAGTATGGCATTACCTAAGTCCACTCCTGTAAATATCACACATTATTGATGACTAATAATGAATACAAAGATTGGGAAATACATTGTAAATATCAACTACTGCAATGGGAATAAATGGCAAAGGGTAAAACATCTCCAAAGACTTGAAATACTTTGTTAATGCTAATCATTTTCATTTTTGTGTCTATTAAGTCTTCTGAAAACATGAACTAAAGAGTTGAGGTCCTCTTGATATCAGGTAGAAGTAAGCATTTACCTATTAAATACTTTATAAAGACCTTCTTCAAGTCTTTTCTCACTCTAATCCATTCCCCACTTCACTGTCACACTGATATTACCTTTTTTTCATTAATAATCTACTGATATCCCAATAACTCCAGAATCAATTATAAATAGAAATAGATTTTTTAAAAAAAATCCAACCCCCCTAAATCAAAAACAAACAAAACCATTCTAGTGGGAGAGATTTAGCAAAAGGACAGAATCAGGAAAACAGCCTCTTTAGAAAACAGAGAATAGGACAGATTAATTGGAATGGTGTTTGAGGAAAGAAGCAGCCCAGGAGTTTAGAAAATTAACCACTTAGAATGTTGAGATAACTTTCTTACAGGCTAGGTCTTCCCTCTTCAAATCACTGCCACCCCCAAACTATTCGCATTTTGATAAACTTATTTCCTTATTCATAGACCAGACCAAGTAACTTCTTTACCTAAACATTTCTTTTTTTAAAATTTAATTTATTTTATTCTGAACTTAAGAAATAAAACAAGCATTTCTATAACAATAGAATAAGGAAAAATAGATGATTGCCTAAACCATTCAGTGGCTCCCCATTGTCCCTTGTATTTGTCATTAAATAGTCTCCATAATGTGGAAACATTCTGCCTTTCTAGCCCTGTACAATGTACTCCAACTCTAAGTACTTTAGCCAAATAAGGCCATTCACTAATTTAGAATACTTCAGACTTTTTAAAGATTATAGACCCTAGAATAAAAATGTTCAGGAAACAAAGAAGTATGGGCCAGACCTTGAATAGTCTACTTAACAAAGCTCAGTGTGCTTTATGAAAGCTCAAAGTATATATTTAAAACCAAGGACTTTGAAGAATTTTCAGAAACAATAATAAATTATTATTAATTGTAGTGCACTGATATGAGAGAGGCAGAAGAAATAGAGAACCATCTTCAACCATTGGAAGTCCAAGAAAAAAAAAGTCTTGAATCTATTAAAATACTTGCAATTTACCCAGGCAACTCTCTGAAACCAAGATGCAAAGCAACTGCCAATTTATATCAGGAGAGAGAGTTTCTTTATCAGGAATACCTTATACCAATAAAATCTTAGGTCCAGTAAAAAAAAAAGTTATGGGAAGGTTTAAAAAAGATCTTTAGCAATATGCTTTCCCTGGAAAATAACCTGAATTCAGAAAGATCTAAATAGATTCAAAATGAAAAGTCAGTTTATAATTTACCATGCTGCTTCCAAATCATAAAAGTGGGAATGACAATAATGATTCTGGACAAACTGGAAATTACCGAAAGGATAAGGAAGGACATAATATTATACTAAAAGATTCCATACCAAATAAGTATATCAGATTTAAATATGTATGTACCTCATCACTTTGCAGCAAAATCACAGATTCATAGAAGAAAATCTTATATTCTTCTAAGAAGTAGCTTTAAAAACCCTCTTCAAAATAAGGAACAGACTCATAGACATAAAACTAAAAATACCATCTTTCCCTCAATGGAAAAAAGATATTAACAATTTATGAAGGAGACACAAATTGCTAATAATAGCATAAAAATATTCAAACTCTTAAGTAATTAAAGACATAAAGATAACCTAAAGATAACTACCTTATAGTTACTAAAATGACCTCCCAAACTTTTTCCCTCCACTCCTCATACACAGAGCCACTGTTGAATGGAGTGTGAGGAGGTAATATTTTATTGGTTGGACCATATATGATGAAAATATTTTGTGAAGCAATATAGCAATACAGAATCATAAAACTGATCAAATCCTTCAACACACTGATTCCATTGCTAGAATTCTACCCCTAAGACATCATAACAGGATTTATCTCTTTGTAAAACATTCTATTTGTAACAGCAAAAAATTAGAAATAACCCACATGTCCAATAAAGAAAAAAAATGACTAAATAAATAATGCAATATACAAGGTTCAACATGGTATAGTGGATACAGAACTGGCCTTAAAGCCAGAATACTTGGATCCAAATACTACCTCTGATACATACAGTTATACCACTCTAGGCATGTCACTTAACTCTGAATGCTCTTGCATGGTTCTCTAACACTATAAATTGTAAAAAAACAAAACAAAACAAAACAAAAAAAAGATGCCTTGACGGCTGGGATTATCTTATGCTTTTCTTTATATCTCTAGTATTTAGAATAGTGCTTGACATATAGTAGGTGCTTAATAAATACTTACTAACAACCTACATGAGTAGAGGGTATTTACTATATCCCTCCCCAATCACAGCTCCAGTTTCTATCCCTATTCTATATATATAAATATAAATATAAATATAAAACATCCTTTTGCAACTTAAAGGAAATTTGTAGCTGGCAAGGAATTATGGAAAAACAAATAGTAGTAAAGAAGGAAATCAATAGAACTAGTTGTATACTTATTTCAACAATAGTATTTTTAAAAAGAAGAAAAGAAAGAAAAGGGGAATAAAATAAGGTCAAAAAGTGCCAAACTTTGGTCAGGCCCCCAAAAGACATGGAAAAAGAGCATTATTTTTTGATTGTTTGTAAATTCCTGTGGTACTGCCTTGTTGGAGACTTTGGATTTGAAAATAAGATTATGCCATGCTTCCTTGATTGTTTTGATTGATATTAAATTTATAAAAAGTCTACCTAGGGATTCTGAGCTTGGGGCTTGTGAACTTTAAAAAAAGAGTTTGATAACTATTTCCATATAATTAGCTTCTTTTATAATCTTATGTATTTTAGTGTATATATTTAATATGTTTCTGAGAAGTCCATAGTCTTCAACAGATTACTTGAGGATACACTAAAGGTTAAGAACTCCTGGTAAAAGCAGTAAGGGAGGAGGAAGTAGATAGAGGGCTAGATTTGGACATAGATTGAAGTTCTATCTCTGATTTTTATTAGCTATGGGACCCTGGACCTTCCCCAAGCCTTCTCTATTAAGTTCTACTACATTCCATCTGCCTTGTTGAGGGGAGTTCTCCTACCTAGAATTCCCTTTGGAAAAAAAAAAAAAAAGACTGACTGGATCTGGTGATTGATAACACAGCAAGTTATTCTATGAGTAGGACTGCTGTAGGAATTAATTTGTCAGCATTTTGGGTGACAGATGTAAATGGCACAGCTTGAAGGAGCTCTGAAGCTAACCCTTTTCTTGCTATATCAAATTGCAATTTCCCAACCTCATCACTTGGATTAATTTACTATAGAGTCCATTTTAAACTCATTTTATTCAAATTTAGAATTCATATATAACCTCCCTTCTTGGGGTCAGAAGACCTAGGTTCAAGCCTATGCTCTGCTACTTATTAGTAAACTTGGATAAGAAGATAGAATCATCCATGGGCCTCAGTTTCCTAATCTATAAAATAAAATAAGGAAATTAGACTAGATGATTTTTAAGGTTTCTAAGAATTATAGTAATCAATGGTTTCACGACCATGTTGATTAGCAATGATTCTTTGTTTCCTGTGTACCTAATTCACTTGTATAATATGATCCAGTTCCTCATGAGAGTGAACTTGATGATCATCTAAGTGTTCTGACTTCATGGAAAGTTAGGATCCTTTGGGGAAGGACATTTAACTTTGTTATAAGCGGATTTGGATGAAATTTGAATAATTAAGACAATGACCATATCCTCATTCATCATTGCTCTAATAATTCATAGGTTTGATTTGTAAGTGTCTCTTATAATTGCTCAATTTCTTTAGTGTTTATGTCTGTTTCCCTATGATTCTTCTATAAAGGAAGTCACTCCTTTCTTAGTATGGCATAGTAGTAATCAAATAAATCTGAACCCCTCCTACCACTAGCTCCAGTTCTCATTCATGATCCAATCTTCTTTGATTTTTCTCCCTTATAGCTATAATCTTGATAATTTCACCAATTGATATGCAAGATAATATTGATATTTTCACCAGAAAAAAACTTCCAGGTCAAATCTTCCATATATTTTTTGTTAAGTCATTTCATTCATGTATGATTTCATGTGACCCCATTAGGAATTTTCTTGGCAAAGATCCTTGTCATTTCCTTCTCTGGTTCATTTTACAGATGAGAAAACTGAGGCAAATAGGATTAAATGACTTGCCCAGCATCACATAACTAGAAAGTATCTGAAATTGGATTTGAACCCAGGAAGATGAGTATTACTGACTAAGGCCCAGCACTCTACCCACTGTACTTAGCTGTTTTCTCTCTGTCTTTCTGTTTCTCTGTTTCTGTCTGTCTCTGTCTCTATCTCTGTCTCTGTATCTCTCTTCTCTCCATATAGCTACTCTTTTCATTTAGTTAATTACCATATTGCTTAATGTTTCTTTTGCCTCCAAGTTACAGTATTTTAATATCAAAAGTTCATTTTTACCTCAATCAATAAACATTTATTAAGCACTTATTGTATTCCAGGCACTATGCTAAGCCTCAAATTGGCTAATAAAGTACAATTTATCTTCACTTTTCTTGCCAATGCAGTTTCTAAGCTGTCAGTAAGAGCCAGGAGTTATTTTTTCTGACCCTATCAAATTCCTCAAGAATCTCTTGTGCTAATACTATAAGGTGAAAAAGAACTTCTTTTCTAACTGAAATAGTTCCCCATACACCTTTAACAGGCTACCACTGTTCTGGATTTGGCCATCCAAGAATGCAGTTCTCTTTTTCTTCCATAAAATATTTTTCCCAATTTATTTAAAAAAGAATTTAACTCCAAGGCTATTGCAAAATAATCCCTTCAAACTATATTAAATATACAAATCTAGGCTGGAACTAGGTTAATTCAGTCTAGTGATTCAAGCTTTGGCATTAAAATGTCATGAGGGATCTGTGGATCACAAAATGCAATAACTTTTTTTTTTTTACTAATAATAAGAAAAAAATTAAAATACAACTTTCACTGTTAAAAAGGATATATAAAGTTCTATTCCCCTTCAACTCTACAGGCACACCTCTGGTACTCACCTACAATTTCCAATACATTTCCTCTAGGAATGGACTTCTTATGTTTTATGTAGCCAAGAAGTCAAATGGTCCCTGCCTCCAAAGGGGTCAGTCCAAATCACCTGCCATGGGAGCCCCAAGTATTACACAAGTCACTGGGTGTGTATCTCAAAGAAAAGGGGGAAAATCAAAGAGGGGTTGGGATGAGAAGAAATGACGTGAGAGAGGCTCCTGCAGGCTGTTTGGGAGTGCAAATAGACACTATTCTCAGAGCCTGACATGCTTCTCACACAAAAATAAACATACTTCCTAATACATAATGTCACATCCCATATCAGCCTCCTCTTCACCCCTTCCAATTCCCTACAATAGGATGGAAAATAAACTTGATACTAGACAGAAGCCCCAAGGTGGATATTGCAATGGAGAAAGTACCAGTTCACATGCAAAATGGCACAAAGAGCACATTCCTTCAGAAGCCATAGGGTTGGGTAAAGGTTAGGGAGCTATGAAGAACGAATAAAGACTCATCACCATTTAGAGATATGAGGACTCTATAGGAAGGAATTTAAAAGAGAAAGCAGTTTTGGAAAATGAAGTCTTAGGTTTCATCTACCAGTATCTAGGGTTAACACACCTAAATATCTGAGAAAGGTCACTAGTCAGAAGATACCTATAGAAGACAGAGTATTTTTGATGTCAGTATATAATGGAAAACAAAGAAGCAGATGTTGCAGAGATTCTTCAAAGAACCCCAATATGAGAAGATTCACCAGGCTGGAAATATAAATGATCAATCATTCAGTATGCACTAATTAAGAGCTTCTTCCAGGTACTGTTCTTAGCAGTGGGGAGAGAGACAAACATGAAACAATACCTGCCTTCGAGGGACTTACATCCTAGATATAAATTAGTATGTGCCAAACATAAAGAAAATATATGCAAGGTAATTATTTGGGTGGGGGTGAGATGCCAGAAGCTAGAGGCAACCAGGAAAGGATCAACGTGATACTTGAGGAGAATAGTCATTTTGGTTTCTTTGGCACTTACTTATGTATCACAGAATTATGGAATCCCAGAATCAAAGAGTTGGAAGGGACCTATATATATGTACATATATATGTTATTATTGTCACTCTAGCTATGTTATGGACACAAAGTATTTAAATAAATTATAGAATTATGATTTATCCCCTGCTCTATCCCATCCCTCAGTGATCTAAAATATTTTTTTTAATTTTTATTATATATATATATTTTATAATATTATCCCTTGTATTCATTTTTCCAAATTACCCCCCCTCCCTCTATTCCCTCCCCCCGACGACAGGCAATACCATACATTTTACATGTGTTACAATATAGTCTAAGTACAATACATGTGTGTGAATATCATTTTCTTGTTGCACAATAAACATTAGAATCCGAAGGTACATGCAACCTGGGCAGACAGATATTAGTGCTAACAATTTACATTCCCCTCCCAGTGTTTCTTCTCTGGGTGTATCTACCTCTGTCCATCATTGATCAACTGGAAGTGAGTTGGATCTTCTTTATGTTGAAGATTTCCACTTCCATCAGAATACATCCTCATACAGTATTGTTGTTGAAGTATACAGTGATCTTCTGGTTCTGCTCATTTCACTCAGCATCAGTTGATTTAAGTCTCTCCAAGCCTCTCTGTATTCCTCCTGCTGGTCATTTCTTACAGAGCAATAATATTCCATAACTTTCATATACCACAATTTACCCAACCATTCTCCAATTGATGGACATCCATTCATCTTCCAGTTTCTAGCTACAACAAAAAGAGCTGCCACAAACATTTTGGCACATATATGTCTCTTTCCGCTCTTTAGTATTTCTTTGGGATATAATCCCAGTAGTAGCGCTGCTGGGTCAAAGGGTATGCACAGTTTGATAACTTTTTGGGCATAATTCCAGATTGCTCTCCAGGATGGCTGGATTCTTTCACAACTCCACCAGCAATGTATTAGTGTCCCAATTTCCCCACATCCCCTCCAACATTTGTCATTATTTGTTCCTGTCATCTTAGCCAATCTGACAGGTGTGTAGTGGTAAGTGATCTAAAATATTGATCATAGACTCCCTTAGTAAGTACCATATTTCTAAGGATAATTAAAAATTTTTTCTAAGGATAATTACAACTAGAATCTAGAATTTCATTGTTGTAATTGAATTTAGATAGTATATAATCTACTTGAAGAAGAAGAAACTGAGTTCTAGAAAGAGTAAATGGTTTATCCAAACTATGAAGTTTGTGTCATTGCTCAGTTATTTTTAATTAGGTCTGATTCTGTGACCCCATTTGAGATTTTCTTGGCAGAGACACTGGAGTGGTTTGCCATTTTCTTCTCTAGCTCATTTTACAGATGAGGGACCTGTGGCAAATAGGGTTTACATGATTTGCCCACAGCTACACAGCTAGTAAGTGTCTGAGATTAGATTTGAACTGAGGAAGATGAGTTTCCTCACTCCTGGCCCAGCATTCTATCCACCGCATTACCTAGCTGTCCTAAATAATTAAGAGTTATAGTGAATTACAACTCAGGAACCCAGAATTTCAATAGAATATTCTTTTCACTACAACACATTGGTTCAATAATCATAATTAATAATAATAATAAGACACACAACATTAATGGCTAATTATTAGGGTTAAGAAGCTTCCTGAATGTGCCTATCTTAACTAGGAAAATGAGAGTAATTATTCTTTATTTTAAAAATGAACAGATTATTTGTTAAGCTCCTAGAAGTCATACACAAATATTTTGTTAGCTAAAAAGCAGATTATGTTAAGTGACTAGTTTAAGGGCTGATTGCACATTCAAGTAGTGTGGTGATGTGACAATAATGTAAATCTGTTTCACATGAATGTTCTTCAGTAAATAAGGCTTAGCTAATTATTTTCCGGGATCCTTTGTAGAATAATAACAAACAGTTTTTCCAAATATAGGACCAAGAGAAATTTGCTTCAATTGACTATTTTGTAACCCTCCAGAAATGAAAAGTCAGTTCACTACAGTGGTATAGAATGTAAACTCCATGTGAGCAGGGAATGCATCATGTCCTATGTATTTTTATGTCCAATCATATCTCGCAGAATATATGAACTCAATAAATATTTGTTTTTTTATATAATAATAGTTTTTATTTACCAGATATATGCATGGGTAATTTTACAACATTGACAATTGCCAAACCTTTTGTTCTAATTTTTAATAAATATTTGTTGAATGAATGGAATGGAATAGTAATGAACTTCTTTGTTGCAGTGAATAGAGAATCCTGGGTCAGGAGTCAGGAAGACCTTGTGTTCAAATCTGACCTCAGACATTTACTAGCTGTGTGACCCTGGGCAAGTCACTTAACCTTCTTTGTCTCAGTTTCCTCATCTGTAAAATGAGCTGGAGAAGAAACTGGCAAGCCACTTCATTTTCTTTGCCAATAAAATATGAAAATGGAGTCACAAAGAGTCAGACATGGTTTTTATTTTTATTTTTCATTTTTAAAATTAATTACTTTTAAATACACATTGCTTTATGAATCATATTGGGAAAGAAAAATCAGAACAAAAGGGAAAAACCATGGTAAAGAGAAAAAAAACCAGAAAAAATAAATGAACATAGCATGTGTTGATTTACATTTATTCTCCATAGTTCTTTTTCTGGATGCAGTTGTCATTTTTATCCAAAGTCTAATGGGATTGCCTTGGATCACTGAACCACTGAGAAGAACCATGTCTTTCATAGTTGATCATTCTTGCTGTTATTGTATACAATGTATTCCTGGTCCTGCTTGTTTTGTTCAGCATCAGTTCATGTAAATCTTGTTAGGACTTTTAAAAATTAGCTTATTCACTATTTTTTATAGAATAATAATATTCCATTACCTTCATATATCACAACTTATCCAGCTATTCCCCTATTTCCAGTTCTTTGCTTCTATAAAAAGAGCTGCTACAAACATTTTTGCACATGGGTCCCTTTCCCCAGACCCAGTAGTGGAACTACTGGGTCAAAGTTTTATAGACCCTTGGGCACAGTTCCAAATTTCTCTCCAGAATGGTTTCACAACTTCACTAACAATGCATTAGTGTCCCATTTTTTCCACATCCCCTCCAACATTTATCATTGTCTTTTCCTGTCATCTTAGTCAATTTGAGAGGCATGAAGAGTCAGACATGATTAAATGATGAGCAACAAATGATTAAAATAGCCACAATATGTCATTCCCCAATGCATTGACTTACAAAAGAGACTTTCACCATAATTAAGGTCACCTGGTGTAGTAGAATGAACATTAGTCTTGGAATAAGAAGACCAGAGGCATGGATTTATGGGCTAGTTATTTAACCTCTAAATACTTGTTTCCTCATCTGGCATTTGAGGCTAACAATACTCACACTACTTACTTCTCAGGGTTGTCACGAGGAAAACCCTCTATAAACTCTAAAATTCTTTCTGAATTTGAAATATCATTAATCATACAAAGCATAACCTCTGTCATAGAGTTAAGCAACTTGGAGAAATACGTCAAAGATGTCAAAATACAAGGACAGACTGATCTCATGTCTATAACCAAATAGCTTCCTTGCCCTTCCATTCTCATTGAATACATAAGGGAAAATGAAGGCAAAAATCTTTAGCTAAGGAGCTGACTCTCCTGTTCCCGTACTGATAGGGAAGAGATACAAAAAAATTTGGTATTTTTCTCTTCTAGACAAGTATCTCCTTATCCTGGCTACCAAAGAAAGAGCTTTGATGTGATTTTTAGTAAAATCATGCCAGATTTAAGCTTATTTCTTTGCTTCTCCTTTCAAATTGTCCATCACAAACATCTTAGCTATGGGAAGGATAAAAACAAAACCAAAAGCATTAGTTTTTTCCCTCAAAGAGTATACATTCTATTGGTGAGGAAAGAATATGAACATAAATAAGTACAAAAATGCAAAGGAAATACAAAATAATTTCACAGATCAGCACACTCCTACCTGATGAAATCTTGGAGTTACATGTTGGTTTCTCACAGAATAGCTCTATTACTAATTTGTGGTTGGCTATAAATTGTATAAATCCTAGTCCTTCATAGTTTCTGATTAGGTGCTTTGAGATTTTTTGGACTCATGGCCTTAAACCAGAACTTCTCTAAGGTCATATGTCATGAACACATGTGGGTCAGGAAATTTTCCTAGTTTACACATATCATGCCCTATGAAAATTTCTTTGGGCTTAAGTCAATAATGAAAGTTTTCAGAACCTGAGAAAAAATAGGTCACTTTCAGCAATAAATTGGTTTTTCTTCTTAGTGTTCCCTGAGGTAAAAATCAGTGTTTTCCTCCAATCATCTTCTAAACTAGTTAGTTCAGTTTTGAGTGAACCATTTTGGCAACCATGAATTCTTTTGTTCCAGTCCCCTAATTCCATAGGGTCACATGGGACTTCATAGGTCCTCAAGAATGTTATTATCTGACATACTTTCCAAATTTTATGAGGGGCAATTATGTCAAGAAATAGTATCATTAAGCACAACTAGGATGTGCTAGACCAACTTTAATAGTTGTGGAGGCTTTATTGTCAAACTTTCAGTAATATCATTTACATTATGGCAAATACTACAAAATAGGGTTTCAATTTATTTAATTTTTATTTCTAGATTTAATAAAATAATAGAGAAAGTGGATTGTGGAAAATAGTGAAGGTTCAACTTATAAGTGTGTCATGAGTTCATTGTTTTTGGAGAGCCAAAATATTTTTGTCTTTATTCTTTTTCTCTTTATTTTTCAGTTATAAATTTTTCCTCATTCAACAAGTAAACAATGTGGTATAAGCAAAGTCAACATTACATAAGAAACAAAAAGCATAGATTTTAAAATTTATAAGTCCTTTCTTGACTTTCCATTCTCAATTCAACAACTTGTTTTTTAAGTGACCTTCAATAACTTATCTCCCTTCTCTAGGCCCCAGTTTCCTCATCTATGGGAGCAGGGGGTTGGATCACATATTTCTAAAGTCTATCTAGCTAATTAGGATAGTCTGAAAAAGCTAGCTTCTCCTCCCCACTCCTAAAAAGCCATAAATGAATAAATAAATAAGTAAATAAATAAAACAAAAACAATCCCAGCAAAGAAAAACAAAACCCTCAATAACATTAAAAATTTAGTATTTGGCTTTTTAAAGTATATACTATTAGAAAGTTATATATCTGTGATCCTTAGATTACAACTTGTAATAGTCACATAGATGCATATAAAATCGGTTGTAAAATGTTTACCCTTAGGTGAATAATATTATAGCATAGAGGTATTATTGGATAAAAGAGTATATACACAGTTTTAGAATTCTTTGGGAATAATTCCATATTCTACTCTAAAATGGCTGTATCATTTCACAGTTCCATAAACAGTGTATTCCAATATTGTCATTTTCCCCTTCTAACATTTTAGCCAATCTGATAGTGTGAGCTGATATTTTAAACTTGTTTTTAATTAGCATTTCTCTATTTAATAATAATTTCAAATATTTTTTTCATGTGATGATATATAGCTCTGGTTTCTTCATTGAAAAACTTTCTGTTCACATCCTTTGACAATTTATCAACTGGGGAATGACAAGTTCTTATTGGAGAGTCAATTATTAAATATTTACCAACCTATGCCTGTGTACATCCAATTTGTGGGTCTGCAGTTTCCTATGAACTGACTTACACAAAGATGAGAACTTAGAGATTAGGTAGATCAGTTTCCTCATTTTATAGCTAGGGAAACAATCCTGGAGAAATCATAACCCTCTGATGTTTATATATATGTTTAAAGCTCTTTTAAATCCTAGATCTCTTTATCCCTAATGCGCCATTCTTTCTACTATATCATATTGCCTAGTTCAACTTCAAAGCACAAAATCCCCAAAGTTATGCCATCATTTGGGGAAAACTAAATTCTGAGTTTCCCAGTTTGTGCTTTTAGAGTACTCTGTTAAAATCAATTTCTAATAGCTGTAGTCATTCTAATAAATTATAGAATCATGGAATGTCAGATCTGGATATATCTTTAAAAACAATTCATCAATTGATGCAAAGTGAAGTGAGCAGAACCAAGAGAACTTTGTATACAGTAACAACAATATTGTATGATGACCAACTGTTAATGTTATTCTCAATAATACAATGACCCAAGACATTTCTGAAGGACTCTAGAGAGAATCCCAAGAACTTTAAGAGAGAACTGATGGAGCCTGAATGCAGTTGGTATTTTTAAACTTTATTTTTCTTGTAGTTTTTTTTGTTTTTTGGTTTGTGTAATTTTTTTTCTGAGACAATTGGGGTTAAGTAAGTTGCCCAGCATCACAGAGCTAGGAAATGTTAAATGTCTGAGGTCAGATCTGAATTCAGGTCTTCCTGACTCCAGGGCTGGTGCTCTATTCACTGTGCCACCTAGCTGCCCCTTGGTTTGTGTATTCTTTCACAACATAGTTAATGTGGAAATATATTTGTCATGACTGTACATATATAATTCATATCAAATTGCTTGTCTTCTCAAGGAAGGAGAGTGGGGAGAGAATTTGGAACTCAAATTTTAAGAAATGAATGTTAAAATTATTTTTACATATAATTGGAAAAATAAATTAAAAACTAAGCTAAAAACATAATTCATCATGTTTGGTCCTTTAATCTTAGGGGCAATAAGGTGTTATAGTGGATAAAATGCTATGCTTGGAGTCAAGCAGCTCTGAGTTCAAATCCAGTCTCAGGTGTTTATTAGCAGTGTGATCCTGGGGAAACCACTTAACTTTTGTCTGCTTCAGTTTTCTTAACTATAAAATGGTGATAATAACTTCATCTTCCTTGAATAGTTGTTGCAAGGATCAAATGAGATATTTGTAAAGAATTTACCTTGGCATGGCCAGTTAGTTATTATTATGTGACTTGTCCAAGTAAAGTCACACAATGAGTTAACAGAAGAGCTAGAACCAGAATCTAGATGAGTTTATTGCTTTTCTCACTAAAGTTGTTTATTTCACAGGATGGACAATTAATGCAGTTGTCTTTGACCATATTTAATGGTCAGAATAAAGAAGAGGTCTATCACTGTCCTTGGGCTTTCATCTAATAGTAAAAAGGAGAATCTTTTTAAAAAAAAAAGCAAATCAAAACAAAACATAATAACCGGACATGCTGAATTCTGCCTGTTTTCACTGATAGTGCTGAGGGAGCAGAAAGCCTGAGATGATAAATGATATACTATAGTGTATCTGATGAGATTCAGCAAGCTGATACAGGATATTTGGTGACCATGGGAGGAGAGATTTGAGCTCTGAAAGCTCATCTTTCTTTAGAGAGTCTTGCTTAACTAAGTCTCTACGTGAGAGTGATCAAGAGGAGACTTTCAGGTTTTTTTCTATGTGGGGTGTTTTTTCTATGTCCCACTCTGTCTAATCAGTCAACTTTGTGGATTAACCTCAGCTATTTTTTAAACTTACTCGTTACTACTTACAGAGGTATTCTCTCTTAATTGGGTCTTTGAAATAAAGCAGCATAGAAACATAGATTTAGAATGGAAGAAACCTTAGATGTCATGGAGTTCAACACTCTCATTTTATTTAATTTTAACTTAAAAGAGGCAACTGGGTATCTCAGTGGATAGAGCACTGGGTCTGGAGTCAGGAAGACCTGAATTCAAATCTGGATTTAGACACTTAAACACCTGGGCAAGTAATTTAACCTCTATTTGCCTTAGTCCACTAGAGAAGGAAGTGGCCAAAAAAAAAAATGTGATGGATTGTATGGTCTACTGGGTCATGAAGCATTGGATGAGACTGAACAATAAACTTACTTAAATTAATATGTATTTTTCCCCAATGATCAAACATTGATTTTCTCCTTTCCTATTCACCTTCATGGAAAATGAAACAAAACAAAGTTCTCGTAATAAATTTGCATGGTGAAGTAATAAAAACTTCCACATGGGCATATCAAAAAATGTGTGTCATCAGGTATATTTAGCCCATTGCCTCTACCTCAGCAGGAGGGTAGCCCAATTCCCTCATTTTATAAACAAGGAAACTAAAGAACCAAGAACTTAGGTGATGACTAATATTTGAGGCAGAATTTGAACTAGCTTCTCTTGACCCCAGGTCCTGTAAACTCCATTACATTGTGCTGCCTCTCACACATGATTTGTTTTACCAATTGCAAAGCTCAAAGTAATAGATTCTGTGTAACTAGCCACTACTGTGTTTGTGGGCAAAACTTAGTCTACAACATCATAAGGTCATAGATTCAGAGCTGGAAAGGGCCTTTGGGAATAGTCCAAACATGTTATTTTATAGATGAAGGGACCAAGCCCAAGGAAATTAAGTGACTTGCTGAATATCACTTAGAAAACAGCCTGAGGTAGGAGCCAAACTTGAGTCCTCTAACTCAAAACTCCAATAATCTTTTCACTGGATTATATTGGTCTCCCCTACCCCCATCATTCAAGAAGCATTAATTACTTCCCTATTATAGACCAGGTACCATTGTCATTATTGGGTATACAAAGACAAAAAAAAATGGTAGTATTTTATTCTTTTGTATGCTATAAGGATTGTCCAAAAGTTGTGTTATTATTATTGGCAAAAGCAAGCAAGTAGAGGATATAGTCATTCAGACACAATAGGTTCCAAAGGCAAATTGAATTTTTTCTTAGATTCTGTTCCTCCCCCCTCTTTTTTGGTGTTTGGCTGAGATCAGTCATTCGTAACCTCTTGGAAGCTGTCATACCCTATTATCCTCACTACTAGAAATAATAATTACTTGTAGATTATATAGCCCTGAGGTACAGAAAGGCCTTTTTTTTTTTTTTTTTTTTTTTGCTAGGAACATCTTTTATTAAAAGTTTGGAAATATGGTCACTAAATCTCAGAACATAGAAATGATGATAGAAAAAGTAGTAATGAAGGACAACTGACAATTTTATGATAGGAAATCTCATTATAATATGAAAGCAAGCAAGTTAACTTTGGGCTTTACTAGCTTGAGAATGCAAGCTCCTCCTCCTATTTTCCCACCTGCCCTCAGCCAATATGAACATGGGCAACTCTCTTCAGCTTAACCAATTTTCAGAAGTAATGATCACTTACATTTATAACACTTTACAATTTGAAATAGCATTTTCATTATATTATTTCATTTGTTCCAATATTGTGAGCACAACTATTTCAGTCCAGAAACTGGACCTCCAAGAAATTGTGACTTGCCCCAAACTGCACAGCTAGTGAGGGACTAGCTCAGAAGGCTAGATTCCAAACCTCTCTTGGTCCAGTTATCCTAGAGTCTTTCTCTGCTAACCAAAGCTTTAATGAAATAGATGAAATGCTCAATTTCTTTTTTCTTCTGTGATTAAGGGTAGGTACCTGAGTGGGAGGAAGTATGATATGTAGCAGGAAAGATACTATCCTAGAAGTAACAAGGGCTGCTGGGTCCAAGTTCTGGTCCATCTATCTACCATCCTGTGTGATCTTTGACTTTGTTTATGTACACCTCAATTTCTTTATCTACCAAAATGAGAAACTTAGACTAGCTGATCTTTCAGGCTTCTTCTAATTTTAAATCCTAAGTTTCATGACTTCTGCTGTAGTGATAGAGTAATGTTTAGAATCTCATCATTGTAGTTTTATGATATAAAA
Organism: Sminthopsis crassicaudata; assembly: GCF_048593235.1. Lineage (NCBI taxonomy): Eukaryota > Metazoa > Chordata > Mammalia > Dasyuromorphia > Dasyuridae > Sminthopsis > Sminthopsis crassicaudata. Next base: position 569,908,722 of record NC_133618.1, read on the forward strand.
ATACTTAAGAATAAACACAAACAGACAAAAACAAAGAAATCCAGTCAACCTCTAAGACACCATGACTTTCTAAATCATTGAAGGTCAGAATGGAAAAGACATTTAGAAATCATGTAATTCTCCTCTGCCTCCCTCAATTTAACCTATGAAGAAACCAAGGCACAGTGAAAATTTGACTTATGAAAAGCCACAAAGCTAGATTCTGTATGTGTTCTGTTCCTATTCCCCCTACCTCTTCTCCTAAACAAGATCTTCCACCCAGTTGGCTTTCTTTTGTGCCCTAGAATAATCTCTTCTCTCTGGGAAGTATGCTGGATTTTTAGGGTTCAAATCTTCTTTCTAACAATAACTATTTGTATGAATATCACTTTGGTCTCAGCCTCATTTTTTCTTATTTGTAAAAATGGGAAATGGACTAGATGATTTTTGAGATCTCATCAGCACTAATCCTATGCTCTGTCTTGTAGCCAAAACCTGCTCTCAGTTTTTGCTTTTTGGAATAGCTCTAATCCCCTAAAACATCAGAACAGAAATGACTGACAAGGATTTAACAAATTAACTCTTCCACAGACATTTTCATTTTAAACAGAGGACCAAACCTTAACCTAAAAAGCAAAGATCTTAACATAATGGAACTTCAGGTTTCCATGACAGACTTAGAGGGGTGAAAAGAAGAAGGCCTTCCTAGGGCCCCTCATAGTGACATGGAAAGCCTTTTATTTGGCTTAGTTATAAGGATCATTTTTCTCTAAATTGCTCAGGCTAACAAAAAAAAATCATGGAAGAAAATGATGTAGATTTCTCTGGGAGTAATTAATCTTTCTTTAATTAACAACCCTTCATATTGATGCTGTAATTGTCTGAGATTCAAGACTAATTTGCATCTCATAAGTGCTTCTTCTTATTGATAAAGAAAATATACAAAGCAGTCTGACCTTTATCCATTGGGATTGAGAGAACAGGTTTAATCATCCTGTAAGTAATCAAAGAACCAATGTTCATTTTAGCTGAATTCCAAATTTACTGCTAATCTTACCAGCTCCCAGAAGGGATGGAAAATATAATTCCCTTAAAAACTGAATGGTTCTACCATTAACTTGCTATGTACATGACCTTGAGTAAATTGCCTAAGCTCTCTGGACCTGGTTCTTCCTCTGAAAAAATAAGGGCTTTGGATTTATTTACCTCTAAGGTTCTTTTCAGGTTATTCATCTGTGCCTTCTAGTAGAAGGGACTTCTTCAAATATATGATAGAACCTTGTTTGGTCTTATCCTTTGTCCTTATCATATCCTGTTCTTCCTTATAGTTATTTGCTTGTTTACATGTCTTTTAGCCCACTGTATATACACTTATTGGACAAGGACCCTGTTTTATGTTATTTTTGTATCCTCTAGCAATCAGCAATACTTTGCACATAGTAGGCAAGATATTTTTTCCCTAATGATTTCCCAATTCTTAACCTTAGCAGTGTTCAGACAATAAAATATGAACTTTGACAAGAAGTATTCCAGTAATATTTACTCTTCAAGTTGGTATAGGGGTACATACTTTGGGCCTGAAAGAAATAAGGCTAGATCAAAATGTGGTCATAGACTCGACATCGGAAGAGACATCAGAAATTATCTAATCCAATTCAACCTTATATCCAAACAAGGAATCTCCAAATTATGCTCTTTGCTGGACTATCTTTAAGTGAAAGGAAACTCTCCGAGGCTCGAGCAATCAATCAAAGAAAGAAAGAGCATTTATTAGCACATACTACGTGACAGGAACTGTGTTAAGAATTGGAGATACAAAAAAGGCAAAAATAAACCCTGCCCTTGAGGAGTTTATATTCTACTGGGGAAGATAACATAAATAGCTAATACCTACAAGATTTATTCAGAGTGATAAGAGAATAATCTTATAAGGAAGCCTATTTCTTTGTTTGCTCTAGGCAAAAAAACATTCTTCTTCATGTAAAGACATCTGTTTCCTTGTCACTCCCAGTGACTGATTCTTGTTTTGCCTTATGTAGCAACACAGAATGTGTCTTTGTCTTTCAGATGCATCTTGGTACAGTGGATCTGGTTTTGGACCTGGACTCAGGAAGGCCAGGGTTCAAATTCTGCTTTCGATACTTCTTAGCTATGTGACCAAAAGCAAGCTCACTCTGAGCTCTAAGCTCACTTTTTCACTTGCATAAATAAATTAATTATCAACTCAACTAATTAATTGATTGATTGATTAATGGCAATCACTTGCTGTGCTTACCTCACAAGGTTACTGAGATTCTCAAATGAAATGATACATTAAAAACCCTTTGCAAATTTTAAAGCTTTAAAGGAATTTTAGTTTTCATTCTTTTCCCTCCTCATTGTTCTTTATTTGATTGAAGATCATTATCTCTCTCTCTTAGTTTTTTCTTTTTCAGACTAAACATTCCTAAACATTTTTTTTCAATCATTTGTTTAATTATTTCAATCATGATGCATTTTGCTGGTCCCTTATAAATCTCATCATTCTCTTTTGGCCCTTCCCTAGTTTTGCAAGCTCCTTAAAATTAATTCATTTGGGGGTAATTATGATATTCTATACATAAATGACTAATACATAGTTATCACATTCCTGACTTGGATATTATATTTTTATTGGAGCAGACCTAGATGAGTGTGACATGGCAGAAAGTCACAAACTGTCAAAGCAAGGACATGAGGAGTTAAAATTCCAGCTCTGTAACTAGCTTCCTGTATTACCTTGGGTAATCCTCTCTAGAAGTTCATATTTTCCTCTAGTAAAGGATGGAACAAAATGATTTCTAATATCCTTTCCACTTCTATGATAAATCTATATCTATATATATTTATATAGGCATATATATGAGTACAAATAGATGTATGCATATACACATATACATACACATGCAACTACATATACACATACATGAAAGGTTTGCTGGAGCCAGGTTATACTGGCTCATGAGAGTTAATTATTAACTTTTCAGCATGAACATCTATATATCAGAAATTGGAAATATACTACAAATCAAGTTTTAATGTAGTGTTTTGTTGATTGTCTAGACTTAAGAAGGAATGGAGAAAATGTTAATGCAGATTAAACTTAAAAGTGTATCATGTATACTTTTTTTTGAAAGTCACTTTTTAAGCATTGAGCAGCACAAACATTTACACATATTTATGCTTATATGTACATAGATAATCAGATAAAAATGTTTATAGATATGTATGCATATATGTTTGTTTAAATGTTGTATTATATACCTAGTTATTTATATATTATGCCCTCCATTAGATGGTAAGTTCCCTATGGCCAAGTATCACTTTTCCTTAAAAAATGACTAGCTTTTAATATAATGCCTAGTATATGCACACATATATGAATATATCACACACATAGCATATGTATGTATATACTCATCTATTTCTATATATTATACTCATATAGAAATTTAGAGGAATATATATCTTATCAAGCCTGTGGTTAACTAAGACTCTCAGATTTTTCTCCATATTAACTACTGAAAAAAAAATCCTTCAATTTGCATTTGCTAAGTTGTGCTACTTTTTTTTTTCTTTAGCATTTAATTTTTCTTTAGAATTTAAATTCAGATGTTTATATTTATCATATTTTAATTTCATCCAATTGGTTTTAGCTATATAATCAACCAATCAGGGACATTTCCTGATTATGTAATCCAACATACTAAGTATCCTTTTATTCCCAAATAAGAATTTTTCTTAGCATGCATTTTAAGTTTTTATTCAAATTATTCAAATTTCCTTCCTTCCTTCCTTCCTTCCTTCCTTCCTTCCTTCCTTCCTTCCTTCCTTCCTTCCTTCCTTCCTTCCTTCCTCCTCTCCTTCCAAACCTCCTTCCTTTTTCTATTTCCTTCCCTCCCTCTCTCCTTCCTTCTTTTTCTTTCTCTCCTTCCTTCCTTCCTTCAGAAACAATTACTATGATCTTAAAAGATACTTGTATATGTCTCTTTGAACAAGATGAGGAAGAACATATCATCCTTACTCTAGGCTCTACTGAAGATAGAATTTTATTTATCACATCACTTTAAAAAATCCATTTGACTTCCATTTTGGAAGAGAGCTTATAAGAGGAATCAACAACAGATCAAATCTTCAACATGGAGTCAGGAATGGATTCAAACCCTGCTTCTAATTCTTACTAGCCATATGATTCTGAGTAAGTTTTTTAACTTCTCTGAGCCCCAGAATCCTCAAATGTCATAGGAATAATAAAAGTACTTTTCAGGGTAGTTATGGGTGTGATGTGAGATACTGTATATAAAATGCTTTGCTAGTGATAAAATATGTATGAATATCATAATTATCAAGAGTAATTTGTAGCATAGTGGACATAGTTTGATTTGTTAAGTTAAAAAGAACTGAGTCCTTTCCTGCTTTAGATGTTTACTAGATGTCTGATCCATATGATCTGTGGTAACTCACTTATTTGTTTACTTTCTTACTCCATGACCCTTCTCTGTAAAATGTAACTAATAATGGTGACTAATTAACAAGGTTGTTGTGAAGTTTAAGTGAAGGCATTTTGTGACCATCTCTGACTATCAGCTACTACTTTTCATTATTGTTATTGTGTAACTAGGATAATAGAGGGAGTGAAGAGATCATAAAGAACTGGTAAAGAAAGAGCAGAGTGCTCATTAAGGCAAATGACTCCCACAAAAGCTTCATTAGGATGGGCTCATGCGTGCCAACTCCTTCTTGCATGACTGGGTACAATTCCACATGAAGTATTAATGTGATGGCTTATTTTCTGTTAATTGCAGCCAGTGGGGTCATTCATAGGAAGCTCGTGTTAACGTAAGGTAAGAGGGTAGCACATTTGTGGGAAGTAGGATTTATGCCCTAATTTAACCCAATGTACTCATGGAGACCAGCTGTAAAATCAACTTGGAAAATTTACACTCACAATCCAACCATAATGGGCTACAAATGTCCTCAGGCACCATTCTGAGGATGATGGCTAGCATCATTGATTTTCCATTTCAGAAGGATTTGATCCTAAATTGTGTTCATTTGCATAAGCTAATAGCAAACATGGAAACATGGCTGCATATTTTCTGCTGACAGTTCAGCTAGTGATAACATTCATTCTTGGCAAGATGCACTCAGAAAAATGAAGCCCCCAATCTCTATCTTCAGCTCTGACCCCTCTCTTGTGCTCTAAGCTTCAAGTTACTATTTTCTGTCTGCTGGACATTTTAACTTTTAAACATGTTGAAACCCAGACTCATGACCTTGATTTTCTAAACCTGATTTATTCACTTGTATTTATGACAAAGGGGCAGCTATATGGTGCAGTGCATAGAGCCCTGGACCTGGAGTCAGGAGCCTCGGTTTCCTCATCTATAAAATGAGTTGTAGAATGAAAACGCAAATCACTCCAGTGTCTTTGCCAAACAAAACAAAACAAAACAAAAAACCAAATGATCACAAAGACTGAACAACAAAATTTATGATAAAGAGGAAAGAGTACTGCATTCAGAGTCAAAAGACATGGGTTTGGGTCCTGACTTGTTCAAGTTCTGAACCTCGGTTTAGAGGGGACTTGTTGAAATAGAGAATTCCTTGGTGAGGAAGTGACTTTATCAATGTATACAGGCACCTTTTCTGTAATTTATAGTCTCAGAAAGCTGCCTAGAACAATTGTGTCAGAGGTGAGGGTCTATAAGCAGGTCTTCCCAACTTTGAGATCAGCTCTGTATTCAGTATGTCATACTCTCTCTTTTAGTTATAAAGTAGAGATATAAATTAGATTCTACATAGTACCTACCACAAGATTTTTCTTGAACTTAGAAGGTAATAAATAATTTGTTGAATGAACATTATTCAGGCAAAGATAAACAATGGCAATATTGGATTTAATAATTTAAATATCAGATTTAAATAATTTAATATTGAATTTAAGTATCGTCATTTCTTTATCAAAGCTAACTTAGAAACCAGAACAGTAACTAGGGCAGGTTAATTAGGGCTTTGTTCTAGATTGCCAGAATTTAAAAAGTATTGATTACACTTGTCCTCCTTGAACAGTCAAGGGTGTGTGTGTGTGGGAACTGTCTTTAACACTTAGATATCAAAAATAATTAATTTAAGTAGGAAACTATAAAGTGGTAGCATTTTCTACCCTGTTTGCCATACCCTGGATGAGTTCTTCCCTGTCATAGTTCAGTTCTGCTCTTCTTCCTCAGTGGGAGTTAGTCTCCCCACTCCTGGTCTCAAAGTGTTCCAGAAAACCATTCATAAGAACTGATGACCTGGGTTTTGTCTCTGACCCCTTGGGGAAGTATACTAGGAGTTCTCCTTCCATAAGTCCATCTGTCCTGAGGTCCAATATCTCTGTCCCACTCTTACCCCATTTGATATCTTTTTAATACCATTTGCTTCTGGCACATTTGATCTTGTATGTCTTGGTATCAGAATCAGCTGTTACCCTTGAAATACTGTAGTGGAGCAGGAAGGAAGCCTATATATTTTTCTTAAGCAGCGGTTCTTAAATTGGGTAAATGAATTTGAATGAGAAGAATAATTACATTTTTGTTTTCATGAACAAGTACAGCATTTCCTTCAATTATAAGTGTAATTAAAAATATTACTCCAAGAATATTCACTAGACTTCACTAATATTCAAAAGGGGTCCAAGGTTAACAATCCTTGATCTAGAGAATCTAGCCAAGGGGCCAAAGGGAAATCTTAAGAAAGGATCTTGGGCTTGTTTGCTTTCAGTCTAGTTTCCCCATTATTGGAGTAGAATCAGAAAATAGGGAAGCCCCTAGGTTAGCATTTAAGAAATTAGGTCTAGTCTTTTAGAAATAGAGGTGCAGTGATAAGGTTTAGATTAGAAGATTTAGAGTCTTGAACTTGAATACTGACTTGGCTTTTCACTTGTAGGGCAGGGGCAACAATTATTCCCATGTCATGTACTTCATTAGATTGGGAAACTCAATGGAAAAAAAAAGTATGTATTTCTCTGTCTCTGTCTCTGTATTTGTCTCTGTCTCTCTGTCTCTGTCTCTGTCTCTCTGTCTCTGTCTCTCTCTCTCTCTCTGTCTCTCTCTCTCTCTCTCTGTGTGTGTGTGTGTGTGTGTGTGTGTGTGTGTGTATATATATATATATATATGTATATATATATATATATATATGTATATATTACTTTGCTATCTACTTTTCAGTCAGAGGACCAACAAGTATTTATTCAGTTTTTTCTATATGTTAGAAGTGGATTCAGTTGGATTGAAATCCCCTTACCATTGTGCTAAAAGGAGATGCTACAAAGAAAGGTAAAAACATTTAGGACAATTTATGGACATGCTACATCATAGAGGCAGCCAGGAGGAACAATGGTTAGAGTACTGAGCCTGAAGCCAGGAAGATCTCAGATCAAGTCAATCTCAAGTGCTATAAGCTATAAGCTTTGTTTACCTGGAAAAGTCACTTAACCTTTATCTGCTATTTTTTACCTGTAAAATGTAGATAGTAATCATAACTCCTACCTCTCAGGGTTGTTCTGAAGATAATATTTGTAAAGTATGCTGCACTTTTTGAAGAGCTAATAAATGTGAGCTATTATGATTATTGCAATGAAAAGTACATTGGCTCTGGAGACAGACGATCTGAGTGGAACTGTTATCAGAAAGGTGTTGCTGGGGATAGTGAGAAGTATTTGACAGCTACTTAATCCTTTCTTCTCCTTTATCCTGGCTGGTTAGGGACAAAGCTAAATCTTTCCAAAGCTTTTTCTATCACTTCTGAATGTATTAATTCACCCACTAATTTACAATGTGATTTAGGGTAAGTCACAACCTCCCTAAATTTCATTTTCGAAGGAAGGAAGGAATGAAGAAAGGAGGTAGAGAAGGAAGGAAGAAGGGGGGAGGAAGGAAGGAGGGAGAGGAGAAAGGAAGAAAGGAAGGAAGGAAGAAGGGAGGGAGGAGAGGAAGGAAGGAAGGAAGAAAAGGGGGAGAAAGGGAGCCAAAGAGAGAGGGAGGGAGCAAAGAAGGAAGGAATGAAAGAAATAAAGAAAGAAGAAAGGAAACAAGCATTTCTTAAACACCTACTACAAATACTTTACAACATTATCTCATGTACTCCTCAAAGTAATTGTGGGAAGTAGATGCTACTCCTATTCCCATTTTAAATTGAGAAAATTGAGGCACCTGGCTGTGTGACCCTGGGCAAGTCACTTAACCCCAGTCTCAGAAAAAGAAGGAAAAAAAAAAAGAAAATTGAGGCAAATAGACTTTAAATGACTTGCCAAAGATCACACAGCTACTAAGTATCTGAGGCTGCATCTGATCTCAGGTCTTCCAAACTCAGAAAACGGGATAGCTCTATGTTCTCTTCCAGTACAAAATTTATGATCCTTATCAAGTCTTCTGATTCTTATACTAGTATAATGTGTGTGTGTGTGTGTGTGTGTGTGTGTGTGTGTGTGTGTGTGTGTGTGTGTATGTGGTTTTTACAATATCAATGATTAGCTTAAAGAGTATCAGGTGGGTTGTTTTTTTCTAGGGGATGTTGCATTTCATTAGAAACCAAATTAGCAACATCACTTGCTCCCTAGTCTCCCAGCTTTTCCTCTTTCCTCTTTTCCCAGTGACCTCTCCCTTTCCTAGGGAAGAATTCTTTTGCTCTGCCCCTTTTAAACTAAAAGGATGCAGGTTAAAAAAATTTCCAGTAACAGTGAACCAACATGATAATGCCTTTTTTTTTTTTTTTTTTTTTTGGACTTGGGCAAGAGAGGGAGGCATGTGGCAGTGGTATGCACTTTCCTGAAACTCTTAAAATGCTCCCATTTATTGCCTTGGTTCAACTCATTGCTTGAAACTTACAGCTGCAGGCTGGTTTTTGGTAAGCACTCATAAAGGCAACTCTCATCTTGCTTTATTTGGTAGTATCATTGAACATTAAGGAGTTTGAATTGCTTCCCAATCACTGTCCCAAGTGAAATGTGTCCCCAGAGCAGTGCCCTTCTTGGAAGGGCTGAAGTTATGAGAACATTTCTGACATTCAATAAGGAGAAGAGGTTTTTGATGTTGATATATTTCCCTGATTCATTTATTAAGCCTCTTCAAAATCCATCTGGTACATGCAGACTTTAGTTGCAAGATATAAAAATTGACTGTAGATATCACAATTTAATGAAAATAAATCCAGTGGTGAAAAACTAAAAGTCCCCATTAAAGAGAGTATGAAAAAAAGTGATTCCAAATTATTCCAAACCATCAAGGTTCATTGCCACAGTGGGCTCAGGGAAATTGGAATGGGGAGGACTGGGTTCTTTCAATAATATTTTAGCAAATACAGAGTTATGCTAGATGCTACATTTGTAGACCTGACTCCTACCTTCTAGAATCTTACAATCTAGTTGGGTACATGATCAAAATAAATGATTGTAAAACAAGTAAGTTAGTAGACTGTATGGTTAAATGCCAAAATGGTTGCTCTAGACAACAAGTACCATAGGATTTCAGAGAAAGGAGACAAGTGTTGTTCATAATGAATAGGGAAGGTTCTTCAAGCAAAGGAGTTGGGATTTGAGCTGTTCCTTAAACAACTAAGGTGTTAAAGGTTCAGAAGAAATATCCTGAGCAAAGGAACAAAGTCATAATGTAAGCAAGCATGGAGGATTCGAGACTAGACTAATGGAGTAAAGGATTCATGTAGGATAGAAGTGGAAGACAAGACAAGAATTTGGAGACCCTCAAACTCCAGAAGGAAGAACATATCTCTGATTTTGCAGGTGACTGGGAAATTCTGTGGAAAGTTTCTAAGTAGGATGAAACCAATGTTTTAGGAAGATTTGTCTGGCAGCATTTGCAGGATGATTGGAAATAAGGGGAAGGAAGCTACATAGTATGGACAGCCTGGACTAGAGTATGGGTATTGGATATGAAGAGGAAAGGGCTGATTTACAAGGTATTTCAAGGGAAAGATCAATAGGTCTTGTTGATTGGTAGATGTAAGGGGTACTGGAAAGGGAGAATTAAAGATGAATGATCCCAAGGTTTCTAGCCTGGGCAACTAAGACAATTATGGAATGAATGATGAAAAAAGTGTAATTTGGAAAGGGAAACTATTGGAGGTGGATGATAGTTTCAGTCCCAGATGATGTTTTCTCATCTGTATAGTGAAAGCTCTACTATCTGGGTTGTAGTGAGGAAATAATATTATTTTAAAAATAATATATTGTTGTTGTACAGGTTGGTGTAGGCTTCTGGACCTATGATTTCCATTGGAAATTTTGGGCATACAAATTACCATTAGTGCTACAGATAGGCAACTGAATTATTTTACTTTTTAATTAATTTATTAATAAATTAATAATGATTAGTAAATTATTTATATTGTGTACTTCAACTTTTCTTTTTACTATATTCTAAACTTTGTCATTTAATTGAAACTGCTCTCTTCAAAGGTTACCAATGATCTCTTTTTTTTTTTAAAGGTATTTAATTTTTTTCCTTAATGATCTCTTAAATTGTCTTATCTAATTGTCTTTTTGTCAATCATCATCTGACTTGAACTCATCTTCTTCTACAAGCTCTCTCCTCACTGGGTTTCATAAACATTGTCAAATCTTGATTATCCTAGCTTTTCCCCCTCTCCTTTGCTTCATCTTCATCCTTGTTACACCTCCTAAAAGACTCCCAAGATTCTGTCCTGCACTGTCTTTTCTCTTCCCTCTATATTATCTCAATTGGTCATCTCATTAGCTCCCATGAGTTAAAAAACATATCTATTCATACAATTTCCAGATCTATTTATTCAGCCATAGTCTATCTCCTAAGATTCATTCTCACATCTCTAGCTTCGTATCTCCATTACTGTTGAAGACACCACTATCTTCCAGTTACATAGGTTTGAAACTTCAGCATCATTCTTGATTTTTTCCTCCCAGTTGTCCCATGTATCTGATCACTTGTCAAATCTTGTCATTTATAACTTTGTAACATTTCTAGATTTCCTTTCCATCACTACTTTACCTCAGACCCTCATATCCTTATGACTCTTAGACTATTATAATAGCCTTCTAATCGACTTCCCTCTCTCACATTTCTCCTCGCTACAATCCCTTCTCCATATGGCTGTGAAAATGATTTTCCCAAAGTATAGGTCTGACCGTGACATTAATTAAACTCATTAAATTCCAATATCTCCCTGTTAGAGTCAGGATTAAATATTAAGTCCTTTGTTTAGTATTTAAAGCTGTTCACAACCTAACTCCTTTCTACTTTTCCAGGCTTCTTATACTTAATTTCCCTTTACTCTTATCTATGATCCAGTGATACCTATCTACTTTCTGTTCCTCTCTTCCATCTTCATGCTTTTATAATGGCTTTCCCTTATGCTTGAAATACTCCTTTTTATCTCTCCCTCTTAACATCCATGGCTCCTGGTTTCCTTTAACGATCAACTCAGCTAAAATGCATCCTCCCAGTTACTTGAGTCTCCCCTTTTACCTTTCTTCTACTCTGTATGTACCTTGTATCTACCAACTTATTTATAAGTATTTCCACCATTAGAATATAAGGTATTGTTTTATGGTTTCTGTTTTTCCATTTTCTGTATATCCAGTGCTTAAAACAGTAACTGTCATTGCCAATTGTTGGGTCTTTGTTTCTGTGTGGAACTGGAAATGATGCTTAGAATCTTTGATTACACCAAATCTTTTTTTTTTTTTTTTGCATAAAATTCCTTTCCCTTTCTTTTATAAAGCATGCAACAAGCAGGTATTGAGAATCTTTGTGTGTAGTGGATTGAGCTCAGAATTGGGAGTAGAATGAGGAATCTAGATGTAATTCTGTATAAATGAATATAAATCACTGTGTCCTTTTAAATTTCAGGTTTAATTTATAGATTGGCGTGATTATAGCATTGGGTATTTAATCAATGGTAAATAAATATTTATTAAGCACCTGATATGAGCCAGGCACTGTCTTAATTACTGAAGATACAAAAAGAATCAAAGGATAGTCCCTTCCTTATAGAGCTTATAATCTAATGGAAAAAACAAGAAGCAAACAAGCTACCTAAAGGCTAAATAAGAAATAGCTAAAGGATAGAAGGCACTAGAATTAAATGATATGGGGAATGGTTTTCTGTGGAAGATGAGATTTTAGTTGGGGGTTGGAGGAAGTCAGGGAAACCAATAGGTAGAAATGAGGAGCTAGAGTATTCCAGACATGGAGGACAGCTACAGAAAATGTGCAGAACTGAGAGACAGAGTCTTGTTTGTAGAACCAAAAGACAAGTATCTAGAAGAATATGTGGCAGGGAATAAAACTAGAAAGGTAGAATGGGACTAGATTAGGCTATGAAGGATTTTAAACTTCACAGAGAATTTTGTATTCAATCCTGGAGGCAATAGGAAGCCACTAGATTTTATTGAATAGAAGAAAGATGTAGTCAAATCTGTGCTTTAGTGACTGAAAAGAGGTTAAACTAGAGTGGAGAGAGACAGGCAGACTCACCAGTAGGCTATCAAAATGGTCCAGGCATGAAGTGATAAAGGTCTGTACTAGAATGGCTTTAGTGTCAGAGGAGAAAAGGAATAAGAAACACTGGAGATATGTTGCAAAAGTGAGATCTACAGCTTTGGCAACAGTTGGGATATGGGGGATGAAAGATGGTCAAGGATGACTTCCAGATTGTGAAACTGATGAACTTGGAGAATGGTATCTTCTATAGTAATATGGAAGATAGGAGAAGGGGAAGGTTTGGGGAGAAAGATAATGAATTAAGTTTTAGATATATTGAGTTTAAAATGTTTACTGGAATCTACTTTGAGATATGTGTAAGATAGCCAGAAATGTGAAATTGTTAGGGCAAGATAGGTAAATTTTAGAATCATCAGGATAGAACTGGTAATTAAAATCATGGGAGATGATATGATCAAATGAAATAGTATAAGAAAAAAAGGAGAAGAGGGCCCAAAATAGACCCCTGTGAATTATCTCTGAGATCTAAGATTCTACGGCTCTTTGATTCTTTGTGACATTATGATAGCAAGCTAAGAAGACATGATCATTGCCAAGTAAGAACTTAACATTTTCCATTTCACATAGATCTAAGTCCAAAGGTCAAAAAATAATACATGTCAAATGTTGAGCTGCAAATGGATGTTAAAAGCTAATAATAGCTAACATTTCTAAAACGCTATGTGCAAGACATTAAAATAAGTGCTTCACAATTATCTCATATCTCCCCACAACCACCCTAGGAGATAGGTGCTAATATTACCCCATTTTACAGATGAAGAAACTGAGACAAACAGGTTAAGTGACTTGTATAGGGTCACACGACCAGTAAGTATCTTAGGTTGGATTTGAATTTAGGTCTTCCTGATTCCAGTCCCAGTATTCTATTGTACTTCCTAGATAGGTTACATAACTATTAAATACCAGATAGAACTCATTCTTTTTCCTCTAAATAATTCAGTCAGAGACTAAGGGCAGGGGAAGAACTAATTTCTGCCTGGAAACAGACCTCTGAAAGTAAAACCAATTTCTTTGAGTATTGTCCTTAGTGTTCTGTGCCTAGGTACATTGTCATGGATATAGCAGGTGATAAATCAATATTGGCCGATGGACTTGCATGAGCCCCCTAGGAATGAAATATCTTTACAATTTGCAATACTGCAAATAGGGAACAGTGCTATATCATATAATGAAGAAGTTTTGTGGAGTGGAACATACCTAGCCTTGAACTGCTTCAAAATGAATGTAAAATAACTGAATATTTGAATTGGCTTGAGTGGAAATGAATTCTCCTTGCCTTGGAGTTAGGTATATCCATTGTGGATGAGCCCTAGGGAAATTGAAGAGTTGCAGAATTCTGGACTGACTTCTGTGCATTGTGGGGTGATTACTAAATATAGATATACCCACTCTTAAGAGAGGAGATTGAAGTTGAGTTCTAGAATCTAATCACAGTTCTCTTCCCCACCCAATCTTTATTTTCAAAAATAGAAAAATAGAGAGATGACCTTCACATCATTGAAGTGAATCAGATTCTTCCAGGTCCCACACAACACCCTGAAAGTAAGTTAGACACCTTTTGAAAGCTACATTATCTCTAACAGGTCACCAGAGAATCCTTACTGAATTAAGGCTTTAATATACCACAGGTCAAATTCCATCATGTTTCAATCAATTTGAAGTCACAATCTAAACTATTTGTATGTACTGCAATTTTGTTGTTTCTAGGATGACTTGAAATAAGGTTTATTAATTAGGTCTTGGGGATCTTTTCACTGTACTCATATTTCCCCTAACATTGTATTTGTTGTAATATTTGAGCCTTAAATATAAAAGCTGAAATGGGTCCTTCTAACTCCTATTCACAGCTATATGGCTTCTGTTTTTTTTTTTTTCTTTATCCTCTCACTGTAGGACACAGTAGGCAATGCTCCTTGGCTTGTAACCAAATGCAAATGCCAATTAACTGACCTTGTCTCCAACTGCTTACTCTGTCTTCTGTTCTTCCTATTCTACTTCTTACTCTACTTCTCTCTTCCTTGGAAGGTGTTTCAGGGATGTGGCAAGCTTAACCATTCTGATTCAGCTTTTTCTTTGGTTGGGTCAATTCTTAAATACCCCTGAGGTTCTGATAGTTGTGCTGAAGAGAGAAGGAATGTAGCCATGTCACTCCTCTACTCAAATACCATCAGTGGCTCCATATTGCTCATGGAATAAGGTTCCAATTCCTTGAGCCAGTATTTGAGTCTTTAATAATCTGGCACCAGTCTGACTTTATATGGTACTACTCTTCTCCACTCCAGAAAAATTATACTCTTTTTTTTTTTATCAACCAACTATTTGAATGACTTTGTCCTAACTGTTGTCTGCCTCTTTATTTATCTGATGAATTCTGATCCAGCCTTTAGAACCCCACTCAAATGCCATCTCTGGCATTTCCTGAGCCCTCTTGTAGGTAATGACCTTCTCTTTTGTATCTGTATCTCCTTTTGCTGTAATTCTCTAAGTCATTTATCATATGATATTTTCTGTAATGGTTTTCTGTTTTGCCTATTAGAATTATAAACTCCATAGAGACAGGGAGCTAAAATCTGTATCTCCCCCAGGGACAGGCTTAATAAATGATTGTAATATAGCTCTCCCCCACATGATACTAATTGGTGCCAAAATCATGGTATTCAGGGGCTCACTTAAGTCATTGCTTCTTTAGCATGGGCAGCAGTACACTGGACATTGTGGGCGCAAAGGAAGGGTGTAAGTGGGAGACAGTGGGGAAAAAAAGCACAATATTACAAGTAGCCAATAAATGAACCCTAAAACACCTGAATGAAAATACTTTTCAAAGGTGCCAGATGTACTCTGTAGGAAGTTACCTAGTCACAGCAGAATGTTCATTACTTAATAATGGTTTTCTTTTTCTGAGGATGGTGGGGTGAGAGTGGGATAGGATAAGAACAAGAGGCTACAAGGAGATGCCAGCTACAAAGATTTACATTTCTGGCCACTGAAAGGATATGCTTCTTACCAGGTCTTGAGAGGAAGTATAAGGCTAGCAATAGTCTGGGTGACAGCATGAGCTGGAATAAAGGAACTTAGACTTTTGGTGTAGAGCATGTCTCAGATTGAACCAAGGACAAATTCAGAGCTGATATCATTTATCTGGCTCTGATCACCCCAGGGTCCCCTCCACTGTTGCTCGGATGTCTGAACCAGATGAGATCATTCTTATTCCCTTCAACTCTGGGTGATGCAATGGAAATGAAAACCTGAAATGGAAACCAGGTTGGCTTTCTTCATAGTTTGGGACCTGGAATCTTAGAGACAACAGGCAGTTAGAAATCATCTAATATAGTTGCTTCAGATTTTACAGATTAAGAAACTGACCTTCACAGAGGATCATAGGAGATATAAAATGCCATGGAATAGAGAAAGTCTTCTCTGGAAGTTATTTATTAACTAATTTTCTCTCACACAGATTTCTTGAAAAGGTTTCTTTGTTTTTAACTGAATTTACTCTAATTCTATTCATGTTATAAAGCAGAAGTCATTAGCCTAATATCTATGAAGTTTAAGAAATGTTTTGATAATTGTATTCAAATATGATTGGTTTCCTTTGTAGTTTTAAGTATTCGAAGAAGGGATCCCCAAAAAGGGGTTTCACTACACTGTTAAAGGGGACAAAGATACAAAAAAGATTCAGCATCTCTCTTAAATATTATTTTTTTCATGGGGACTTGGTACCATTTTCTAGCAACTTAAAATAGTTGATCACACTTGATTTGTTGGTTAAATAATATTTTTGCTTACAATATTTTATAAATTATAAAAGGCAGTGTGGTAGAGTGGATAGAAAACTGGCCTTGGAAGAAGGAAAACCTTATTTCAAGTCTTGCTTATGATGCTTATGATTAATTTGGAGTAAATCACTTTGCCCCAATCAGTTCTCAGATTGATTCTGTTTTGCATTGATGAAGGAGATTTCCAAACTAGGAGATCCTTAAACTTGCTATTGCAAGATGGTCAAAACATACCCTCTATAAAAATATCTAAAGGATAATAACAGCAATTATTCTGTTATATAATAATAACATAATTATATTAGTAACATACATTTCTATAAGACAGTCTGGTCTGAGAGTAAGAAAGACCTGGATTCATGCCTTGCCACTGACACATGCCAGCTCTGGTACATGGGCACGTTAACTTTCAACTCTGTGTTCATTTGAGTCAATTACCTTCATTTGGATTCTAAATTTCAGGGAAAGTGTCTCCCAACACTGGTAGAAGGAATTTACTAAATCAGTAAAATCATAAGTCTCCTTGCTGTCTATATTTTTACATTGTGAAATAGGCTATTTCATTTGTGCGTCACAACAATGCTCTGAAGTAGCTACCATAGCAGCTATTTTCCTCATTTTATAAATGAAGAAAACAAGAATCATAGAGATTATGTCTTTAACCATAATCACATATTTTTCCCGGTCTTCTTGATGCCTGAGAAAACCGTCTATCCATTGTGCCATGTTATCACTCAAATCATGGGGTATTTTGTTCCTTGAAGAATATTTTAAAATAAAGTCATTGCTCCAGGTAACATTAAATTTGCTCATGTGGTGCTACCTATTATCCATGTGACGTTAGGTAAGTCACTTTTTCCTTTTCGTTGTTCAGTCATTTTAGTCTTGCCTAATTTCTCATGACCCCATCTGGAGTTTTCTTGGCAAAGACACTGAAGTAGTTTGCCTGTTCCTTCTCTAGCTCCTTTTATAGAAGAAACTGAGGCAAACAGTAACATGACTTTTACCTGATCACACAGCCAGTAAGTTATCTGAAGCTCAATTTGAAATGACTTTAGTCCTGGTGCTCTGTCCAATGTGCAACTCAACTCTTCTCCAGACCTCAATTTCTCTATCCCTAAAGTAGTCACAGTAGGTGAATGCAGCATAATATAGTGGAAAGAGTTCTGAATTTGGAATGAGAGGATCTTGGTTCAGTTAGATTGTGATACTGCTACCTGCAAGGGGAAATAATTGACCTGTGGGGAAATCACTGGACCTCTTGAGGTCTTAGCCTCTTCATCTGTTTGAACTGCATAGTCCATAAGATCTCTTTCAGTCTGAGATCTATGCTTTTTACGATGAGATAATCTCTAAGGAGGTTTCTAGCTATAAATCCTACAATATCCATCTAGTAGATATTATAGCCCCCAGAGCATATTTATTTAATGCAACAGAGAGGAGACCAATAATTGGAAGGTAACATATCCTGGGAGAGTGTCTCCTTGGTTCCTTTAAGGAACCACAAAGATGCAAAACTGACCACAGTGGTTTCTAAGGCTTTCAAATAATTTATGTGTTAATCTGAAATGATCCTAACAAGAAGGACTGGGGTAAAGAGAACCAAGAGAACTGAATGATAGATACCATGTTGTTCTTGATCCTTATAAACTCATCTAAGAGAGAGAAAACTAGCTTTTTGAATTCCTACGTAAGGCAAGTTTCTAGAATCTTAGAAAAACACTGAGTTTTGTTCTACTCCATTTTCAAGTTGTTTTGTGTTAGTAATTAGACATAAGAGGATTTACTCATCCTTTCAGAATGCTAGTGAATTAATTACTAGCAGGATGCCAATATTTTTAATACTTTCTCTAAAATTCTTGAATCTTAAAGCTCTATGGAAACCTGAAAAGAATGTTTGGGAATGGACCTTAGAGGTGATTGTTTTACACATGGGGAATTAGACCCAAGGGCTTTAAGTTGATCACTCAAGAGGCATTTATGAAGGGTTTACTCTGTGCCAATCACTATGCTAGGCATTGGTGATGCTTAGAGAATGGAAGACCTAAATTCAAATCCAGTATCAGGCACTTAGTAAGTTGCATGACTTTGGGCATGTCATTTAACTTCTGTCTGTCTCAGTTTTCTAAACTCTAATATGGAGATAATAGAGAACCTACCTGAAAGGTTATTGTGATGATCAAATAATATTTGGAAAGAGCTTAGCACAGTACCCAACACATAGTAGGTGCTTAATAAATGCTTATTCTTTTTTCTTCCCTTGTTCTCTTTCTCTAAAAAATGCAAAAATCATAGTTCTTGAGACAGCTAGCTGTTGCAGTGGATAGAACACCAGCCCTGAAATCAGGAGGACCTGAGTTCAAATGTGATCTCAGATACTTAACATTTCCTGGTTGTGTGACCCTGGGTAAGTCACTTAATCCCAATTGCCTCAGCCAAAAAAAATCATGGTTCACATACACACACATACAGAGTGTAAAGTAGCAGGTAATCTCAGAAGAAGACCCTAGTACCTGGGAAACTGAAAAGGCCCTATAGAATATAGAATCTGAACTGACTCTAGAACGAAGCCAAGGAAGCCAGTAGGCAATGATGAGAAGAGAGAACATTCTAAGGATGGGAAATACTTAATAAAAAAAAGCATAGAGAGTAGCAGCTGGAAGCAGCTGGAAAGGACTAAAGTATAAGAAGATAAAATGGTAGTAAAAGTGCCAGAAGTGGAAAGCTTTAAAGGTCAAAAAGAACATTTTGTCTTTTATACTAAAGGTAATAGGGAGCCATTGGAGTTTATTGAGTAAGAGATTAATATCATTCAGACTTGCATTTTAGGAAAATCACTTTAGTAAGTGATATAAATTGACAAAAATTAATTAATGGGAAAACTGGGATTCAAATCCAGTTTTCCTGATTCTCATTTCAGTATTTTTTCCCATAATCATGCTTTGTCTCAAAAAAAGCCCATTTTCCTTTTCTGCCTCCTTTTTGCTTAGACTGTTTCTTTCTCTTTTTCCTCTCATTAATGTTAAACTCTTAAACTTTTATAATAATCCTTTCAGGATATTTCCTTAAATGCCATTATTAGAGTTGATTCATAATTTTTTAAATGCCTAGTTTATAAATCATTTATTGCAATTTTCTAATAATAATAATAACTAGCATTTATATAGCACCTTTTAGGTATTAGTCGTAGGGCTAAACATTTTGCAAATATTATCTCATTGAATTTCATAATCATTTATTTCTTTGATTCTTTTAAAAAATTCAATTCCCTTTTAAGATGGAAGTGCTTCTGAAAGAGGTAACATTGAATTAATACTAAACTGCTAATTCATATAATAAAATAAAGGGCAGCTAGGTGGCATAGTGGGCTCTGGGCTGGAAGTTCAAGAACCCCTGGAAGTCAGAAAAGTTTATTTTTCTGAGTTCATGTCTGACCTCAGACACTTAACTATCTGTGTGACCATGAGCTAATCACTTCATCCTGTTTGCTTTAGTTTAGTCATCTGTAAAATGAGTTAGAGAATGAAAAGGCAAACTACTCCAGTATTCTTTCTAAGCAAACCCTAAATGGATCAGAAAGAGTCATATATGACTGAACAACAAAAACCAGAATCTGGTTCTTTCTCCATCATAGCAGGTATACCAGTTTAAGAAGAAGAGAAGTGAAAAGAGACCCCAGCAAAGTTAGAAAGGTGAAATTACTGCCACCCAAATCAAGCTTCACATATGCTTCACTATTTTGCTTATGGCTAGCCTTGAATAGGAGCATAAATGACCCACTATATTGTATTTATTTTAAGGTTGACAAGTTTGCAATCATGCATAAACTCTGTTTAACAGCTTGCAGAGGAAGTACTCAGCCTAGCCTTCAATGGATTTATAAATCATAGACTGTTAGTGCTGAAAGGGTCCTCAGAGACCACCTAATCCCACCACCTAATTTTTCAAATGAAGAAATTCCACTCCTAGATTTCCTTTCTTCTATTTTCCCTTTCCCATTCACATTTTTAGATATCTTTTTATTTTTTCTCTGAGCTACTTTTCTGAGAAATTCTTTCTTTTAAAAATATATTCTTCCCCCTACTCAATTCCCACCTCTCCCTCTCCTCCACAAAACAAGGCAAAACTGATCTCACACTGGAAACAGTAATTATACTGCCCCAAAAAGGATTCATTCAGAATAATACTTGATGGCTTTGCCAGAGAAGATAAAGGATATGTTGAAGAAGTAGTATGTTAAAGAAGCTTTGATATTAACTTGGGTTGGAAAAGGGAAGGATGACTTGATCTTAAAACATTTCTAGATCTAAGAAATGAAAATATAATATGGCTCTTCAACAGCTGTCTGATCTTCCTTCTTCTGAAATAAAGAAAAGTCAGGTCCATGAAACTATTAAACTATTTACAAATCATCTCTTTTACTCCATCAATAAATCATTCCCTTCATCCTAGGAGCACATATCCTCTAATTCTAATATTTTCCATATGAAGCTTTGTTTTTGTACTCCCCATTCAGATGAGATAAAAAAAGTAAATTAATTTTGGAAGAAATAGCTTCTAATGTTCTAGAATAGGGATGAAAATGTTACGTACTTCTGTCAATGGTAATATACTTTCCACTGAGAATCTTAGGAGCAGATTTTTAAAGACAGTGGTAGAGAGAAGAATGATACAAGAAAGACAATACCAATACAATGATCCAAGATAACCCCAAAGGACTAATGATAAAGCATATTCTCTGTCTTGAGAGAAAGAACTGATATAGTTTTGCTATAGATTGAATCATGCTATTTTTCACTTTCTTTAATTTTTTTAGCCTTCTTATACAAAATGATTAGTATGGAAATGTTTTATGTTATAGAACATGTACAGCATATATCTGATTGCTTACCATCTCAGGAAGGAGGAAAGGAATGGAGGGATAAAATTTGGAACTCAAAATTTTAATTAAAAATGTTTTTTTAAATAATGGGGGGGGGCAGGAAAGGTAGTATCATGTAATGGAAAGAACATTGTATCTGAAGTCAAAATTCATACCCTAACTACTGACTTGTCCTTTATGAATTTCATTTTCTTCATCTGAAAAATGAATAATAATTCATTCAAATAAATGAGAATAATAATTCTCATACAACCTACCTCAAAAGTCACAAAGAAATAATATAATATATACAAAAGCCTTTTGTAACTATAAATCCCAAAACATCCTATTGCTCCAAATATTGGACACAATCATAAAATCACTTATCTTTGAAAGGAAAAAATATGGACATATAATTTTTTAAAGCTTCATTTAAATCAGATTTTGGGGTAGAAAATTAGGACCCATGTTTGGACTTAATATGATGCCTCTTATCTTTGATCTACCTTCTTTAAAAAAAAAAAAAAGGGAACTCAGGGATTATTTAATTAAATGCTGTCACCATCATATTCTATTATTGTACTAATGTTTAAAAACACTAGAAATTTAGCAATTCCATTTAAGTTCAATCAGAATGGTTAATTTGCCAAACACTATAAATTAACACTGGGAAGAAGAGAATTCTTTCCAAATATCATCTGGTAAAATAAGGTTTTAATTGAATTGTCATACTTTGAGAGGACAAATGAAGCCAAGTGCTATCAGACCTGTCCTTTTTGTGCATTGTCTTTATTATTAGAAGGTGTTTCCTGTTTTTCCTTTTCTAAGGTTACTATTAAATTGTACTTTTCTTCGTAGGTCATGAGTAATTACTGAATATAATGGCATCCCATTATATTACTGCTCTTGTTGGCATGGTACATTGAAACAATAAAGGCCAAATTACATTCTCAGAAATAATAACATACATAAGAACTGCATTACACATGCATTAGAAGATATTTCAGTCCTATACCATAACA
Organism: Sminthopsis crassicaudata; assembly: GCF_048593235.1. Classification (NCBI taxonomy): domain Eukaryota; kingdom Metazoa; phylum Chordata; class Mammalia; order Dasyuromorphia; family Dasyuridae; genus Sminthopsis; species Sminthopsis crassicaudata. The sequence goes on from NC_133618.1 coordinate 569,930,917, forward strand.
TCAGTACTAAATATTTCTCTTTTTCTCTCTCTCTCTCTCTCTCTCTCTCTCTCTCTCTCTCTCTCTCCTATCTATCTATCTACACTTCTGTATTAATGTTATACATGTGCACATATAGTGTGTGTGTGTGTGTGTGTGTGAATGTATATGTAGGGTTTAGCTAGGTGTCATAGTGAATAAAGTGCTGGGCTTGTAGAAGCAAATGATAATCTTAAAGAGAAGAAAGAGACCAGAGAATTATTCTTTTTAAAAAATGTAAATGGGATAACTTAAAAAAAACTTATGAGTAAGGTTATTTAAAGTAGAGGGCAAATACTGGTCCATGAGCTCTGAAGATAATATACACTAGGCTAAAGTACAGTATCTTTTCAATATGCACTTGGCATTTATTAACTATTAAAAGAATTTATATTAATGCAGTATAATGTGAGATTATATAAAGTGTGGAATTTATTAAATTGCTTTTCTTTTCCATTTTAGAATAGATAAGCAAGTAAATCTATTCCCTCATTTTCTGCTTGAGCAAAATAGAACCCCCCCCCCCCAAAATGATATATATGTAGTCACTCAAGTAGCAGATAGTAGCCAGTATTTGAACTCTGTTATTGACTTCAAGTTCAGTTCTTTCCCACTACAATTTATGAATGATGATGTTCCTTGAGTCAATTATATACATATATATGTGCATACATAATATGTATATATGCATATACAATATAGACATGTGTGTATGTATGCATATATATGTATGCTCATTGCTAATTTAAGAAGCTAAGGAAGTATGTAGTATTTTAAAGGAAATTTCTACAGCAAAACACTTTTTTAAAACTTATTTTATCACTTAAAAGAATAAATTTCAGTTATCTAGAATCTTTACACATGCATAGCTGTTCATTCCTCAACCAAGGTAGAAAAATGAGACATTATTATAGTCCATTGGCCTCAAATTCTTATTAAGACAATTAAGCACAGATTCTTGGAAAAATGACAATTTTTTAAACAGTGTCCTTTTTATTATAGCAGGATAGATGAACTCAAGCTCATTCTTTATGGAGATCATTGCAGTGCCCCCAGTTTCAATTTTACTCATGAAAATAATACTAAAGCTTATCATAACTTTATCAAACATATGGGCCCTATGGATTTAATTATTCTTTGTATAATCTGAATGTTTGGTAGTAGAGATACTGATTAGAGATAGACTGGGAGCAACAAGCTAATATGTTCAAAAGGAATGTCTCTTTCTATTAACATTTCCGAAATGCCCCAGGGATGTAGACTCTTTTATTTGCAATTATTCTGTCTGACTTAGTTTGCTTTGATCAATGTGTCTTTTTCTAAATAATTAAGGTTAAAACTCAAAATGTTTACTTTTTTCATAATTGTAAGTTTGTAATTTAATATCATATCTTTTAAAGCCAGAGCCACAGGAATGTACCATGATCAACTATGTTTTGAGTTCAGAGAAAAGTCAGAGTTTTCATTATCCACAGATAATAAAATTTTATATTATTTATAAACTTACTATTTTAGCTCCTAAATTATAACCTTTGCATATTTTGTTTTTGCCCTGTCATTTAAATCACATTTAACTTTTCATGACTCCATTTGGAGTTTTCTTGACAAAGATATTGTAGTGGTTTGTCATTTCTTTCTCCAGCTCATTTTACAAATCAGGAAACTGAGGGGAACAAAATTAAGCAATTTGTTCAGAGTCACACAAGTTGTGTCTGAGGACAGATTTGAACTGGAGAAAATGAGTCTTCCTGATTCCAATCCCAGCACTCTGTGCACTATGGCACCACCTAGCTACTCATTTGCATATTTAATAATGTACAAATGACAAGACTGCATTGACTGCATGACTTTGGGCAAGTCATATTTCACTTCTCAGTACCCTGGGCAATTCTCCAAAACAGAAAATTATAAAACTGTTGCAAACCTCCTTTAATAGAAGGCATCTTATCACTGGAAACTACTTATATCAATGAAATCTCAAGTTTAGCCCGACATATACAAGACAGCATAGACTGTTAGATAAAGATTCTGACTTAGTAAGAAAAACTTGAGTTCAATCCTGCTTCTGACACATACTGAACTGTGTGACATTGGACAAATAAATCATTTAATTTTCAGCAAAGGAAGTTCTAGATTCGGAATTCTTTCCACCAAAGAAATCACTGGTCCAGTTTCAATATAGATCTACATAACTTCATGTATATACACACATCCTCAGACTTATGATCCTGTGATTTCACTGGTGTGGGAAACTCTATGAGCAAATCTACAACCCATTGGTAATCTATATTAGAATGTGACCTAGGAGTACAGAGAGGAAGTTATCTGCCCATGGTTCCACAGCTGGCATTGTGTCAGAGATAAAACATGAACCCAGGACTTACTGATTCTCACATCAGCCTCTCTGTTCTGTTTCTCTCTTAGAATATAACGTGGCAGAATGGAAACTTTGGTTTAAATCCGTTCTCTGCCAATTGCTTTCTCATGGATATTGGATTTCCAAATCTGTAAAATGAGGGGGTAGAATGGATGGATATGTGGGTGAAATGATCTCTAAAGTAATTTCTATCTCTAAATTTCTGGTTATCTATCTATCTATCTATCTATCTATCTATCTATCTATCTATCTATCTATATGTATAAAACCATGCAAAGGTAATGATTAAAGCTGAATTAGAAATCATGACTGGTGAATTTACAATTCAGTATAAGTCAATACTCATTCAGGTACCCCTAAAACTAATGAAAGGGTTTAACCAAATTTTTCATCTCAGACCAAATAAAATTTTATTTGCTCTATATCTTGTCCTGTGTGTATTTCTCCTCCTTCTATAAATTCCATAAAGATCATATGTCTTGAAAAAGTTCACTAAGACATCTTTATAAACAGCCTTAATCAAAACTAAAATAACAAATTGTATTCATGGCTCCTTGATTTTTAAACTTATGATGTTCAATTCTCGAAGTGAATTTTCCAGAAGAACTAACAAATCACTATTAGAAAGTATCTGATGTCTGCTTAAATTAGAAATAAAAAATGGGGGCAGGGGGAAAGGAAAAACAGAAACTTAAGAAAAAAATCTCCAACAATAGGGTCTAAAAAAAACTAACATTATAATAGATCTTAGTTCAAATTAAAAATGGAAAGATTAGCTAATATTGATCTGGAGTCTATCACTGATTAATTTATTTGGTGCAGTGGTAAGGACATTGGCTAGGAATCAGCAGACTTGGGTTCGACTCTTTATTCTTGGTCACTTATTAGCTGTGTGACTTTGGGCAAGGCTTAGTTTTCTCATTTGTAAAACAGAATTAGTCATGCATTCCTATCTCTCAACATTTTGTGAGAATAAAATGAGAACATATTTATGAAGTGATCATAATCAAAAATCCTATGTGAATATGAGATATTACTGTTGTTGTTTTGTTAGCAAATATAAACATGCAAAAATAAAATTATTATACAAAGGTGGGAGAATAAGGTTGCACTCCCCAGGAAGTATCTCTCTCACATACTCTTCAGATTACTTAGGGGTTGTCCCTCTGTGCAAGTCTCTTCTCAGATAAGAAGCAATAATTTTATCATCCTATGATGATTCCTACAATATGCAGAAAATTGGGGAGGCCAGATGATAGCTACCTACTGGTACATTATAAAGAAAAACCAAGGAAGAGTTTTTTCCCCCTTCCATGGTGTTGTGGGGTGAATCACCATAGCCAATCAGCCAGAATGGAAGTCAGGGCCATGAAGGGAAAGCTCTGATTCTCCTGATTTAAAAAAAATTTCTGCATTTCTTGGTCTTATTTTCTTTCTACCACTTACAATAACACTCCACTTTACCCACTACACTACACTATAGTAAAACCAATGTGCTCAGAGACCCAAAAGAATACTATCATAGAATTGAAAAAAAATTGCGTAAGAAAGTATCTCAGAAGTCATTTAGAACAATCCTTACTCAAAGCATAAATCTTTCCCAAATTGTCAGGAAATGATCATCTAGCTTCAGTTTGAAGACTTTTAGTGACGGTCAAGTACCTACTCAATGTAGCATCCTATTTTGCTTGGTACTGCTGTCATTATTAGGAAGTTTTTTTTTCCTTATGTTGAACTGAAATTGGCTTCCCTATAACTTTCACCTATTGATCCTAACTTTGCCTTCAAGGATCCAGCAGAAGTCTAAAATCATTCTTTCACATGAACTTTCTCACACATAGAACTTGAAACCAAGCTGACTAGGTTTTGTGTAGATTCCAAGGGAAGGATAGTCTTTCAGCTTCAACAACCTTCCATTTGGGATCATTGAAAAAAAAAGCTCTGTTGTTATTAAAAGCAATACATAAGAAAAAGAGTTCATAATCTCTACTGGACTTGGGAAAATATTCAACTTTTGTTCTTTTCCCATGCTTGCAAACCCAAAATGGCAGCCATGTTGAAGGCACCCAAACTAGTGGTCAACCAAAACAATAATAAGCTGTTTACATAGACCACTCAGTACCTTGAAAACTTTCTCTTAGAAAATGAAGTCATTTATCTTGGGAGTGAGGATCAGGAAGGAGGGGAAGGAACTAGATGAAAAAAAATAAGCTAAATTTCAAAAGGAAGTAACATTTTGAATATGTTACAAGGCAAACTCCAAGTGCCTTAGGCTAATTACAAATAAATTAGAGCTTTAACAAAGTTCCATCTGTGTTTCTAAAGTGCCCAGTCAGAACAGCTTACCAAAGTGTCAGAATACAGGTCTGGTGCAAAAAAAAAGTGCTTCTTTCAAACATTTAACCCTTAGAACAAAGGCTACCAAAGTGGCACTCTAACCCCCTTCTCACAGAAAACTAGAGAGCTAAACCTGATCCTGGTTAGCCAAGTGAGTAGAGATAGTTTGTTACCTGTCCAATACCTATACTGAGTTATTAATGCTACAGATAGTTAGGCTAGTTGCCTGCTGCTTTTCATTTGCAGTGTATAGAGTATATTTCAATGCCAGACGACTGGTATGAAAAATAGTTTGCAATGAATCATAACGCATAATAAATAATCAATATCAGTGGGCAGTCTGGCCATCTTATCACAGCAAACAACAATTCTTCACATGCACATGTGCATGCATACACACAAACACATACACATACACACACACACACACACACACACACACACATACACACACAGAGTTAACTGCCAGAGAGACTAAGAGAAATAACTAGAGAAAGCTACAGACCTAACAGTTCTTGTTCAGAACAGGACCAGCCAGCACAACCCTTCCTCTGCAATACACAGGCAAATGTAGCTGGAGATACCCAAGGTTCCCTGAACCTTAGCTCAGTTCTTTCCCCAAATTCAGATCAAGGAGAAATGCCCAAAGCTCCGGCTGACGATGCCCCCCTTGCCCAATCTCATTCTCCTCTAGTTCCTGCCTGGCTCTCCCCACAAAGCTGCAAGACATTCTTCCCTAGCCAACCCAAGGAAACAGCCGGTGCCTGCTGCAGTATTCCAGTCACTTACTGCAATGCTTTCTTAGCTGTGTGTAAGTGGCTCTTCTCCCAAGCCCCACATGGCTCTGTCAGCTGGCGAGTTGCTGGATCCAGCACAATTCAGCTCCAAAGGATCTGCATGTTGAGTATAATTGCATGCGATCTTGACTGAGAAATTCTGGCTGCAGTGACTGCTCACCCTATCCATAGCCTCTGGTGGATGCTAAGTAAGCAATCCACTGGGTCTTCATAATGAAAGAAAGAGAGGAGGCACAGCTTTGGAGACCAGATAAGAAGGTTTTCTATCAATAGCCACAGCATCCATAACATTTTAAAGGTAAAGAAGCTATATTCCTCTCACAATGTGTTGCCTGGCTGAATCCCCTAAGAAACTGAAGGGCAAATCTTAGCATGAGTGGCAGAAATAATTTTTGAAAAATGCTATCTGGGAATTGCCTGACAGCATTTTGAAAAATCAGTCAAAGAGTTCTACTTTAGTCCACACTTTCAAAATTTTACCCTTTGAGGAGTGGGATTGGGGACATTTAAGTGTAAGTCAATGGCATTTCCCAGGCTTATGACATTTCCATGTGACTCTAACCTCAGCCCCTGTGACATTTCTATGTGGGCATTTTTTTCTAACTCCTTATCCAAAATTTCATGAGTTGTTTCATAAGCTATACAATATGTTTCTGAATTGTTGTTTCAACTAAGGTAAACTTTTTTTTAAAGCCCCAGATAGTATAGGAGAAAAGCATTAGTTCTCTGGGCTTATGCTTTGAATGTAACTCTAAGTAGAATGGGGATTTATTTTTTTCTTCTCAGCTACAGATCTTAAAATTCCAAGGAATTTGCCCATGTGTCAGCAGGATCTAATGGTAATTGGAGAACAATTGTCCTTAACAACTAGGATGTTATCTTTTGGTGAAATGATTTCTAGTTCCAATCTGGTGGTAGTTAGAAGTCACTAACTAGAGGTAAATTCTTAACGATGATCTTTTCTTAACTATAGCTCTGAAAAGAAGTAAACTTCCGAGGAAAGTATTGTGTCTCACCATGTGAGAAAAACAAGGTTTAAATTCTCCTCATGGATATAGGAGCATCTGCCCTCTGGCATATACCACAGGGTAACCCCTTTTTTTGTTCTTTATACTTCCCCTTGGTGCAATCAGCCACTCTCACCTCTGTTGTTGACTCTCAAATCACAGTACCCAGTGTCTCTCTTCAGTGTCAAAATCACTACTAGCTCTAAAATTTGATGAGTTTGTGATTTTCAGCTGCCTGCTGGGTATCTTCTCATAGATGCCATGTTGACCCCTAAAATACAAGATGTTCAAAACAAAACTGAGTTCATCTCCAAAAAACCCATGTTTCCTTATTACTTTCTTATTTCTACTAAAGACACCCAGTCAGCCATGCTTAAAATCTTAGAGCCATCTTTGGTTTCTCTGTCTCCCCCACACTACAATCATTCAATCAGTTATCAAATTCTGTTAATATGACCCCAGAAATGAGACCTGAACCTGATGCCTTCTTTCTATTTCTTCTGCCCTCACTGTCAGTGAGTCCCTCATTACCTCTTATTAGGCTTATTATAGTAGTTTTCTGGTTAGTTTCTTTCCAGTCTTTTCCTTTTTGAATCTATTTTATATACCACTGCTAGAATAATCTTAGATAAGCATAGGTTTCAGAAACAGAAGGGACTATAGGGATATGTTTTTCTATCCTTTCACATGACAGATGGTAAAGCTGAAGCCCAGAGAGGTAAATTGGCTTATCCAGGGTAATTACCTCAATGCAGGTAATCAGTGACAAGGCTTGGATTTGAATGTGCAACCTCTGATTTTATTTCCATTATTCCTCTACCATACTACACCACCTCTTTCTAAAGAAGCATAACTCTGATAATGGGCTATTCCTGTCCAAAACCCTTGAGTATCTATTTCCTATAAAATAAAGTTCAAACTCTTAAGTTAGGCACACTATAAAACATACTCCAATCCCAATTACTTTACTTCTTTATTTTCTTCCACTAGATTTCAGAGACCATATTTTATCCTTCTTTGTATCTTCCATTTCACCAAATGCAGTACCTTATTTTTCATAGATATTCACAGGGTATTGCTGAGTTCAATGTCAAAGATAAGGGTAAATAGTAATAGCAAAAGCGCTATGTTTATTTTTTTCTTTATTTTATTTTAATTTAATTTAATTTATTTTTTATTATAGCTTTTTATTTACCAGATATATGCATGGGTTATTTTACAGCATTGACAATTGCCAAGCTTTTTGTTCCAATTTTTCCCCTCCTTCTCTCTACCCTCTTCCCCACATGGCAGGTTGACCAATACATGTTACATATGTTAAAGTATAAATTAAATACAATATATGTATACATGTCCAAACAGTTATTTTGCTGTACAAGAAGAATTGGACTTTGAAATAGTCTACAATCAGCCTGTGAAGGAAATCAGAAATGCAGATGGACAAAAATAGGGGGATTGGGAATTCTAGGTAGTGGTTCATAGTCATCTCCCAGAGTTCTTTTGCTGGGCATAACTGGTTCAGTTCATTACTGCTCTATTGGAACTGATTTGGTTCATCTCATTGTTGAAGATGGCCTTGTCCATCAGAATTGATCATCATGTAATATTGTTGTTGAAGTATATAATGATCTCCTGGTCTTGCTCATTTCACTCAGCATCAGTTCATGTAAGTCTCTCCAGGCCTTTCTGAAATCATCCTGTTGGTCATTTCTTACAGAATAATAATATTCTATAATATTCATATACCACAATTTATTCAGCCATTCTCCAATTGATGGGCATCCACTCAGTTTCCAGTTTCTGGTCACTACAAAGAGGGCTGCCACAAACGTTCTTGCACATACAGGTCCCTTTCCCTCCTTTAAAATCTCTTTGGGATATAAGTCCAGTAGTGACACTACTGGATCAAAGGCTATGCACAGTTTGATAACTTTTTGAGCATAGTTCCAAATTGCTCTCCAGAATGGCTGGATGTATTCACAATTCTACCAACAATGTTATCAGTGTCCCCATTTTCTCACATCCCCTCCAACATTGCGCATTATCTTTCCCTGTCATTCTAGCCAATCTGACAGGTATGTAGTGATATCTTAGAGTTGTGTTAATTTGCTTTTCTCTGATTAATAATGATTTGGAGCATAAAAGTGCTATGTTTAAAATGATTTGGAATTCCAAGCCCTCAACAATTCACTTAGATTAGGAATCTAATGGTAAGATAGCAGGCTTATGCCACCCAATTCCTGATTTCAATGTTCATGGTGTTCTATTTACTCTCAGTTTTCAATGCATAATAGAATGCAGAGTCTGCTAGAATGGCAAACTTCCCATCATGGAGCTGATCATATGTACTCTTATTCTGTGGGGAGTGACGTGCTCTGGCTTAGTGTTGAAGAACTTGAATTTTGGGATGACACAAGACACTTTTTGTTGGTGCCTAAAGATCTGAGCTTTGGGATGAAACATAAGAATTTCTTACTAGTCCCTCTGGTCTCTATAACTGGTGCCTGTGACAAAAATGATAGATAACTGACTAGGAGGAACTACTGCCTCTTTCTTTTTCCCTTTTTGATGTGTAACTCAGAGCTACAATAGAATTCTCTTAGACTTTTTGGGGGAATGGATTTATCTTTCTTTTATCAATTCCTACCACCATCTATGGCATATATGGCAGCGAGAGCTTATGCTTATCTAGGTGAGTCTGAGCGAGGCCATATTTCAAATCCTTATCTTCCTTTTCTGATTTGTTCTTTTCTTGCATGCAGGTGACTGAACAGGGACCTGAGGTAAATGTTCCTAGCCTTGGTAGCTACTTTGTTCTGTCTAGCTCTTAGAAATCTGATTCTTGCTTACCTGTGGTAGAGGTGCTGTTCTTAAGATCATGACTCCTTTCCTGCTCATATGACTCATTAGTTCTTCTGAAGAATAAACTAGAATAAATAAATTATGAAATTTTTGTTTTTATTCTTGATTAGAGCTGGCAGAGATCTTAAAAATCATCATTTCAGATGAAGAAACTGAAGAGGTTAAGTGGCTTTCTTAAAGTTGTGGTTTAATCTTAAATTTAAAATTGAGATTGAGTTACAATTCGATTTTAAGGCAAAATTCTGCTTCTGCTTCCAAACACAGCCATTTTGTATTGCAACAGCACTTGCTTGCCTTTGCAAACAGTTGCTTGGTTGGCAACTCAGTCAAGAATGGTCCAGTTGATTATGTCATGATAAAGTACAGGAGAAGGTTATTCATCCATTCAACAAGCATTTACTAAGCACTAGTATATACCAACTCCATTCTAAGTAATATGGGGATGAGACAATGGTCCCTTCTCTTCAAAGATCTTAAACTACAAGCATAAACCTCAGAGAAAATTAAAGAAACATCTTGAAACAATTAGAAAGAAAATATAGAGCCTATACAGACTGCAGAACAGTGAGATGGATTTTAAAAACAACATATAAAATGCAGTTTGCTGTTTTCTGCACCTGGAGAAACTTCCAAGTGGTCTCCATAAATCATCTCTGAATAAATAGCAATAATTCGACATAGTAGAAATGTACTAAGTAAAATCGGTTTCTAGTGAGAAAAGTATTCCAGTTATTTACAGTGAGATCTCACCTGAAATATATTGCAATTAAAAAGCTAAGGCAAGTGCAGTTGGTGGAATCTACAGAGACAGATTTCAGCCTACCATAACAAACAACTTTCTAATAATTAGAACTGTCCAACAACAGAATGGGCTGGCTGCCTTAGAGGCTGGAGGACCATATGTTAGAGATACATCAAAAGAGATTCCTGCCATAAGGTGGGTACAGAAAGGATAGTGATGGTGGTGTTACACTACATATCCTCTAAGGTAACTTTAAATTTAAAAATTCTAGCATTTTCTTGCTCTTGCCCATTGTGAGATTGGAAAAAAATTAAATTAAGTGAAGAAAAATTAAGTTTACTCTGGTTTAGAGAGCCCCCTAAATTAAGAGGACAATACCCTCAGAGTATTCTGGTGTAGCACCAACTTTGTCTTGCTGATCAAAATAGTGTTCACATAGATATGGCCTTATTTCCAGCAAGTACTTCAGGGAAGTGAAGTTGGGTTGAACAATAACTACTTTGGAAATCCTTATGTCATTATCATTATCATCATCATCATCATCATCATCATCATCATCATCATCTTCTTCTTCTTCTTCTTCTTCTTCTTCTTCTTCTTCTTCTTCTTCTTCTTCTTCTTCTTCTCCTATTTCATTTTCTTCTTTGTTTTCTTTCTTTTTCTTTCTATGATTCTTCCTTCTTTTTCTTCTTCCTCTCCCTCTTCTGCTCAGGAGCTCTGATTTGCTCTGCTTCTAATCCTTTCTTAAGCAATCTGGCTCCCCCCACACACATTTTGAGGGGGGGAGGTTAGAATTACCATATTATTGCTGAACTTAGTACATATAACTACTACTCAGAATTGAACTCAAGAGATCCCCCAGCCTCAACCTTCCTGATAGCAGGGATAATAGGCATATACTTCCACACTCAGTTTCCCATCTATTTTTATCATATGTTTTGTCCATTCAACAGGACCACAACCTTTGTGCTTATGATGCTAAGTGAAATTAGCAGTACCAGGAGATCATTATACATGGCAAGAACAAGACTATACAATGATCAATTCTGATGGATGTGGCTCTTCAACAATGAGATGATTCAAACCACTTCCAATTGTTCGATGATGAAGAGAGCCATCTAGCCCCTACATAGAGTTAGCTATCTACTTGTGGGTAAGTCACTTCCCTTCTCTGGATATTAGGTCTCTCATTTCTTAAAAAAAATAGAGGTAGAGTAGAAGAATGGTTGTAGTAGTTCACCTGCCAGTTCCCTTTTGTGGGAACTGAGTGTGGATCATACAGCATTCTCATTCTCTCTGTTGTTTGCTTGCATTTTGTTTTCTTTCTCAGTTTTTTTCCTTTCTTGATCCTATTTTTCTTGTGCAGCAAGATAACTGTATAAATATATATATACATATATTGGATTTAACATGTGTTTTTAACATATTTAACATGTATTGGACTACCTGCCATCTAGGGGAGGGGGTGGAGGGAAAGAGGGAATAATTTGGAACAGAAGGTTTTGCATGGGTCAATGTTGAAAAATTATCCATGCATATGTTTTGTAAATAAAAAGCTTAAATTAAAAAAAATTCTTTGTTCTATCCCAACTGGAAAAATGGAATCCAGTTACAAGTGAAATGTGCTCTAAACAATACATTATCTGGGGCAGCAAGATGGTGCAGTGAATAAAGCATGGGCCCTGAATTCAGAGGAACCTGAGTTAAAATCTGTCCTCAGATACTTAATATTCACTAACTGTGTGACCCTGGGTAAGTTACTTAACCTCAATTGTCTCACCTCCCAAAAAATGCTGAGAAGAACTTGAGATCCCTGGATAAACTAATAGCTTCTCTTTCCCTTCATCTCTTTTTTATCCCTCCGACCTTTTCCTCTTCTTCTATTTTTTCTTATTCTCTTTTTAAGGAAATATGTAAATCTTTTGGACTATCTCCAGAATATTGAGCTCTTGTTTTCAGCGCACCGCTGTTCATTCTTCTTTTTCCTGGGCTTCCCTGCCTCAGCCCAATGACACAGCATGCCCCATGATGTTAGCACATCAATTTCATTGTGTTAGCACAGCATATCATTCTTCAGAACTTCAGTTCCAATTCACTTTGTCAGGTAGAAATTATAAATGTAGCATTCAGAAGTTCTGGTTTGAGCCCATTTACAGTTTTTCTCAGACAATCCATGTTTCATTTGAGATGTGAAAGTTGATGACAGATTTTTAAGTGAAAAACTTCTGTAAGATTTATTCATAAAATGCTCAAGTTGGACAAGATCATTCAGACCAATTACCTCATTTTACAGATAAGGAAACTGAAGCCTTGTCCGGTGAAAAAGATTTGTTCAAGGTACTTACATAGTTTATAATAGACCCAGGACTCAGTCTCTTCTCTTTTATTCATAGATAGTAATAATGATGATAGCTAACATGTACATAACATTTATGTTTTGCAAAGCAATTTACACATGTTATCTTGTTTTCCACAACAAGCCTCTATTATTATTCCAGTTTTACAGATGAGGAAACTGAGAAACAGAAGTTCTGATTTGCCCAAAGCGCACTGTATTTAAGTACTCTTTCTCACTATATCATGCCTTCTCATTCATGCTGTCTGGTACAATGTAATATCCATACACTGGATATTAGACCATAGTCTCCTTGAAATTATCTACATGCTAGAGCCAAAAGCCAAAGTAGAACTCTTAACATTATGCTTTTACATTAAAAAAAATTTTGTCAGGTTTTTTACATTCATTTTTAAAACTCTGAGTTTCAGATTTCTCCCTCTCTCAAACTATTCCCCTTCCATTTGAGAAGGCAAGCAAAATATATTTCCATATTAATCATGTTTTATGCCTTTATTCTCAATTCCTACCTACTACCTGTTTCTAAGAGACTTGCCATCCTATAGTTATTAGAGAAGGAAGAAAAAAATGAACTGCAAAAACAGTAGTTTGCCTTTATATAATCTAGTGTCCTGATCTTCACCCTTATTCCTAGTGTGACTCCTATATACTACCTTCTGATTCTTCCCTTTCAGAAAGGAGAAATATTTTGAAACAAAATTACTAAATAAAATATTATTTTAAAGAAAACATTCTGCCTATTATAAATGAAGAGATGTCTGGTAGGAGATTACTTAAAGATTAAATAAATATAAGATTCATTCCTAGGGATGCTTTAGGTCTTCTTATAAAATATATATGAAATACCTAAACTGGGATAAAGAGATAACAGAGTCCATAATATACTCAAAACTTTTTTGAAAAAATCTTCAGTCATTATAGGGTAATTAGTTAAAAAGTTAGAACCTCATGGCCTATCTATAAACACAAAATTTGAGTCATTGAGATTAATAGTATTTATTACTTACCGAGTGCTCCTAGATAGAGTCAGCTATCTACTTGTGGGTAGGTCACTTCCTTTCTCTGGATATTAGGTCTCTCATTTCTTAAAAAAAAAATAGAGGTGGAGTGGAAGAATGGTTGTAGTAGTTCACCTGCCAGTTCCCTTCTAGCTTTTAAATTCTATGAATCCACAAATCTCTTGACTTCTTATCTTGAATCCCAAAACATATTTTTTAAATTAAAGGAGAAATTAACAAATGTTCAACTTTCTCCCAGATGGAATCAGAAGAATTGAATGAGCTTTGACAAAGGGGGTGGCTTAGAGAGAAAGTTGACAGCTGCACTGAAACCTTTAAAGCTGTAAATGTAATAGACAGAAATCTGTCTATTTTAGGGTATCTCTTGAATATATATACTACTTGAATGAGGAAGATATCATCCAGACTCTGAGAAATCTGATCTGATCAGTCAAATCAATAAGCAGCCATTCAGAAGAACAGTGATGAAGAATGTTAACCGATTCCTGACAGAGAGGCAATGGACTCAATATGAAGAAGGAGACATACATTTTTGGACATAGCCAATATGGGAATTTATTTTGCTTGACTATGCATATTTGTTATGGGTTAGAGGAAGGACATTTTCAGTGTGTATGTGGGGGGAAGGTTAGATGGGAAAAATAAATAATTGTTAACTGAAAAAAATACAAACAAAAAGCAAAAATAATCCTTTTCCTCTAGAAGCTTACATTTTAATTGGAAAGAGAACATATAAGATTTAAGATCCACACACACATACACACACAATACATATGGAGTTGATGGGAATAACATATAATAAGAAGGCACTATCAACTCAAAGAACAAGAAGACACTTTCTTCAATGGACGTCATTTGAGCTGAATCTTTAAAAAATCCAGAGATTCTAAAGAACAGAGTTGAAAAGGAAGGACACTATAGATATAGGGGATACTCAGTAAGAAAGCATGGAGATAGAAGATGGGATAGGAGATAGGATATCATGTATAAGGAACAGCAAGTTAACTAAGGTAATGGATTATAAAGTATGTGGAGAATAGTAAAGTAGAAAACAAAGGTCAGAAGAGCATACGAGGTGCAGAGCTTCAAATTCAAACAAAGGGCTTTATATTTGATTCTAAAGATAATAGGGGGCCTCTGTAGTATACCACACAGGGAGATGACATGGTTAGATTTATGCTATAGAATAAGAACTATGGCAGCTCTGTATACATTGTATGCAGAGATTTGAGGCAGGGATAACAAATAGAAGATTCTTGTCCAAGCAAGAGGTGACTAGGGATTGAACTAGAGTGATATTCGAGTTATTAGAGAGAAGGGTGTAGATTTGAGAGATGATAAAATAGAAACAACATCAAGAAAACAATTGGACATGTCGAGTAAGGGAAAGTGAAGGGGGGAGGATGACACTGAGGTTATGAACCTGAGTGAAATACGGTGCTTCACAGTGTTAGAGAAATTCATAAGATGGGTGACTTTGTGGGGAAAGATCACGAGTTCTGTTCTGAAGTTGTGTTAGAGATGTCATGGGGATATTCACTTTAAGATATATAAAAGGGAGAGTGAGAGTATAGCTCAAGAGAGAAGCTAGATTTGGATAGATATAATACATAGAGGTAAAGATATAGTCGGAGCTAATGAAATCATCAAGTGAGAGAGTTTATAGAAAAAAAAAAAGAAAACCTAGGGTATTATGGAATATGATGGATAAAGATCCAGCAAAGGAGAGTGGGACTGGGCCATTAGATAAGTAGGGGGACAACCAAGAAAGAAATGTCATGAAAACAAAATCTAGAGAGAGGAACAGTATGAAGAAGAAAGAATGATCAATGCTATCAAATATATAAAAGTCAAAGATTGTGAGGATTGAGAAGAAGCCATTAAATGTCGCTGTGAGTTAGAGATGGCTTATCAGTCCGCATCAGTGAAGGGAGTTTCCATGGTTGAAGTTTTCCACACTGAGGGAATCGTAAGCTTTTTCAAGAAGGGGAAGAAAATAATAGTGAGGATGGCAGAATCTATTATTTTGATTTGGCTTGATTTTTAGAGTGGGAAGCACTTGCATATCTCTTTGGGAAGTAGGAAAAGAAAAGTCTTGAAGATTAGAGAGAGAGAATAGTAATGATAATGGGACCAATCTCCTAGAGAAGATGAGGAGATAGTAAAGGTAAGGGGAAAAGACATTTCTTTATTAGAGAACAGAGTGAATGAGAAAATAGGAAGGGAAGATGTCAAAGAAATGTGAGAAAGGAAGAAGAAATAACTCTAAATAAATAGCCTCAATTTTTTTTTTCAGTAAAAAATGATGTGAACTAATCAGTAGGGACAGGAGTTCCATGAGTGGATTGAGAAAGGATTTAAAGCTTTAGAACAGTCTCTATGATGAGTTAGATAGAAAATTAATTATGGAGGAATATGGAGGATTACCTTGTTACAATGAGGGTCCATATGTTATCAGACAATATAAATTTGTAGAAGATCTAGTCAGCATGATTTTGTGACTTCCTGCAGCTCTAATTAGCAATGCATTAGTAAAAGTGAAGGAATCAGGTGTAAGAATAATCCAAGGCTATAGTTTAGTGAGGCGTGATTTATAGATCAAGAGAGCAAGGGAGTTACAAGTTGAGGATAACATAAAATCGAACTGATTTATTGCATAGTCAAGATAGAAAAGGGAGGAGAGTGTAGCCAGAGCAGGGATGATTTCTGGGAAAATATTAAAGGGTGGAGCCTTGTCAAAACAGAGATGTTGTAGAAATACTAGTCTCTAGATTGTAACCCAATGAAGAGACTCCTTTAAGCCTCAAGTGGTGGATACACACACACACACACACACAATATACACACATATCCACACAAATGTATGTATAGCATATAATACACACACGTGTGCATGTGTAAGTGTATATATGTGCAAACAAGTGAATATGTGTATATGTGTGTCTGAATGTATTTGTATATATACAATATACACAAATTTGTCAAAAATAATTCATTTCTTTTCTAATCCTAGCTTTATTGGATTTTTTTGCATAAAACCTTGTAATTTTATGTAAGCAAAATGATCCATTTTAGCAGTTGTGATCATTTCTATCCCTTGTTTAGTCATGAACTTTTATTTCTCTACATTTCTCTAATTTGTTTATGAGATGATCTTTTATATCTAGGCATTTGGAAGTTGGAATAAAAGATGAAGTGTTGATCTAAATTTAACTTCTTCCATACAGCTGTTCAGTTTTCCTAGGAGTTTTTGTCAGATAAAAAGTCCCAATACTTGGTATCTTTGTATTTATCAAATGTTATCAAACACTTGATAGGTGGCACAGTGGGTAGAGCATTGGGTCTGCAGTCAGGAAGACGAGCTAATATCTGGCCTTAGATACTTACTATCTGTGTGACCCTAGGCAAATCACTTAACTGTCTGCCTCACTTTTTTCAAAATGAACTAGAGAAGGAAAGGAGATGGAAATGATAAGAAAAGTAAAAATGGCATTACCAAGAGTGAGACACAATGAAATGATTGAACAGTAACAACACTAGATATACTTGTTGAGTCCCTACTTTGGCTCTGTGCTTGATCCTAGAGAAATTAAGGCTGAGCCTTATTTCCTTCTGCCTTGGACTTTCAAGGAGTGTTGTTCAGCTTCTGAACTCCAGCTCTTGTGACTAGATAACTACTACTTTCCTCCAAGTATCTGCATTTTGTATTCTGCCACTTAATCCTGAAGCATATTCTGCCCTGTGTAGACTTCTGTCTTTTACAACACAGGTTAACATGCATCCATGGGTGGGCCACAACACTCCTGAGTGTAGCTGAACCAAATTAAAATATAATTGGGAACAATTTAACAAAATATATACAAATATGCTATAGATAATATTCATTTGTGGTTTTGGATAAGTTATGCTATACCATGTGAGCATTCTTATTCCAGGAGTGTATGGGGTAAGCAAATTATAGGGCCTCTAGATAGTGTTAAATCCATAAAGACACTTTTATAACCCAAGTGTCTCTAAGCTTATCACTTTCTTCTCTTCTATTATGCTGAGGGTTTGGCTCTCCTGCTTTTTGCTTCCTGAATTCCTCTTATTCCAAACCCTGGGTTTACTGATGCTCCTCTTCCTTCTATAAATCAGAAATACAGCTCTGCCCCCTTTTTATAGTGTAGCACAATTCACAGATACCAGTGAGAATGTTGGAATTATGGGAAATGGTTATAGAAATATTAGCTGTAAGATAAGATATGAGTCCTTTGAATTCTATAGAGAAGTATCTCCCATGGGCAAGACTTGAGGCTAGATTTTTCAGACAGATATCCATAGATCCAAGACAGAGATTTCATGAAAGGAAAGTTCTTTTGCTTTTCTGGAGTAGGATACATTAGAGATCTGAGTTAAACATGCATCAGAACTGCTAAAGGGCTGGAAGAGGCATCTGAGCTGCACAAAATGAAGTATTTGCTGGAAAGTGTCACATGATCTGCTTTTGATTTGGTGCCATCTCTGATGACATGAAACCATGAAATCACACATCAGGAGTACTTGAAAGTGCTCTGCCACCTGATGGGTTATATTATTTTAACTTTTTTAAAAAGGTTCATATTCACAGTAACTACAAGGATGTAGTCAAGAGTTTAAAATAAATAAGAATTACCAGACATTATAAGACATTCTTGAGTTGTAAGTGAGGTTAACTCCCCTATTTCTCAGTTCCTTTTACTGGCCCAGCTCTTAATTATTTCTCTTTCAAATTAATCCTACCTAAACCCTCTGAGGTATTCTTTTGATTCACAATGTTCTTGAATTTTATGCCAGTCCTAAGTTTCCATTTTTTTTTCTCTCTTGTAGGTATGCCCTATAGATCTAGGTAAATCAGTTTACTCTTGGGGGGGGGAGAGAGACACAGACAGAGACAGAGACAGACAGAGATAGACAGAAACATGGAGAGACACAGAGAGAGGGAGACAGAGAGACAGAGAGAAGGAGGGAGGAAGAGAGGGAAACAGAGATGGAGATAGAGAGAGACACAGAGAAACAGAGAGAGGGATAGGGGAGAGAGAGACAGAGAGAGACCATTCACACACAGAGACAGAGACAGAGAGACACATAGAGACAAAAAGGAGACAGAGACAGAGACACAGAGAGAGAGAAAGAGAAGAGAGACAGAGACAGAGAAATACAGAGACAGAGAGAGACAGAGACCCACAGAGAGAAAAAAAGAGAGAGACAGAGACAGAGAGACATCAGTGTTAAAAGCTGAAAAGAACCTTAGAGATCATTTAGCCCAGTGCTCTTGTGCAGGCATATGAAACAAATAATTATTAAGAGTTTACCATATACAGAATCCTATCCTAGGTGGTATAAATACAAACCCCTGTTCTCAAGGACTTTACATTATATAGGAATGAGAATGATGATATATAACATTTAAACAGATAAATAAACTTTTAAAATTATTTGAAAGAAATTGAGAGCAGAAGACAAAAAAATTAGAGCTAAGTAATAGTTATCTTGTCACAAAAGCTGGAATTCAGAAGTTGAATACCAATCTTTGAAAGACCAACATAGAGGGGAGAAATCTCTCTGTACCAAGTAGAAAGGATTTCTTATAAGTGATTGAGGCTTGAAGAAACTAAAGATTTGAAGACGTAGAGATGAAGAAGAAATGTATGAGGTGTAGCAGACAGCTAATATAAAGGCAGGAGATGGAGTTCAAGGAATGGCAAGTGAGTCAGTTTGATGGGAAGTAGAACGCATGAAGGGAAGTAATGGGAAGTAAGTATGGAATAGCAGGCTAGGATCAGACTGTGAAGATCTTTAAATTCCAAACTGTACAGTTTCTACTTTAACCTGCAGACAATAGGGAGCCCCCTCAACATGTTTGGGCAAGGTAAGGATATGGTGAGACCTATTTGAACAATTGGGTGAATTGGGAAGAAGAGAGATTAGAAATAGGGAATCTAGTTAGGAGGTTATTGCAATAGAACAGGTGAGAAGTGATAAGAGGATAAACCTTGGGTAGAGATTGTGGAGAGGCTACATATGAGTGGAGAGAATTATAAATATACGAACACATATATGCATGTATACTCAGATATAAGGATTGGGCCCGGACTTGTGATTTCATTAGCACTGTATTGGGAACTCTCCAGTGAGGACATCTCTTATGCCAGTGCAGGTTGGTACTTTCTCTACATATCGAATTAGAGAGATGCCCAAATGACTGAACTATTAAATTATTTGCCCAGCAGCCCTTTTTGTAGTGGCTAGAGGCTGGAAATTGAATGGATGCCCATCAATTGGAAATTGGCTGAGTAAATCATGGTATATGAATGTTATGGAATATTATTGTCTTGTACTAAATGACCAGCAGGATGATTTCAGAGAGGTCTGGAGTGACTTACATGAACTGATGCTAGAGAAATGAGCAGGACCAGGAGATAATTATATACTTCAACAACATATGAGGAGCAATTCTGATGGAAGTGACTATTTTCGCAATGAGAGGATCCAATTCAATTTCAATTGATCAATGATGAACAAACATCCAGCGAAAGAACATTGGGAAATGAGTGTAGACTGCTTGCATTTTTGTTTTTCTTCCCAGGTTTTTTTACTTTTCTATATCCTATTTTTCTTATGCAGCAAGAGTATTGTATAAATACGTATACATATATTGTATTTAATATATACTTTAACATGTTTAACATGTATGAGACTGCTTGCCATCCAGGAGAGGGGGTGGAGGGAAGGAAGGGAAAAGTTGGAACAGAAGTGTTTGCAAGGGTCAATGTTGAAAAATTATCCATGCATATGCTCTGTCAATAAAAAGCTATAATAAAAAAAAATGACTTGCCCAGATATGATAGCCTGTTTGAATCAGAGGCAGGATTTGAAATCAGGTCTTCATGCCTCTGAGGCCATCTCTCTGTCCATTATGTCATACAAACTCCCCTGATAATTTATACAATTCTTATATATCACTCTTTTTCTCTAAGGGCAGCTAGATGGTACAGTAAATAAAACCTGGGCTGGAATCAGGAAGACTTGACTTCAGTTCTAGCCTCAGACACAAGCTGTGTGATCCTGGGTAGCTCCCTTAACATTATTTGCCTCAGTTTCCTCATCTGCAAAATGAGCTGGAGAAGGAAATGTCAAACTACTCCAATATCTTTCCAAGAAATCTCATTTGGGGTCACAGAGAATAAGAAATTAATAACAACAAATTTCATTGTAATGTTCTAAGTGATAGAGATCTAGTTTCTTGGCAAATCTGTTGGCCTCTGTGTGTCGTCCAAAGTCTTGATTATCCAGAATGTATTAATTACCTCTGCTCTAAATGCCCATTATGATTAATGTAAGATGATGAGGGCAGCAGCTAAGTTTTACAGTTACACTGTTTGTCACTACCTTGCCACCCTTTCAGGAAATCCAGGAAAGGTTTCATTTTAGATCATAAACTAGGAATAACATTTCTTAATTCTACATGATATTATGAAAATTATGATTAATGGAAAAAATCTGTTAGTTAATTCATCCCACAGCATAGTCTGTTCTAGAAACTAATGCATTTCATGCATTTTGATCATGTATTGTATATAATATTTTATGTGCAGGACTAAATTTGCATATGAGCAGAATAAAACCATTCTACTTTTAAAAATGAATATTGAGGAAAAAGAATTCAAGAAGTGTTGGCTGAACCACAATTTCTGATTTTAGCCAAGAAACTGACTTTAACAGAGCACAGGAATAAATGATGTTCCTTTAATCACTGCATAAAGAACTTTTAGGTGACAGTCACATATCCTTTAATCACTAATTCTGTTGGCTTAAAAAATTTTAACAGGACTGGTAAATAGATCATTAAAGTATGTACAGTGAAATGGGAAGAAAGGTACCATGCTTTTCAATTACCTTTCTCTTTAAAAAAAAAGTTTTATCAATGCCTTAGGTTGGTAGCAGGAACTTTTCTCTTTCCCCTTCATCCTCCAGAAATGAATCTTCCCTAATAACAAAGAAAAATGGTTAAGTGAAAACAGCTATCATGGTGAGCATAATCTAGCAATGTACACAACATTATGTCAAAGAAATCCTTCCTTCTGCACAGTGAGAGGTAGGTTACATTATCTATTTTTGAACTATTCTTGCTTGTATTTCTTTTTTTTTTTAAATTTTCAGGGGTCAGATTCCATTTTGTACTCTTTCATTTTACATTGTATATTGTACATTATTGTATATTGTTGTAATTGTATATTATTTTTCTGGTCCTGCTCATTTTATTCTTCATCAGTTCATAACAATCTCCTCACATTTCTCTATATTCCTCACATTCATCTTTTCTTACTAAACAACTAGAATCAATTCCATTAATGAATCAAAAAATTTTAAGCTATTCTTCAAATGATGTTCACCCATATTGTTTCTAAGTCTTTGCTCCTCAAGAAGTGCTCTCTCTCTTCAACCTCCATGGGATATTCCAATTGCCTCGTGTGTAGAATGTTCCTGTTCACATAATTTTGGGGGTTTTAACAATAAGTTCAGAGAAATTATCCATTTCAACTCCATTGTTTTACAGATACGGAAATTGAAAGCCCAGAGATGAGATGACTTCCCCAAGATGACAGTAGTAGTAAAGAGCAGTACTTGAACCCAGATCATCTGACTGAAAATAGAACTTTCTTTCTATTGTTTTATGCATCCCCCTTTCCCCTAAATGTTCAAATGCCTATCAACATAACTTTATCAAAGCTTGATATTCCTAAGTGGTTTCCTTTTTTTAGGCATATTACTAATCCTTGGGACTACATCATGACACCATGTACTTTTATATCAGAGGAACCATAAAATTTCCTATTCATTGATTAAGAGCCTGCATTCAATATTATTGTTACCAGCTCTGAGGGTATAAAAATTAAAAAAATGAAAGTCTCATACTGAGAAAAATCAGTTCTTAACTGGTTAATGGAAATAGCTGCTTGTGCTCTGGATTTTTGTGTAAGAAGTTAGATTTGACATGATAAATAGTGTTAGCTTTGTTTTACATCTAAGAGAGTATTAGGAAAAAGCTGTATGTGCTTCAGACTACACTAGTTATTCATTATTTAAGTTCTAACCCTGTTTGCAAAATGTTTCAAGTGTATAAGGAAATAAGGTCTCTCTCAAGAGGATACTATTGACTGATTTTGCTTTTTTGAGAGTGATTGGAAATTTAACTAATTAGTAAGACAGCTTCTCCTTCCTGAACTAAAAGTCAGATATACAAAAGTTAAGAAAATAGAGACAAATCTTCCTAGAACCAAACTTCAATCATCTTCTTTCTTTTTCCCTATTCGTTTTAACCCATATAACTTATCTGGATATTTCAGGAAAAGGCATTTTTACTTGACCCAATGACTTTCTCTTTTTTTCTTCATTTTCAATATTATATTTTCTGTCATTTTCAGTCTAGTGCTGTCATTAATCCATGCTGGTTCTTATTTCACTCTATAAACTGTTTCTCTATATCCATCTTCCTTCTATTTTTTCAAGTTCAAAATCTTAAAATCATTTTGATTCCTTCTCTTCTTTTAATCTTATAAATAAGTCCTGCAGATTCTGTCTTTAAAATGTCACTTAACCTTCATCATTTTGATATTTTGAACTGGATGTCCTGTAGGTAAATCAAACTCAATATACCCAAAACATGATTCACCATCTTTCCTCAAAACCCTTTTCTCTTCCAATGTTCTCTCCTTCAGGGAATCAACCTCATTCCAGTAACCTAGATTCTAAATTTTGGAGTTATCCTCAGCACTTCATTCTGATTTACCCCATATTCCTAATTATTTACTAAATTGTGTTTTTTTTTTAATACCTTCATTAACTTCTTTTAATTATCCACTTCTCTTCATTGAAATTGGCCACTGTCCTATTTCAGAACCTTATCACCTCTTTTCTGAATCATTGTAATAATAACCTAATTATCTCTCTCTATCAATGTTTTCACTTATTTCCATCCCTGAAATGTATTCTTTCTTTACCTTTGCTTCTTAGAATTCCTTGTTTCCTTCAAATGATACCTTCTACATGAAGCCTTTCTTAATCCCCCAGAAAATAGTGCTTCCTTCTCCATTCCCTTAGTTTTTTTGCATATTTTATACACTTATATATGTATGTGCCTATTGTCTCCTCCTATAGAATACAACCTTCTATTTCATTTAAATCTTTATACTTCCAGTGTCAGGCACAATCAGTGCTTAATAAATGCTTATGGATTGATTATTTTCTTTGTATATTCTATTACTGCCCTTTAGTTCAAGCCCTTAGATTACTCCTGTATTGCTGGTTTCCCTGCCTCTGTTCTTTCCTCTGATGAAACACAAGTTCTAAGTTGATCCTTCTTAAATACCAATTCCATTGTCCCACTTCCCTATAAGAAAGCCTTCAGTTACTGTTCACTGTCTACAAATTCCATGAAAAACCAATTCTAAGTCTTTAGTCTAAAATTCAAGATTCTTCAAGTATGACCTTGATCTATCTTTCCAGCCTTGTTTGCTATTACAAATACTTCACACCATTGATCCAGCCATTCTAGAGGCTAATTTGGAACTTCGTTCAAAGGACTAGCCTTTGATCTAGCAGTGTCATTACTTGTAAAGTTCTGTCGTCTCTCAGTTGTAATCCTTCTCTGGGAGGAGGTTTCTCTACTCTGTGAATCTTTTTCTCTGTCCTCTTCACTTGTGAATCCACAGGACGTCTTCTCCTTGATCCAATCCAGAACTGACTTTCCATTCTGTAACTTCTTTTATCCTCCCAGAGAATGGACGTGGAATAACTCAGGGGCTTGTGGGAGAAATACTTCAACCAAGGAACTTGCTCCTCTTAAACATGTAAGCTCCTCCCCAGAAGTTCAAAGGGGTAAAACTCCCCTTAAAGGCCCGAACTAGAGAATTGTTAAGTACTGACTTAGCACTTAGTAAGAACCTAACAATCACTGAGTCTGTCTCTCAAACAGATCATAAGAGGGGAAAGGACCACATATGCAAAAATGTTTGATAGCTCTTTTTATAGTGGCAAGGAAATGGAAGTCAAGTGGATACCTATCAGTTGGAGAATGACTGAAAAAGTTATGGTATATGAATGTTATCGTTCTATAAAAAATGATGAGCAGGTTGACTTAAGCAATGGCTGGAAAGTCTTACATGAACTGATGCTGAATGAAGTGAGCAGTACGAAGAGAACATCGTGCACAGTAACAGTAACATTGTATGATGATCAATTATGATAGACATTACTCTTCTCAGCAATATGGTAATACAAGACAATTCCAGTAGATTTGGGATGGAAAATTCCGTTCACATCCAGTGAGACTGAATGTGGATCGAAGCATACTATTTTCACATTTTTTATTGTTTGCTTTTTTGTTGTGGTTTTCCCCTTTTGTTCTAATTTTTGTTTCACAACATGACTAACAGGGATATATAGTTAAAATGATTATACTACATAACCTATATCAGATTGCTTGTTGTCTTGGGGAGGGGGAGGTAAGAGGAGGGAGAAAAAAATGGAAGTCAAAAAGCTTATAAAAATGAATGTTGAAAACTATCTTTATAGATAATTAAAAAAATAAAATACTATTAAAGTAAAAAAAAACAAATCCTTTATACCAGTTTAATAATGACAAATACAATTTAATTAGCAAATATGCATAAAACTCTATTAGTTGTCACTTAACCTTCTTTGGCTTCAATTTTCTCACTAGTAAAATGAAAGCATTGTGTCTTTCTGACTCAAAGTCTGGTGCTCTATCTGCTGAACTATATTGTAATCTCTCATACAGGCTGTGGCCTAGCTCTCTAGAGCCTTTTCATACTTTACCTACTATTCCCAACTCAACATTTTGTCTCCTGTCTCTTTCCCTCTGTAAAGTTCTCTAGTCAGATGCCTTCTCATTATACCCAAACCTATCTTGGATTTCCCATCTCTATACCCTTGCTTATGCCATTAATTCTGTGAAATAATCTGCTAAATAAATCACTAAAGTTTGTTTATTTCTCTTTTCTCCTCAATAATTTTCAATGGATTCTTCCTTCTTCTACAAAAGAATAAAAATTCATAGGATCATAGATTTAGATCTGATAAGGAGCTTAAAGGTCACAAAGTCCAACTCATTCATTTTACATATGAGGAAACTGAGGCACAAAAAATTAAGTGACTTGAGAGCCACAAAATTAGTAAGTGTCTGAGTCAGGATTTGAATACAGGTCTTCCTGACTCTATGGCTGGTGCTTTATCCACATCTACACAGCACTGTAGATTTTCATTGGTTTCTTCTAACCTACCTTTCTAAACTTATTTCACACTATTCCCTTTCATATATTCTCTGTTCCAGAAAAACTGGAGGTTTTCTGTTGTTCCTCAACTCAGTATTACATCTTCTGCTAGGTATGCATAAGTATATCTGGGTATGCGTATATACATATATAGGTATAGATGCACACATGTGTATATAATACATGTATAGGGTTATGTATATGGAATATAGATATATATATATGTGTATACACACACATTTATTTCATTTGGAATGGATAATATAATGGGCAGCTATGTGGTGTACTAGATAGAATACCAGTCCTTGAGTCAGAGAACCTGAGTTCATATCTGGTCTCTGACACTAACTAGCTATATGACCCTGGGCAATTACTTAACCCTGTTTGCCTCAGTTTACTCATCTATAAAATGAACTGGGAAAGAAAATAGAAACCATTCAAGTGTCTTTGCCAAAAACCCCCCACAAAAAACAAAAAACAAAACGAAATCCAAATGGGGTTGGACATGAAGAGTTGGATATGACTGAAAATGACTAAAAAATGCAAAACAATGTTTATTGAAAAAAAAGATATATTCCCAAGACAAATTTCCTTGCCAGAAATTTTATTACTTGAGGTATAAATAAATCATGAGTAGAGGGATACCCTTGTCCCATGACAAGGATTGATTCTGTAATACTCAGGTAAAGTGTATCATCTTAGTCACTTTAGCCCATGTGGAGATTATTCCCATGTCTCTGAGGTCCCTTCCTCAGTGATAAGAAGGTCACACATGGTTATCACCCTAAACCATCTACCCAACTCCTAGTTGACAAGGCTGTGTTGGTACCAGGAGTCCATAACATATAAAAGATTAATAAACCTGCCTTCAATGGAGTATCAATTACAGTACCCCTCCTGAATCCCTCCTCAGGAGGAGACAGCATTCCCTCTAGAAGACTATCTCTAAATATACCTTGCAGAGAGGGACTCTGTTACCAGAGGATTTGTGAAATCGGGTATCATCATATTGCTTTGTATCCGTTTTTGAATTTATTTGTATGCATGCATGCATGCTTATATGCATTTATGCATACAAACAAATATAATACATATGTCTGTATGGGTACACACATGGTCTATGTGTGTATTATACACATATCTTGTCATCCTTATTAGATTTTAAGCTTTATGAGAGCAGGAGCCTGTCATATCTGTTTGTCTTCTCTACTATGGCTTTTGCCAAAACCTTGCATAGGGTAGATGTTTGCTGATTTGATTTGGTTTGAGGGAAAATGAAAGTGACTGAGGAGCTAATGGAGCAGACAAACATTAGCACTGCTAGCAGAAGCAATAGCAAATTTAGTAAAATTTAACAGCAGACATTAGCATCTGAAAACCTTAGAGGACTAAAGATTTTTATATATTCAAAATAAAAACAACCTCACTTTTGCCTCAATTACCTGCTTATGTCATACTTCATCTGTGGACCTGCCTATATCCTCAATGTCACTTTGTTTATATCCACAGAAGGAAAATCTGACCCCCTTATTGTGGTTAGTTACATGGATTACATTCATTAGTTCTCTCTTACAATTTGTATATGCAAATACCAATTCAATCTGTTAGAGAGAGGAAGAAAACTATAAGGCCTCAGTAAGAAAATAATGTTTCATGAATATAGCAAAACACAAAACCTGAAAGTATTATGCCGCAGTCTCCTTGAGCTGTTCTACCTCAGTTTCCCTGCACTAGTTTCCCTTATTGTCCTGACTGAGTTTCCCTGAATTGTTCTATCTCAATTTCCTTAACTGTTCTGCCTCAGTCCCCTAAGTTGTAAAACCCCCTCTGGTTCATTAAGACTGAGGACCATTTGCTCTAAGGTTATACATTGTCAATGGGAGATGAGGAGCAGATCAGAAACCCTGGCTCCTAGCTCCTTCTGCCTTCAAAGAATTTTTGACATTGTCCCTCTAAATATTCCTAGAGATAAGACCATCCCCAATACTTCAATTGACATCCTTACTCCTGTTATTCAAACATCCTGACTCTGGTTTTCAGTAAGATTTTATTGCTTTCCCCATCCTGACAGAACCAAAAGGTTCTGAAAAACTTTTCCAGCTCTTCTTTTCTTTGTTTGAAAGCTATAAAAGGGTTTGTCATTCCCTCATTCATCATTGGATACTTTGAGACAAGTGTCCTGTCCAGTCAATTAAACTCTCCAATTAATAAAATATTAAAAACTCTCTAATCTCTATCTTGCCTCAGTTTCTCCGGCATTACAAAAGGGCCATGATAATAGCATTTAATTATCTGGAGGTTTTTTCCCTTTTTGTCTTTTTCATGGAATTACACAGTACTATAACGGGAAGAGACCATAGAGACCACTTGGTCCAATATGCTCATTTTTTAAAGGTGAGAAAGCTCAATAACTTTCCCCATATTGAGTTAGTTGAAGGATCTGGACTAGAATCCATGTGTCTGATGTCTTAGTATAGTGCTCATACATTGGCTGTCCATGTGGACATAGTAGCTGTATAATTTTTACAATGGCAGGCTCCTTTATTTCTATGGAATGCAGAAGAACACAGAGTACACAGCAGGGAGGATCTCAGCAATCTTGCTTCTGTCCTTTCTCTGTGTGCTTTCTTGGTTCTTGGTCAGGTCAGCTGTCCTTGCCTAGCTTCTAGGCTGTGCTCTATCTCTGTGGCTTTGCTCTCCTCCAGGCTTGTCTTTCAATGACCTCTTCATGGTCCCCTCCCACAGTTTCTCTTTTTCCATTTTCTACCATCTGGAGCAAGCTCCTGCATCTCTTTCCGTCATCAATTCTCCATGTGCTATTCTTGATGCTTTCAGGGACACATGGATTTTTTCTTGCCTCCCTTGGTTTCTTTCTGTCCTTCTTTCTCCTATTATATATTTTATTGGAATTTTGTAAACCATCTTTAAACTTTTAAATGATTAACTTTGGGAGAAAGGCAGCTCAGTCAGTAAAAAGAAAGGAGAGCCTGGGGTTGGGAGTGTAGCACAGTGATATCAGATTCAATTAGAAATGGGAACCACTAATCCATATGTAAGAATTCCTGTGGGTTGCATATTAACATAGTCTTTTGTTTTTCCTGAGGCTGGGGTTAAGTAACTTCAGGGGCACAAGCTGGGAAGTGTTAAGTGTCTGAGGCCACTTTTGAACTAAGATCCTCCTGACTTCAGGGCTGGTGCTCTATCCACTGCACCATCTAGCTGCCCTTATCTTAAAATATAATTTATCTACATTTTATTATATTTTTGTTTTGTTAAATGAATGGAATGCAAGCTTCCATGATTACCTTGAGAAGATTGTGAGAATTAGATGTTATAATTGATGTGAAAGTGTTTTTAAAAGTCCCACAAATGGAAGGGACTAGTATGATTCTTCTTATTATATTCTAAAGGCTTTATCATGACTGACTGGCCATTAAAATAGATTGCTATATGCTTGAGCAATGAAGATAAATGAATTTATACAGGAAGAGTTAAAATAAATATTTACCATCACTTGATATGTACATTAACACTCTATATAATAGGATTTGTGATTTTTGTTAATTACATTAGCATACTTTTTCAGTACTCCGGATCTCTCTTCTTCAAATCACACAGCAGAGTGAGGTAAAAATCATGCTAATATTTCACTGAACTCTTTTTTTAAACTCTTTAATGCGGTACCTCCCCTTGCAACCAACCAGGTTTCAAAGACCAGCCTGGTTGATCTCTGGCAGAAGCCATAGCCCATTATTCTCTCTTAATTGATCCTTGGC
The DNA here is from genome assembly GCF_048593235.1 of Sminthopsis crassicaudata. Taxonomy (NCBI): domain Eukaryota; kingdom Metazoa; phylum Chordata; class Mammalia; order Dasyuromorphia; family Dasyuridae; genus Sminthopsis; species Sminthopsis crassicaudata. The sequence goes on from NC_133618.1 coordinate 569,960,522, forward strand.
AGTCAGTTAGTCAATAAGTAAACAAGCATTTATTTAATTCTTAATATGTGATAAATGCTGCATCTACCAAAAAAAAAAAAAAAAAAGGTAAAAACACCATCCCTGCCATGAAAACTCATGTTCTACTGGGGAGACAACATGCAACAAAATTGTTCATTTGTGGATAAAAGATATCTTCCCTCGTTTCAGAAGGCTCTAGCTGCTGAGGGGACCTGGTGGGCTTTGAACTGAGTTTTGAAGGAAACATGGGAATCCAGGAGGTAGAAGCGAGATGAGAGAATATAGTACAATGAAGAACAGTTAAAGAAAAAGTCTGGAGTCATAAAATGGAGTGTGAAGCACAGGAAGAAAGCTGATAATGTTGACTTCTAGAGAATATAGAAAGGAGTAAGGTGTAATAAGATTGACAGAATAGGAAGAGAACATTTCTAGTTTAATCTTAAGGGAGAAAGGTATCAGAATTAGAAGCTGCCACTAATACTAAACCCTTTCCCCAGTCAGCTGCTTTTCTTATTTCTTGGAGGAAGTGGATTCCCTAGATGGTACAGTAGATAAACAGGCTTGTAGACAAGAAGACTCATCTTTCTGGACTAAAATAGGGCCTCAGACATTAACTATCTGTGTGACCATGGGTGAGTCACTTACCCTTGTTTGCCTCATTGTTCTCAAAAAAATGACAAACCACTACAATAACTATCAAGGAAAACTTAAGTGGAGTTTAAAAGAGTTGGACAAAACTTAAATGATTGAACAATGATAACTTATTTCTTTAATTGAGTTACCACTCAGGAATGGATGGCACTCCTTTTTAGTCCAACCCACATGCTATAAAGGAAGTATATCATATCTTTTCTTCCATTACTATCCCCTCCACATATGACACAAAAACACACAAACTCCTAACTATTGTCTGGATTATTTCTACTCCCCTAGATCACGTAATCTTAAAACCCCTCATTTTCATCACCTTTAAGATTGTCAGCATCTTTCCACTCCTTTAAGTCAGAAATCTTTCTTCTTTATCTCTTTACTCCATACCCTTCTTCAATTTGTTTGCATGATTATAAATAAAGAGCTGAAAGAAAAGGTAGAGGACCTCTGTCCTAGCTTGTTTTCCAGACCCTGGACTCAAGTAATCAAGGAGACCTTGGATTCAAACTCCAATTCTTGTCCCAACTTGTATAAAACCGGCTAAGTGACTTTCTCTCTAGGTCTCAGTTTCAACTGTGAAACAAGAGGCTAAACCTAGACAACCTCTGGAGACTAACTCTGGAGTCTATAATTTTATAATTCAATAAACACTTCTACTTTTATTGGTTCCTTTTTTCTCTTTATCCTTCCATCTCCAACTTTGTTCAGTTGGTACCTTATGCCTATCTGCTTACCCTTTCTAGGTCAAATGCTTTAAAGCCTCAGAATTGGGAGGAGCTTAAGAGATCTTTTAGACCAATCCCCTCAGATTTTACCAATGAAAAATTGAAATCCAGAGAAATTAAGTTTGCCAAAGCTTGCTCAAGGTACTTCTTCTATGTGGGCATCAGTTTCTACCTTGACAACATGAACTTCTTTAACATACATTGGGGGTCTAAATCTCATGAACATATGGTGAGAGAAGGCTCCCTTATTCTTGCTCTCTCACTTCCTATGGGGTTTATATTTTATATTTTAAAGTTAGCTTTCTGGAGACAATGTCCCTATTTTTCTTTCTTTTTTTTTTTTTTTCCATTACTTTCTTAAATCTCTTTTTTTTTTTTTTAATTTTTAATTTTATTTTATAATTATTACATTTTTTGACAGTACATATGCATGGGTAATTTTTTACAACATTATCCCTTGCACTTACTTCTATTCAGATTTTTTCCCTTCCTCCCCCAACCCCCTCCCCCAGATGGCAAGCAGTCTTATATATGTTAAATATATTACAGTATAATTTAGATACAATATATGTGTGTAGAACCGAATTTTTTGTTGCACAGGAAGAATTGGATTCAGAAGGTAAAAATAACAGTTTACATTCATTTCCCAGTGTTCCTTTTCTGGATGTAGCTGGTTCTGTCCATCATTAATCAATTGGAATTGGATTAGTTCTTCTCTATGTTGAAGAAATCCACTTCCATCAGCATACATCCTCGTACAGTATCATTGTTGAAGTGTATAATGATCTTCTGGTTCTGCTCGTTTCACTCAGCATCAGTTGATGTAAGTCTCTCCAAGCCTCTCTGTATTTCTCCTGTTGGTCATTTCTTATAGAACAATAATATTCCATAACATTCATATACCATAGTTTACCCAACCATTCTCCAATTGATGGACATCCATTCATCTTCCAGCTTCTAGCCACTATGAAAAGGGCTGCCACAAACATTTTGGCACATACAGGACCCTTTCCCTTCTCTAGTAGTTCCTTGGGGTATAAGCCCAGTAGTAGTATGGCTGGGTCAAAGGGTATGCACATTTTGATAACTTTTTGGGCATAATTCCATATTGCTCTCCAGAATGGTTGGATTCTTTCACAACTCCACCAACAATGCATCAGTGTCCCAGTTTTCCCACAGCCCCTCCAACATTCATCGTTATTTGTTCCTGTCATCTTAGCCAATCTGACAGGTGTGTAATGATACCTCAGAGTTGTCTTAATTTGCATTTCTCTGATCAATAGTGATTTGGAACACTCTTTCATATGAGTGGAAATAGTTTTAATTTCATCATCTGAAAATTGTCTGTTCATATCCTTTGACCATTTATCAATTGGAGAATGGCTTGATTTCTTATAAATTAAAGTCAATTCTCTGTATATTTTGGAGATGAGGCCTTTATCAGAATCTTTAACTGTAAAAATTTTTTCCCAATTTGTTACTTCCCTTCTAATCTTGTTTGCATTAGTTTTGTTTGTGCAGAAACTTTTTAATTTGGTGTAATCAAAATGTTCTATTTTGTGATCAATAATGGTCTCTAGTTCTCCCTTGGACAAAAACTCCTTCCTCCTCCACAAGTCTGAGAGGTAAACCATCCCATGTTCCTCCAATTTATTTATGATTTCGTTCTTTATGCCTAAATCTTGGACCCATTTTGATCTAATCTTAGTATGTGGTGTTAAATGTGGGTCCATGCCTAGTTTCTGCCATACTAATTTCCAGTTTTCCCAGCAGTTTTTGTCAAATAATGAATTCTTATCCCAAAATTTGGGATCTTTGGGTTTGTCAAAGATTAGATTGCTATTTTTATTCACTATCTTGTCCTGTGAACCTAACCTATGCCACTGATCAACTAGTCTATTTCTTAGCCAATACCAAATGGTTTTGGTGACTGTTGCTTTATAATATAGCTTTAAATCAGGTACACTTAGACCACCTTCCTCTGACTTTTTTTTCATTAGTTCCCTTGCAATTCTCGACCTTTTATTCTTCCATATGAATTTTGTTGTTATTTTTTCTAGGTCATTAAAATAGTTTCTTGGGAGTCTGATTGGTATAGCACTAAATAAATAGATTAGTTTGGGGAGTATTGTCATCTTTATTATATTCGCTCGGCCTATCCAAGAACATTGAATGTCTTTCCAATTATTTAAATCTGACTTTATTTTTGTGGCAAGTGTTTTGTAATTTTGCTCATATAATTCCTGACTCTCCTTTGGTAGATATATTCCCAAATATTTGATACTATCGACTGTTATTTTGAATGGAATTTCTCTTTGTATCTCTTGCTGTTGGATTGTGTTGGTAATGTATAAAAATCCTGAGGATTTATGTGGATTTATTTTGTATCCTGCGACTTTGCTAAAATTCTGAATTATTTCTAATAGCTTTTTAGCAGAGTCTTTGGGGTTCTCTAAGTATACCATCATGTCATCTGCGAAAAGTGACAATTTGATTTCTTCATTTCCTACTCTAATTCCTTGGATCTCTTTCTCGGCTCTTATTGCCAAGGCTAGAGTTTCTAGTACTATATTGAATAGTAATGGTGATAGTGGGCAACCTTGTTTCACTCCTGATCTTACAGGGAAAGGTTCTAGTTTATCACCATTACATATGATGTTTACTGAAGGTTTTAAATATATGCTCCTTATTATTTTAAGGAATAGTCCATTTATTCCTATACTCTCAAGCGTTTTTAGTAGGAATGGATGTTGGATTTTATCAAATGCCTTTTCTGCATCTATTGAGATGATCATATGGTTTTTATTAATTTGATTATTAATATGGTCAATTATACTAATAGTTTTCCTAATATTAAACCAGCCCTGCATTCCTGGTATAAATCCCACTTGGTCATAGTGTATTATCCTGGGGATGATTTTCTGAAGTCTATTTGCTAATATCTTATTTAAGATTTTAGCATCAATATTCATTAAGGAAATTGGTCTATAGTTTTCTTTCTCAGTTTTCGATCTACCTGGTTTAGGTATCAGTACCATGTCTGTGTCATAGAAGGAATTTGGTAGGACTCCTTCAATCCCTATTTTTTCAAATAGTTTATATAGCATTGGAGTTAGTTGTTCTTTAAATGTTTGGTAGAATTCACCTGTAAATCCATCTGGTCCTGGGGACTTTTTCTTAGGAAGTTGGTTAATAGCTTGGTCTATTTCTTTTTCTGAGATGGGACTATTTAGACTACTTACTTCTTCCTCTGTTAATCTGGGCAAGCTATATTTTTGAAGGTATTCTTCCATTTCATTTAAGTTATCGAATTTATCGGCATAAAGTTGAGCAAAGTAGCTCCTAACTATTGTTCTAATTTCCTCTTCATTAGTGGTGAGTTCACCCTTTTCATTTTCAAGACTATCAATTTGCTTTTTCTCTTTCCTTTTTTTAATCAGGTTTACTAAGGGTTTGTCTATTTTGTTGGTTTTTTCATAAAACCAACTCTTAGTTTTATTAATTAATTCAATAATTTTTTTACTTTCAATTTTATTAATCTCACCTTTTATTTTTTGAATTTCAAGTTTTGTGTTTGTCTGGGGGTTTTTAATTTGTTCCTTTTCTAGCAATTTTAGTTGTAAACCCAATTCGTTGGCCCTCTCTTTCTCTATTTTATGCAGGTAGGCCTGTAGAGATATAAAACTTCCCCTAATTACTGCTTTGGCTGTATCCCACACATTTTGGTATGATGTCTCATTATTGTCATTTTCTTGGGTGAAGTTATTAATTATGTCTATGATTTGCTGTTTTACCCAATCATTCTTTAGTATAAGATTATTTAGTTTCCAATTATTTTTTGGTCTATTTTCCCCTGGCTTTTTATTAAATGTTATTTTGATTGCATTATGGTCTGAAAAGGATGCATTTACTATTTCTGCCTTACTGCATTTGATTTTGAGGTTTTTATGCCCTAGTATATGATCAATTTTTGTATAGGTTCCATGAACTGCTGAGAAGAAAGTATATTCCTTTCTGTCTCCATTTAGCTTTCGCCAAAGATCTATCATATCAAACTTTTCTAGTATTCTATTTACCTCTTTGACTTCTTTCTTATTTATTTTGTGGTTTGATTTATCTAATTCTGAGAGTGCAAGGTTGAGATCTCCCGCTATTATAGTTTTGCTATCTATTTCCTCTTGCAGCTCTCTTAATTTCTCTTTTAAGAATTTAGATGCTGCACCACTTGGTGCATACATGTTTAATATTGATACTGCTTCACTATTGATGCTTCCCTTTAGCAGGATATAATGCCCTTCCTTATCTCTTTTAATTAGATCAATTTTTGTTTTTGCTTGATCTGAGATGAGGATGGCTACTCCTGCTTTTTTGGTTTTGCCTGAAGCATAATAGATTCTGCTCCACCCTTTTACTTTTAGTTTGAATGTCTCATCCTGTTTCAGGTGTGTTTCCTGTAAACAACATATAGTAGGATTCTGACTCTTAATCCAGTCTGCTAACTGCTTCCTCTTTATGAGGCAGTTTGCCCCATTCACATTTATGGTTAGAAGGACTAATTCTATATTGCTTGCCATCCTATTAACCCCTGCTTATGCTTTTCCCCTTTCCTTCCCTTTTACCCTCCTATCCAGTATTAAACTGGTAAACACCACTTGCTTTTCACAGCCCTCCCTTTTTAGGATCCCTCCCCCACCTTAAAGATCCTCCCCTTATTTTACCCCTTTTCCTCGAAATTACTGTATTCCCTTCCCCTTAGCTTACTCCTTCCCTTTCACTTTTCAATGAAGTGGAAGAAGTTTCACCATAAATCGAATATGTCTATTGATACACGCTATGTTCATCTCCCTCCTTTCTTTCTCTCAGATATAATAGGTTACCTTTGCCTCTTCATGAGATGTAGTACCACCACTTTATACTTTTTTATGATATAATCTCCTTTCCACCTCTAGTTTCTAAGACAAATTGTACATATGTTCTTTACATATTTTTTTGACAGAAGTATAGTTCTCAAGATTTCTTTTTACCTTTTTTAGAAGTCTCTTGAGTTCTGTATTTGAAGATCAAACCTCTTATGTAGGTCTGGTTTTTTCATCAAAAATAGATGGAATTCATTTATTTCGTTAAATGTCCATCTTCTTCCCTGGAAAACGATGCTCATTCTTGCTGGGTAAGTTATTCTTGGCTGCATACCAAGTTCCTTAGCCTTTCGGAATATCATGTTCCAGGCCCTGCGTTCTTTTAATGTGGATGCTGCTAGATCCTCTGTTATCCTTATTGTGGATCCTCCATATCTGAATTGTTTTTTTCTAGCAGCTTCCAATATCTTTTCCTTTGTCTGATGGTTCTTGAACTTGGCCACTATCTTTCTTGGCGTTTGATTTTAGGGTCCCTTTCAGTAGGTGATCGATGAATTTTCTCAATGTCTATTTTACCCTCTGTTTCCAAAACGTCTGGGCAGTTCTCTTTGATAATTTCCTCGAAAATGGTGTCCAAGCTCTTTTTTTCCTCCCATTTTTCAGGGAGTCCGATTATTCTCAAATTGTCTCTCCTGGATCTGTTTTCCAGGTCTGTTGTCTTTCTGGTAAGGTACTTGACAGTCTTTTCAATTGTTTCATTTCTCTGGTTTTGCTTGACTCCCTCTTGGTTTCTCCTTGAGTCATTCATTTCTACTTGTTCCAGTCTAATTTTCAATGATGTATTTTCTTCACTCACTTTTTTTATATCTCTTTGTAATTGTCCAATTGAGTTTTTATCTTCTATGGAATTTTTTTCCATTGTATTTTTTAGAGAGCTGATTTCTTTTTCCAGCTCTCTAATCCTGTTTTCCTTGGAGTTGTTTACCTTTTCCAGCTCACTAATCCTGTTTCTCAATGATTTGATTTCTTTATCCATTCTGTCTTTGAATGCATGGGATGACTTCTCCAGGCTCTCTTGCCAAGCTTCCCTTTCCTTTTCCCATTTCTCTTCCAGCTCTCTTGTGAGAGCCTTTTTGATTTCCTCTATGAGGTTCTTTTGTATTGAGGAGCAGCTTATATCCCTCCCAGGGGATACATCTGGGGACATTCTGTTCCTAGTCTCTTCAGCATTTGAAGTCTGCTCCCTCTCCACACAGAAGCTGTCAATGGTTAGAGCCCTTTTGAATTTTTTGTTCATTTTGTCAGAGTAGGAATCAAAGAAAACAAACTGACAAGAGAAACAATTGGTCTGTTTTGCGGGGGATAGGGCTGGATGGTATTAATGGGCTTCCTCTACAGACTGGGGGTAGGGCAGCAGAGAGCCACTAACAGAACAGCAATGACTGTACTGAGTCTGCGCCCTGAGGCTCCGAGAACGCACCGAGTCAGTCCAGGTGGGGGTTGGGAGTGGCCGGGCTCTGAGAGACGCTGGCTTTCTGGGGTTTTAATCTTCACCTCCAGTGTTTACACCCTCTCCACCGCTCCTGGCTTGCTGCCAAGACGGAGCATCCACACTGGGGCAAAAGCCCTTTCACAGAAACGGCAGAGATCACACCCCTCCCCCTCCGGTCTGAGCTGTGTGAGCTGCCTGTCTTGCTCTGGCTGTCTGCCCTCAGTCTGCGCCCAGTCTGATTGACCCTCCCCCGAACAAACACAGACCTTTTCTGGCGACTTTCAAGGATGTCTTCTCTTGGTGATAATTTGTGGATTTCTTTCTGGGTCAAGCATTAAGTCAGAGGCTTGTCATGAAGTAAGTTCTGAGAGAAAATGAGGAGCTCAAGCAGCTGTCTGCCTCCACGCCGCCATCTTGGCCGGAAGTCCAATGTCCCTATTTTTCAATCAATCAGTCAAAAATTAATCCTTTATTTGGCAGTGGAGTGCCAAATAAAACTCAGATGTTCCCCACCCCAAGAAACTTACATATCCTCAGATCTGGGAAGGATCTTTTGTTTTCTGACCCTGATATTCTAATGGTGGAAATTTCATGGTGGGGGAAGGAAAGTGTTATGACCAGCTAAAAGGGGCTGATATCCTTTGCTCAGAGGGATCTAGAATCATGCCTATTTGCCAACTTCATGTAAGGGGTAGCAGAAAACTACTAAAGTATGCCCAGCCATCCTCCATTGCATATTTCTTCCTTTCTTCTAATCCACTATCAGTAAGTGCTTTCCTCCTGGGCCCCCTGTGTTCTTCCTTTAATAATTCTCCAGAGGAAACAGATCATATTTATAATGGGAGAGGAAAATTCTAGACTCTTTTAGATTTTAATTAAAAATTCTACATCACCAGTTCCCAGATTGATATGTCTGTCTTCCTTTCTGCCATATTGTTTAGTTCTGTATCTTCCTTAGCAGCCTTCAAGTTTGTTCTGCTGATGACTCAAAACAGCCCAAACCCTTTCCATTGTCTAATTTCTCCTCTTCTATGGCAAAGTTACCATTAAGCCTTTCTCCTCATAATAGTTGTTATTTCCAGAATAAAGTTATATGTTAATATTGGAATATGCTGATATTTATAATAGACAAACAGGAATTGTCTTTCTAAATCAAAAAATAGAATTGACTCCTAGTGCAACAGCAGCAGTTGTGGGGTACTGTGGATATAAGAACATAGTGAAACTATATTTCCCACCCACTCCCTTAATTTAGGTAGTTAGTTTATTATTTTGTGTGCCTTAGCCCCCTTTACCACATGATAACACATTGAAAGTACTTGAAAGGAAGAAGGATTTGGAACCAGAGGACCAAAATTTAAGTCTCAGGTCCACAATTTACTAATCTTGGGCCAATCAATTAATTTGTCTGGTCTTAGTTTCCTCATCTGTAAAATGGCATGTTGGGCTAAAATATTTCTAAGAGTACCTTTCCACTCTAAAGCCTTTATCATTTTTTGTGGAACAAATGTGTGCACACTGAAGATGAACTAGGTGATATAATACATTCTAGTTTGAGAGTTTTTCTTCAAGAAGCCTTGGGTGACTGATTGAGCTATTGGCAGTCATAAGGAGACTTCTAATTACAGAACAGACTCTTCTTTCATGGGGCATAGGTTCTACTGATCTCCAGGAAGATACAAAATCCTTGCTGTTCCCAACACAAAATGTTTAGGCCATCTGCTCCTTTTCTTCCCTTAACTTTAATGCTTTTTATTTTTTCCTATTCTGATGATCACCCTCAGGGAAAAACCTCAATTAAGCTTTCTAATCTCCATTTTAACAAGGAAGGCAGGAAATTCTGGGTACTCTCCAGCAGCAATGAGCTGCTGTGGGGTGCAGGTGGTGATGGGGATGCATGGAGCCAGAGCCCATATAAAGGGCAGGAAGCATCTCAAAGCACAGGAGACAGTCATCTGTTTTTTTTGGACCTAGACAAACAACTGTTTGGGAACAAAGAGGGATTAGGTTTTTCCTATTTGGTTTTAGAAAGTAGACCCTGGAGTCTTGGGTAGAAGTTATTAAATGTCCAATTGAGGCTTGATGTTAGAAAAAGCTACCTCACAAGGAGAGTTTCTCAAAGTGGAACGGGCTGTCTCCAGAAGTGACAAATTCTCCTTCCTTGAAAATCTTTAAGCAGAGACTGAATGACATAATATATACAGTCTCCCAATAGAATATGTAAGTTTGTCTTTGTTTTCCAAGAAACTAGCATGGTGCCTTGTACAAAGTAAGCATCCACTAAATGCTTAGAGAATAGTCTCACTCTTCCTCACATATGACACTCTATCTCCTGTCCTTTACCTTTATCTTTGTAAATTCCTGATTTCCTTTAAGACTCAGTTCAAAGACCACTTTCTGCATGAGACTTTTCCTAGTTTGTACAGTGGCTACAGCCTCCTCCCTTATGTTCCCTTGATGGTACTGATGGAGTTGGGGGTAGCAATACCTAGTTCAAAATAAACATGAGAGAAATTCACAAAGGTAGAATCTACCTTTTTGGCAAAAGGTAGATTTATTTGGGGGAATAGGTTACTGACAAAAATAAATAGTAAAAGAGGCACCAGGAGAGACAAATATGAAGTTCTCAAGGTGAACTCACAATTAACCAGGAGAAAAGAAATACTCACTCCATGATTTAAAGAGGAATTTAGCAGACTAACCAGAGTTAGCTAGAGTAAGAAAGGCACCATGAGGGAGAGAAAGAGAATACTTCATAGTGGAATTAGTCCTGAAAAAAACTTATAAAAGACCTTCATCATGAGTAGATCTTTTTATAGGGGATATAAAACCTTGGGACTTTTCAGCATAGAAAAGGCATGAACTCAGAGAGAGGATCAAAGAACCAGATGGCATTTACCTGGCAGACCATGAACCAGACCTGTCCAAAGATATACTAATCAATATTTCAAAGGTTGCATAAAGGTTTGTGGGATAGACAAAAGATTTCCATCCTAATAAATCACTCTGTACAAATAGGATAGTCTGGGAATTTGTTTATATCTGATAATAACTGGTTGGGCTTCTTTATGATAGAAGAAGAGAATAAGTCACATTAGTACCTTTATATGGAGAAATTATCTCATCCAGTTAGATGTAAGCTCTTTTGAGGTCAGAGACTCCTTTATTTAGACATTTATTGAGCAGTTCTGTCACACTCAATTGGATGTAAGCTCCTTGAGGGCAGAGACTGCTTCATTTTCATCAATGTATCTCCAGGACCTAGAAAAGCACCTGGTACACAGAGGCTTAATAAATGATTGTTGATTTATAAACAACATGACATATATATATATATATGTATATATACATATATATATGTATATATATATGTATATATACATATATATATATATTCTCATCCCAAGGAGGAGAATTTCTGACATCAAAATGGATTTATTTATTAAAAATTTTTTTTAAATGTTCCTTATTATAGCCACCTTTGTTCCATCCTAGGTGGCTACCTACCTTGCCTAGTCCTTTTCCTGGATCTGCATGAACTAATAATCCTAATAATAAAATAGAAAATTCAAACCATATAAGTCCAAAAGAAAGTGCTATAAAGCACTGGCCTTATAATGACCTTCTCTTGGCCATTAAGTTTTAGTAGCTTTCTATTTATTTCTAATAAAGTGCTTAGCACAATACCTGGCATACAGTAAGTACTATATAAAGATTGATGATGATGATGATGATGATGATGATGATGATGATGATGATAAAATAGAAACTTCTCTGCCATTTTAAAACCCTTCACTGTATGCTTCTAGTTTATCTCTTTTGCCAATTGCTGAGAGATCGATCATTTATCTTGAATCTTCTTACTATTTATTCCCCAGACATAACTTCCCACATCCTATCTATGTGCTTTAACATAGGTAGCTCTTCTATGCTTGCAATGACTTCCCTTTTCATTTGATCCTTTTGGAGACTCTATCTGCTTTCCAGGTTCACTTCAAGTTAGACTTCCTTCAAGAGTCCTTCCCTCTCTGCCCAATTGTTAGTACCAACTTTGCCTTTAGATAACTTTGAATTTATCTTGTATTTATCCTGTTTACTGATCTGTGAACTATTGAATCTCTCCAGTAAAATATAAGCTCTTGGAAGACAGACATTGTCTTGCTTTTGTATTTGTGTTCTCACTGTTGCCTACATGCATGGCATATTGTAGACAACAAATGTTTATTGATTAATCATTTGATTCAGGGTCTGAGCAAAGAAAGTCATCACTTCCCCTGTGCCTGGAACAAAACTGTTTTACAGCAAGAGTTCCCAACCTGAGGTTAAGCCTCCTCAGGCTTCCATAGGTAGATTTCATGAACTTAGATGAGGGAAACATCCATCTTTAATTGCATGAATTTCTAACTGAAATTTAGCATTTCCTTCCATTGTGGATGTAGGCAACAATATATAGTAATTCATAGACTTTACTGGAATGCCAAAGTAGGTTGTAAGCTCCTTGGGGAAATGAATCTTCCTTTCCTAGAAAAACACCTGGTATAAGGAGGCTTAATAAAAGATTATTGATTGATAACACAAAATAAGTACTTTTTAATCTGATTTTTTGAATACCTTTCAAACTGATCTGGTACTTAATAATTATCTAGAAGAAAAATTCCACATTTACCACTCATTTAAGAAGTGTTGGGCATATAGAAAGGACTCAGTAAATAAGGTAGGTCATATAGACTATTTCTTCCTGAGAACAAAAGCCATCCTATTGCGTTTCAGCTAGAGCTAAGATTAGAAATAAAAAGAGATCTGAATTCAAATGTAGTACATGCTGCTACCTGTGGGGATGGAAAATGACAGCGATCTATTTTTTCTCTAATTGTCAGAGGCACTTATAGATTTGGAATCTGAGTATCCTGTGGACTGAAACCAACAGAAATCAACAGCTATTTCTTGAGTTCCTACATTAATAATAACTGACATCAGGGATGATTTGTGATTCCTCAATCAATTCCAAGATTTTATCATGCTAAAAAAGTATAAAGAGTCCAAGTCTTTTTGCTTAGTCTAGTAGAACTCACAGATAATCACAGAAAAAAGAGATATGGGGTAATGCAGTTACAGTATGAATTACATGTTGTAGAAATATAAAGAAGGAAGGAATCATACTTGGCTGGGAGTGATCAGAGTCAGGATGATGGGGAAGGTGACATTTGAGTTAGAACTTGAAGGATGAGTAGAACTTTGATAGATGAAGAAAACAATGGGACTATAGTAATTTTTCCTAAACTCAATCAATGACATGAGCAAATATATGAAGTTGGAAAGTACAATAAAAATTTGAGAAAAAGCTAGTAGTCCAGATGGGTTACAAATGCAGTTTGGATAGGGAAACAGAAGGAAACAAATGCATTGCATATAGTACATACTTAAAAATATATTAAATAAATAAATTATAATTAATAAGGGATGGGATTACCACAAGGCAGAAATAAGATTTATTGAAAATCACATTTTGTTCTTTTATAGAGAACATAATTCACTGGATACACTTAATAATAATAATTAACATCCTCAATCTCAGAGTACATTTATATACATAATTAGATCTGTGATTTCCTTGGACTAGTTACTCCTCCACCAGTACAGATTCCAACCCATCTGCAACCTATTGTTCTTGTTTTTCTATAAGTATTTCATAAAGGATTTATGTTAAAGACTTTTTTCTGCTGTGTTGCTCCTCAATTCTTGGGTCACATTTTATTTTATTTAAAATTTTAAAATATATTTCATTGATGCCTTTTGTTTTAATGTCATGGCTTTAAACATGGTATTCTTTCCCTTTTCTTCTAATCTTTATATACCCTCTCTTTGCCTCCAGGGTAATTAAACTTCCCCCTTATAACAAAAAAAAAGGAAGCATCTGAACAAAAATTTCCTTATATAGTGACCTCATCTGACAATATGTACAACAATTGGCTTTACAACTTCCCATGGCTCTTCTAAGAGAATGAAGGTATGTTTCATTTGGACAATTATTATTTTTTCAGTTGCTCAGTTTGGTTCTTTTTCAGGAATCCTTCATTTTCATTGTGATATAATGATCTTTTAATTCTTTGTTTCCTCTTTATTAGCTCATGAAAATCTTACAATGTTCCTCTGAATTCCTTATATTCCTTATTTCTTCTTTCACAAAGATGTTCAAATATGTTCATAAACTATAGTTTGTTCAACCAGTCCCCAATTGATGGACTCCTACTTTATTTACAATTATTTGTTATCAGAGAAATAATACTGTTAACATTTGTGGCATATATATAATCTTTGTTTCTTTTCTAGACCTCTAGGATACATGCCTAGTAGAAGGATCAATGTATCAAAGTGCTTAGTTACTTTTATTGCATACTTCCAATTTGAAGTCATAGCTTGTTATAATTCCATCAACAATCTATTAGTGGGCTTTTCTTTGAATACTCCTCATATTTACTATTCCTTTGTCATTTTTGTTAATTTGCAGAATGAGAGAGAAATGCTAAAGTTGTTTCAATTTGCATTATTCTTATTTGGGATTTGGAAGAGAGTTTCTTATTGTCATTTATAATTTGCAATTTTTTTGGGGGAAAATTCTAATTCATATCTTTTGATGAGTATGAGAGAATTTTAATAGTCTGTGCAAACTAAATCTGTTCAGATAAAACATAGATTCTAAATAACAAATTCCAATAGAATTTTAGGATGGTCAAATAAGTTAGGAAACTACCTTCGATTACATAAACTACTTTTAAATCAGGATGCACACCTGATTAGATGGTGCTCTGCTGGAAGCTCCTTACCAACCAATTTATTTCTCCTTACAATGCATCCAGACTACTTCAATTTTGGTTATATTTGTCCGGATAGCTTTGGTACTACTGCTCTCATGCAAATCATCATTCAAATTGCAAGTATACAAATGTTTGGCACCACCCTAAATATTTTCAGAATACATGCATTGATTAAGAAGGGCTTCCTATATGATGACCCTTTGCCCACCCTGAGAAGACCACTTAATTTACAGCTTAAAAGGCCCAATATGCAAACTCCTCTTAATACTCAGCTACATTGAAGGCTGTAGGAGGAAAATTTTCATTTACAGCAGGGCAATACAAAGCAAAACAAGAAACAAACAAATAAACATAAATGAGTGTGAGTCAAGAGATTAGGATCCTAGTCCGGATTTTCCCATCACTTTGTTACTTTGGCCAAAAAACAATGTCTGTGGACCTGTTTTGTAAAATTCCTTATCCCAGAAGTTTCTAAAATCTTCTTGGAGAATAACTCCTTGGCCCATTTGCCTGGAAATTAATAAATGAGGGAGCTTGACTAGAAGATCAAATTTTTTATTAGTATCAGCCAAGGGCAATTCCTAAGTGGATAGCAACACTGAGTAAAAGGGGAAATAATATACATAGATAACCAGTTTTACATAGCCTATGGGTGACTGCAGGAGGTATTCACCCATTAGGTGAAGTTGCTCAGCCACTTTCCTTATTTGGACTATTAAATAATAGGGACAGGATCAGGAGTTGCCAAAGATCAGATTTGCTTCTGAGGGAAGTTTTCTGTATAGTTAATCCTATCAGATATACTGGCAGAATATTTGTAAGATAAGGGAGCCTTTTTTAAAGGTAAAATTCAATAAGGCTCAACTAGTTTGTGCTAGTCTTAGGGACTGTCCATATTTATAAAACCCTATAGCTCTGTTTTTTGTTTGTTTGTTTAATTTTTAAGGTTGTTTTCCTTGAGTGAAGATTCCCCCCCCAAATTAACAAGTTATCTCATCAGTATCTGTAAATGATCTCTAAAGGAGAGCCAATAAGAATGTAGGAAGACTTAGAATCAGGAGAATTGAGACTTCTAGATATTTAATCTTAGGTAGGATATTTCCTCTCCCTGAAACTATTCTTTATCTGTATAATGGAAATAATAATGCTCTCATTAACTATCCTCTTGGGATTTGTAATTGTGAGTTATTAACTAAAGTTCCTTTCAGTTTTATGAATGTGGGATCTATTATCTATAGGGTAGATGTAGAAAGGTAGAATGTTTTCTGTATTTTTATCAAGTTACCTTGAAATTTCCTAAAAACATTTAGGTCAGTTGGATAGGATTTTCAAAAATAACCATATGCTAATGATATGCTTTGAAAAGAATGGAAATTAGTTCATCAATAAATTTCTAAAAAACAAAAAACAAAAGACAACTCTCCCCCGCCCCCCTCCCAGAACAAACCTAGCCTTCCAGGCTTTGAAAAATTTTAGTTTATTTTAGCTCCATAAATGCTGAATCCATTCCTACACAGTATAGTCATTACCAATGAGCTTCAATTCAAATACATTCTACCCACCAGGTGCTGTCAATCCCAATATGTGTGGAGGTAGCATCATGTTTAATGACTCCATTACTACCTACCAACTAAAAGCACTTTCTCATAGGTAAAGAAAGAACATGTTCTCTCATTCAAATCTTGAGGGAATTGAGTCATAAATTGTATTATACCCTATTTAAGATACTGCCTTTCATATACAAAGATATTACTTTTAGTCTTGAGAAAATATCAAAAACTTTTTCTTCAGTTTCCTTACTCTGTCTTTTAAGTGGAGAAGAATGACACACAGCGAAATCAGCCTTCTATTTTTAATATTATTATTATTATTATTTGCTGAGGTAATTGGGATTAAAAGACTTGCCCAGGGCAAATCAGCCTTTTAAAAGGACTAACTTGGCACCAGTGCTCAAAATGGATCAGGAATGGGGGAGGGAGGCACAAAACTAAATGTTTTCAACCTGATCAACTTGTTTTGAAATTGGACAATTGAGTTTTGATAGTTTTGTTTTGTAACAATATATTTTATTTTGTTCATATAAAATATTATTTTAAGAAAGGGACCCATAGACTTCAACAGATTGCTGAAGGGGTCCATGACATACAAAAAAGGTTAAAAACCTTGGATTAGAAACAGAGAAACCAAACATATGCTTGTAAGGTGTCTAGTAAAGTATCATAGATGAAGAACAACAAATTAGAACAAAACAAATTAGGCTACATAGAAATTATATGGATGACTTTGATCTCAAGATCATTTGTACAATGAAGATGTTATAGAAAAGACTTTCTGAACACTGGAAAAATGATTTGCTAACTTTCCATATACAGGCATCCCATTCCTCTCCTACTGCTTTTCACTTTAAGATGGGTTTACAAAGAGCTATAGTTAGATGTTTAATTTCTTATTCCTTCCCACTGTTCACGAAAGCTATAGTATTCGCCTTCCATTATACATGTGAGAAATGACAAGCAGATTGAGGAAAGAATCTTGGAAAATTAGTGTTAGTATTTGTAAATCACTTTACCTAATCCTTTCATTTTACATATACCTTTTAATGAAATTCATCTTCATCTGAAAAAAGATCAGAAAGGATTATGGAAAGATGACAGAATAATTCAGAAAATCCTAAACTCTCCAGACTTTCCCCACAAATAAGACAAAATAGTGTCTCAGGAAGAATGTAGAATAGTAAAAACAACATTTGGGGCAGGACAGCAATCCTCTTGTGACAATAAGATCTGGAGAACAAATCAAGAAAAGAAAACAGGAATAACCAGACTACATGAAAGCTATGATTAAAAAAAAAACTTGATACAATAATACAAGAAACAATTAAAAATAATTGTTCTGAAGTGTTAGAGCAATAGAGGAAAGTAGAAATAGAAAAAAAAAAAACCCATCAATCATCATCTGAAAGAGCTCCTTCAAGAAAAACTTAAGGATTATAACCAAATTCTGAAACCCCTAGGTCAAGGAAAAAATATTACTGGTAATAAAGAAACAAAATTAAAATATGGCGGCACTGCAATTAGAATCACACAAAACTTAGCAATGGCTACATTAAAAGACCACAGGTATTGGAACACTATATGTCAAAAAGCAAAAGAACTACAGATGCTCCAGAAAATATCATACCCAGCAACTTTAAACATATGCTTAAACAAAACAAACAAACAAAAGGATGTTTAATGAATTGCTAGACTCTAGGGGTTTTGTTGCAAAAAGACCTAAACTTAATAGATTTCACATATAAGATACAAGATAAATATAAGATAAACATCAAAGACTAAATTCAAGGGACTTAATAAGGACAGACTGTTTATTTTATTTAATTATTTTTCTTTTCTTTTTTTCTGAGGCAATTGGGGTTCTGAGGCAATTGCCCAGGGTCACACAGCTAGGAAGTGTTAAGTTGCTGAGACCACATTTGAATTCAGGTCCTCCTGACTTCAGGGCTGGTGCTCTATCTACTGCACCATCTAGCTGCCCTTGGACTGTTTATTTTTTAATATATGATAAAGCAAGTCATATATCTAAGATTGTCATTAGTAATTGGGTAGTTGGAAAGAAAGACTGGGGTAGAACTGAGTATAATGTGATTCTAGAAAGCAGTACTGTGTGGGAAAAGGTAAAAAAGAGTATTTATCTTATACAAATGAATTGTAAGAGGAAGAAATAACAGAGGAATTAGATAGGGAGGAAGGCTGGTAATTCAAAATCCTACTAACATTGGGAATAGGTTAAAGAGGGAACAATGCATGCATATATATATATATATATATATATATATATACATACATATAAAAGTTTTCTTAATTTATAAAGAAATAAGAAGGGAGGGAAGAGAATAATGGAGGTTATAAGAATGTGTAGATTAATAGGAATGGGATAAAGAGGGAGGAAAGGATGGGGGAAGTTGATAGGGGAAGATCTCATGAAGTAAGGCCAGGTTAAGTAATAGCAATGCAAGGTAGCAGGTAGAACTAAACCAGAGGAGTCAGTAAGGATAGGAAATAAGAGATAACACACAAACATAATAATAATGATCAAGAGTAGAATTTATTAGAAAAAAGCAGAAGTAGTAATCACTGAAATAGATTTAATCAAAAGAGAAAAAAAGAAAACTACATTATATGTCAGTCATATTAATCAATATTATTTTAGACCATTTAAAATAACTAGATAAGACAAATATTGCTGTTGTATAGGAAATGATGAAATGGTAGATTTAGAAAAATATGAAAAGATTTGGACTTATAATGGATGATGCTATCTGCCTTCAGATAAAGATAGGACAAACAAGCATAGTAGGGGCTTATATAGATGTATGTGTATGTGCATATATTTATGTGATTTTAGATATCTACGTAAATGTATATATGTGAACATATGTGTATTTTTATATATGTATTTATAAATAACTTGCACTTAATTGTAGCCTCTTTGTGAGAAGTAGAAGGAAGAAAGGGGAAAAAAGAATAAAATAAAAAGTACATAGAGAACAAAAGAAAACCCAGAAGGAAGTAAAGATGGACAGTACTAAATGAAGTATCTAGCCTTTCTTGAAATGGAAACTTCTTGTTTTGTATTTTGAATCCTCTCTTTTGTTTTGCTGTCCACATGACAATTTTTTTCTTTTCTATGTTTCTATTTAAGTTTTAAAAAGATATTTTTAAAAGAGAAAAGAGAAAAAATAGATCAAATAATCCACACTGAAAAATAAAATAAATAAAAATTATCCATTGTTATTATTATGATATGCAGTTGTTCTGACTGCCTATATACACAGACACACACACATATCCTTATAGTGGTTCCATATCATCTCACCTCCAGAATCAAATATAAAATCTTTGAAAACCCTTCACAACCAACCCCCTTACTTCCTATACTCTATCCTCTTATACATATTGTGTGATTGCCATGCCTTTTCTCTCATGTCTCCTATGCCTGAAAATACTCATCATCACAATCCTACTTCTTGACTTATCTGACTTTCTTCAAAACCAAGCTCAAATGCTAACTTCTTTAGGAGATTTTCCCCAATTCTGTCAGCTATTAATGCCTTCCATCTCAGATTACCTTCCCTTTATACTGTATATATGGTGTACGGACATAGTCATTTGCATGTTGTCTTCCCACATTATACTATGAGCTTTTTAAGGGCAAGGGCTGAGTTTTTTAGTTTTATTTTTGCCTTACTTTGCATCCCTAGTACTTATCATAGTGTTTGTCAGAGTATTCAATAAATGTTTGACTGATTGGTCACAAATATATGATGATAAATGCTAAAAATTCACTAGATTACAAATTCAGAATCAAAAGAGACTTTAGAGATCATGTACTTCAATAGTTCTCAAATGTTCTGGTCTCTTAGAACACTCTTAAACATTATTGAGTATCCCAAAGGCCTTTGGTTATGTGGGCTATATCTATGGGTATATTAGACATCAAAACTGACATTTTAAAAATAGTGATTAATTCAACTAAACCAATAAGTCTATTGTGTAATAAACAGTATATTTTAATTAAAACACCTATATTTTCCAAAGCAAAAAAAAAAATATCACAAAGAATGTAATTGTTTCACTTTATTATTATTATTGCAAATCTCTTTAATAGAAGATAGATGGATTCTCATGTGCTTCTGAATTCAATCTCTTTTGGTATGATGTTTTGGTTGAAGCAGGGAGGAGAATTTTAATATGCAAATGACATATTACTATTACTACAAAAATAGTTTTGACCTCATAGTTCTCAGTGGAACTATACTTTGAGAACGGTTGATCTAGCTATTTTGTTTTTCAAATGAAGAAACTAAAACTCATAGAGATGAAGGGAATTTTCCCAAATTATAAAAATAGTAAACAACAAAAATCCTTTGATTCTAAAATATGGAGGACAGAAATCTGATATTTTTGGTGGGATGCCATGAACTTAGAAGAATATCAGGTAACCCAGAGAGAAAAAGGGTAAAATGTATGGTAGTTGACCATAGCATCTTAATAATGCTGAATTTCAGAGAAAAAAGTGTCTAAGATTTTCTCTATAGCATATATAACTGGAAAAGAAGGTAGGGTGGCTTATAGCATGAGTACCAGATAACATTTGAAGAACTCACTGCTGTCACTATTGGTGGACTTGTGAACTAATCCAGCCATTCTGGAGAGCATTTTGGAACTACGACTAGCAACCAAACTGTATATATATATTCTTTGCCTCAGAAATACCACTACTAGGTCTATATCCCAAAGAGATCATAAAAAAGAAAAAAAGACCTACATGTGCAAAAAATATTTATAGCAGCTCTTTTCATAGTAACCAAATATTGTAAATTGAAGCGGAGCCCATCAATTAGGGAATATAATGGAATATTATTGTGAATGAGAAATGATGTACAGGCAGATTTCAGAAAAACCTGGAAAGACTTGTATGAACTGATACATAATGAAATGAACAGAATGAGGAAAACTTGTATACAATATCAGCAACACTGCCTGATCAACTCAAATGATTAGTTTTTCTCAGCAATATAATGATCTAAGACAATGCAAAAGTTTCATGAAGAAAAATGTTCTCTACACCCAGATAAAGAACTGATGAACTCAGAATGCAGATCAATATATATTATTTCAATTACTTTATTATTTCTCATGTTTTTTTCCCACCCTTTTGATGTGTTTCTTCTTTCACAACTGTGACTAATATGGAAATATATTTTATATGATAGCATGTGTATAAACTATATGAAACTATATCTTCAGAAGAAGAGAAAGAAAGAGAGAGAGGGAGAAAAGGAGAAAGGAAAATTTGGAACTTATAATCTTGTAAAAATAAATGCTAAAAGTCTTCCTGACAAGTAACTGAAGAAAAAATAAAATATTATTAAAAATTTCTGCTATCCATGAAATAATAAAAGAAATTCCAATGTATTTTGTTGAACTCCTGTACCATTGACATAAATATTTGTGTAAGAACTTTATAGGAGAAGAAGGGTAGAAGGGTAGAAGAAGAACTGCTGAGATGGGGAACCCACAGAATCATCAAAGGATGGCTTCCAGTCACTATGGCAGAGCTGGGACTAGAACCCAGATCTCTTGACTCTCAGAGTATGTTCTTCCTACTATGCTGCAGTCTCCGAGTATTAATAAAAAGTTTTAAGCAAAATCATCCATGCCTTTCTAGAAGTAAGCATTTTATAGGAGATTTTATGTAGCTGGCTCCCCATATCCACCTCTGTTAGTTTAAATTCCATGAAAATAAAGGTGATCTTCATTCTCAGTGCTTAAATGAAATAAAGCATGGAACTAAATGAAAATCAGCCAGTACACCACTCAATGGAAAAAGTTCCCTTATCTTATTTTGATTTGGTTCTCTTAGGAGACTATGCTTTTGAAGAAATTGGAGTGGTGCTTCCCTCCTCCTTTATTGTACAGATATTTGTATTCTTCTGGCCTAATGCTACATGGATCAGTAAATAGAATGGAGGCAAGTGAATGGATGATGCTGTTCAGTGCTGGTGAGTCCAATGCCAATTTTGCAGATGAGTGGAATTTTGACAACAAGGGTATTGATGATTTTTAAAGATCATCCATAATACTGATTTAGATGCTTTGTCCCTTATGAGGCAGGGATACTTTTTCCTCTCTGGAGCTAAGAACTCAGTTTACTTTTAATAATATCACTGTTGTCATTATACTTCATCTTTATCTTCTTTCTTCAGGGCAGAAAACCTATTGAAAACTTTAAAATGATAGAAAGAAAAGGACCATTCCTTGTTCCTTTGTCCTTGGTTGGGAAGTACAGCCTCTGGGGCCTTTTGTTCCTAAAAAGTTATACCACCTTCAATTTCTCATTGATTTCACACCACAATTTTCATACAGCTCTTCATGGTGTTGGCAAAGATAGTAGGGTGACTGAGATATTTATTGATAATTCAGTAAGATGGAGAGAGAAAATAAGGTCACAAGTATAACTGTGTTGTAATAAAATGATCTAAACTAAATTACCTGAGTGTTAATAACAAATTAATAATTAACCACTTATTTAAGTCTTCAAGGTTGCCAAAGAACTTTGCTATGTCATCTACCACTAGCTGCCATTCTTTTGGTAATTCTGTGGATTGCTTATGTCAGCAACATAGATAGCCCTTCCATTTTCCCCCTATAAAGTTCTTGAATATATAATTCTGTGAATAGTAAAGAAGCTCAACTAAATGCACTGGAGTTTTTTCCCCCAGTACTTCATGTACAGCATTTTGATTTGGTTCTCTTAAGGGACTGTGCTTATGAAAAAATTGAAGTGGTCCTTCCCTCCTCCCTTATTACACAGATATTTGCATTTTCTGGTCTAATGCTACATGGCACAGTAAATAGAATGGAGGCAAGTGAATGAATTGATGCTATTTGCTGCTGGTGAACCCAATGCCAATTTTGCAGATGAGTGGAATTTTGACAATAAAGGTATTGATGATTTTTTAAAAAGATCATCCATCCATCCATCCATTTTAAAGATACTGAATATCATTATCTAAGGTAAAATTTGAACCCAAGTCCAAATGATTACAACTCCATTATGCTATCTATTACACTACACTTCACTGTACACTAATGAATGAAAAACTTAGTGAATACCATGTAGCAGAAGAGAAGACAGTCTCAAACTCTCCTTGGGTTAGTGTTTGTTCTTTAGAATTTTCAAAAACTAAAGTATAATAGACTTTGTTATATTGGAATAGATCTATTGAAGCTTGTTTCGTATTTATTGGATACTTGTTCTTGGGAAATACACATATGTTTATATAAATGAGCACAAATTATGTAAAAACAAAAATTTTAGAGCTGAAAGGTATCTTTGAAATCACTACAGTGATAAAAAAAACTACTTGAGAACTGAGGATTTTCTCTGTGAACCTTTGGGGGCTCAACAGATGAGTCAGGGGTCAAAGATTTGGCTTGACAGCAATCATCAAAATCATTTGGTATTGGCTAAGAAATAGATCAGTTGATCAGTGGAATAGGTTAGGCTCACAAGAAACAATAATCAATGACTATACTAATGTAATGTTTGATAAACTCTAAGACTCCAGCTTTTGGGATAAGAACTCACTATTTGATAAAAAAATTCTGGGAAAATTGGAAACCTGTATGGCAGAAACTAGGCATTGACCCACACCTATATACCACTATAACTATATACCAAGATAAGGTTGAAATGGGTTCATGATTTACATATAAAGGGTGATACTATAAGCAAATTAGGAGAACAAGGGGTAGTGTATCTCTCATATCTGTGGAGAAGGAAGGAATTTATAATCAAAGAACTAGAAAACATGAGAAGGAAAATGGATAATTTTGATTATATAAAATTAAAAAGTTTTTGTACAAACAAAACTAATGCACTCAAGATTAAAAGGAAAGCAGAAAACTGGGGCAAAAATTTACACTCAAGGATTCTAATAAAAGCCTCATTTCTAAATTACATAGAGAATTGATCCAAATTAATAAGAATCTAAGCCCTTCTTTACTTGATAAATGGTCAAAGGATATGAATAGACAATTTTCACAAAGAAATTAAAATCCTTTCTAATCATATGAAAAAATGTTCAAATCACTATTGATTAGAGAAATTCAAATTAAGACAACTCTAAAGTATCAACACACACCTCCCATATTGGCTAAGATGACAGGAAAAGATAATGATAAATGTTGGAGAGGATGTGGGAAAACTGGGATACTAATACATTGTTGGTGGAGTTGTGAACTGATCCAACTATTCTGGAAAGCAATTGGAACTATGGTCAAAAGGGCTAGCAAACTGTGTATATCCTTTAATCCAGCAGTGTCTCTATGGGTCTATTTCCTAAAGAGATCATAAAAAGGGGAAAAAAGGACTCTATTTTTGAGCCCTGGATAATAATCCAAAGTCACCTCCTTCTTGCAATTAGGTCTGGAAAAGCTGAGCTTAGAAAAGAGTCCAGGAAAACCCTGAAGCTCCAACCCCCTTTATATATCATTGTGTCATAATTGTCCAAGTGCCTTATCTCTGTCCTTGCTAGGTTGATTCCCCCTTTTGAATATTGCCCCATGTCTCACAGTCTCCAGTCTTCAACCTTATCTTGATCCCAGTCCTGTTTAAGTTATGATTCTTATGGCTTGTCTGTCCTCCCAGTATCTTTATCTGCCTTTGTTTCCCTTAAAGATAACAAAAGCTGCAAGTGTTAGGATAAACATTGTATACTCAGGTTATGCATTCTGTTTGCAAACCTGAGTTAGCTATAACCCTATATAAACTCTCTGCCTCTGTTGATCTGCACCGAGTGCTTTGGATTATAGTTCCATTCAGTCAGCTAGCTTATTAACTCTCCACATTAAAAATTAAAACCAACCTATACTCACCTGTTTCTCTGGTATTACATTATGTACAAAAATGTTTGTAGCAGCCCTTTTTGTAGTGGCAAGAAAATGGAAACTGAGTGGATGCCCATCAGTTGGGGAATGACTAGATAACTTATAGTAAATGAATGTTAAAGAATATTATTGTTCTATAAGAAATGATCAACAGGATGATTTCATAAAGGCCTAGAGACACTACATGAACTGATGCAGGATGAAGTGAATCACAAGGATGAAGTGAATCACAAGATTATGTGATGATCAACATCTTTTTCTTTTTCAAGAATGAAATTTTTTCTTTTCAACAGTGAGGTGATTCAAGCCAATTCCAAGGCTTGTGATGGAAAGAGTTTTCTGCATCCAGAAAGAGGATTATAGTGACTGAATGTGGATCAGAACATAGTGTTGTCACTTTTTTTGTTGTTATTTGCTTACTTTTTTTCTTTATCATTTTTTTTTCTTTTTGACCTTATTTTTCTTGTGCAGCATGATAAATGTGGAAATATATATATATATATATATATATATATATATATATATATATATATATACATAGAAGAATTGCACATGTTTAGCATATATTGGATTACTTGATGTCTGGGAAGGAAGGGAGGGAAAAAATTTGGAACACAAGGTTTTGCAAGGGTGAATGTTGAAAACTATCTTTGTATATATTTTGAAAATAAAAAGCTATTATCAATAAGTTCAAGAGAAAAAAATTGGCTTGAGAAAGAGACAGAATTCCTTCTTTCATTCTTTGTGTTTTGTTTTGTTTTGTTTTGTTTTTTTCCCCTGAATCAATTGGGGTTAAGTGACTTGCCCAGGGTCACACAGCTAGGAAGTGTTAAGTGTCTGAAACCAGACTTGAACTCAGTTCCTCCTGACTTCAAGGTTGGTGTTCTATCCACTGGACCACCTAGCTATCCCTTTCATTTTCTTAGGTGCTTATTCAAGAACCATTTAAGAAATCTATTGTGTGGAAGATATTAGATAAAGCACTCAATGAGAGATGAAGATGAACAAAGAATGACCCTCAAGCAGCTTGTAGGGGATGCAAGACATATACAAAAATAACTGTAACCCAAAGCAGAATATGATTAGTATAGGAAAGAGGGGCAAACAGAGAAAGATACCTCATTATCTCTCAAGTGGACTATTTTGCTAGTTTGCATTTCAGTCTTCCTACTTTTAGCCTCTCTCTTCTTCAATCCATCTTTCACATAGCTGCCAAAATAATTACTACTAAAACAATTGTCTGATACTATCATTCCTTTGCATAAACATCTTCATGGGCTCCCTATTGCCTCATAGAAAAGAAATACAAACTTTGTAGGCCAATATTTAAAATCCTTTAAAATCTCTGTTCCATCTACATTTTCAGATTTATTTCATGCTGATCTCTTTCACGAATATTTATCTTAGTTATTGTGAGCTTTTTGTTTTTCCCAAATTTCCTACAATCTTATGTCTATTTGCTTCCGAAATCTCCTCCCATGCTTGGAATGTACTTCTTTATATGTGTCTTTTAGAATCCCTGACTTCCTTTAAAGCTAAAATTTGGTTCTATTCCTCACAGATCCTAACTCCATCTCTTCCATTAATAATTCCTTCTGCCTCCATTTAATCTTCTATTATTTTCATGGATATTTCACATTTCCTTAATAGCCTATAAACTTCTTGAGGGCAGGAACTATTTCATTTTTTAAAATTCATATTTTTATGTAAGTGAATATAATAAGTATTTAATAAATGTTGAATTAAAGTAGGGAAGGAGAAAAGAGGTTTATACTTCCATGAGAAATTCATCCAACATTCTAGTCTGCCAGATACCTAAAAATATAGCCAGGTAGAAACTGATATAAGCAGGAAATCCTAACTTCAAATCTAGTCTCAGCTATGTACTAGGTGTGTAACTTTGAGCAACCATTTAACTTCTGTTTCCCTAGACAGAAGCTTTGCTCAGTGCATGGATATAATGTTGGGCCTGAAGTCAGGAAGACCTGAATTTAAATTCAGCCTTAGATAATAGCTGTGTGACCCTAGGCAAATTATTTAACCTGTTTGCCTTAATCTACTGGAGAAGGAAACAGCAAACTATTCCAGTATCTTTGCCAAGAAAACTCATGGACAATATGGAGAAAGTTAGATACAATTAAACAAATGAACAAAAATAGAAGATGATAGGGGAAAAAACTCAAATTACTATAAATGAATACAAGTCATTCAATTTAGAACCATAGACTCTTACAGCTGGAAAGAGCCTTAAGATATCATCTAGTCTGACTCTCATTTTATAGATTAAATAACTAAGATTAATTTAGGGGAAGTGATTTGTCTAGTCACATAGTTAATTAGTGACAGAGGCAGGACTCAGTTGAGGTTTCCTAACATCCATTTTTTTATATATATAGCTTTTTATTTACAAAACATATGCTTGGGTAATTTTTCAACATGGACCCTTGCAAAACCTTCTGTTCCAACTTTTCCCCTCCTCTCCCCACCCCTTCCCTTAGATGGAAGGTAGTCCCATACATGTTAAATATGTTAAAGTATATGTTAAATCCAATATATGTGTACATATTTATACAGTTATCTTGCTGAACAAGAAAAATTGGATCTATAAAGAAAGTAAAAAAAAAAAAAAAACAAACCTGACAGGGAAAACAAAAATGCAAGCAAACAACAGAAAGAGTAGAAATGCTATGTTGTGGTCCATTTCCCATAGTTCTCTCTTTGGGTATAGATGACTCTCTTCATTACTGAATAGTTGGAACTGGTTTGAATCATCTCATTTTTGAAGAGAGCCACATCGGTCAGAATTGATCAGCATGTATTATTGTTGTTAAAATGTATAATGATCTCCTGATTCTGCTCATTTCACTTAACATTAGTTCATGTATATCTCTCCAGGCCTCTCTGAAATCATCCTGCTGATTGTTTCTTACAGAACAATAATATTCCATAACATTCATATACCACAATTTATTCAGCCATTCTCCAATTGATGGACATCCACTCAGTTTCCAGTTTCTTGCCACTACAAAGAAGGTTGCCACAAATATTTTTGCACATGTGGGTCCCTTTCTTTTCTTTAAGATCTCTTTGGGATATAAGCTGGGTCAAAGAGTATACAGTTTAATAACTTTTTGATCATAGTTCCAAATTGTTCTCCAGAATGGTTGGATCCATTCACAACTCCATCAACAATGCATTTGTGTCCCAGTTTTCCTTCATCCCCTCCAACATTTGACATTATCTTTTCCTGTCATCTTAGTCAATTTGAGAGGTGTATAGTGGTATCTCAGAGTTGTCTTAATTTGCATTTCTCTGATCAATAATGATTTGGAGCACCTTTTCATATGACTAGAAATAGTTTCAGTTTCTTCATCTGAAAATTGTCTGTTCATATCCTTTGACCATTTATCAACCATCCAATGTTCTTTCCATTATTTTGTGTTTCATTAAAGTATAATGGGGTATTTGGCAAATGCCCAGAACATCCAAGATGGAGACTTTCATGTGGGAGAACCTGCAAAAGGTTCTTGGGAGACAGAAGAAGTAGGGCTCATATGTGGACATTCTATGTTACCCTTTTTGGCTTAGATTTGTTCACTCACAGCAAGAGACATCAAGCTGTATATCTGTCATGTGCCTTAGGAATCCATGACCCTTCTCCATTAGTGATCCATATTGGATCTCAGAGATCTAAGGCACAAGTTCTGTCTTTTTTATTTCATGTGAAAAGATGTCAGGGAAGAAAAATTTTCCTGACTGTTTAAGCTTTGGAAAAGAAATTTGTTTCCTCAAATAACTTTTGGATCCAGTTTTTGGAGATTTTCCCTTTAATGGCCACTCCCTCTGTCTCTAGATTTTTGTAAACACACACATACACACACACACACACACACACACACATTGTGTGTCTACATAAACAATGTCTTTTAAACATTGGGGAATGTCTTAATCCAATTTATATGTTCATATTGGTTTCTTAAATATCTTGAATATTAGACTTTTATCAGATGTATTTGCTACAAATATTTTTTTTTGCATCTAGTAGCTTTTGTCCTAATAGAAGTTATTGTTGATGAAAAAGTTTATTAATTTAATGCAATTAAAAATCTTTTAGCTTTTATGATCATTTTATTCTGTTCAATTGAAATTTTTCCTTTTAGTTAAAATTGTGAAAGGTAACTTCTTTGGTTCTCCTTTAATTTTAATTTTGTCACTTTTTATTTTTAGGTCATTTATCCATGCTGGATCTTATTATGATAGAATGCTGATTGAATCTCAATTTTTTCCAAGCTGATTTACAATTTCTTCACTAGAATGTGTCCTTTCCTAGGAATTTTATATTATTGGATTTAGTAAACAACAGAATATTGTATTTTATTGCTTCAAGTCTTTATTTATCTAGTCTATCTTATTGATTTAATTGTATATTTTTAAACCAATACCAATTTTTGTTATTGTTTTATAATATCTTGAGGTCTGGAAATTCTATGACTCCATTTCTAATTTTTAAAAAACTACCTCAAAATTCTCATGAGATTTTGCTATTATTGTATCATTGTATCATTGTAGTTCTATAAAGCAATATCTTGGTAGTTTGAATAACATAGCACTAAATCTATAAATAAAATAGGAATTATCATAATTTTCATTATATTGTTATATCCCAATTATGAATGAATAAATCATCAGTTATTTAAAACTTTTCCTTGTCAAAAGTGTTTTATTGTTATATTTATGTAAGTCTTGAATATGTTTTGGTTTGGTTAACACCCAAATATTTGACTAATTTTGCAGTTATTGTAAGTGGAATTTCTTTTTATTTCTCCTGGGTTTTGTTAGTAATCTATAGAAAGGTTCATGATTGTGTGGCTATGTTTTGTATTCTGCTGTCTTATTGGAGCTGTTAATTGTTTTAATTACTTTTTTCACAGAAGCTCATTAAGTAAATCATCATATTTTTGACAAATATTTATTATTCTTCCTACTCTTATGATCACTTCCTCAATTTATATTTCTTGTCTTACTGTAATAATGAGCATTTCCTGAAGAGGATGAATGAAGAGTGTGGTAAACTAAGGCAGAGATGGGTCAGAGTTCCTTCCTGGCTGTCTGATTATCTCTTTCTCTCCTCCTCCCTCCAAAGTACCAAGGCTGGATTCGTTAGCAAATTAATTCGCTTAC
This sequence comes from Sminthopsis crassicaudata, assembly GCF_048593235.1. Lineage (NCBI taxonomy): Eukaryota > Metazoa > Chordata > Mammalia > Dasyuromorphia > Dasyuridae > Sminthopsis > Sminthopsis crassicaudata. The sequence goes on from NC_133618.1 coordinate 569,990,696, forward strand.
TCAATGCTGTGTTAAAACAAAATCTTTATTGATTAGAAAAGGAACACCACAGGGTCTGCGGGCAAAAAGGTTTCAAGATAGAAAGCCTATTTGCAAACAATAGGATTTTGGAGGTTCATTTTATACACCAACAGTGATCATAAAACAGAGTTTGTATTTGCAAAGGACTTTTCTGTTTCCTTCCAATATAGAGAAGTTTGTATAAGAAAGAAGTTCCTGAGGAGACTTGTAAATCCTTTGAAGTTTGTATAAGACAGGAATTTCTCTTAAGGATGTAAAATTCTATTAATAATTTGTGTCTCAGATTATCTCCTTTGACCTCTTCTAAGACAGGAATTTCTCTGTTAATAATTGGTGTCTTGGGCTATCTTTTTTGACCACTTCATTTCCAAGATCACATCATCTTTGGAGACAATAGATAACCTTTCTTTAGCCTTGTTATTCTTGGGGAAGTATTTCTACATTACAAATAGTTTCAGTCCTTGGGTTTAGGTAGATCCCTTAGGAAATACTGAGATATGTATTTGAACAACTTCAGGGGGCCTATGCAGGTTAGGCTAGTGAAATCATCCCCTGGAAAAGATGCTGGAGGAGAGCTGAACTAGAGATAGCAGGAAAGACAGTGAAAAAAGCACAAGCTGTGGATAACAGACAGTGGAAAGAACACCACCCATTGGGAAAGAAGAAAAGGTATGGAAAGGTGAGGGAGAGTAGATAGGAGCATCTACAGGAAGCATTGGTCTGGGAGCTTAGTGGAGTTGTAGGAGGTAAGCAGCATAGCTTAGACAGTGTATGTGATGAGAAGCTCCTATATGAGGGAATTGACCTGAATGTTTTCTCCTAGAGTGCTACCTAGAGAAATAACTGTGTAAATCATGAAACTTGCATGGGCCTAATAAATATAAAAATATTTTAAGTGCTTTAAGTGTGCTTTAAGATTTGCTGTTTTGCATAACTTCACATGTACTTTCTTAATGGAGATAGTGGGTGGGGAGGAAGGGAGAGAATCTGGAACTCAAACTTTTAAGAATAAATGTAAAAATTTGTTTTATATGTAACTAAGGAAAATAAAAAAACTTTTAAAAAAGAATAAAAGGATCAGAATCTGTAAAAAAAGATTTACAAAATATTTTACATGTATTCAATTCAATTCAACAAACATTTATTAAGTACCTATTACTCGCTAAGCGCTGGGGATATAAAAAGAGGCAAAAGACATTCCCTGCCCTCAAAGAGCTTACAATCAAATGGAAAAGACAACATGCAAACAAATATATAAAAATCAAGCTATATCAATGATAAATAGGAAATAATTAAAAGAGGGAAAGTACTGGTATTAAGAGAAAATAGGGAAGGCTGCCTACAAAAGGTGTGATGTAGTTGATCCTCATAGCAAGCATGAGAAGTAGGTGCTATTATTATCCCCATTTTAAAGATGAGGAAGCACAGAGAGATTAAGATACAAGGGCACACAGCTAGAAAAGATTTGAGGCTAAATTTGAATTTAAGACTTCCTGACTCCAACATTGTGGAGGAATGCTAGCTGTAGGATATGCTACTTTGTCAGGACTTAGAAATTAGTCCCATCTGTTTCTATTAATTGACAAATAATATTTAATCTTTTGAGTTTTGTAAATTTGTGTGCATAGTTACTCTTGGGCAATTCCAGATACATATTCCCCTAGGTCTGCAGCATAGGGCACTGAGCCAGAGAAGGGAGAAGTCCATCCAAGTGTCCTCAGGTCATTTGTGTCAGGAGGGAGCCACTGATATATGGTTTATAAAAGGAAAGAGGATACATTACTCTGTAGGAATAGAACAAAGATTTTGTTCCAGGGTGAATTTCTACATAATGCAGAGGAAACTCCATGGGAGGTTGACTAACGGGTGATAAACAGCTTTTTCTTTCATGATGGCTATGTATAGCTGGAATCCAAGGAGCCAGCAACAAAGGAAATAAGCTTCATTTCTATTGCTATAAACACCAGGTAGACCAGAGGAGGAAATCTTAGGCTTGTCTATTTGTATCTCAGGTATCCAGCTGTGGCTACCCTGACTGGCTAAAGAAAATTTCAGGTGAGGACATTATACCATGGAAGTGTCAGAGAGTAACATAGTTGACTCACTTCATGAAAGGAGATCAGTGGGCTTCTTGGGAAATATGCATTCTAAGTTCTTTGGGTTATAGAGTCAGTTAGCTACTATGGTAAAGAAAATATAACTTTCATTGATTTACTTACGTTTTATAATATAATTATATATTTATATTAATTTATAATTTATTTTATTATTATAATATTTATTATGATTAATTTATAATTATACTTTATTTTTAAAATAAAAACTATTGTTTTGTATATTGTGACTCATTGACTTATCAATAGGAAATCAGTGTCAAACTTCTGGTCTCTCTACAGGAAAGATTTCTAAGTTCCTGAGGACAGACTTGAGCAGAAGTAAAATTGAAATGAAGCCACAAAATATTGCAAGGTCTTTGCACCTTGCACACCCTAACTGTACATCGTATTGAGCTTATTTACATTTTACAAAGTGTTTTCACTTCTGATAATAATCTCATTATTTTTCTTTTTTTTTTTAAATTTATATTACTGACTTACTTTTCTATTTTTTAAAACAATACTATTTTTTATTATTGCTTTTCTAATGTATCTTGAAATCTAGAAATGCTATGACTTCTTGATTCTTTTATTTTTAAAATTACCTCCAATGTCACAGCAGATTCAGACCTGGGTCTGGAGTAAGGAAACCTGAGTTCAAATTTGACTTTAGGCTTGACCAGCTGTGTGACTCTGGGCAAGTCACTTAATCATGTTTGCTTTAACTTCTTCATTTGTAAAATGAAGTGGGGAAGGAAATGCAAATTGCTTTGTATCTTTGCCAAGAAGACCCCCATGAGAGATCACAAAGAGTTGAATATGATTAAACAACAAATTTTTAGGACAGGGAATAGTAGATAGAGTGCTGGCACAGTGGATAGAGTGATGATCCTGGAGTCAAGAGATCTTGAATTCAAATCTGCTCTCAGACACTAACTATTTGGATGATCGGGTAAATCACCTTACTCTGTTTCAGTTTCCTCATATATGAACTGACCTGGGGAAGAAAATGGAAAATCATCCCAATTACTTTGCCAAGAAAATTACAAATGGCACCATGGAGAATCAGATACAAATGATTCATAAAATGATTCAATAGCAAACACCTTACTATCTTCATTTTACAAATGGAGATTTTGAGATTTAAGGAAGCTGATGCTTTTCCTAGGTCACACAACTAGTAAGTGATAGAAACAAAATTAGAACACTGGTGTTTTGAATACAAGTTCCATGCTTCTTCTTTACAATAGTGAACTATAATGTTCTTTTCTCTAAATTGTAATCATTCTCTGGGAGCAGGTTTCTTGGGGAGCTTCTGGAGACAGCCTTAGTTTCAGTTCAGTTCAATAATCCCAAATGCAGCCAGGAGTCCAAATCCTTTACTGTCTCTTTCCAAATCTTATCTCCTTCACTTGGGGCTCAGCTAGTTTTCTGGAGGCTTTCCGGATCTTGTTTTCAGTGTTCTCCACAGGACAGCCTGCCACCACTTCTCTGTCTTCCTTTGTTCTGCCCAACTTGTGAATCTCCTTGACTGAATCCTGACTCTGACTCTCCTGAAGTCTTCTTTGGTTCTGAGAGCTTCTTGCTTATATGCTGCACACTGAGCACACACCAATCATTACATCACTAGGAAACCATTATTTGTTGTAGGATTAAATCAATGCTAAATTAGATTTAACCATTGTCTCTTCAATTTCACTCAGTACCTTGTTTCAAGTTCTGGCCCTTAATATCTCCGTGTAGGATCATATCAATCATACTGAACCATGCTAAATTAGATAATTATTGTCTCTATCCATTCCAGTGACTTAGCACCTTGTAAGAATCCTAACATCTCCCTTTTTCTTTTGATTTAGAACATAGGGTGGTCATGACCTCCCTGACTTCTCAAGGAGGTGAGAACCCCAAAAAAGAAGGTGATCATGCTTTCCCTGATTGCTCAAAAAAGAAGTGAAAACATCATAAAATGGAGGTGGTCACATCTCCCTGACTTCTCAGGGCAATGAAAACATCAAAGGAAATGGGAAATCAAATCAGATTAGTGGGTTCCTGAAGGGGCTCACTTGAAACAGATATACATAAATCCATCAATATGGGAGGTATTACACATAATTACATAAATTACATAAGCACATAGTAACATAACACATAAGGAATTATACATATCCATAAGTCCTAGAAATACTCCAAAAGGAATCCATTGTCCATTAGTTCATGTGCCAGGAATTTAATAATTCCTGCAAGTTTTAAAGTCCTGCAATAGTCTCATCAACAAGTTTTCATCTCAAGGAATTCAATGATCCCTGCTGGTTTTCAAGAACTACAACAATATAATCTTGTGTTAGGGAAGCCAATGATTCCTGATAGTTTTTCAAGTTCTGCAACAGCCTTTATCATCAGCCTCCGTCAGGTGTTTCTTAGATCTTCTCCTTTGTTTTGAGGTTTTTCTCCTCTTCTGTCTCTCTCCAGGTGCTCTTTGCCACCTATCTGTTTCCTTCTTTATCTGTAAAAATACAAGCAAACCTTCTCTCCCAGGCAGTTAACCTATCTAATTGCCTTTTATTTATCACTTTCTAAATCTCTCTTCATCATCTGGCAATTACATTGGAGCTGTTTGCATTGGACACTGCCCTATTTGTTTAAAAGGCCTGTATTCTCCCCAGTTGTAAACCCTTTCTGCTATCTGATTGCTTTTCTGTTGGTTAATCATGTAATCCCTTTCTGCCATGTGATTGCTTTTTGGATGATAGATCACATCAGAGTCCTGACCATCTAAACTCAGCTGCCATCATGCCCCACCTATCTTTTTATTGAGGTTTTGGAGGTGGGCCCCACCTCTCATTTCTCTGGGTCAATCTACATTCTGAGGCCCAGTGGAAGCCTGTTAGGTTCTTACTAAGTGCTAATGAGATAATGAGATATTAGGTTCTTACTAAGTGCTAAGTCTGTTCTTAACAATTCTCTAGTTCCGGCCTTTACTGGGACTTTTACTTGTGAACTCCTGGGGAGGAGCTTGCATGCTTAGGAGGAGCAAGTTCATTGGTTGAAGTAATTTTTCCCAGAAGCCCTTGTGTTATCCCATGCCCATTCTCGGGAGGATAAAAGAAGGCGGCACTAGAGAGATAGAGTCTTGTCTGGACCAGACTTGAGGTGGCTCTCTGGAGGAAAGAAGAGTCTCTTCAGAGGAGCTAGTCCAGACCTTTGCATTTAAGGACTTATTCTGAGCCCTTCAGAGGAGCTAGACCGGACCATCGCAGAAGCCCTTATGGCATTTTGGACATGGGGTTTTATGTCTTCTCTCAGCCTGTCTTCTCACTCTATCTCTATATCTATACTGAGCTCTTAGATGTCCAACTTTTCCACATTGAAAACATTGACGAGATTCTCTAGAAGTTCCTTGCCAGGAGGGATCCCGTCTTTCCATGTTCATCATAGTCTGAGTATAATAAGCATTTGTGGCCACTGTAGCATAGCATCTTATGATCTCCTCTAAAGGAGCATCTTTGTGTAGTTCCCATATAATTCTTTTGCAAACCTCATTGGCATTTTCTATAACCAAATGTCTAATCATTATTTCTGTAGCTGCATTTTCTCCAATGATTCTTGTTACAGCTGTTTGCAAAAGTCCCACAAAATCCACAAAAGGTTCATTGGGATCTTGCTCTATTTTTGTGAAGGGTTCACCTCCATCTTTCTGTCTGGGGAGGGAACTCCAAGCTTTTGTTGCAGCCTTAGAAATTTGCTCATACATTGTTATGGGATAATTAATCTGTTCTGAATTCTCTCCATTCTGACCTTCTTCTGCTAGTTGGTCAAAAGTGATTTGTACATTAACTCCTGTTTGCCTATTGTATTTGGCTTGAATCCTATAATTCATGATACTCTGAAAGCCACAACAAGTTTTATCCAGGTTCCAAACATATCCTTGCTATAGATTTCCAATCATTAGGGTTTAGGATTTCATAAGCCAAATTATCCTCTCCTTTTTTGCCTTAACCAATGCTTTTTCTTGTCATAGGCTGCTTAATAGGTGGTTCTGATTGCTTTACTGCCTCTCCCCCTCCTCCTTCTCCCTCTCCCACGAAGGGTTAATTGAGGGAGGTAAGTCAGGGGATTGGAAATGATCTAATTTCTCCTGCTGTGAATTCTTATCTGATTCTTTGTCATTTTCACCTAGTTTAGTTGTATTCTCCCCCTCCTGCTCTTTCTTCTTTTTCCTTAGTCTAACACTTATATAATTTCTTAAAGCCACTTGTATTAAATTGTATGCATAAAATGTATCTTTGGAAATTGTGTTTGGATTGGAATTGTAGTATTCACCTAGTTGCTCTCCTACTAATTTCCACTCAACTGGATTCAATTCTTTCTCTTTAGAGAATCAAGGAGATATGTACTCTACAGTATTTAAAATTTCAGTGATCTCCTCCCAGGTTACAATTAAACCTTGATTTATTTTTTTTATCAGTCTGACCAAGTTTTGACACATTTTCCTTGAACTGGAAAAGCAGGCTGTTTTCTAAACATCTGTCCCATTTTAAGTGAAGCACTAGTTTAGCCTTTTAACAAAGTTTTCTTGTTGTACTCACCCTAATTTCTGGGTATGGAGACTTTTCCTCTGAAATCAGGATCAGAGGCTTTTCCACTGAAATCAAGATTGTGTTTGTCCCTGTTCGGGCACCAAAATGTAATGTTCTTTTCTCTAAATTGTAATCATTCTCTGGGAACAGGTTTCTTGGGGAGCTTCTGGAGACAGCCTTAGTTTCAGTTCAGTTCAATAATCCCAAATACAGCCAGGAATCCAAATCTTTTATTGTCTCTTTCCAAATCTTATCTCTTCACTTGGGGCTCGGTTAGTTTTCTGGAGGCCTTCTGGATCTTGGTTTCAGTGGACAGCCTGCCACCACTTCTCTGTCTTCCTTTGTTCTGCCCAACTTGTGAATCTCCTTGACTGAATCCTGACTCTGACTCTCCTGAAGTCCTCTTTGGTTCTGAGAGTTTCTTGCTTATATGCTGTACACTGAGCACACACCAATCATTACATCACTAGGAAACTATTATTTGTTATAGGATTAAATCAATGCTAAATTAGATTTAACCATTGTCTCCTCAATTTCACTCAATACCTTGTTTCAAGTTCTGGCCCATAACATCTCCTTGTAGGATCAGATCAATCATACTGAACCATGCTAAATTAGATAATTATTGTCTCTATCCATTCCAGTGACTTAGCACCTTGTAAGAATCCTAACAGTGAACTACTAGGATCAAAAGATTTCTATCTGTAAGGAGCCTTAGAGAACATGTAACTCTTTTTACAGATAAATAAATCAAGCCAGGTAAGTCAAGTGAATTGTTAATGGTGTTACAAATAGGAAACAGGAAAACCAGATTAAAAACTAAGTCCTTTGACATCATATCCAACATTCTTCATCACTCAAAATATTTAAATATTGGACAAGATATGTGTTTTTTACTTATAGCTATGAGACTCTGGACAAGCCGTTCAATTCATGAATCTTTAGATTTCATATTTGTGCTCTGCTTAATTTTGAGATTTATAAGGATAAAATGAGATAATGCAAACTATGTAAATCATAAGCAACATAAACATAATGTTGACAATCAGTTACACTATCAATAGATTTTGTGGATCACATTGGAAGATGGATTAGAAAATTTTCTAAAGTTTCTTCTAAAGGCAAAGTTCAGTGATCCTGGACCTACTTCAAGTCAAAGACCTACCTTCAAAGCAGAAGGATGCTGATCTGGTGAAGGAAGGAGTCACTATAGTTGTTATTATGTTCTTTAGGTTTCTAGATAGTCCAACATTCCTGTCATGGTCACAACCCTAACTTGGCTGTTCTTGGGCTATGGCTTAGTGAGAGACAGGGTAAGAAAACAAAAATAATTTGCTTAAGACTAGTGAAGAGCCACAGAGATAAGGAAAACTCTTTTATGTTGAACATGAAAACTACATCACATTCAACATCTACCCAGAATTGTCTCTGGTTTTATTATCCTTTCCCCCATAATAGCTAGAAATTCACTGACAAGCACAATAATGTATCAAGAAGTAATCTGTGAGGGGCAACTAGGTGGAAGCAGTGGATAGAGCATCAGCCCTGAAGTCAGGAGGACCTGAGTTTAAATCTGGCCTCAGACATTTAGCACTTTACATTTCCTAGCTGTGTGATTCTGGGCAAGTCACTATTATTTTGCCTCAGCAAAATAATAATAATAATAATAATAATAATAATCTCTGAGAAAAACACTGTTGGCTGTGTGGGGATGAAAAAAGAACAACCTTCCCTGTCTTCTCAATCTCTTGGGGTTAGCACTTTTAATCCTTTGTTTTCCTTCTAAAAATGCAGCTAAATATAAATATGAACATTAGAAATACTAATAGAGTAGTGACATTTATGCAATGCTTACAATTTATAGAGTGAATAACCATCCACTTCAAATGATTCTGCCATATAGGATAGGGTAAACATCATTCTCACTTGATAAATGAAGAAAATGAGATTTGGAAAAATTGACATATAATCTGTTGGGAGAATCAGTATTACTTAGCCGTCCCTGCTCTTTCACATGCTTATGGTTATTCATTTTGTGATTAGATTACTGGCCACAGAGGAATGAAGAGAAGAAAGGTAAAGCAGATGGAAGTAACCCCCAGGATAGGATGTGAGCACTGAGCAGAGTATGGGTGTGGGAAGACAGATATAGGTGTTCAGAAAAAGTAATCATGAAAGCACGAAGATTGATTCTAACTTGGAGGCTGCAGGGAGTGGCCAGTTAGGGGAAACTCAAAATTGAGGGGTAGCTTACCATTAGTGAGGGAGACTAGTTCAGAGAGCTTTTTGAAAGCAATAAATTAGAGAAGCATTACACATGGATATAGGAGGAAAAAGTGTATCTCTATCTAAAAAAGTTAATTGTAATCATTTCTTATAAACCTACTTCTTTCCAAAATAGCATATTTCTATTGTGGGCACTATACTTTACCTAGTCTCCAAGTTTGCAATCACACTATTATCCATGCTCATTCACTCTATATATCTGATCAATGCTGCCATCTCTCCCTTCACAATGTCTGTCATTCATGTCATCACACATCTATCACTATGGCTCAGGACCTCATCTTTTCTCACCAGGACTATTGCAGCAGCTTTCTAAGTTGTCTGCCTGCTAAGAGAAATAAGAATAGGAAGTCAGGGAGATTAGATAGAAGAGCAGGAAGGTCGGAAATCTAGCTTCACTATCTGATGGTAATGTTCTAACTTCAGGGTCTCTCAGGTATTCCATGATGGGAACTAAGGGAGGAGGAGGAACACAGACCTGTTAAGTAAGAAGGTTCAGATTTCTCTCAGTTCTCAGGAGCATCACTGTCTGATTCTTCACCCTAGATCCAATTCTTCAGCCTAGACAGAGATAGGTATTGAAGAGAATGATAAAGAACTTGTACAGAGGCTATTGGTGTTAAAGGGCCAGTGATCTAACTCACTGGACATTGCTTCCTGGAAACCATTGCTACTATTTCTTCTTCTTTTTCCTCTTTTGTATCCTTTCCCCATCCTCTTCTTTCAGGCATTTAACCAAATAGTTCCCTTTCCACTTCCATAATCTATTGCATTTGACCAGAGTTTATATCTTCCCTGGCTCCATGTGGAATAAAACAGTTTTATAGATTCTTCCATAGCTCCTCCTTGAAACAAGAACAGTCTTTAAGATTTTCTAAGGATTTTTAATGATAGTAGCAATAGGAAATAAGGAGTAAATGATTTCTTCCTAGACTCCATGAAACAATTTCTCTTTTTTTTTCCCCACTTAGACCTTGCAAGTAAAGAGTGATAATGGGAAGTATTTGCATAGACACAAATGTGAAGTAAGAGTCATTTGATAAGAAGAGTAGAATTAGGTGGTATGGACATTTATTTCATCAAAGAATCTATAGCAGAAAAGGATGTTTTCTGAAGAACAGAAAATTGGAGACTGTAATGAGTAGTGGGAATGCTGTTAAGGAAAACAAGGCTTGGGCTGAGTTAGCAGCAATGATGGAGAGAAAGACAGATTTATCTCTTCTCTCTGCCTTTCACAACCTCTTCAATACATCCCTGTTCTGGAGCAGAAATAGATAAATATAGAGGAAAAAAATAGGTGTTTTTATTGATCTAGGGAATGCTCAGTGAAGAATTTCCTCTACCAAAGCTGGATCTGTCACATTTTCTGTAACTTGTAGTCTCAAAGAGTTGCTCATAGCAACTAAGAAGTTAAGTCACTTACCCAGAGCCATAGTCAGAGGAAGGACTTGATTCCTTGATCTTCCTAGCTCTGAATCCAGCTTTCTCTCCATTCCTAAAGTATACCTCTCTGCAAGTACTAGAACAGGATGGAAAATCATAATATTTCTTTTTTTTTTTTTTTTTTTTTGTTCTTCAAATCATAGATGAAATTTATTCTTGACAAAATAATTTTTTTTAAAATTTTTTTTATTATATATATATATATATATTTTATAATATTATCCCTTGTATTCATTTTTCCAAATTACCCCCCCTCCCTTATTCCCTCCCCCCGACGACAGGCAATACCATACATTTTACATGTGTTACAATATAGTCTAAGTACAATACATGTGTGTGAATATCATTTTCTTGTTGCACAATAAACATTAGAATCCGAAGGTACATGCAACCTGGGCAGACAGATATTAGTGCTAACAATTTACATTCCCCTCCCAGTGTTTCTTCTCTGGGTGTATCTACCCCTGTCCATCATTGATCAACTGGAAGTGAGTTGGATCTTCTTTATGTTGAAGATTTCCACTTCCATCAGAATACATCCTCATACAGCATCGTTGTTGAAGTATACAGTGATCTTCTGGTTCTGCTCATTTCACTCAGCATCAGTTGATCTAAGTCTCTCCAACCCTCTCTGTATTCCTCCTGCTGGTCATTTCTTACTGAGCAATAATATTCCATAACTTTCATATACCACAATTTACCCAACCATTCTCCAACTGATGGACATCCATTCATCTTCCAGTTTCTAGCTACAACAAAAAGAGCTGCCACAAACATTTTGGCACATATATGTCTCTTTCCGCTCTTTAGTATTTCTTTGGGATATAATCCCAGTAGTAGCGCTGCTGGGTCAAAGGGTATGCACAGTTTGATAACTTTTTGGGCATAATTCCAGATTGCTCTCCAGAATGGCTGGATTCTTTCACAACTCCACCAGCAATGTATTAGTGTCCCAATTTCCCCACATCCCCTCCAACATTTGTCATTATTTGTTCCTGTCATCTTAGCCAATCTGACAGGTGTGTAGTGGTATCTCAGAGTGGTCTTAATTTGCATTTCTCTGATCAGTAGTGATTTGGAACACTCTTTCATGTGAGTGGATATAGTTTCAATTTCTTCCTCTGAGAATTGTCTGTTCATATCCTTTGACCATTTATCAATTGGAGAATGGTTTGGTTTCTTATAAATTATGGTCAGTTCTCTATATATTTTGGAAATGAGACCTTTGTCAGAACCTTTGTTTTTAAAAATATTTTCCCAATTTGTTACTTCCCTTCTAATCTTGTTTGCATTAGTATTATTTGTACAGAAACTTTTTAGTTTGATGTAATCAAAATCTTCTATTTTGTGATCAATAATGATCTCTAGTTCTCCTCTGGTCATAAATTCCTTCCTCCTCCACAAGTCTGAGAGGTAGATTATCCTCTGTTCCTCTAATCTATTTATTATCTCCCTCTTTATGCCTAAATCATGGACCCATTTTGATCTTATCTTGGTATATGGTGTTAAGTGTGGATCCATATCTAATTTCTGCCATACTAATTTCCAGTTTTCCCAACAGTTTTTTCCGAATAATGAATTTTTATCCCTAATGTTGGAATCTTTGGGTTTGTCAAAGATTAGATTGCTATAGATGTACCCTTTTTTGTCCTTTGTATCTAATCTGTTCCACTGATCTACCGGTCTATTTCTTAGCCAATACCAAATGGTTTTGGTGACTGCTGCTATATAATATAGCTTTAGATCAGGTACACTTAGACCACCTTCCTCTGAGTTTTTTTTCATTAGTTCCCTTGCAATTCTTGATCTTTTATTCTTCCATATGAATTTTGTTGTTATTTTTTCTAGGTCATTAAAATAGTTTCTTGGGAGTCTGATTGGTATAGCACTAAATAAATAGATTAGTTTGGGGAGTATTGTCATCTTTATTATATTCGCTCGGCCTATCCAAGAGCACTGAATGTCTTTCCAATTATTTAAATCTGATTTTATTTTTGTGGCAAGTGTTTTGTAATTTTTCTCATATAATTCCTGACTTTTCTTTGGTAGATGGATTCCCAAATATTTTATACTATCAACATTTGTTTGGAATGGAATTTCTCTTTGTATCTCTTGCTGTTGCATTTTGTTAGTGATATATAAAAATGCCGAGGATTTATGTGGATTTATTTTGTATCCTGCCACTTTGCTGAAATTTTGAATTATTTCTAGTAGCTTTTTAGCAGAGTCTTTGGGGTTCTCTAAGTATACCATCATGTCATCTGCAAAAAGTGATAGTTTAATTTCCTCATTTCCTACTCTAATTCCTTGAATCTCTTTCTCGGCTCTTATTGCCGAGGCTAGCGTTTCTAGTACTATATTGAATAGTAATGGTGATAGTGGGCAACCTTGTTTCACTCCTGATCTTACTGGGAAAGGTTGCAGTTTATTTCTATTGCATATTATGCTTACTGACGGTCTTAAATATATACTCCTGATTATTCTAAGGAATAATCCATTTATTCCTATACTCTCAAGAGTTTTTAGTAGGAATGGATGTTGGATTTTGTCAAATGCTTTTTCTGCATCTATTGAGATGATCATATGGTTCTTATTAATTTGATTATTAATATGGTCAATTATATTAATAGTTTTCCTAATATTAAACCAGCCCTGCATTCCTGGAATAAATCCTACTTGATCATAGTGTATTATCTTGGAGATGATTTTCTGAAGTCTTTTTGCTAATATCTTATTTAAGATTTTAGCATCAATATTCATTAAGGAGATTGGTCTATAATTTTCTTTCTCAGTTTTCGATCTACCAGGTTTAGGTATCAGTACCATGTCTGTGTCATAAAAGGAATTTGGTAGGACTCCTTCATCCCCTATTTTTTCAAATAATTTATATAACATTGGGGCTAATTGTTCTTTAAATGTTTGGTAGAATTCACATGTGAATCCATCTGGCCCTGGGGATTTTTTCCTGGGGAGTTGATTAATAGCTTGTTCTATTTCTTTTTCTGAAATGGGACTATTTAAGCAATTTATCTCCTCCTCTGTTAATCTAGGGAGCCTATATTTTTGGAGGAAGTCATCCATTTCACTTAAGTTATCAAATTTATTGGCATAAAGTTGGGCAAAGTAACTCCTTATTATTTCTCTAATTTCCTCTTCATTGGTGGAAAGATCCCCCCTTTTCATTTGTAAGACTATCAATTTGATTTTCCTCTTTCTTTTTTTTTGATCAAATTTACCAAAGGTTTATCTATTTTATTGGCTTTTTCATAAAACCAACTCTTGGTTTTATTTATTAATTCAATAGTTTTTTTACTTTCAATTTTATTGATTTCTCCTTTTAATTTTTGTATTTCGAGTTTAATTTTTTGGTTGGGGGTTTATAATTTGGTCTTTTTCTAGCCTTTTAAGTTGTAAGCCCAATTCGTTAATCTTCTCTTTCTCAATTTTCTTCAAATAAGCCTCTAAAGATATAAAATTTCCCCTTATTACCGCTTTAGCTGCATCCCAAAGATTTTGATATGATGTCTCATCATTATCATTATCTTGGGTGAAATTGTTAATTGTTTCTATAATTTGCTCTTTCACCCAGTCATTCTTTAAGATGAGATTATTCAGTTTCCAATTACTTTTTGGTCTATTTACCCCTAACTTTTTACTGAATGTAGCTTTTATTGCATTGTGATCTGAGAAGAAGGCATTTATTATTTCTGCCTTCCTACATTTAATTTTGAGATCTTTATGTCCTAGTATATGGTCAATTTTTGTATAGGATCCATGAACTGCTGAGAAGAAAGTATATTCCTTCCTATTGCCATTCAGTTTTCTCCAAAGGTCTATCATACCTAGTTTTTCTAATGTTCTATTTACTTTTTTAATTTCTTTCTTGTTTGTTTTGTGGTTTGATTTGTCTAAATCTGAGAGTGCAAGGTTGAGATCTCCCACTATTATAGTTTTACTGTCTATTTCTTCTTGCAGTTCTCTTAACTTTTCCTTTAGAAAGTTAGATGCTATACCACTTGGTGCATATATGTTTAGTATTGATATGGCTTCATTATTTATGCTACCTTTCAGCAGGATATAGTTTCCTTCCTTATCTTTTTTAACGAGATCTACTTCTGCTTTTGCTTGATCTGAGATAAGGATAGCTACCCCTGCTTTTTTGGCTTTACCTGAAGCATAATAGGCTCTGTTCCAACCTTTTACCTTTACTCTGTATGTATCTCCCTGCTTTAAGTGTGTTTCCTGTAGGCAACATATTGTAGGGTTCTGCTTTTTGATCCAATCTACTATCTGTCTCCGTTTGATGGGATCGTTCATCCCATTTACATTTACAGTTAAAATTACTAATTCTGTATTTCCTGCCATCGTATTATCCCCAGATTATGCTTTTTTCCCTTGACCCCCCTGATCCCCCTCCCCGATATTTAATTTACAGACCCCCCTTGTGACGCGCAACCCTCCCTCTTTTTTTTTTTTTTTTTTTTTTTTTAGGATCCCTCCCCCCTCCCTCCAAGTCCCTTCACTTATTCCCCTTTTCCTTTTCCCTTTTCCTCTCCCCCCTTTTAATGAGGTGAGAGAAAATTCTCTGAAAAACAAATATGTTAATTATTTACTCTTTGAGCCTCTTCTGATGAGAGTAAGATTCACACAATGATTCTCCCCCTCACTAAGTTCCCTCAGATATGGTGTATTTTCTATGTCTCTTCCTGGGATGTAGTTTCCCTCTTTTTATCACTCCTTCCCCTTTTTCGGAACCGACCTCCTTCCCTTTACTACACCCCCCTTTTTTTCTTTTATATCAGTAAAATCAAATTATCCTTGAGTATTTTTTATATACCCACAACAGAGTTACAGTTCTCAAGGGTTCTGTGTACCTTTTTCTGTTTCTCTTCAGTCTTGTGGATGTAGATCAAATTTTTTGTTTAAGTCTGGTTTTTTTCTTAGAAACATATAGAATTCCTCTGTTTCATTGAATGACCATCTTCTTCCGTGGAAAAAGATGCTAAACTTAGCTGGGTAGTTCATTCTTGGTTGCAGTCCTTGATCTTTTGCCTTACGGAATATCAGGTTCCAGGCCCTTCTATCTTTTAATGTGGAGGCAGCCAGATCTTGGGTGACCCTTATTGTGGCACCTTGGTATTTAAATTGTTTTTTTCTAGCTGCTTGCAGGATTTTCTCCTTTGTGTGGCAATTCTGCAGCTTAGCCACAATATTCCGTGGTGTTCTTTTTTTAGGGTCTATTTCAGAAGGAGTTCGATGAATTCTTTCCACATCTACTTTCCCTTCTGTTTCTATTATCTCTGGACAGTTCTCTTTGATAATTTCCTGTAAAATAGAATCTAGGCTCTTTTTTTGGTCATAGTTTTCTGGAAGTCCAATAATCCGCAGATTATCTCTCCTAGATCTATTTTCCAGGTCTATAGATTTTCCCAGTAAGTATTTGACGTTGTTCTCCAGCTTCTCATTTTTTTTGTTTTGTTTGACTGATTCTTGGGTTCTCTGTGAATCATTCATTTCTATTTGTTCCATCCTGACTTTTAAGGAGTTATTTTCTTCTTTCACAGTTTTTAGTTCTTTTTGTAAATGCCCAATTTCGTTTTTAAATGAATTATTTTGCTCTATTGAATTTTTTTCCATTTCCCTAATTTTTTTTTTTTGAGAATTATTTTCTTTTTCCAATTCAGATATTCTATTTTCTTGAGACTTTTTTATCTTTTCCAATTCAGAAATCCTACTTTCCTGTGTTTTTTTAACCTTTTCTAATTCACTAATTTTGTTTCCCTGCATCTCCTGTGAATTCTTTATTTTTTCCAACTCCAATTTCAGGACGTTGTTATTCTCTATCATAACTTCCCTTTCCTTGCCCCATTTTTCTTCGATCTCCCTCAATTTCTTAAGAGCTTCTTCTAGGAGAGAGTTATGTGATGGGGGGCAGGAATCGTTCCCCTTTAGGTTGTTATCTTCTGAATCTTTGCTGTTAACTTCCTCGGGGTTGGGTACCCGCTCTTTCTCTGTATAGAAGGAATCTATAGTTTTTCTAGCTTTTTTGCTCATACTTAAAAAATGTTTTGGGGTCTGTCCCTGGGGTAGGAAATTATTTACTTCTTTACCAGCTTCCTCCCAGACCGGATGGATGCAGCGGCCCCTGCGCCCGCGCTAAGAGAGAGCTCTGGGAGAGAGTTCCCCACCCCCTCCCTGGAAGTGCCTCAGAGGTGATTAGCACTGCTGTGCTTTGAGGGCGTAGAATAGTGAAGACAGCAAGAAGCTCAGCCTATGTGTCCGGGTGGGGAGTGGATGTCTGCAGCAGGTGACGTGAGAAGCCCCTGCGCTCAAACTGGAAGTGTCTGCCAGAAACCGCGGTCCCTAGTTCAAAGGTTCCGCTTCTCTGGGACTTCCTGGAGCTGAGTTCCACTCCCTCCAGCTAAGCTAGGCCGTGTGTGTTGCCTTGGGCCGTATCCACCCACTTGTCAGTCTCTTAACTATTCTCAGGAGGTAGCTGAGGCCACACCCCCTGGTGCCGAGTCTGCCGAGTCAGGGGGGGGGGGGGGGGGAATCTAATCTGAGTTTTAAAATATTTTGGCTTTCTCTTCTGAACTGCTAAATAATTAGCAGAGAAGAGCTAACAGCCTGTGCCAGATTCCTTTACCTCAGTGGCTTCTCTGATCCCAGAGCCCCTCCCAGTGCAATGGGCGCAGTGTGCCCCTACCCCACCGTCTGTGCTGGTCTTTCTTATTCCTCCCCTGAGAACTGACCTTTCCTGTTGAAACTCCAGATTCTCTTCAGCTGGTAAGTCGTGCTTCCAGTCCTTGTGGTATCTATCAGTCCTGAGCTAATTTTGAGACTTAATTTATCTAATTGGTTGTGAGGGAGTGAGGACGTTCACTGAGTCGTGTGTTTCTTCTCCGCCATCTTGGCTCCGCCCCCGAAAATCATAATATTTCCAGGCATCATAAGAATCTGAAACCTCCAGGGGAAAAATAAGAGATGAGAGGATGGAAACTTCATACCGAGAAAGGCAAGGGACCATCAAAATAAGGCTGGGGAAAGCTAGAGAAAATCCTTTTCTTCCCAGACTATTTACATGTTAGAGACATGCATAAGTTAGGGAATGCCTGCTTTTCTCAAAAAACAAAACAAACAACAAAAACAAAAACAAAAAAACTTTGTGCTTTAATCCGTGTATAGCCATACACACACACACACACACACACACACACACACACACACACACACACACACATTTAATTTTGAGGTCCTTAATAGAAAAAAATATGTTATAGTTATTCTCAGGATAGTGTGGCTTAACTGGGTCTTGTGCCAAGCATTTTACAAACTCATTTTCCCCTCCACTGCTTTTCGCCATTTTACCAGTTGATGCTACTCATCATTTTTTGTCATCTTCCTCTGTAATGGTTTGCAGATGTGCTTATTTTCTAAACTGATATTGTCCTTGGATGCTATGTCTTTCTGCTTGATGAGAAGCTTTCACATCACTGACTGAAATGGTTTCCAGGTTCTTTTTGCCTCCTTATTGTAGTGACTTTTCTATTTAAAACTCTTCTAAGAAACTGTGATAAATGTCTTTACTTTCCTCCATTTCCTCATTTTTCAAAGTTTAAATCTTATTTAACTAAGATATGTTCAGTTTATTATAATTATAAATAGTATCTTCTTATCTTTAGCCTTTTCTAATTTGATATTGATTTTTTCTTTCTCTTTAGTCAGTTGATTATCTGATTACATTCAGCTGACTGGCAGGTGTCTAAGACTAAAATATTTCTGCTCTTAATAATCAGACACTTTCTGTCATTATAGTTTCAATTTCATTTCTTTCATGATTGTCCATCATTTCCAGTCTTAGGTATTTCTGATAATATCTTTTATTCTTTTTCTCCTGTGTAATTCTCTTTAGATAATTTACTGTAATCTACTCATATTCACCATGCACACTTTCATTGCCTATTGAATGGCCCATATTTCATTTTTTCATCAGAAGGAAGTGCTGTTCTATAATTAGAACCATAGAAATCACCAATAAGAAATTGTTGTTAAAAATATGGACTTTTCAGGGAAAAGCTTGAGGTCATTAAAAGCAATATACAATTCCCCAAATGCAACATAATCCATTTGCTCCCCTTCAGTTAGGCCCAATTTATCATATATAGATAGACTACCTATTTCTAGGATATATGTATTATTGGGCAACTTCTAGGCACTATTCAATTAATTGTAAATTTTCATCTGTTCAATAAGTTCAATAAGTCTTTATCCACTTAGTTTTTCTTGTGTAAATAGGCTGGATTATTTTCAGTAATTATGGGTACCTTTTAGGAAGTTCTACAATGTTGTAAAGCTTGCTGCAATTAGTTCAGTCATATACAAATAAGAACATCTGGAGGGCCTAATAAACATAGGGATCATCTTTTGGCTTAAGTTCTTTGTGGGCATCCTCTATGACAGCAGCAAATGCATTTGGTGATTATGTTTCTCTAAGTCTGTCAGTAATCATAAGGTAATCAAAATAATTTCCATTTTTATATCAGAGATGCATAGCTAGTAGTGAGAAGAAGAGGTAATTAATGGACAACTTCTGTGTTCCATTTTGTCTAGTTAGTGTCAAAAGATCTAGAAAGAGATATCTAACATAGTGAGTAGCCTCTTTTAAAAGTTTTATGTCAATCTTTCATTTTTTATGCCATCATAAATTCCTTATTTTACCTTTTCTTATAATAAAGAAAAATAGCTAAGTGAAACTGACCAACCAAAAGCTATCTGGAACATATCACTCCTATCACTTCCCACCTGGTTACCAATAGGATGGAAATTGCGTTTATCATCTGATCTCTAAGATCAATATTAGTCAGTGCAATTTATCTGAACTAGGCTACTTTTCTGTCAGAATCCTGTCTATTTTACATTCTTACATGTTTTCTGTCTTCTAGCGATTTCAGAGTGATAATAGGGAGGAAGCTATATTTCTCTTTATTCTCCTTGTTTCCCTTAGACTACATTTTCCTTTCTAATACATTATAACGTCTGTACCACATACCTAGTATTCACTATTTAAATTAGCAAAAAGAGCTTATATTTTTACAGATGAATAAACTGAGGTTATTTGAAAGAAAGTGACATCCAAAATTACACAGCTAATAAGTGATAGAGCTGGGCACGAAAATTGTGTCTTTGTGAGAATTAATAGTGTTTTCTTTATTCTGCCTTGTTGCTCTGAAAGAATTCTCACAGCTCCTGCCTTGTGGTGGGGAGCAATTTACCAATATTAAACACAACTTCCCTCTGATTTAATTTCAGAGTTTTCAGAGGGAATCAGAGAATAGCTATACTAAAGAAAAGAGAAAAAAATAAGATTAGGGTGAAAAAGCTAATAGATTAGACAATTTACTTTGAAAAAAAATTAAGTCTGGTGGGGTTTGATTACCTGCTGCACATAAAGGGTTACTAGATGGAGAAAACTGAATTTTCTCCAGCTGCTTCTTCATATTCACAGGTAAATGCTCTGAAATTATTGCACACCTGCATATGGATGGGTTAGCTATAAAAAAAGAAGCCTCACAATAGCCAATCCCAAGGAAACTTGTCTACTTTTTGAGAGATATTAAATTTATCATGAGATCATTGTAGATCTGAAAGGTACAATTATGATGATTTAGTCTTACCTACAGGTCAGAATAAATACCACTTTAACCACTACCTCCATGCTACACTTAAGGAAGCTGAAGTCTAGAGTCCAAAGCTGGTGTTAAAAAAGCACAGGTAGGATTAGAATCTGGGTCTTCTCTCAGGCAATTGTGTCTACTAGTAGAAAGCATGTGAGACTTGGATCCAGTCTGAATTGTTATATTCTGCTTTCAACACTTACTAGTTTTGTGGCTATGGAGACAAGAGAGTTGCTTATTATTATTATTTTTTAGCCTCAAGTTCTTAATTACCTTAATTCATGCCTGTAGTAATAGCTATCTCTATCTCCTGGGGTAGTTGTGAAGATGGGATGTATATAGAGCATCACAAAAGAGTCAGCTGTTATTTTCTCTCTAAGACATATCAAGAGTTCTGTAAACCTTAAGGACTATATATAAAATATTTATCTATTTATTATTATTTGTCTTTGTGAGGTACAATATTTCTTCCATCCTTCTAGTCATATATTTCCAATGTTAGTGCAAAGAGAATTGGCTCAGGAGTAAAAGTTCCTAGGTTCAAATCCTTTCTCTGAGACTGCCTGTATGATCTTAAAGGTAAAAAGAGCTTATTAATGTTGATGGCTCCTGAGATCCCTTCCGGCTCTAAAGGTAAGATCTTTGAAAGACACTATGATACCATGACTTATTCCCTCTAATTGAAATTCTCTACTATGCTCATTCCCTGCTAGTGTTTAATTCTTAATACTCCTTACTCAGGACATCTACATAGTGCCATAGTGCACAGAGTACCTGGCATGGAGTCAGAAGACTCATTTTCACGAGTTCAAATCTAGCCTCAGAGCACTTACTAACTGTGTGACCCTGGGCAAGTCACTTAACCCTATTTACATCAGTTTCTTCATCTGTAAAATGAGCTAGAAAAAGAAAGAACAAACCACTCCAATATCTTTACTACAAATGTCTCAAATGGAGTCATAAAGAATTGGACATGATTGAAAAACATTATTCCTTACCCAAATTGAATTTCACTCATTCCCTTTTTCTTTTCTTTATTTCTGCTTTGCTGCTTCTCCAAGTTGCACAAGGTGCCTGTTTCTCCCTATGTATCACTGTAATCATTGATAATGCTTGATGCAGCTTTTTAAAAAATGAGAAGAGATAAGAAAGTTCTGAGCATTTTTTTGTTATCTGCTTCTTTATTTAATTTGTGCCCTGGTTTTCATTGCATTGGAAGATATCAGCCTTTCCTTCCTCACCTCCTACCTCCATATCAGCAGTCATCTTGATTCCTCCTATATTTTAAAATTGTGCCTTTTCTCTTCTCACTAACACAAATTAAATTAACCCCAAACAAGGCAATGTCAATAAACCATGCAAGAATATGAGTCAAATTCTGAGTAAAAATATTTTAATTGAAATTTTTTTAAAAGGACGCCAAAATTGTCTTGCAATTAACAAAATCTACCAACTGAAGGAGATCTTAGAGATCATCTTTTCCAGCCTCATCATTTTACAGCTGATGAGTCTGAAATTGAAAAAAGTGAAGCATTTTGATCCAAAGGACAAAGCTGATTAAATGACACAGTCCCAGATTTTTCCTTCTTATTCCAAGAATAGTGCTTTTCACTACTATGATGCTTCTAATCTATTGAAGCACTGAAAACTGACTATATTTTCACTCAATTATTTTTTAATTTGAGGGAAGATACTGTTGTGAGAGATAAAGTAATTGAATTCAAATGATCATGTTTATTTCCAAGTTCAATTTACAGTTCAATACTATTAGGTTCTTTTTGGAATGATTGCTTGTTTCCAGTATAGGGACACATTTCCTCCATGTTTTATTACTGTTCACTTGTGGGCACTTTTCAAATTCAAACAATAATTTAGAAGTTTGGCTTTGAAAAAATTTCATCTCCAAGGGCCATATCTGCCCTTGATCTACAGATGCAGCTTTCATTGATATTAATGAGAATTATTTCCAAGAACTGAGAGTAGCAAATGCTCCAGAGGTTTCCTGGAAGCAGTGATGTGATTAATGCTGCCTTTACTTCCAAATACTTCTATGTGCAGCTGGTATCTGGACTTGGGCTTTCAGCCCCTTCTCTTCAACTCCACCCCTCCTCCTGTCATTTCCCTCACTTTTCTTCATTTTCATGCACATTTGAAGTCAATGCACGTCTTTCAGAAACTGTAAGAATCTCACAGAATTGACTAATTTTATGTGGATCATGCAGATGTATGGGCACATAGCAATTAGCCTCAGCCAGCCAGAATAGCTGATGAAATACAATTAACAATTCTTTTGCTTCAATGCAATGTACTGTCAATAATGGATGATATCATGTCACATTGGCCTGAAAAGAATACTGATCCTACTGCATTAAAAGAAGTCATTGCTGATGTCAGTCACTACATTTTTCACAAACAGAATGACAATTATAAAATAACAATAGCTAGCATTTCTCTAGCATTGTAAAATGTTATTAAGAGATAAGTGCTATTATTATTGTTATTTACAGATAGGGAAACTGTGGCAGACTGAGTTTAAGTGACTTGCCTACAGTCATACTAGTATGACTCTGAAACCAGATTTGAATTTGGATCTTTCTAACCACAGTTGTACAAAAGAAGACTCCACCATCTATTGGGGAATCCCTTTTCCATAAGGATTATGGACTTGAGAATATCTTACATGACATTGGGAACATCTTTTTTGATATTGATAATCAGAGAATCATTAAATCAAGTTTTCTCTGTGACTATATCTATTAGGGACTCATATTCGACATAAATACTATACTAATTATACACATACATGTATGTATATTTTGTAATCAGCAAACATTGAGAGATTTTGTATTTTATGGATATTTCAGTAAATTCTATATGTGAAAATATGAAAATGTGATCTACTCAAGAGGATAGTCGATGAAAATATCTGTTTGCTTACTGAATAATAGTAACGAGGTATAAGAGGGTAGTTGATCTTTAATTGATTAATTACTCCTACCTTGATATAGTCTGAGAAAGTAATGGTCAGATAGAAGTAATGAAGCATTAACATGTTAATAAAATTTTTCACATAAAAATGTGACCATGTCTGATAATACCTTAATGAAGTGCAAAAAAGTTTCTTAACAAAATTAGAAAGGGATCCTGGGTCTTTGCAAGCCTTTGAATAGTTAGCCTACCAACTTTAGAAGCAGTGAACAGTTTGTTGGAGTATGTTGATCTAGATTCAGAGCAGCTTCTCTTTTCTTTCCCCATCTTCATTGAGACTTCAATATTTTGAGATCCAGTTTGGGTATATCCAATCATGAAACAGAAATATGCATTTTCCAGGAAGGTACAGACACAGAATGACTCAAAGTAGAAAGGCTAGAGAGGATAGCCAACTATAGATTCAAAGGACATTCAATTCGATAAGTATATTAAGTACCTACTATGTATCAGGCATAATAATCAATTCTAGAGATATAAATAGAAAAAAAAGTCCCTTATCTCAAACAGCTTATAATCTAATAGGGGAAGAGAAAACACAAAAGGAAGCTGGAAAGTGGGGAAGGATAGCAGGGCACACAAGGGCCCTCAGTGGGGATAAGACCAAGTAGAGCTGTAGATGAAAAGTTTAGTGAGTTGAGATTCCAATTTCTTTCCTGTATAAAAGAAAGCTGTGATAGAAATTCAGTTCAAGTTCTTCAATCAGAACGGGGAGCCTGGACATAAAAAGGTGAGCAATAGAAAAGACTGAATTCAAGAAGCCCAGCTGAGCAATCCACCCAGCAGAGATATTTATATTTATCTGGCAACTGAGGGAAAACTTGTCAAGTAGAAAAAAAATAAGAGCTCTGAAATATCAGAGGCATGAGTTGCCCAAAGGATACCCCTTGAATCCTCTAATGTTAATCTTTTGGGACTCTGGGAAATTAACACAGAAGTGATGGGGACTACAATTGAAAAAGTTCCAGGTATAAAAACATGGATTTAACTTACGTCTAGTTAAAAAC
Organism: Sminthopsis crassicaudata; assembly: GCF_048593235.1. Classification (NCBI taxonomy): domain Eukaryota; kingdom Metazoa; phylum Chordata; class Mammalia; order Dasyuromorphia; family Dasyuridae; genus Sminthopsis; species Sminthopsis crassicaudata. Next base: position 570,014,788 of record NC_133618.1, read on the forward strand.
TTGCCTCAAATGCTTGCTGGGTATCATGAAAGCAATACATTTTTCATCAGTCTTAGTTTTTTTTTTCTTTAAAAAAAGAGGAAAACAATACTTGCACTATCAATTTCACAAGGTTGTTGTGAGGAAAGTGCTTTTTAAAAGAATTATATAAATATGAGCTGTTATTTTAATCCATACTATATTTTATATAAGTATAGACCATTCTCATAAAAAATTTATAGAGGTACAAAAGTAGCCATGTTGATGGAATTTACTGATGTCTTCTTGGACATATTTTGGGATATTGGTATAGTAATAAAATAGATTATTGTCCACAACCCATTTTGGAGGGAATCTTACTCTCTTTAAGAAAATTCCCCAAAATCATTCTGAGTGCCTACAAAATTGCATTGTATATTGGTACAGTTTTCTTATATACATATTGGGTTTGGTCCAGTCATTTAATGTCCCATTTCTTCTTTAATAGATTATTGGGTACTAAAGTACTACAGTGTAAATTAACCCTCTGTCTCCAGAGTATCACTATCTTTAAAAAATTATAATGGAACAATATGCAAATGCTTACAAATATAAATTTTATTTTATTGTTTTTCATTGTCCTTACATTTTTATCCATCAATCTTCTTGGGGATGATCTGGCTTTTAAGTAAATTCTCATTCCAAGCTTTTTTTTTTTTTTTTTTTATACAGGCTGGTTTTCCTTGAGAAAATGAGAAAAGGGATTTCATTCCTTGTATTTGTATTCCTAACACCTAACATTGTGCCTGATAAAAAGCACCTAATAAATGCTTATGATTAATTGATTTACTATTTTATGAATCAGTGCTGCTTGGAATCTCCTATAATCTTTCTTTCTTTATAATAACAAATGAAATTGTATGTACTCCAAACCCACATCGCCTTTGGCTTCCATGTCTCTGCTTGGCAAAGAGATAAATTCTTTTCTGGCTGATGTGGTTTCTTGGCTATTCTGATCCATAAACTGTATAAGATAAAAAGACTTTGCCTGCTTGGACCTTACAATTTACTTAGGAACACATAACTTATGCATATTCAATACAAGATAATGTCAATCAACCAATTGCCTGGGAATTACTGGACTGCTTGATTTTAAATCAACTTATTTGAAAGCATTGTAGTCCTTTTAAAAAAAAGTCTGCATTAGTGAGTTTTTCTGTACTTCTAGGAGCCTGAGACTCACAGGGTCATGTAGTCTGGCTGCTATTTATCAGAATGACTCAGTTTTTCAGCTGCTCCTTGAGTCGTGCAAGGTCAGAAAATCAAGACTCCAAGATCCAGCATTGGGAAATTGATTTTTAAAATCCCTGAGCTAGCAAAACGTGTGTTTACCAGCCTGAGAAATGCTCTTCAGCCTTTCCCTGCTGTTTTCAGTCTATCAACCATAATTCAGGGAGGGCTGGAAGTCAGAACTAGACTAGTATGGGAGTCTCTCCATTTTTTATGGAAACAAGATATTTAATGTAGCCTTGTTCTTTTTAGGTAAAATTTAGTTTTGTCTTTAATTTTTTTTTTTTACAAACAATGGAGAACCATTTAATAAATTCCACATAATTGATATCTTGAAAGAGAGCTAGTCTTTGAAGCAAAGAATACGTAATACTAGTTTTTATAGGAATTGATATTAGATGATCACTTAACTTGTACAATGACTGCTGGCTACCATTTTGAGTATTAATAAGTAATTCTACGTTCAATTTATTCAATATTCTATTTTTAATAAGATTTTGAATTCCAATTTTTTCCCTTCCTACTTTCTTTTCCTATCTCTACCTCCCTTCCAAAGATAGTAGGGAGTTTGATATAGCTTATATATATGCTATCATATACAACAGATTTCCATAGTAATCACAGTTGTGAAAAAAAAAAGAAACTGATAAAAAAAACACAAGAAAGAATAAAGCAAGTGAAAAAAAAAGCTTCAATTTACATCCCAAGTCCATTGGTTTTTTTTTTAATCTGATTATGGATAGCATTTTCCTTTTTGAGTCCGTTGTATTTTTCTTGGTTCATTGTGTTTCTAAGAAGAACTGAGTCAATTATGAGTCAATTGCACAATATCTCTGATACTGTATACAGTTTCTTGATTCTACTCATTTCAGTTTGTATCACTTTATACAAATCTTTCCAAATCTCTCTGAAATCTCCCTATTCTTTATTTCTTATTGTATAATAGTATTCCTTTACATTCATATGCTATGGCTTGTTCAGCCATTTTCCAATTGATAGGCATCCCCTCAATTTCCAATACTTTGCTACCACAAAATAACTGCTAAAATATTTTGCATATGTAGATATTTCCCCCTTTTTTATGATCTTTTTGGTATACATATCTACTAGGGTATTATGTGGTCAAAAGAATATGTGCAATTTGGTTGCCATTTTGGTATAGTTCCAAATTGTTCTTCATAAAGTTTAGATCAGTTCACAACAGTTCATTAGTGTCCCAGTTTTCCCACATCCTCTCCAACAATCATTGCTTTTCTTTTTTGTCATATTGGCCAATCTATATGTGTGAGATGGTTATCTCAGAATTTTTTAAATTCGCATTTCTCTAATTAAAAGTGAGTTAGAGTACTTCTTCATATGTCTATAGATAGGTTTGATTTCTTCATTTGAAAACTTCATGTTCATATCCTTTTATCATTTATCAATTGGGGAATAGCTTGTATTCTTATAAATTTGACTCAGTTATACATTTGAGAAATGAGGCCTTTATCTATAAAAAATATAAAGTTAGTCTATGTGGAACTCAGATCAAGAAAAGAATATTCTCAGCAAAACATCAAACCCAAGATTGTGCTTTATATCTGGAATGGATAGATTATGAGACTTCTAGGGATGAAGCGTTACACAGGAAGTCTATTGGGCTACATGAATATGAAGATCAAAGGTTGGAATCTTAGAATTTAGAATTGAAATGAATGTTAGGGATCATTTAGTCAAGCTCTTTCATTGTGTAGAGGAGAAAATGGGAGGCCCAGAGACATTTGTGATTTGCCTAAACCATAGATATATTAAATATAAAAACTTGTTAATTTTTTTCTAAGACACTGGATATACCAAACTGATGAACACAAGTTTGTTAATATCCTTCTTGGTAAACCTAGAATATGAAAGACTAAACCCAAATCCCAAATTTACTTTGTAAGCACAAATGTCCTTGATGAGTGACACCTCTTAATACATTTTTCTAAATGTATTTAGCTGGGAGTAGGAGGGATGGGAAGACTTTCTATTTCTGTTATTTGTTACATTAATTTTATTTATAAAATGCTTTCATTTCATAATATTGTGATGTACCGAGCTTACAAACATACCCATTCCATGGTGGGAAAGATTTTGAGAACAAGAGTTATATCAGAAGTACAATTATTAAGTAGTATAACTCACACCCAATACAGAAGTGTAGATATTACAATATTAACCAATATGCCAATCCTTGGACCAATGTGAGGACCCTGTGGATTACAAGTGATCTCTGGACTGAAAGTTGAGAACCATTGCTCTAGAATGCCTGTAAACATGTGTCTCTGTATTGGAAATACTTTGGCAGCTTTTCTGCCCATTATCAAGTCTAAGGAGAAAACCAAACTGGCATTTAAGTGATGTCTAATGACAAGGGGGGGGGAGAAATGGCTGACTTATTTGTTTCATTGGATTCAAAGTTGTAGACTACTGAATATTTTAGAAAGCCAAACCAAAAGTAACCCTGGAACATATTCTTGAAAAGTAATTAAGATGGAAAATGTAGAAGGAATGGCTTGTGCCAGAAAAGAAGTGATCCATTGAGCTTGATTTAGTCTTTAATTTTCATCCAGCCTACAGAACCTTAGAGCCTATACCATTTACTAAAATACTAAATAAAATTATGTCAAACTTATCTCTGGTGATATTAAATAAAATAGAAAAACTCAGCAGCACATTAATTGGTTCTCAGGATGTGGCACACAGTTTAATAAGCCTAATTTAAAAGAACACAGTCAATGACATTTATCCTTTAATTATGTAAAAGAAGAAGTCCCAGTTAGTATCTTGGGCAAATAATTTTTCTTGGTCATTTAAATCTTTATGGCCCACTGCAGCTGTATCCCATTGAAATGTGATGCTTTTTATAACCCACCCCCCTAATGTTTCCTAATAAAGAAAATGAAAGGAAAAAAAAGAGAATTAAGGTGTCATTTTGTTCAACTTCCTCATTTACAGAAGAGGAAAGTAAAGCTCACAGAGTTTTAAGCCAGATTTGGCCAAGGTCATTCAGGTAAAAAGGTTATTATGGCTATTTTATAGATGAGGAAGCTAGGGAATAAAAGGTAATAGAATTTGGAGCCCATCTGGCTGGAAAGCCCATTTTACAGATGACCATATGAGGCCCAAGGTGACTTCCCAATAGTTAAATGAATATAAGTAGCAAATCTAAACCTTCCTAACTAATCTAAAACATTTTCTAGTCTAATAAAGCACTTCAGAAAGATTTTCAAAGAAAGTGATTCTTTCATGTGGAATAGTTTTTCTTCTTAATACTTACATAATTTTCCTCAATTGTGAGACAAATTCTTTACCAATTTAGGAAAATATTCTGATGTAAAGTACTGTTATTATTTGAATAATTTAGATGTTGAAAGATGCAGAAAATGATCTGTGGAATAAAGAAAAATAATTAAACCAACTTGCAATGCCTTGTAAGTATAGCCCTTTAATGTAGTAACAGTTTGGTTGAAAAAAGAACAAAATACAATATATGAATGTAATGGAATACTACTGTATCATAAGAAATTATGAGCAAGCAGATTTTAGAAAAATTTGGGAAAACATGAACTGATGCCAAGTGAGGAGAGCAGAACCAGGAAAACATTGTACACAGTAATAGAAGAGTACATAGTTGTGTGATGAAGATTGATTTAGCTCTTCTCAGCAACACAATGATCCAAAACAATTCCAAAAGATTTATGATAGAAAATTCTATTCAGATTCAGAGAAATGATGAAGTCTGAATGAAGCTCAAAGCATACTATTTTTACTTTATTTTTGGTGGTTTTCCCCCCATCTTGTTCTTTTTTTCTTTCACAACAAGACTATTATGGAACTATGTTTTACATGATTACACATATGTAACATGCATGACCTTATTTAGGGAGAGAGAAAACTTGAAACTCAAAATTTTATAAAAAATGAATGTTAAAATTTTTCTTTACATGTAATTAGAAAAGAACAAAATACTACTAAAAAGAGAATAAAAAAGGAATGTTTGTTTAAGAAAACCTGATAAACAACTATGTGTGAAGAAAGTTTTTTTTTTTTCATTAGTATTAAAGGTAGACATTAGGAGGACTGAGTAAGAAATTAAGGAACTAGCTAAGGGCAAAGAGATAACTTTAACTTCACTGCAGCTATATTCCATTGAAATCTGCTGTTTTATATAACTATCTCCTGGTGGTGTATAATTAAGGAAAAATTTTTAAAAATAGAGATCTTAGGTCATCTTGCTCAGTCTCCTCACTTTATAGGGTTAGAAAGTAGACCCACAAAGGTGAAGTGACTTAGTCAAATTCATGCAGGTAGCAAATAAAAGAGTGTGAATTGTATCCTTTGCTTTCAAGTTCTTTGACTCATTTACATGAAATTATTTTTAGAGCATGAGAGGTTAAAAAAAACACAAAATAGTGAGTTGAAAACTGATTTAAGCTTATAAAATGGTTAAATAAGAACTGTTGGTTTTATAGCTAAATACAAAAGTGGGTATTGTGAATTTTTAGTTCAAGCATCACATACTCTAATTGAAGCCATTAATAGAGTTCAAGAACAAAGCAGAAGAGAACAGGAGCCATTAAGGAGGCATCAGAATTTTATTGAAAAGATATCATTCAGCTGACTGGAAAACTTCAGCTGCTGTACTTTGGAACCTGCTAATAGATAGACATCATAGTACTGAGGATTTGCTGAAATTAAAAAAAAATTATTGTCCTGTAGGGTCCAACTTTTTTTTTTTTTTGACACCACTTGGACTTATCTTAGCAAAGATACTGGAATGGGAACATTTCCTTCTTTAGGTCATTTTACAGATGAGGAAAGGGGAATGGATAACTTGCTTAGGATCACACAACTAGTAAGTGTCTAAGGCCAGATTTGAATTCAGGAAGATGAATCTTCCTGACTTCAGGCCCAGCATTATTCACCACATCACTTAGATACTAATTTGAGGAAACAATCTTAGCAATTGCTCTTTAGTGTCATCTAGAGTTTGAGAACACTTCTCAAGAATCTGATTGCTCTCTGGTTTATGAGTGAAAAGTAAAGTGGAAAGACAGATTTTTATGGCTGTTTATTGTAAGTTTAAGATGAAGTTGATTGGATAACAGAACAGAATTCATTATGTTTTCTCTCAAAATCCACTCATTTTAAAATTTTCTCTATTATTGTTAAAGGAACCACCATGGTCACAAGTCACCCAGATTTGCAGTTTTGATGTTGCCCTTGATTCCTTATACTTGTTGCACAAATCCAATCAGGAGCCAAATCTTGGGTTTTTCCCCTATCTCTACAGCTTCTTTTACATATGTCCCCTCATCTTTATTCATGTATTTTCCATCTTAATTTAGACTCTCATCACTTCTGGCCTGGACTGTTATGGTAGCTTCTTCTTGTTCTCCCTTACTGAAGCCTCTTCTTACTCCAAACCATTCTCCACACAGTTGCCAAAGTGGCTGCCCTAAAGTAAAGCTCTGATCAAGTCATACCCTCTAGTTAGTAATCTGCAGTAGCTTCTTACTATCTCTGAGACCAAATCTATCCTCACCTGGCATTTAAAGCTCTTAACAATTTAGCTTCATCCTATCCATCCAGTCCTGGCAGAGACTTCTGTAAGGGAAGATATGTGTTCTGGCCTTTGAAGCATGATGTTAAAATCCATAAAGTCAAAAGCACAAGTAGATAGGGAATGAAGATTAGTCAGACTGGGGTCTTCCTCATTGAGATGGTACCTTCTTACACATTACTCTCTATCAATCATTCTACCACTCAGCTGTATTGTCCAACTTGATGTTCTCAACATGAAATACTTTTTCACTCATTTCTGTAGTATCTTTTGCTGTCTGTCTAACATGCCTGAAATAGTTTACCTCCTCTCCTCTCTCTTTAGAAATTAAAAAAATACACACATATATGTACATTATATTTATCATATGTATATATATGTGTGTGTGTGTGTAACATTCTAAAGACTTTAAAACACTGAAAAATTTAATAATTATTATTTTTTATTAATATTGAAATCCCCACATTCTTTTAAGACTGAACTCAAACTCCTTCTAAAAGAAGTCTTCTAATATCCTTTCTCCCCAAATAACTTCTATTCTTTTTGTGCATATCTAGTTCATACTTATATTATAAACATATACACACATCCATAATGTCTTCCCTTAGAATGTAAGCTTCTTAAAGGCTTTTGTTTTTGTATCGTCAGCTCATAAGACAGTGCCTAATTTATAGTATTTGCTTAATTTGTTTATTGAGTGATAGTGGAGGACTTTAAGTTCCAGGCCAGGAGCTATTATTTTTATCCTTGAACAACAGAATGCCAAAAAATGCTATAAAATAAGGCTTTATGGTATGTGTAGGGGCAGACAGTGCTGGGGGAGATGAGTGGTGTAGCTAGCTCTATGCCTCATAAAAATTGCTTTTGCAGCTATATGAAGCAAAGAATATAGAGGATACATATAGATTAATGTTCTAGAAACTAATTAGTAAACTATTACAAGTGAGAGGTAATGAGATCATCGATTATTAGGTTGTTTGTGAGACAATATAATTCTTCTGAATTGACTGGGATGTTGTAAGGTCAATGATATTCACATTGTCACCATCAATAAGAAGAAAGAGGTTCTGACCAACATGATGGTTAAAGGGGAGCTAGTCAAGCTGCAGTTTTCACAGTAGGACAGAAAAATTAGAAATTGTTCTCTATTAAGTTCTGGATTTCATTAGGAGGCACCAAATTATCTTAAAATAACAAGGAGCCATTACTTTATAAAGTTCCTTTTATTTATTAGCTCTTCCACTTACAATTTGTTCCTTAGGAAATACTCAACATAATAATTGTTGAGTATCCAGTCAAGATGCAGGTTTCACAAGGTAGGGTCGAATGCCTTTTGTTTATAGAGTTACTAGGTTCCTGTTTCTTGTTTGTTTAATTTTTTATATTTCAAAGTTTAAAATTAATATTGGCTAAAAGAGCAGATAAATTAGAAACTGTTCTCTATGAGATACATGATCTCATTAGGAGACATCAAATTCTCTTAAGTCAGCAAGGCACTATTTTTCTACAATTTGACCAAGTATCTCCTACTTAGCTTTGTCACTTACAAGATGATTCTTGGGCATATCTCTGTCTAAGGGCTGACTTGAATTACCTTCTGTTAAACTCCTATTCACACCCTAATTTAAGGTAATACATAATGTATAATGTCACCTCCTCCATGAAGTCTTTCCTGATTTTCCAGGTGGAAACAACCTCATATCTAATGTAATATTTTGTTTTGTATCTTCCCTCATTCCTTGACTAATATGTAAAATTCCTGAGGATAGGGACCATATTTTAAATAACTTTGTATCTCCTCTAATACTTAAGACAGGGTGACACAGCTAGTCAGTGGTGGGATCAACATCTGAAAAAATACAGGAACTTTAACTCCAAATATAATGCTTTTTCTTCACAATGTCATACTCCTACACAATTTGGTAGATTTGTCACTTCACCAGCTTTGATTTTTTGTTGGAGAGGCAGTGAATACTTGAGTCACAAATGCCTCCTCTGGCACTTACTGTGTAAGAATGGTTAAGTCACTCCCTAAGGCTTACCTACTGACTTATTGATGGGTTAGGATCTGTATGATTGGAAGAATTTCCTATCCTAGTAAGAGAATCTTGTTCTTTTGACATGATTTGGAGCAAGTCAATTGATGTAACTTCCAGCATTTATTATAGTGATTCGCATTATGTTATAATTAAGTGAAAGTGCTTAATTAATGTTTACTGATTGATTAGCTTGCAAATAAATGGGTTGGATTAAGACCAAGGATTCCTTAAATTGTAGGATATGAGGGATCCTTCTTTTATCTAAAAGAGTTGAGGATTTCTGCATGTTAATAATTTTGCTATTAATATCTAGCAATTTAAAAAATATTGGCAAAAAGTTGCTGTGAATTCTGTAACAATATTGAATGAATATTTGTTGTTAATCACATCTAAGTATATTAAAAATAGTAATATATGTATGTGAAATGTTATTTATTCAATCTATAGGTGGTACCCTTATTTTTTATGACTCCATAAACTCCTAGTGATAGTCCCCACTATTCCTCAGGCATTCCTAGCTCACAAATTGGGAACCACTATACTCAGATGACCTCTGAGTTCCCTTCCTTTTTAGAATTCTATGCATCTGATTTCTCTGGCAATCAAAAATAATGCTTGATTCAGGTGCAGAGTCTTCCATAAAAACCTACTCCATTTCATATGAGTGTGCTGATATTGCTGCTATTTATCCGTTAATTGAGCTCTTCAATGCTAGTGAGCAAAGCATTCCAAGCTTTCCTTCCTTTCTCCATTTATTATGCAGATGCTTGTTGATGGGTTGTTTGAAGTGATTTCCCAGATCTTCATGTTTTTAATTTCAAAAAGAAGGGCAACAAAAGAGTAGACTATATACAAATGGAAAATCATCACCATCATCTGCACAGAAGAGCAGCACTTAATCTAGCATCAATGAAAGCATAGATTAAATTTATAGGAATATTTCTTAGTGAATTAAATGTTTATTCATAACATTAGAATTGCACTAAAAAGCATTAGTTTTGCTTTTATGGGGTTTTTGGGCTATGCTAATTTTACTTCATTTGTTGGCATGGTAAAGCTACAGTAACCAAAATTGAAGGATAATAAAAAGCTCTCTGGAGAACCAAGGAAGAAAAGAAAGAAAATTGATGCTCTGGTAGCATGGCAGTGGAAATCTTTAAGAAGATTGCTGCAATTTTGGAAATGCAAATATATGAAACATAAACCATATGGTATGGGAGTGTTCATTGTGGTTAAGGCAAATTTTGTTAATATGAAAATTAATTATATTGCTTTACATCATTTTAGTATCAATTTTTGGACATAGTTAAATGTAATGTCTGCACATCAATTCTACAACTGAAATTTGCTGCTTTAGGAAGCTAAAATAACAGTATCTAAAAACTGATCATTGATAAGTGACAATTTTATTTGAAATTACTGTGATGTTTAGACTATTAGACCCTATTATTTTCTCTTATATTTCAGATTTTTCAAATTAATATTTTACATTGGAGTGCATACATTTGTATCAGAACATCAGAATATATCATTATTTTTTTTTTCTCTTTTACTTAATCCCATACCTCCTTTTAAACATCTACCCTGGAAGATATTCATAGAGTGATATGCTACTGTGTGTTTGTATGTGTGTAAGTGTGTATATGTGTGTGCATGTGTGTGTAAACTATACCATTGGGTTTTTTGCTTCTTAAAAATTTAAGGGAGAAAATAATGTACAATATGCCATAAAGAGAAAAGCCCTGAACTGGAAAACTGGAGATCTAGATTCTAGTTCTGTGTGTGGGTGTATGGTTACGTACATGTGTATGTGTGTGTGTGTGTGCGTGTGTTAGTTGTGTTATTTGTGGAAATCTTTTAACTTCTGTAGGTCTTATTTTCTCTCATCTTTCGAGACTTTTGGGATAAATAAGGTTTAAAATCCTTCTACAGAAGATTCATAGATTCTGTGGTAAGGATCAAATTTCCATGTGTGTGAGCAAGAAATACATATTGGAAAAGAGGTAGCAAGTGACTCCTCATGAAGAGAGTAGAAAAGTAGTCAATAATACAGAAATTCAGAAGCCAGTAGAATATGTTGTGTCACATTTTCCTTTTATTGTTCTGCCTCAGTTTCCCTGAATTGTTCTGCCTCAGTTACCCTAAATTGTTCTGCCTCAGTTCCTTGAATTGTTCTGCCTCAATTCCCATGGTAGCAACCCCTCTTCCTGACCATTAGGACTGAGATAAATAGGGCTGATAGCCATGACCATTAGCATTCCATAAGATCCATAAAAAAATATAGCTGAATCATTTCAGATCTGGGAAATATCTCTTATTCCAGACTTCCTGTCTCTAGTTTGACTACCCCCTTCATTCCCAATGCATCAGAAATTATGTTCCTCACACCCCAACTTGTCAGAACAGAATTTATGGTCCCTTCCTAGGAATTCCTGCTCACCAGTGTTTGTACTCCCTCTTGCCTTTGTCTTTCCTGATTGCTAGAGCCCTATAAAAATCCTTGGAATCTCACATTCCATGCTGAATTCTTTGAGAGAAAAGTCCAATTCAGCCCTGGGGGAAAAATGGATTCTGCTCTGCTCCCAGACAATCTCTCCCTCTCAGAAATTCAAATAAAATATGAAAAACTCTTTAATCTCTATCTTGCCTCAGTTTCTCCTACATTACAAATATAAGCTCTTTGAGGGTAGGGTTTTTTGTTTTGTTAGGTGGTTGTTGTTGAATTGTTGTTGTTTTTTACATTTGCTGCATTTAACATAATGTCTAGTACACAGTGCATATGTTTTATTCGTTTATTTAATGAGCAGCCCAAGAAATTGCAAAAGCCAATGAAATCATGATAATAGAATATTGTAAAGTCTAACATAGATCTTAGATTCAAGAAAAGTAGAATTCAGATACAATTCTGAGAAAGCTTGATGGTAACATTTTAGGGCTGACTTTTTAAAAAAGATTTAGATTTATTCAGTGTTATTTTAAGGGGCAAAGTAAAAACTAATGAATTAAAAGTAGAAGGAAGGAAATTTGGAATCAATGAAGGAATACCCTCTTAATTGTATTCTATATGTGGACAGCTATGTGACACAGTGGATAGAGAACTTGGCCTCAAGTCAGGAAGACCTGAGTTCAAATCAGATCTGAGACACTCACTTACTTGGGGAAACTGGACAAATCACTTAACCCTATTTGCCTCAGTTTCCTAATTTGCAAAATGATCTGGAGAAGGAAATGGCAAATCACTCCAGTATCTTTGCCAAAGAAAATCCCAAATGGGATCAAGAAGAAGCAGACATTAAATAACTGAAAAACACGAAATTATATATCTATAGCATCTCAATTTAGTGGTATATACTCAGTTTCTCCATTCTACTTTTAGCTGATATCTTTGTTATAATTTGTTCTATTTAGTTATAAAAACATGACATAGAATCATAGAATTTCAGAGTTGGAATGGATCTTAGTAATTAATAAGTAGTCTCAAATTCCTTCTATCACCAATGAGCAAATTGAATTTCAGAGATATTAAATGAGATATACAAGATCACATAGATGGAAAATAGTGGATTTAGAATTAGAATTCAGGTCTTTTAACTTCTGTCTAATACAATTTCCATTAAATCATAATAAATTTTAATATACCCTCTGGATAGAGAAAAGCATATAAAAGATGACATGTGGATCTTGATTATATGACTAAATAATAATGTTTACAAAAGGAACAAAATCATAAAACCTAGAAAAATTAACCAATGAACAATGTACAAATTTAGACATGCTTTAATTTTATATCATCTACAATCAATCCAACAAGCATCTTTATTAATCATATTCTACACATAAAACATTGTGCAAGGGATAAGAATAAAAAAGATAAAATAGAAAACAATTTCCTCAAGGAGTTACTATTTTCTTGGAGGCATACAACGTGACTGTGTTTTCTGTTTGTGTTTAGAGCACTAAGAAAATATCATACCAAAGAAAGAAAAAGAGCAAACTACATATTCAAATCTCTAGGGCTGGGTTTATGAAATAACAGAATTACTTATATAAAAAATTTAACCTTCTAATGCCTGAAAAAATACAATTTTTCTTGCCTACAAGATAAATACAAGGTAGAGGAGGCAATATGACCATAAAAATTATTTATATGCTTAGAATATTTGGCCTAATAATAGATCATTCTTTCTTTCTCTCTCACTTCCTCCCTCCCTCTCTCTAACTCTCCATCTCTCTAGCTTCTGTCTCTGTCTCTCTGTCTGTCTCTCTATCTCTGTCTTTCTCTGTCTCTCTTTCTGTTTCTGTCTCATCTTTGTCAATCAAAATACATTTGTTAAGTTACTACTATTTTCTAGGCACTGTACTAAGAGCAAAGGCAAAAAATAATAATAGCTGATTTCAAAAACACTCAGTCTAATGGGGAAGACAACATTCAAACTATACATTTTGTGTCTTTCCGTCTCTATATACGCATAAATAATATGTACATATAATATACATGTGCAATATTTAATAGTTTAAATATTCATTTCTTTTTATATAATTATATGAAATTAAAGGGAAATTTTTAAGCAACTGAAGATTAGCTGTGTTAACATCCACAACACATTTTTATCATTGATGGAGTAAAATCTTGAGAATTACAAGGTAAAAGAACATAGAAATCATCTAGCAATTTTTCAGATAAAGAATCAAAGGCTAGAATTGAATGATTTGTTCAAAATTGGTCCAAATACCTGGTGGCAGAGCTAGGAGAAATCATGTCTCCTGACTCCCAATAGTTTTTCAATATGTTCATTTGCTACTGGTTTTACCTGATAGGGAGATTATGACTTGCCCCAAACTTCTCTCCATCCACCTAAACTTACTCTTGTGTCTTTACTTCTACCTGCAGCCAAACATTCATCCCCATTCTTGGAAAAGCAATAGATTCCACAGTAGGGGAATAAAACCCTGTTGTAGGGAGATAAGGAAATGGGATTTATCTCCTTGCTTTCACAGTAAACACAGTAAAATGTAAAAACTTCAGAAGTGAATCTCTGATATCAGTGAAGACTGAAGAGGAATTTCATTTTTGAGCCTATTCTTATTGGTTTATCATAACTTTCTGAGTCAGTTGCTTTGCAACCTCTAAGCTGCTATTTTTTAAAACTTAATCAGTAACAACACAAAGCACTTTTACTGCTTATGGTAATTGCATTTGAAAAATATTCTTTTAGGATGTGTGAGATATTAAATAAAACCTCTGCCAAGTTACCAGGATAGAAGGCTTTGTGAATATTGCATTAAGAATTTATGAAAAAAAAAAGTATTCTGTGAGTGTCATATACAACAAATCCTTTTATTTGCAACCCCTTCTTTGGAATTTGATGTGGTTTAATGCTATTTTCTTGGTATTGCAGCTTGCAAAAAAAGAAAAAGACTAAAAGGATTGTCTTCATAACCCTTAAAACTCACCTCTAAAGCAGAGCAAATCTTTTGTGCTGGGCTGGATTCTCAGAAGCTTCCTCTGACCTTTTCTTATGCTATCTCTTTGAGGCTGGCCTCCTCAGACCCAGTTCAGAAGAGAATAGTTTTCCTATATAGCACTTTGCCTCCTACATATTTCTAGACACCCGGGAGTCTGATTAACTTTGCCTTTACCCCTCCCTAGCCTTGCCTTTCCATAGTAAAGTAGTGGGGTCCGTAGGAGTGGAGAAGGAAGGGTTTTTTCCCTCCTTATCTGTGCTTGGCTCACCTATTTAAATTATGATGAAAAGAATAAGATCACCTATCTTTAAGTTGGAAAGAATATTAGAGGTCATTTGCCTGAGACCTCTCCCTCAACTAAAGCCATAAAGGATCATAGAGCTAGAATTACAAGAGATTATCTAATTTATTCCTCTTATTTTTCAGAGAAGGAAAATGAGGTTCAGGGAGATTGAATTACTTGTTTTAGGTTAGTATCCATATCTTCTGACTCTAGAGTCAACATTATTTTCACTGTATATGCTTCCCATCTCTTCGATAATGAGTACACTCAATGAGTGCTCCAACATTCTCTGATTGGACACTTGGAGAGAAATAAAGTTCCCTGTCTCATGAAACACTCCCTTCTGGTTTGGCTCTTATTGTTAGAATGTTATGCTTTGTACTGTCTTCCTTCTTTTCACTGTCATTCCTTAGTCCCCATTCTGCTCCTCTTAAGCTCCTCCCAAATTATTCCATTCCATCTTCCAATTAATCAATTAATAAACATTTAAATCCCTACTATGTGCCTAGGGCTGTGCTAAATGCTGGCATTACAAAAAGAAACAATAGGTGATTCCTGCCCTGCAAAAATTTACCAATCTATTGGGATTTAAGGGGAGATGTCAGGCAAACAAATATAAACAAACAAGTCATATTCAGAACAAATGGGAAATCATTAACAGAGGGAAGGCAATAGAATCAGAAAAGGTTGGGAAAGATTTCCTGTAAAAAATGAGAGTGACTCAGATAATTTGATCAGGGTCACACAGACATGGCAAAACTTGAACCCAGGTCATATTGACTCTAACACTAGCTCTCCCTCTGTCTGACTCTCTAAAAAAGCTTAGAATTAAAAAAAAAATAGTTGTTGGTCATTTGTGTCTGACTCTTTGTGACACCATATAGGGTTTATTGGCAAAGATACTAGAGTGGTTTGCCATTTCCTTCTCAGGTTCATTTTGCAAATGAAGAAACTGAGATAAACAGGGGTAAGTGAATTGTCTAGGGTCACAGAGCCAGTATATATGTGAGGTTGGATTTAAATTCAGGTCTTCCTGACTCCAGGCCTGGGGCTCTATCCACTGCACCACCTAGCCTATGTGCCAGGTATTGGGAATACGAAGGGGAAAATAAAAGAAAACGGGGATTTGCATTCTTTTAGAGGAAAATAGTAAACTGAATAAGAAAAATTCTTATTTATGTTTAACTTTTGAAAGTATAATCTAAAGGAATTAATGCTCAACATTTTAGTGGCTAAGTAATCTTGGATATATTTCTTAATGTCAATGAATCTCAGTTTCCTTGTAAAATAATGATAGTGATAAGTTAGATTATGGAACTTGTAGGGTTGTTAAAAGTCTTTTATAAATTTTAAAATGCTTTGCAAATGCTATGTTAATGTTATAGTTATTATTATTCATAAGCTCATAGATCTGAACTGTGCATATGCTTTGATTTAGCAATTATCACTTCTAGGTCCATATCCCAAAGAGATTTTTTTTAAAGGGAAAAGGAAAATGTTTTATATATAGAAAAATATTTATAACAGCTCCTTGTGGTGGCTGAGAATTGGAAATCGACTGGGGCATGGCTGAACAAACTGTGGTATATGATTGTAATGAAATATTATTGTGCTGTAAGAAATGACAAATCTGGAAAGACATGAACTGATGCAGAGTGACATGAGCAGAAACAGGAGAATATTATGTATAGTAATAGCACTATCATATAATGAAGAACTGTGAATGACTTAACTATTCTCAGCAATACAGTTATCTAAGACAATCCCAAAGGACTTATGATGAAATATGCTATCCACCTCCCATGAAAGAGCTGATGTTGTCTCACTATACATTGAAGCATACTATTTTCACTTTTTCTTTTTATGCTTTTGCTTTAGGCTCCTTGTACAAAATGAGTAATATGAAAATGTAACATGTATCAGAGCATTTACAGTCTCATGGAGTGGATGGAGAAAGGAAGCAGGGGAGCAAAAATTAGATTTGAATATTAAAAATGAAGAAAATAATTTTAACATGTAATTGAATAAATAAAATTATTATTTAAAAAAAATCCAGCTCCAGAGCCATCTTCTTCATTCAGTCTGCTTGGATGTACTCCTAACTAAAAGCAAAAAAATTATTTTATTTATTATTTTTTTATCAAAGCTTTTTATTTGCAAAACATATACATGGATAATTTTTCAACATTAACCCTTGCAAAGCCTTATGTTCCATTTTTCCCTCCCCTTCCCCTACCTCCTTCCCTGGATGGCAAATAAATATATGTTAAATATGTTAAAATATATGTTAAATCCAATATTATGCATACATATTTATAGTTATCTTGCTGCACAAGAAAAATCAAGTCAAATAAGAGAAAAATGTGAAAGAAAACAAAATGCAGGCAAACAAAAACAAAAAGAGTAAAAATGACATATTGTGAACCCCACTCAGTTCCCACACTCCTTTCTCTGAGTCTAGATGGCTCTCTTCATCATAAGTTTATTGGAACTGATTAAAATAATAACATTGTGAAGGGAGCCACATCCATCAGAATTGATTATTGTATAATCTTGTTGCTGTGTACAATGATCTCCTGGTTCTGTTCATTTCACTTAGCATCAGTTTGTGTAAGTCTCTCCAGGCCTCTCTGAAATCATCCTGCTGGTCGTTTCTTATAGAACAATAATATTCCATAACATTCATATACCATAACTTATTCAGCCATTCCCCAACTGATGGGAATCCATTCAATTTCCAGTTTCTGGCCACTACAAAGAGGGCTGACACAAACATGTTTGCATATACAGGTCCCTTTCCCTTCTTTAAGATCTCTTTGGGATATAAGCCCAGTAGAAACACTGCTGGATCAAAGGGTGTGCACAGTTTGATAAATCTTTAAGCACAGTTCCAAAATAAAAGCAAAATTTTAAAAAACAACAAGCTATATTTTTACTTTACTCCCCAGAACTTAACAGCTTGCCTCGCACATAGTAAGTGCCTTATTATTGTTTGAACTTCATTCTCAAAAAGGACCATAACATTGAGGAGGTGATGCCATGACATGCAAATGAATTGGATTCAAGTGAGGGAGGGCTGGGCAAAGTCACCTTTCCCCTCCAGAGCCATGTGGGTCTAGTAGCCAGATAAAGATCAGGATATGCCTCGAGATGATCATGGATACAGTGGGAGACCTTGAGCTTTTTAAAGCTAAAATATTAACTGAGACCCATCTCAGTTTGACATATCCATTTAGTAGCATTAGAGGCAAAGAATCTCCTCTTTCTGCTAGTCAATAAATAAATTTGAGAGGGGAAGACCCTCAGGTTTTTTGACCAAAGCAGAAATGATTTCTATTACCATTCAATCTGAATCAATCTGAAGGTTTTTTTCTTAAGGACCATATTTTACACCAAAACCACTCTGATTCTCATTGATTATCCACCAATAGGTCCCAGGTCAAAATGCCTAATACATACTTATTGACTGATTTTACTTTGTATGTACAAACACATATAAATGCATTTCTTTTTGGGTAGGATGTGAGATCCTTAAAGTTATGAAATGATTTGTTTGTCATTGTGTCTCTAGGATTTGGCATAGGTCCCGGCACATAAGTCTTAATAAATGCTTGCTGATTGATTGGTACTGGGCACAACTGATATATTTGGATATTCCATTTAACTATGTCTCACTGATATGGTATAGGAAGCAATGAAACAGGTGGATGTATACTTCTTGCTCTTTGTTATTCATCCAGTCATATAAAAACATTATGGTCAAACAGACTAATCAGTGGCATTATTTTCCAAAGCAGGTGTAGAGACATGGTTTTAATGTCTCATTACCATTTCCCAACTTCAGGTGGAGGATTTAATTCCCCATCTGTAATGCTGCTAATGCTTTTGCTGATGATTCATAAAATATGTCACTGGAACATGCAGACATGGATATGGATTTGAATTAGCATAACACATACTGAGGTGAACTTGCAAACTTCACTCAGAATAATTTAAAATAGTAAAAACAACGCAGAAACATTTGATTCAAGTACACTGGATCTAGGTGGAAATCCATGCTTTCAGGGACCACTTTATATGTTACCTATAAGATCCTTTAGTACTTCATCAACTAAAACTCCTCAAGTAGAGTTTAAGACTATTTGGTCTTTTTTCATAGTCTGCATAGCATAATGTTTGCAAATAATAGTATTATCAAATGGCTGACTTTGGTTTCTTCTTTAGGTCATAATTTAGTTGAAAACTTTAATTGAAAATTATGTTACCTAAGTTTCTTCAAGGAAGGACAGGTTCATTAGGAAACTCCATAATCAATCTTATGAACTTAAAGAATCTGAGGTTTTATTTGGAAAGATCTGATGGACACCTCTCCTTCTTCTTCTTCTCAATCTCCCAGAACACAGATCTATTCTGTTGTGCTCTGCTCTGTTCTCTGAATAGGAAAAAAAAAAGGTGAGAATAAGTAAACAGAAGTCCCTTGGCTTTCTTTTATAAAAATACTAGGGAGTGTTTCCTTTGACTGGAATCAGTTCTTATGAGCCCCAGGCATCAAGGAATTCTTGGTCACTGATAGTGAACCAAAACATATATTTTGACAATTCATCTAGGCTCAGTGGGCCTGCCTACACATTCCAAGGGAGGTGCCCATTAGATATCCTCAAACAAAACTGAGTCCTGAAAAATTCATCAACTAATGTAAAAGAAGAAAGGAAGGAAAAAAAGAAAGAAAAGAAGAAATGAAAGGAGAGATGAAAGAAGGAAGGAAGGAAGGAAGGAAGCAAGGAAGGAAGGAAGAAATGAGGGAAAAAAGGAGGGATGGAGGGAAGGAAGAAGGAAGAAAGGAAGGAAGGAAAAGAATAGAAGGAATGGAAGGAAGAAGGAAGAGGAGGAAGGAAGAAAGGGAAGAAGAGAGGAGAAATAAGTATTTATTAAGTATTTACTATATTCCAAGCATTGTGCAATGTGATGATAATATAAATGCAAGCAAATCGAAAAATAATCTTTATCCTCATGGAATTTATATTCTAGTGGAGGAAAGCAACACACAAAAGGAGCTAAAAATTAGGAAGGAGAAAGGAGTTCAGTGTGGGGATATAATTTAAAGTCTAAACTAATCTAATGAAAGGAAGGAAGAAAGAAAGAAATGAAGGAATGAAAGAAGGAATTCATCAATGGGAGAAGCAGAGTAGACCTTAAGGCAAAAAACCCCACAAAAACAAACAAATAAACAAAAAAAATAAGATTACAAAGGAAACACATTATATTGAAATGTAATTATTAATTTTTTAAAAATCAAGTTCACAGACACCAGTTTAAGAACCCCTTATGTAACCCAGTGTTCTCATTTTGTAGTGCAGGAAACTGAGGTCTAGAGATATTGAATGACTTGCCACTGTCACAGGGGAAATAAACATCAGAGTCAGGATCTGAGTCCAACTTCTCTGATTGGAGCCCTCGCTCTTTTCATCATAGCACATTGCCTCTGTTAGCTTCCTTTCTTTCATTACCTAACCAGCCCTCCTCCTCTTCTAGTCACATACATCTCTTTAATGATACCTCTGACACCATCTCTTGAGTACCAGTCATTGTTGGTAAGTTGCTATAGACTTTTTTTCCCATTGCTGCCTTCCCATTACCCTCTATGTGACCTGCATTCCTGGTTCTTTTGAGATTGTTGTGTTCTGTGAGATGCAGCCAAGCTATGCCTTGTTTTAAATTCCATTCTTCCATTTCAGTTTAGATCTAGTTCTTTGAAAATATGCTGAATGTCAAATCAAGATATTCGTGTTTTTCTGCTACTTTATATAGAGAGAAAGGACTAATTCTCAATCTTTTTTTTTTTTTTTTCATTGACAGTGACATACTGTTCCTAACAGGTGGCAAAAGCACAGCCAGTTTCTATGCAACAGAACCACAGGCTTGGGAGGACAGAGAATCCTCCTCCTCTTCTCTTAACATTTTATTTCCTGTAACACAAAGTCTATTGGAAGACTCCACACATGGATCATTAAATAGCAAAGTACTAGGAAATATTATGTGAAAACTATGAGACACCTGAATTACCTGATCCTTTTTGGGTTTGGGGATTTATTTATTTTTTTGGCTAATCTCTTTTTTTTTTTTTTTTCCCTAGGAAGACCTTGTTCCCGATCCACTGACTAGATTTTCTAATAATAATAATAACAGTAAGAATTTATATAGCACTTTAAGATTTCATTTGATCTTTACAACTATTCTTCAGGTGGGTACTATTAATATTCTCACTTTATAGATGAAGAAACTGAGGCACAGAGTGATTAATTGATTTGTACAAGATTACATAGCTAATAAGTATCAGATGCAGGATTTTAATTTAATCTTCCTAATTCCAAGTCCAGCACTCTTTCCACTATACCGCCTAGCAACTACATCCAAAATGTAGCTTATATACGATTGAAAAAGGAACAAATCCTGCTTCTCTGTTTATAAAGGCCAAATTTATTTGAAATATTATTTATTCAACACATACTTATTGTTTTGTGCTAAATCTTTTTATTGTAATGTACTATATAAAAATCTATATATCTATACATACAAGTATATGTAGTATAAATGTATGGGTGTGGGGGGGAGAGAGAGACAGAGAGACACACAGAGAAAAAAAGAGAGGAAGAGAGAGAGAAACAGAGAGACAGAGACAGAGGCAGACAGAGACACAGAGACACAGCTAAAAAGCTTCTTCTGAAGCTTTTAATTTTAGGGAACTTGAGGGTTAAGTGACTAGTTCACACAAATAATGTGAACCAGACATAAACTTTGACCCTGAGGCTAACTCCCTATCCACTATAATGTAATGTCTCAGTCTGTGTATATATATGTGTGTGTGTGTATGTGTGTGTGTGTGTGTGTGTGTGTGTGTGTGTGTGTGTATAAGTAACCCCAATGAGAAGCTCAGTCAGGGGTCAAAGGAAGGAGGCAGACAAACAGAGACAGGGAAACATATGCAGAGACAGAGAAAGACAGAGACAGACACATCAATACAAAAACAGAGACATATAGAGACCCACAGAGATAGAAATGAAGAAGCTGCCATTAGCGAACCACTGTCCAAAGATCAACCCCAATGGAGAAGTAACTTGGCAATTGCCTCTAAATCCCTCAACCGCTTCAATGGCCATAGGGACTGAAAACTCCAAAAATTAGTTTATTAAGCATCCTTGACACTGTCAAATGGCTCAATGTCAGTAATGTGGTACAAGTTATCTTAAAGTATGGTTTAGAAATGATACTAAATAATAGGTATTTATACATTAGCTTTATGTCTCCTCTACCCAACAACCATACTGGATCACTTACCACCACCTTTATTGGGCCTTTCTAATTGCCTTACCACTCTCCCCAAAGGACCACTGACTTTTCCCATCCATTCTGTCTCCTGTATGTGTTGTTTCACCCAGTTAGAAAATGAGCTTTTTGAGAGTAAGGACTTTCTCACTTTTCTACTTGTATCCCTAACCTTAAAAATAGTGTTTTTCCCATTGCAAGTATCTATTAAGTTATTTTTCTTTTATTTATTCTATAATTATTAGAGGAAAACAATGAATATAATTCTAGAAAACTGAGTCTGCTTTATATTTTCTTTTAAATAAAGGACATATTATTACTTCCACTATTTGTTCTAGCCCTTCTTATGCTCCTGACCAAATGCTCTGAGTAGGTGTTAATAATATTTTATCTTTTTTAGTAGAAACTCAGAAACTAAAGAGTAGGGATAAGAAAGACATAGGAATGTAAAAAAAAAGTCTTCTTTTTTTGTTTGTTTAAATTTTATTTATTTATAAATTTTTTGACATTATATATGCATGAGTAATTTTTTTATAACATTATCCCTTGTATTCATTTTTCCACATTATCCCCTCCCTCCCTCCACCCCCTCCCCCTGATGACAGGCAATCCTATAAATTTTACATGTGTTACAATATAACCTAGATACAATAAATGTGTGTAAATACCATTTTCTTGTTGCACATTAAGTATTAGATTCCGAAGGTATAAGTAACCTGGGTAGATAGACAGTAGTGCTAACAATTTACATTCACTTCCCAGTGTTCCTTCTCTGGGTGTAGTTGTTTCTGTCCATCATTGATCAACTGGAAGTGAGTTGGATCTTCTTTATGTTGAAGATATCCACTTCCATCAGAATACATCTTCATACAACACTGAAGTGTACAGCGATCTTCTAGTTCTATTCATTTCACTCAGCATCAGTTGATTTAAGTCTCTCCAAGCCTCTCCTCCTGCTGGTCATTTCTTACAGAGAAATAATATTTCATAACCTTCATATACCATAATTTACCCAACCATTCTCCAACTGATGGACATCCATTCATCTTCCAGTTTCTAGCCACTACGAAAAGGGCTGCCACAAACATTTTGGCACATACAGGTCCCTTTCCCCTCCTCAGTATTTCTTTGGGATATAAGCCCAGTAGTAGCACTGCTGGATCAAAAGGTATGCACAGTTTGATAACTTTTTGGGCATAGTTCTAAATTACTCTCCATAATGGTTGGATTCTTTCACAACTCCACCAACAATGTATTAGTGTCCCAGAAAAACATGTCTTCTAAAACATGGCCCTCATAAACCACATTAAAATATAATTGGGAAATATTCAGCAAAATCAATAAAAATACAATAGAACATAGATAATGTCAATATGTACTTTTCTAAGACACTATGTGACCCATAGGGATCCCTTGACCTAGTTTCCATTTGAATTTGACACCATTGTTCTAAGACATGACACCAAACAAAAGTTACAGAGGCATTTTTGAAGTTAGACATTTTTTTTTCCTGAGGCAAATGGGGGTAAGTGACTTGCCCAGAATCGCACAGCTAGAAAGTGTTAAGTATGTGAGGTTGGATTTGAATTCAGGTCCTCCTGACTTCAGGGCTGTTACTCTACCCATTGCGCTACCTAGATGTCCCTTAGAGACATATTTTTAAAAAATTCTACTTAGGCATCTATAGTAGTGGGTCCTGCTAAGACACATGTTCCTTGGCCCTTTCCCAGTCCATCATATTCAATTTTATTGGGGAATTTCTGCATGGATCTTATTAAGTTTTTCTGATCCTTCTTGAAAACAAGAAAAGGAAAATATTTTAGAGGTTTTAGGTTAAAAATTACTGGTAGGAGAAAGTATATAGTCTTTAATAGTTCCACTATTTTTCAGCGTTTTGTCTTTAAAAACAAAAGATATTGCTAGGGAAACAAAGAGACAGCAACAACAACAACAGGCCTGACCAGAATGTGTGTTGGGTGTATCTGTACTCTCAAGCAGCTGTATGATTTGTGATGGGGTGGTTTATTCTCTAGTAGGGGATATTTCTATGGCTATGTTTCTTCTCGCTATAGTGTTGTACCCTCCTCCCTATCAACCAAAGATCCAATAAATAAATTAATCAGAGATCTGAGAATAAAGGGAGCTATATATGGGAATATAGACCTTAAGGTTTCCTTCTTCATTTTTCTCAGTCTTTGAAAAAGACTTCTGGATAGCCATTCAGGTCTTTCTTTATATCCAGGAACAGAGAAACAGAGATGGAAAGCCATTGTTAGGGTAGGTGACCACTGACACATCACTTGCTGCTATTGTTATAAAACTGATGTAGCACAAAATGAGAGCATAAAGGCAGAGCTGGTACAGATGCTGATGAGAAAGACCAGCAGAAGCAGAGATGGAGTGAGATTGGATTGACAAATTCTGAGAAAACTTAACAGCTGATAATACTGACTAGTAGACTGATCTCGCTCAGTTTCTGACACCATATCTATTTCTCCATTATTTGCAGGATAGATACCAATAGGTTCCAAACATGTATCCCCTTCCCTTTATTTTTCAACCTTTGTAAACTGTGAGGAGATGTAGGGGTGGAGAAAGGCAACTGGATGAAGTACTTACTCTATAAGAAGGAAATGCCTGACAGTAGCTTGGCAACTTTAATTCTTGGTTTTTGATAAACTATATGGTCACAATGAGGATTACCTGTGTAATATTAATAGGGAGTCAAAACTACATATAATGTCAGTCTTTTAAAAAAAAAAGGGTTGATGGCTTTATTAAACTTCTCCCCCTCCTTTTTATTCTTTGTTATAAGGTATGGCTTCTTAGGAGGAAGGGAGGATATATTAGGAAAAGTAGGTAATACGATGGAAAAAGAAAAGATATAAAAATTATTTTTTTAAAAAAAGGTATAGGTTGGGCAGATTGAAACACAGAGGCACATAGAAATTTTCCAATGATTTTTTCAATAATTTGCAGTAATACTTATTTTCATACATTTTGATCAATATTGAAACCAGATTAAATCTCATCAGAACTGAGAACCAAGAGATCTTGAAACATTGAGAAGGGAGGCAGGTTAAGATTTTAGAGACTGAATGCCCTGTAGAGAGCAGTAGAAACACTTCAGCTTTTGGGGACCATTCATTGTACAATTATATATAACCTGATAGACCGTTAAAATCACTTGACTGGTGATCTGAGTGTAGTGGACAAATTATAACTGCTCTCTAGATATCAATTTATCATGTCTACTTTTTTATATGTTTGCAAAAAGCAGGATTGGAGTTTAGTGTAGACTATTGTTCCTGTCTCACCTCAAGTGCCACCTGACACACCCAATTAGTCAGTACATAAACATATTCCTTCCTTTGGCTAATGTTTTTGGTTACTATGCCTGTATGTTACTCTAATCTGGTTCCTCAAAGTTCATTTTCTATTGAAGTAAAGCTACCACTTTTGGTCCTCTGATATATTAGTAAGATATATTGTAATAAGCCTATAATCCCACTTTCTCCATTATTTGTTTCTGGTGCATTATCTTTTTCCATAGCCACTAGCATTATTGTTGTTGATGTTCAGTTATTCAGTTGTGTCCAACTCTTCATAATCTCATGGACCTTAGTACATCAGATCCTTCTATCCTCTATTATCTATTAAATTCTGTTCAAGTTCATGTTCATTGTTTCCATGACACTGTTTATCCATTTCCTTCTCTGCCATGCCCTTTTCCTTTTGCCTTCAATCTTTTCATTGGGGTCTTTTCCCATGAGTCTCATCTTCTCATTATGTGGCCAAATTATTTAAGCTTCAGCTTCAATATTTGATTTTCCAGTGAATAGTCTGAATTTCTTTAAGTATTGACTGATATGATCTTGCTGTCCAAAAGACTCTTAAAATTCTTCTCTAGCACCACAATTCAAATTACCATTTGCTTGTACTATTCCAAGAATCTCCTAACAGATTTTCATGTTCCACTCTGTGCTCCAATCCATTCTTCATGGAATGAAGCCATTAAAATAATCTTTTTTTTATAGATCTGAGCAGATTACTCCTCTGTCTCCAATCCTAAAACTTTCTCTTTTCCTGAGTAAAGCTTAAACTCTTTTGTCTAACATTCAAAGATGACCACAATCTGAAGCCACCCTTCACCAGAAAGTGAGACCAAAGCAGAGCAGACAGATCGCAATAACTGGCAATAGTAGAGTGACCAAACATTACCATTTGTCAGAACAAGTTGAGGTGGAATGAGACACAAAGAGATATTAGATTACCCATACTGCTGACCTCTTAACAGGGCTTTTCATTCATCCCACTAATAAAAATCCACTCAGCTGCCCATATAGCATTAGATTTCCATTTCCTTTTTAGGTAACTACATTCCATTTTTTGTGTGCCTCTCTGGGATCACCTGTTCACCTAAAATCCTATCGATACCTTTGTGTCTTGATACATAAGTCCTCAGTAACCTCCACCTTCAAATTACTGAGTTAGAAAAGGGATAAAGAAATTCTTTTGGAAGCCTTCCTTTATAGAGGGCTTAGATCAGAATTTTCCAGGTTACTCTCCATTTTTCTCTCAGTAGCTGTTATTGGATTTGACTCTTAGGAATATCATTCCTTCAGCCCAGTAACCTCTCCCCCCTTCCTTTTTGTTTCCTTTTGTAGATTATCTTTCTCCACTAGATTTTAATCTCCTTGAGGGCAGGAAAGATCTTTCTTTTCCTTATTTCTATTCCCAGTGCTTAGCATTATGCCTGCCATGGAGTAGACAAAATAAATGTTTAATAAATTGAACTGAATTACTGATGTGCCATCTCAAATGCAGTTCCTACCAGTATCAACTGGTATCCAACCAGTATCTATTCAAGTACTTCCTTCTATCCCACTGTGTGTTTCCCTCCAAAATCAGACTTGGAACTAAGGCTATGCCTCTTGTTACTTTCCATTATGGCATTATTTCTTCTTGGCTGTATAAATTTTCTAGTAAGTTAGCCAAATGTGCCCTAGGGGAATAGACTGAATTATGAAATAATAATTTGCATTTATATAATATTTTAGCACAAGGTACTAATACATGCTATCTTATTTGATTCAACAACAATCCAATAAAATAACTGTTTTACAGATGAGGAAACTGAGATTAATGACTTGCTCAGGGTTACACAGCTAAAAAAATCTGAAGCAGGATTTGAACTTAGGTCTTCCTGATTCTAAATCTCATATTCTGGGGCAGCTAGGTGGTGCAGTGGATAGAGCACCAGCCTTGAATTCAGGAGGACCAGAGTTCAAATCTGGTCTCAGACACTTAACACTTCCCAGCTGTGTGACCCTGGGCAAGTCACTTAATCCCAGCCTAAAAAAAAAAAAAATCTCATATTCTTATCCATTATGCCACCAATCTGCTTCATTTAACATCTTCAAAGGTAGTAAGTCTTTTCACCAGTGCTCTTCAAGGAGAGACTAGAAGATACTTACTAGGTATGTCATAGAGGAGAGTTTTGTGCAGAGGTTGGACTATATCAGAGGTTCTTAATTGTTTTATTGTTTCATTGACCCCTTTTATTAATCTGGTAAAGCATATGGAATCATTCTTAAAATATTTTTAAATACATAAAATACATAGAATTGCAAAAGAAACCAATTGTATGGAAATGTAGTATATATGTGTATATATATATATATATATATATATATATATATATATATATATATATATATATATATATATATACATATGTATATATATTAATAAAGTTCATGGGCTCCAGATTATGAATCTCTGGAGATGGTCTTTAAAGTTCCATTTTAACTCTGAGATTACATGATTTGGGGAGGAGTAGTTATCTGCTGCTAACCAGCTACTTGACTTTAATTAAATTATTTAATTTTTCTGGTTTTCCATATCATCTATAGAGTGAGGACAAAACAGTTTGAAGTATGCAAAATCCGTTTTAATTTTAAAATGTTTCCATCCTATGATTCCCTCAAAAACATGCACCTACAGAAACGGACCAGAGCTTTAAGGCTTTGGAATGCAACATTCTCCATCTAGTGGTAGCTTGCTCAAAGTGAAGAAACATGATCCCTTTGGCTTAGAAAATGTCTGAAAAACAAAGCTCTAAAATGGTTACAAAAAAGGAATATAAAATTATAACATCAAATTTAACAGATACTAAAATGGTACTTGGGAATAAACCAATATAGAAATTTTCACAGAGGCTGGATTTATATTTCCTCTAAAATGTTTTAAAGATTTTGTGTTCTCGTGTTGGCTGTCAGATATATTAGTTAATCAATTAATCAACATACATTAAGTACCTACAATGTATCAGGCACTGTATTAATTTTATTAATAGTAAGAAATCAAGTAATTTAATATTTCTGAATCTCAGGTTCTTGTACTTAATTACATGTACTTAGAAGGAACTTGAAACCTCACATTTGTGGTTACTCTCTCCATCAGTATAGATTAGATTTACTCTAGCTCTTCATCTTTTGTGATTCTTAACCATGATTCTTCCTAAATTCTGCATGGAATTTCCACTCAATGCATTGTGTGCCTTCCTCTTGTTCTTTTAATATCTTAAGGGTAATTAATATAAAGAAGCATGGGAAGAATTATATGAACTGATGCAAAATAAGCATAACCAGGAAAATATTATATATAAGAACTACAATAGTATAATTGGAAAGATCAATGACAACAAAAAGATTGAAATTGAATTCTGGGAAATTATAATGACCAAGCTAGGTCCCAAAGAAGAGGGGAAAGGGAACAAGCATTTACTAAGTGCCAGACATTGTGCTATATAAATATTGTGCTATAGAAGTGCTTTATAAATATTTTTTCATCTGATTCTCACACAGTCCCATGAGGTAAGTGTTATTATCACTCCCATTTTACAATATGGAAGCCTGAAGTAGGTAAATTGACTCCCCAAAATTCTACATCTAGAAGGTATAAGATGCTGGATTTTAACACAAATCTCTCTGACTTCAGAACCAGTATTCACCTAACTGCCTCTAGAAAAAATTTTAAAAGGGACACGCTCCCCCACCTTTATTTGCAGAGAAGAGGGTCTATAATTGTGGAGTACTACATAGTACAGGATTTGTTTTAAGAGAGTACTCTCTAGGAAAAAAAACACGATACTTTGGGAAATGTAGGTGATAAAAAAATAAAAGATACCCATAAGATGAACTTTAAAATAAGTCAGGGGTACCAAAGAAGTGCTTGGTTACCTGTTTATTGCCCTTTGTTTTCATTTCTTCAGCAGCCCATACCTTTCCATCCTCATATACATCTTTAATGATGTATTTTAATGCTACTTCTTACAAGGAAGTCTTCATTCGGATAATATAGCCATTATTCATGATATCATATACAATTTTAGTTCTTCTTAGATCATGGTAACCCCTGATCTCTCAGCCATCTAGCATATTACTAGGAAAATTTTTGCAGCAATTTGGAATTATTGAAAATCCTGTTCCATTTCATTAAAGTGGCCCATTTTAACGTCCTCTTAATTCTGATATCAATTCATTATTTTTCTGTAGTACTTGTCCAACATACAGACAAATATGAGTATTTTTAAAAAATCAGACCAGTTATTTCATCAGCATAGAAAACATTAACTGAGGGAGGTTTGGAGAGCTCTTGAGGCAGTTCTTCCACCTGATTCCTTAGCTCTACTCCTACCTGGTGCTTTATATATCTGGTAGTTTAACTCTGAAAATATTATCCTGGGAGTGTAGAAGTTATCAGAAACCTATTCCCAAGCTCCAATTGATTGCAAGTCTCTGATTCTATGATCTAAAAAAAGTCAAGGTCTCTTATTATATCCAGAGGCATTGCCAGTCATCCTGAACTATATCTTGCCACTGAATCCAGATGGCTCTGGAGGAGAAAGTGAGACAGAACTTTGTACAACCCTCCCTCACTTAAATCCAATTCACTTGCATTCCATATATTACTTACCTGATGTCACGGTCTTCTTTGAAAATGAAGGATAGTAGTAGGAGCTGCCTCACTAGGGACCCAATTTAACCATTTGGGCAACACAACTCTTCTCTTTTCTTCTTTCCTTTTCTTTTTTCTTTCCCTTCCCTTTTTTCTGTCCACATACGTTATCATATTCAGCCCAAAGTAATGTGAAATGTGATTGCTAAAACTTTGCAGCATATCTTGTGATTTATGATCTAGATTTTTTCTTTTTTTCCTCAAGAATCATTCCTTAAATGCAAATTATTCTGGCTCTCCTTGAGTGGCCAACAATGATCTCAGGTCAAACCATACTCGGTCACTTTTTAGACCCTGATTGACTTAGAGTGAATATAAATAGCAATTGTTTTTGTTTTGGCCAAAACCCCCAAAGGTCTTCTCCTTCAAGATTTTAATATGTATTTGATATATATGTTTGGGTGTTGCCTCAGGCAAAATGAGACCCATTAAAGACTTTAGCTTAAAAAGGTCAAGGACTCCCACTGCTTCCAGAGCCATCTCCAGTGTTGATCTATATCTTGCCACTGGACTCAGATACCTCTGGAAGGGAAAGTGAGAGCTGACCTTGCACAGTCCTCCCTCACTTAAATCCAATTTATTTGCATGTCGTGGCATCATCTCCCTGATGTAATGGCCCTTGTTAAGAATGAAGAGAAAGCAATAACTGCAACTACAGAAGGGATGCTGCAATAGGCCAAGCCTATTGGGTCTGCATCAAGTCCTGAAACAACATAGTGAGCCTCCAGAAGCAAGAGGCCAACAGGCTGCCTAAGGAGGAGCATATCAGTTCTAATCAAAAATGGACCTCATCAAAGTTTCCAGGATGGTCCACAGTGGGACTCTATCCATGATTAGTGCAGCTAAGTGGTACAGCTAAGTGGAACACCAGACTCAAGAAGACCTGAATTCAACCAGCCTCAGACACTTACTAGTTATGTGATCTTAGGTAAGTCACTTAACCTTGTTTGCCTCATTTTCCTCATCTCCAGCATCTTTGCCAAGAAAACTCCAATTAGACTCATGAAAAGTTGGACACAATGAAAAACTGAACAACTACAACATCTATCATTGGTCACTGCACTTCCAGTCTGGGTATATACCCAATCTACAAAAAACTAAAAAATAAAAAAAATAAAAATAAAGAAAACCATAACAAAGTTTTAAAGGTACCTAAATGAGAATCTTTCAGGATGTCGGCCCTATTACTTTTAGGGACAAATTAATTTGCATGGTTGCTGTCATTTTCTAAGACTGACATAGAACATTTTCTAAGACTGATCCTAGAATATTAGCCTTGATAGAATGTAAAGCTTCTTGAATGCTTAAGAAAATAGAACAGGATAATTAGAAACTCAAAGAAAAAAAATCTAAGTGAAAATGACAGAAATCCTTTAAATTTATATACAAATAAGTGTGTGTAACACATTTGACCCACTTGAACTTTACATGTGAAAACACATAAAATAAAATTATTCTCAACTTTGGTACCAATGATTAAAGTCTTGTAAATTGAAAACAATCATAGTAAATACATCTGACACCATTTAAGCCATCCTTTTCAGTCTAATTATAAAGCACTGAGATAAAAACACTCTTGTTAATTTATCCAATTTCCTGTTGTCAAGTGTGGTGTCAACAATTGATGTGATTGTGTTAATATGCTAATTAGGTTGGGCCTCTTTCATTATATCCTATAGGTCCTCTAAATCTAGAAACACTATTATAAATAGGTTTTCACTAAATTTGCACTGGAATAAATAGGACAAAGCAGTTTTTTGAGTAGCAATTGGTGTCTATCATGTTGAGAAAGCAAACACAAAATTTAATTTGTCTAATGTAACCTCAATGGGAGAACGACTGGAATAAATGGAAAGTGTGGGTTTCAAGCTGTGCTCTACCCATTGCTTTCAATGTTTAAGGCCCAAAGCACAGTAGACCTATATTTATATATGGGCCAAAATATTTTCTTAGTAGAACTACAGGGAGCAAAATCAAAATAAAATGCAGTTTATGCATTGGAAGAATCATAGAACTCAAGACATCTTTTAACCTAGTTGTCAGTGTAGGATATTTTGTGGTGGTTGTTATTTCACATTATAGGTTGTGGTTTTTTTTTTTTTTTCCTTTTTTAACTTCCTTTCCATGCTTAGTAAAATTTGGATTTATATTTGAAAAGCCAAGACTAATTTGAAATCTAATTTTTGATGAAGATTTCTTTCAAATATTTAAAATAATTTTAAATAATAATTTAATTTAATTTAATTTAAATTTAATTTAATAATAATAATTAATAATAAAATAAATTTTCTTGTTCAAATATTTCAAATATGCCTGTGAATATTTCCCAGATTGTGCTTTCTGATGGATTGATAGCTTTTCTCTTGATAGCTTGATCTGATTAACTTTGTGATTATGGTCACAGTGGATTCTACCATACTGATAAATCCACCTGACTCTTCAATAAAATTAGATTGGCTATTTCCTTCTTTCCTTCCTTCCTTCCTTCCTTCCTTCCTTCCTTCCTTCCTTCCTTCCTTCCTTCCTTCCTTCCTTCCTTCCTTCCTTCCTTCCTTCCTTCCTTCCTTCCTTCCTTCCTTCCTTCCTTCCTTCCTTCCTTCCTTCTTTCCTTCCTTCCTTCATTCTTTCTTTCCTTCCTTCCTTCTGCCTTCTTCAGCTTCATCCCCCAAATTTTGGGATATTCTGTCATTTTGTCATTATTAATGAAATTAACTTTTATTTCTAGAATTTGTTCTTTGATTCACTGATTCTTTGGAATTCAATTATATACCTTCCAATTAATTTTTTAAATCTTTTCTTTAATGACACTTTTTTGAATATAATTTCAAGGAATTTTAGTCAGTAAAGTAAAAAAAATGTGTTTAATATTTCTGCTTTTATTTATGAGATATTTAGTTCTAATATAGTCAGTTTTTGTAAAGATGCTATATACAGCTGAGAAATAGAAATATTATTTTCTCTTTTCATTCAATGATTGCCTCATCATAATATTTAACACTTTAAAAATTCAATTCAGATCTTTATCTTCTTTCTTGTTTATTCTTTTACATGTCCAGATCTGAAAGAGGTATATTGAAGCGTCTTACTATTATAATTTTAATCTCCATCATTTTCATGTTTCAGGTATGTTTCTGATAAGCATCACATTGATGAGTTCTGTTTTATAATCCATATTGTATAATATAATCCACCTTCCACATTATGGATGGATTCATCCCATTGTCATTAATATTCACATTTGCAGTTATTATTGTTAATCATCTATTTTCCACTATCCTCTTCCTCTTACATGCTCTGATCTTTTCACCTTCTTTATAGAGTTATGAGAGAAAAAAAATGTGCTCAGCTCTTAGTGCTATATTCAATGCAATCTGTTTCTGCTCCCATGCCCTTATTCTCTTCTCATTCAAATCTAACCAGATTCTTATCTTTATTTTCTTGCCTTTTAAACCCTTCTTAATAATCAACCTTCTGAGTTTAGTTTGTTTTGCTTGTGATTGATCCTTTCCTAAAACTACTCTCAATATTTGCTTCTTCTCTCCATTCCTTCCTGTTTCCCTGTTGGAATCCTGTTGGATTGAATATATTTCTTTTGAACAAGTAGTATGATTTGTGGTAATTTTCCTTGAAATTATAAAAAAAATCCATTTTAGCACATTTGTGAATATGATTTTAAAAACTCAATATCTGTTGGTTAGAAAATTTTTCTTTTCACTGTTTTGGTGATTATTTTGGGCTCAGTTTGTCACAGATATAATCAACTAGGTTGTCCAAATGGAACAAATAGTGCAAAACCTTTCAAAGATATCTCGTAACAGGAATCACATAAATCTTTAGAGAAACTTCATCCTCTGAGCATAAAATTTAAGGTCGCAATCTTAGCAGGCCTTAGAGGAAAAATTATTTCTCTAATTACTTTTCCAAACATCCTTCAAGGAACTCAGAAGCATGTTTCACCTTTATAATTGTAAAGACTCTCATCACAACTCAGAGGAGCTAGTGATTTGAACAAGAATATTTTCTAGTGATATTTTTTATTCTAGTTTATCTAGAATAGCAGAGACTAAGGTAATTTTTCACAATATTTGATAAAGCTTCAAAAGAATCCTATAGAATTCCCTTGATATTGAAGATAAGCAATTCAATTCTGTCAACACAATGCCAGCTTGGATTGTTCTAGGAA
Source organism: Sminthopsis crassicaudata (assembly GCF_048593235.1). Classification (NCBI taxonomy): domain Eukaryota; kingdom Metazoa; phylum Chordata; class Mammalia; order Dasyuromorphia; family Dasyuridae; genus Sminthopsis; species Sminthopsis crassicaudata. The sequence goes on from NC_133618.1 coordinate 570,048,936, forward strand.
AGGTACATTCTCATACTAATCTGGCCAATTTCACATTTCCGATTATAATTAACTATGTTGCTTATGGAGTCTGAACTGCTATAATGTTTAAATGAATGTACATTCCAATTTATTAACAAATTGAATTTTCCTTTTCTTCCTACAAATGAATTGCTCCTTTTATTGTTAATGCTTTTGAGAGCCATTTGACTAGCTGAATTAAGTAACAAATCTTGATCATGTAGATAAAGTCATAATTCAAATCTAGTTATCCCTTAGTTATAATTGAATACTAATTATCCCTTTATACTTCCCCCCCCCAGGCTGGGGTTAAGTGACTTGCCCAGGGTCACACAGCTAGGAAGTGTTAAGTGTCTGAGACCAGATTTGAACTCTGGTCCTCCTGAATTCAAGGCTGGTGCTCTATCCACTGTGCCCCCTAGCTGCCCCTATCCCTTTATACTTTAAGGTCAGATTTCTGTCTTAAAAGCCATTTGGGGTAAGTTTTTTCTTAGTATCATGCTCTGAATTTTCTTTGGAAGAGCCTCTCTAGAGAATATGTTGATAATTCAGAAATACATTTGTGATGCTTGTTAACAGTTTTTTAAAAATCACATCACATTTTTCCCTCTTTGATATCTAGAAATAGAAGATTAAAAAAAAACATTTTCCAGAAGATTGCTGGCATCTAGAAAATGGACATTCTCTTTAGTATCTGATTATGCTACTATTTAATCATTTTCTGTTCTGCTTGCCATTTTGATGTAGTGACCCATGTATTGATGATAGGCAATGATCCATCTGGAGAAAATTGTACAAGATACCTAGGAGTTAGATTAAAAATCTGTCACTAATTAGATTAGCATAGAACTATAGAACCAAGGTGACAGACTTGAAACTTTTCTTGCAAAGTCTTCAAAACCACTAGAAATTTTGAAAACTGGGGATTTTAACATTTTACAAGTTTAAAGTCTCTAAGACATGGCCAAGGTTCAGCAGTTTAGTGTTTCTCATTGGATATGGCTTGGGTATAATGAATGACTCAACAAATGAGATTCAATACTTAATATAATTAGTTGATTCCCACGTGGAACATGAATCCCACAAGACTTTGTATTCTTTTTCAACCTTAGGTTCACTATGAGGTATTTTATAAAGTTATACTTACTGTCCAAACAACCAACTAATATACAGTCTATCAAAACCCAGGAAGTATAAGTCAAAGAACAAAGCTTTTAATTAAGACAGTGTAGCAAAATAAATAAGGAAAAAATTGAATAATAGTCATTCTCTACCCTTCATCTTCAGAAGGACCCAGATTTCTGCCAAGTTATGAGCAATACATCCTCTGAGGATTACAACCAAAAGAAATATCTTTCATGGTTCTATCACTTCCCTCCATCTCCTAAAGCAACACATTTTTGCTTCACTAGACATATGAAAATGTTGCCTTCTGATTCTTTTCTAAGCTGATGGCTTACTATTGGTATCTACTGGGCTTGTCATTTGATGAGGAGACTTTTTCCTTTTTCAAACAGAGTTACTACTCTGTGAGACTGTTCCTACCACATGCCGGGAGCTAATCAACATATTTTCAGTCTTGTTTTTTTTTTTTTTTTTTTTTTTCTTTTTGTGGGTTCAAGCCATATTCAGCTAGAACAAAAAATGGGTCATTATTTAGCTAAAAAGACTTTTTTTTCTTCCAATCAATGAATTGGAAATGCAACTAAAAAAGCTAGAAAAAGAACAAATTAAAAACCCTTAATTAAATACTAAGATTAGAAATTCTGAAAAATCAAAGAAGAGATTAACAAAACTTGTAAAGGGCTGAAACTCTTAAAAGGTGTGCTTGAATCAGACAACTGAGCACTTAAGGCTAATTACCTCTTCAACAATGACTCTATTAGCATATGTTTGGAAAAATGTCCCTTCTTACCATTGGTGTTTACTCAATGTTTGGTGTATATAGATAATCATAGGCAAGGATTAGAGGATGGGGTGAAACAAGCCAGACTTCACTTGGCCACTGGACAAGAAGGAGAAAGGTTGGTGCCTTTGGACTTGAGAATCCAGGAGCCTTGTGCCAGTTTGTCTGTCTCCTTCACTTCTCCCTCTAAGGACTTTAATTTATCCTGACTCTGTCTGATCCTGAGGCCTCCAGGGAGCTAGCCCAGATTTTACAAAAACTGAATGTATACACACTATTGAACTAATAAATAAAAGTAAAAGTTGGTTTTATGAAAAAAACCCAACAAAATAGATAAACCTTTGATTAATTTATAGAAAAAGGAAAGAAAACTAAATTATCAGTATCAAAAATGAAAAAACAGAATTTATCACCAATGCAGAAAAAAATTAAAGCAATAATTATAAGCTATTTTGCCAAATTGTATGCCAATAAATCTAATAATCTAAGTGAAATGGATGAATACACACAAAAATATAAATTGCCCAGATGAACAGATCAGGGAACAAATTATTGAAATAGTTCTTTTAGAAAAAGAAATTGAACAAACCGTTAGTGAACACCAAGAAAAAATCTCTAGGGCCAGATGTATTTAAAAATGAATGCTATCAAACATATAAAGAACAATTAATTCTAATACTATATAAACTATTCAGAAAAATAGGAGGAAAAGTAGTCCTACCAAATTCTTTTTATGGCACAGATTTGGTGTTGATCTTTAAACCAAGAAGAGCCAAAGCAGAGAAATAAAACTATAGACCAATTTCCTTAATAAATATTACACAAAAATCTTAAATAAAATATTTTTCTTCTAGTCCATTTTTTTCCACACTGGGAAATTCTTCAAATTCTCTGATGGGTTGAAGTGAATAAATTATAAAAACCTAGAAAAAATTGTTAGAGATAAAAATGAAGTTAAAGCTCTGAATGACAGAATAGAAGGAAAATAAATAACTCAATTGTAAACTCCTTGAAAAACTATAACAGAGTCAACAAAAATAACTCCTGAGAAAAAATTAAAGAAGAGATGAGCAAAAATGTATATACAAATAGTCTTATGTAGAACTATATCAAACTCAATAGGGAAACAAGTGGGAATGGATACTGGAATATCCTGGAATACTGGAAAAAGAATATTTACCAATAGTACAAACTCCCTCCTGTAGGAGGGAGTAAAAGAGGAGAACAAGGAAACAAAGAACTAAAATCTAAGAAGGAGAAAATAACTGTGATATATAACTATAATGAAATATTATACAATATACAAAGTGATGATAGAGATAATTTCAGAAAATCTTAAGTAGCATAAACTGGTGAAAAGATCAGAGCCAGAAGGACAATTTATACAATACCTACAACATTCTAAAGAAAAATATCTTTGAAAAACAAGACTTCTGATCAATAAAATGACCAACTAAGTCTCCATAGGTGATGAAGTTAAGATGCCGAAACTTACATTTTAGAACATGACCACTTTGTATACTGCAAGAGCTCTTCTTTCTTCTCCTCTTCCTCTTTTTTCTTCTCCTCCCTTCTTCCTTCTCCTCTTTCTTTCCTCTATCTTTTAAAGAGGATGAGACTGAGCAATAGGGATTTTATTTCTAAATAAAAGGACCACTGAAACATTTCTAAAAGAAAAGGAAGCACAGACAAGTAGAACAACTTTGAAAGCACTACGTGTAACATACTATGCATTTTTAAAAAATACCTAGTATGAAATAGAGATTCTTGGTTTCATATAGAGTTTTTTTGTGTGTGATCTGGTATGTTTTTGGAAATGCTTGGTTTAAGAATTTTAATTTTATAATAAACAACTTTTTAAAGTAGGTTAATATTCTTTTACTGTCCCCTTACTTATGACAGATCCCAACTTCTTGTGACTCATGTTGGTCAGTCATTTCTAGTACAATTTTCCTTAGTAGAGAAAACAAGAAGAAAAATAAGAATTCAGCAACTATGCTTCTCCCTGTTATAGTTATCACCATTCCACCCAACCCAAGGAAAGATCCAATCCAATTTTTGATTCTCCTTTTCTCCCAACACACTTAAAAAACCAGCATGAACAAAAAACCTTTTTGGTTGCTTTTTATTTTTTCCTTGCCAGCCTCAGCTCATTCTTTGCTTTAGCATTTTCAGACACTATTTTTGCAGTAATGTATCACACTCATATTCATCTTTTGTAATCTAGAAGCACTGTTTTTATATTTTTGTAAACTAGGACTGCTTTGCCCTGATAGGAGGATAACCAATCCTGGAATACCAACAGGAACTTGATTTCAAGGAAATGAAACAGAAACTCAGATCATGGGATATCAAAATCAGGGCAGGATCAATAAGTAATTTGATTGACTCAGTAAGCTGTCAAAGCTATTGATCTGAGGCATAATATGGTACCATGGAATGAAGAATGGCCTGAGAGCCAAGAATCTGAATTATAACTCTTTTCTGTCATAAACTCTATTATGAAGAGATGATGCCCCTCTGCCACAAGTGGTCCTAATATTTTTATTGATACAAATCAGATCCAGACAAATGGTTCCTTTGATCCCATCTTTCACCTTTTGAAGGGTAAAATCAACATTAATTCAAGCAGTAAATTTTCTAATTTCTTTGTTTTTGGCATAAAGAAAATTCCAGTAAATATCAAGAGAGGTAATGTATTCCTTTACCATAATTTCATGTGTCCATGCCCCATTGGTGATCTATTTTCCAAACTTTTAAAAAATTCTTTTTGCCTAAGTGATCTTTAGTATATACTTAGTCCTCATCCTCACTTACAGACAATCCTAATATCTACACATAATACCACTGTTCTTATCTTTATTGATCCCTACTGGAATATTCTCTTTCTTCCTTCCCATCATGCATTTTTATATTTCTTCAGATGTCTATAACTTCTCAATATGCTCTACTAGTTGGAAATGAGGCTTAAAACCACAAAACTACTAGAAATTAAAATGACTTTATAGCTTTCTAGGGAGGTGGAGTTCATCATAGGGATGAGGATTTCTGATCATTTATAGGCTTTAGAATTAGCCTTTTGTGTTTTCTGTTGGGCTAAACAAAATGGCTTCTATTTGAAGAAAAAAACTTAGTGCAATACTGCTCTATCTCCTTTTTTTTTTTTTCCTATCCTGCTCTTTTTGAATAATATACTGGTATCCATTTAGTGATTTCATGAATCCCTTGAGGTTCATGGTCCAATGATGGTCCAATGAATTCATGCTAAAAATTCCTTAATGACAACTTAAGTAGCAAAACATTAAAGAATATTATAAGTGATGTATTAAATTACCCTAAGTGTTTTCAACATGATTTTCATGGTTTTTGTTGTTCAAAGGAATCATTGGGGAAAAAAAGAACTGGGAATCACTGGAATAAAGTACTTTCAGAGCTAAATTCTGATTATGAGCCTCATTCCATCAAATATCAGTGATATGTTTTGTTTTAGGAAATTCTATAATTTAATCAGATTAAGAAATTCCCAGTGGGGGGAAAATTACATTCAAGGGTTCTGATAAAAGCTTCATTTCTAAAATATATAGAGAAACGACATTCATAAAAATTCAAGCCATTCTCCTATTGATAAATGGTCAAAGGATATGAACAGGCAATTTTCAGATGAAGAAATTAAAACCATTTGAAATTAAATTAAATTAAAACCATATGAAAAGATACTTTAAATCATTATTGATCAGAGAAACGCTAATTAAGACATCACTAAGGAACCACTATACATTCTCAGATTGACTAGAATGACAGGAAAAGATAATGATGAATGTTGGAGGGAATGTGGGAAAAGTGGGACACTAATACATTATTAGTGGAACTGTGAACTGATTCAACCATTTTGGAAAGCAATTTGGAACTATGCCCAAAGAGCTATCAACCTGTGCATACCCTTTGATCCAGCAGTTTTTCTACTGGGCTTATATCCTAAAGAGATCATAAAGGAGACCCACATGTACAAAAACATTTATGGCAATCTTTTTTGTAGTGGCAAAAAACTGGAAACTGAGTAAATGCCCATCAATTGGAGAATGATTGAACAAGTTATATTATATGGAAATTATGGAATTTTATTGTTCTATAAGAAATGATCAGCAGGGTGATTTCAGAGAGGCCTGGAGAGACTTACATGAACTGATACTAAGTGAAATGAGCAGAACCAGGAGATCATTATATGCAACAAGATTGTACAATAATCAATTCTGATGAACATGATTCTGTTCAACAATGCAATGACTCAGAACAGTTCCAATGGTCTTGTGATGAAGAAAAGCATTTGTACCCGAAGAGAGGACAGTAGGAACTGAATGTGAACCACAACAAAGTATTTTCTCTCTTTCTTGTTGTTTTCTTACATTTTGTTTTCTTTCTCATTTTTTTCCTTTTGGATCTGATTTTTCTGGAGTAGCATGATATTTGTGGAAATATGTATAGAGGAATTGCACATGTTCAATATTATATCACTTACTGACTGGGGGGAGTTGGTGGGGGAAAGAAAGGAGGGAAAAAATTAGAGCACAGAGTTTTGTAGGGATAAATGTAGAAATTATCCATGTATATATTTTGAAAATAAAAAGCTTTAGTTAAAAAAAAGAAACTGCCAGAAGGGAATTTTTCTCTTAGTACATATTGGATATCTTCTCTATCACTTAAAAAAGAAGTCCTTTTGTCAAATTGACTCCAAAGCTAATTATCTATCCTCTAACTTCACTCTGCCTTTCAACAAGTTTGTTCAAATTTGTCTCCTTACATTAGGATATCTGATTCACTGCTTATTGTTCACACTACATATTTGCATATGGGTATCTGAGGTCATGGTTTTATAACTGAGTTTTTGCATCTTCTTGGATTTCATTTCCTTCATGTCTATAAAAATGAAGGGATTGAACTGGTCTGTCACTCAACAAGCACTTATTAAGTATCTATTGTGCACCAGTCATTGTGCTAAATGTTTAGAACACAAGGAAAAGCAACCAAACCAAATTAAACCAATTTCTGTTCTTTAGGAACTCAATCTAATGGAAGAAACAACATACAAACAATGTACAAAATGAGAGTTATATAAAAGAAAATGGAGATAATCAGAAGAGAGAAGACATTATCATTAAAAAAGAACTGATAATTATTCTTATAGAAAGTAAGATTTTAATAGGGACTTGAAGGATATTAGAGAGAAAAGGAGACAAAGATGAGGAGGGAAAGAATTCCAATCATGAGGAATGACCAGTGAAAATGTCTAAATCAGGAGAGTGTGTCTTGTCTGAGAAACTATAAGGAGGCCAGTGCCACCAGATAGGAGGAGAGGGAATGGGAAATGGGTGAAAGGAGAGGGGAGAAAAACAAGGAACTGGATTATAGAGGACCAAAAGGTTTTAGTCTTCTACTGCCTGGAACAATGAGCTAAATCTAAAAAGATTTTATCAGTTCAGATTGTATCTGTCCCTTATAATCATCTCATCTTAAATTTTAATGCTAATACCCAAAGTATCTAAGGTTAGCAGAAATGGTTAGTCTAGGCCTTCCTCCTCTCAATAAAATTTTCTTTGTATATAGCTCAGGACTGCTATGGGCAATGATTGTGAGAACCAGGAAGAGCTGGGGTAGAGGGAAGTGAATGCTGAGGTTTTGCTTTCTATGGGCTTTGAAAGGTCTTTAATTTGTCACTATTTAACTCGATTCAATGAACATTTATTAGTTGCCTGCTTTGTGAAAGGCACTGTGGTAAGTGCTAGGAATCTAGAAAGACAAAGGCAAAGACAAAAATGAAGCAGTTCCTATCTATAAAAAGTTGGCTTTCTTGTTAGATTAATATATATACTCATAATAAGTAAATACACAGTAATTTGAGTAGTAAGAATGCTAGCAATTGTGAAAAGTCTTTCACAGTATCTGAAATATACTTTGAAGGAAGATAAAAATTCTGAGACATAGAAATAATGAAAGAATACTTTCCAGGCATGGGAAATAGTTTTGCAAATGCACAAAATGTAGGGTCAAGGAGAATAAGGAGTGAAATATGATATTTATATTACAAGTGCAAATAAGTGGGAGGTTTATCAGAAGTAAAGGGAATATAGTAACAAAGGAGGGCTTAGTGAAAATTATAAAATATCTATATTAGAGATGTGAGACTGGAGGTCAGGAGAGAGGTTTTTCAGTCATGTCCATCCCTTCATGACCCCATTTGGAATTTTCTTAGAAAAGATATTGGAGTGATTTGTCATTTCCTCCTCTAGCTCATTTTATAGGTGAGTAAACAGAGGCAAATAGGGGTAAGTGATTTATTCCAGGTCACAGAGCTGAGGACACAGCTTTAAGTATCTGTAGCCAGATCTGAAATCAAGAAGATTTGTCTTCCTGACTCTAGGCCCAGTGATTTATCTACTGTACTACCTCACTGCCCTCAGGACTGAAGTTAGGTCTCCACAAATATATCTGAGAATCATCTGCATAGATGATGTTTGAATTAATGGGAGATAATAAAACCACTAATTAAAATAGAAAGTAGAGAAAAGAGTGTTCAGGACAGAGCCTTGACTGGGGGAAAGGGGGGGGGGGGGAAACATGACACTTAAGGAAGCATAACTTGGTTGAACATCCAGAAAAGCAGACTGAGAAGGGGCAGTTAGACTGTGGCGGTGGTAGGAAACACCAGGCAAAAAAAAGTTTTCTGAAAATTGATAAAGGTGAGAGTATCCGGGAAAAGAGATGACAACAATGTCAAAAAGGTAGCTAGGTGGATAGAGTTCCTGGCCTGAAGTCAGAAAAAATCAGACAGCTGCGTGATCCTGGGCAAGTCATTTACATCAGTTTGCTTTAGTTTTCTCATCTATAAAATGAGCTAGAGAAGCAAATAGCAAAACCAATCCAATATCTTTGCCAAGAAAACCCCAAATAGGGTCATGGAGAGTTGAATGTGACTGAAAAAACTCACAAAAACCTACAAAAACAATGCCTGATCTATAAAAACAGTGTCAAATACTGTAGCAAAGTCAAGAAAAATGAAGATTGAGAAAAGGTTATTGGGTCTGGTAATTAACTGTTACCTTCAAAGAAATTTTAGTTGAGATGTGGAGTAGGGATATGAAGAGATATGAATGATGTTGGTTTTCTCCATATATTTTGTTCCAGTTCATCTTTTGAGATATAAGGGAAAGGGACTAGCAAAGGAATTTCAGAAAAGGGGAAGTGTCTGCAAGGAGTATAACAGGGAGTCAATGAAAACAGTAAAGAAGAATTATTATGCAACACTGAGGACAAAGTTGAGATTAAATGATATGAATTTGCAGGACATACAGGGGACATGTTTACATGATTTTGCCTGACAATGCTCAGTTACTTTATGATCGGGACTGGACAAGTTGAGTATCAAACTGAATGACTGTGAGTAATATTTAACTTTATGATCAAGAAATCAGTTTATCCCTCTTAATGGAGCCTATGAATGTTATAATACAAAAAAGCTAGGGCCATCTTTTTGCTACTTCATCTTTTCTGAGCCTTCTTCTTCAGAAAGAATCCATTTCCTTATAAAAATCATTCAGAAAAAATAAGCTGTGCCTTTGTTAATTTAATTATAAAGTATCAACATGGCCATAGACAAAAAGTACTAAGACTTAGTGGACAAAACTTATGCTTAACTTGGATTAAACTCATTATAAATATCATTTATTTATTATTTTAAAAATTCATTTATTTTTATTTTATCATATATATATATAAATAAAATAAATTTAAAAATAAATAATGAAATAAAACTCCTTAACTTTTCCCCAATCCCTCTCTCCCTCCTAATTTGAGGGCATCACCATCCACCTAAATACCCAGATTGGCATCCTGGATTCAAGAAACTAGATGGGTTGTATTGGATAAAATGATTTAACATCTCTGAAGCTTACCTTCCTCATTGTGAGAATCTTTTTTAATTGGATATAAAAGATTGCCTTTGCTCTAGTTGAACTCCATTCTCCTACCTAGCATCCCTCTTTCCTTCTAAAATATTCTATGAATGTTCTCTGCTAGAAATTTCTATATCCTCTGAAACTTCCCTAAAAATCAATTTCATGTTTTATATCAAAGGAGACAAATTAAATTGATTATAAGTAAGACCTAGCCCTTTCTTCTAAAACTCCTAAGCATCATACAAGACATATGCTGCCTTCCTACATGGAAATAGAAACTTGGCATAGACTTAGTTACAGGTCTACAAAGTTACCTTTCTCAATATCAGCAGTCTTCTCCTTCCTTCTGTGATCTCAAGATTTTCATACTAAAAAGCCCAGTGATGCCTTTCCATATAATGAAATATGGTTCTATTTTTATCTCTATGCTAACTATGCTCCCCAATATCCTTTAACTTGAATCCTTCTTTTCCCACTCTGACTTCTTCATGCCACTGGGTATCTCAAGTTGGGTCTTGTGCTTTCCCTTATTTTAACTAAAATGCACCCATAATCAATGTCAATTGTTATTAGCTTTGATGACCATTCTGTCAAGTTTTTTTTTTTTTTTTTGTAAAATCCCCTAAGTCTCCAAAGTAACTGAAAACATTTGAGATGCTTTTAGGTACTGTACTTTATAGTAGGTACTTCATAAGTGCAATGTATGGTGATAACAATACCTGTATTGCCCACTATGGCTGTTGTAAGAAAACCCCTTACAATTATAAAACTAAAAATCTTGGCAAAAAGAAACTACTAACAATAAGAACCACCACCACTGCATCATAATTTTTTTGAGTATTCATCCAAAGGACAATAGCAATACACATGGAATAACCTTAATGGGAGAAGAGTAGAAAAAGATATTAAGAACACATATGACAGAAATGGAGAGTAGGAAATGTTATGAAAATGAGAGACAACATATGGACAGTCCAACACTTCTACATTCAAGATATCAAAAGAAACTGAGGAAAAACTCCCTTATATTAGATGGATACTCTTTGGAATATTTAGAGAAGGAGATGAATGAAAATTAATCAAATGAAAATGATCTTAGATTAAAGTTGAACCTTATAGATCATTGTGCCCAATTCCATAATTTTACAAATGAGGAAACTGGGGCCCAAAGATATGATTTTCTTAGCATCATGCGATTAAGGCATAGAGAGATATTTATCTATACTATTATCCATTGATAAGAACACAGAGCTATTAAAGTACCAAAATTTGTTTGAAAGAGATAGACTGGCATGATGGAAATTGGATCCTTAAGAGTTCTAAGACTTGAGTGTGAATTTTCTATTAGACATTAACAAGCTATATAATCTTGAGGAAGTCACAAGTTCTTTTCAGAGCCTTGGTTTTCATATTTATAAAATGGGAATTTTAGTATTTGCACTGTCTTCCCTATAGATTGTTGTGAGGAAAGTGATTTTTGCTGATCTGAACACGCTATCTTACTCTATTCTCAATAAGAAAAACAATTTCTCAAAAATGCAGAAAACAAATAGAGATTAAAAAACTAGAACAAGAAACCAGAATCTCTCTTAGTTTTTTATATTTTCCTATTGCCTACAGAAAGGCACAAACTCCTTGCAATATTATTCAAGGCTTCCCATGACCTTTCCAGCATTATCTTTTTTTCCTCTTTATAATTCCAGCTTTCCTGCCATATAGGATCACTTACCACACCTCAAGTACACCCTCCCTAGAGTGCCCTTTCTCTACAACATTCAAGGCCCAATTAAAATTCCATCTACTTCATTATGCATTCGCTATCTGTACCCACCCTGAAACAATTTCTTCCTCTTTGGGGCTACTAGTGTTATGTATGTTTCTTTTGAGAAATTACAGAACCTCAGAGTTAAAAGAAATCTCAGTCTTTTTGGTCCAAATGGTATGTGAAACAAGAATATTACCCTAACATGCTAGAGAAGTGGTGAACCATTTGCTTATAGACCTCTTGTGAGAAAAACTCTATCTCTAGAGGAAGTCCTCCTCCACCATGGACAGCTCTAGTGATTTGAAAGCTATTTCTTTCTCCTTATATTGAGCCCAAACTTGCTTTGTTAGTACCCATGTCTTCAAATACCATTCCTAATTCTTTCTTCTGAAGCTAAGCCGAACAATTCCTAGAAGAAATAAATACACTTACCTAATTTTACCTCATTTTATAGCTATTTATATCATCTCTTCCTTAAGGAAGAGGGAATATAGTACATATATGTGCATGTGTGTGTGTGTATGTATATTTCATTTCCATATGCATAGTGCTTTACAGTCAGCATATCTTTGGTAAATGTTAAATTAGATAGAATAAGAATAGTCATTTTGTGGATAAATATGATTTATTTGGATCAGTTTTATTAGCAAAGGCACAATAGGTGTCCCTGCCCCACCCCCACCTAGTACTGTACTCTCAGATTATGTATGTATCCTGGAAATGGAGGTTAAAATGGTACAGATTATATTTTTAAGATGTTTTTCTCTATGTCCTCAGCAAAACTGAGTAAATATCTATCACACAATACAGCTCATGGCCTCAAGAACAGAGTTTATTTTTAGAATATCATTTTATAAAATTAAAAGTGAACAAAGCCCAGCAAATTGATGCTGTTTAATTTGTGATGGAAAGGACAATTGCATTCTTCTCAGCATGGAGGTTACTGAGTCTATTTATGTGGACAATGGTAGCAAACAATATAATGATATTGGCTCATTTAATTGGTTTTTCTGGTACTGTCAGAGGAACACAGCCTGAGAACAAAGCAACCTTTTGGATAGCTGTGGGTTTAGAAATTCCTTTCATTCTACAGCAAATAATCTTCTAGATACTTGTTTATTTTTTAAGCATCCTACAATAAAACCTTCTTTCTGAGTCTTTGAGGAAGGACTCATTCTGTATATTTGAAAATTTTGAATCACCATAAGATCAACAACTCATTAAACATTTATTAAGCCTCATTGATAGTCATGTTTTTAAAAATAGCATTTCATATGGAAATCTTTCTAAAGAGGAAAGCTGAGACTGGCAGATCTATTGGGCATGGGAATTCTGAATTATAGCAGGTTAAATCAATGGTGTGTCAATACTAAGTGTGGCATTAATGTGGCAAGCCCCCCAGGAACATAGAACCACTAGGGTGCCTAAAGAAGGGAGAAAGAGTCGGAGTTGAAAATGGAACAGGTCAAAACTCCCGTGCCAATCAAAGTGAAATTAGCCCATGAGTAGCCGCTACATTTCTAGCCTCAGAAATATAGGGTTGGCTTAAAAAATATATATTAAAAAAAAACTAATAATGTCCCCAAGGCCTATTGAAATGAAAAGGAATAGTGGGTTAAGTTTTAGAAAATACTGCTATGATTTTTTAAAAAAAATCTTATTTCTGCTTTTTGAATTTTACCCTTTTTTCCTCATTGTCTAGCTGTTGTCAGTTCCCAAGGTTGTTACCATTTCCTTTCTCTCTTCCTTACAATTTGCTCTCTTATCAGCTGTAGGTGAGTAAATTTTGTAAACAAACATTTTGTTTGAGATCTTACTCTATATTTCCTTATATCTGGCTTGTCAGTTCTATTGTTCTTGGATCCTCATCCAAATTTATCCTCCCCACCTTAATGGTATAGTAGGTAAAACCTGATATCAAGAGGAAGAATACAAACTCTGCCTCACCCACTTAATAATTGTATGACATTGGCAAGTCACTTAACATATTCATGCTGGGGATAATAATAACATCTTCCAGGGGCGTTGTGAGGATAAAATTTTTTATATATATATGTATATATTATATTTTATTTTATAATTATAACTTTTTTTTGACAGTACATATGCATGGGTAATTTTTTACAACATTATCCCTTGCACTTACTTCTATTCAGATTTTTTCCCTTCCTCCCCCAACCCCCTCCCCCATATGGCAAGCAGTCTTATATATGTTAAATATATTACAGTATATTCTAGATACAATATATGTGTGTAGAACCGAATTTTTTGTTGCACAGGAAGAATTGGATTCAGAAGGTAAAAATATCAGTTTACATTCATTTCCCAGTGTTTCTTTTCTGGATGTAGCTGGTTCTGTCCATCATTAATCAATTGGAATTGGATTAGCTCTTCTCTATGTTGAAGAAATCTACTTCTATCAGCATACATCCTTGTACAGTATCATTGTTGAAGTGTATAATGATCTTCTGGTTCTGCTCGTTTCACTCAGCATCAGTTGATGTAAGTCTCTCCAAGCCTCTCTGTATTTCTCCTGTTCGTCATTTCTTATAGAACAATAATATTCCATAACATTCATATACCATAGTTTACCCAACCATTCTCCAATTGATGGACATCCATTCATCTTCCAGCTTCTAGCCACTATGAAAAGGGCTGCCACAAACATTTTGGCACATACAGGTCCCTTTCCCTTCTTTAGTAGTTCCTTGGGGTATAAGCCCAGTAGTATTATGGCTGGGTCAAAGGGTATGTACATTTTGATAACTTTTTGGGCATAATTCCAGATTGCTCTCCATAATGGTTGGATTCTTTCACAACTCCACCAACAATGCATCAGTGTCCCAGTTTTCCCACAGCCCCTCCAACATTCATCGTTATTTGTTCCTGTCATCTTAGCCAATCTGACAGGTATATAATGATATCTCAGAGTTGTCTTAATTTGCATTTCTCTGATCAATAGTGATTTGGAACATTTTCATATGAGTGGAAATAGTTTTAATTTCATCATCTGAAAATTGTCTGTTCATATCCTTTGACCATTTATCAATTGGAGAATGGCTTGATTTCTTATAAATTAAAGTCAATTCTCTGTATATTTTGGAGATGAGGCCTTTATCAGAACCTTTAACTGTAAAAATTTTTTCCCAATTTGATACTTCCCTTCTAATCTTGTTTGCATTAGTTTTGTTTGTGCAGAAACTTTTTAATTTGATGTAATCAAAATGTTCTATTTTGTGATCAATAATGGTCTCTAGTTCTCCCTTGGACACAAACTCCTTCCTCCTCCACAAGTCTGAGAGGTAAACCATCCCATGTTCCTCCAATTTATTTATGATTTCGTTCTTTATGCCTAAATCTTGGACCCATTTTGATCTAATCTTAGTATGTGGTGTTAAATGTGGGTCCATGCCTAGTTTCTGCCATACTAATTTCCAGTTTTCCCAGCAGTTTTTGTCAAATAATGAATTCTTATCCCAAAATTTGGGATCTTTGGGTTTGTCAAAGATTAGATTGCTATTTTTATTCACTATCTTGCCCTGTGAACCTAACCTATGCCACTGATCAACTATTCTATTTCTTAGCCAATACCAAATGGTTTTGGTGACTGTTGCTTTATAATATAGCTTTAAATCAGGTACACTTAGACCACCTTCCTCTGACTTTTTTTTCATTAGTTCCCTTGCAATTCTCGACCTTTTATTCTTCCATATGAATTTTGTTGTTATTTTTTCTAGGTCATTAAAATAGTTTCTTGGGAGTCTGATTGGTATAGCACTAAATAAATAGATTAGTTTGGGGAGTATTGTCATATTTATTATATTCGCTCGGCCTATCCAAGAGCACTGAATGTCTTTCCAATTATTTAAATCTGACTTTATTTTTGTGGCAAGTGTTTTGTAATTTTTCTCATATAATTCCTGACTATTCTTTGCTAGATGGATTCCCAAATACTTTATACTCTCAACATTTGTTTGGAATGGAATTTCTCTTTGTATCTCTTGCTGTTGCATTTTGTTGGTGATATATAAGAATGCTGAGGATTTATGTGGATTTATTTTGTATCCTGCCACTTTGCTAAAATTCTGAATTATTTCTAATAGCTTTTTAGCAGAGTCTTTGGGGTTCTCTAAGTATACCATCATGTCATCTGCGAAAAGTGACAATTTGATTTCTTCATTTCCTACTCTAATTCCTTGAATCTCTTTCTTGGCTCTTATTGCCAAGGCTAGAGTTTCTAGTACTATATTGAATAGTAATGGTGATAGTGGGCAACCTTGTTTCACTCCTGATCTTACAGGGAAAGGTTCTAGTTTATCACCATTACATATGATGTTTACTGAAGGTTTTAAATATATGCTCCTTATTATTTTAAGGAATAGTCCATTTATTCCTATACTGTGAGGATAAAATTAGTTAATATTTTTAAATCACTTTGAAAATTTTACAGCACTATATGTTATTACTCAGTTTTTGTTTTTGTTTTTTTCAGTCATGTCTGACTCTTCCTAACCCCATTTAGAGTTTTCTTGACAAAGATATTGGAGTGGTTTATCATTTCCTTTCCAGATCATTTTACAGATGAGGAAATGAGGCAAACAGGATTAATTGACTTGCCCAGAGTCACACAGCTAGCAAGTATCTGGGGCTAAATTTCAACTTAGGTCCTCCTGACTCTAGGGTCAACATTCTAATCATCATCATCATCATCATCATCATCATCATCATCATCATCATCATCACCACCACCACCACCACCACCATCACTCTATTATTAAAGGGCAATATGAATTTTCAGGTGAAGAGATTTCTATGGCAGGTAAAGAAACTCCAGAGCTAGGAGTATATTCTGGAGAGGATTGAAAAGGAAATATTCATAAGAAGTGAAAGGAGAAATAATGTTAATTCTATAACAAGAAATGGAAGCAAATTTAACCTCATTTCAATTACATATTTGGTAAAACTGAATTTTTTACTTTGGAAAAATCAAATCCCATTAGCCACTGCAATTTTTATTGCAGGAACAATTTGTTTATCTATTTAGGTAGATTAGTTGAGTTGCTGAGTAAAGGACCTCACTGGAAGGATTTAACTCCCAATTTATTACTATCTAATCCAGGACTAGCTGGGGATCTCATGAACTAGATGCCCTCTGGGGTAATCTTCCAATTTTTTGTAGAATGCTAAGAAAGGAGAAGTAGGGTAAAAAAATTTGAGCTGAAAGATCCTCGTAGTCCATAAGGTGAACAAATTAATACAAGAAAACAATTTTTCTTTAAAATGTCATTCAATTAGGTTAAGAACATTTATCAATACATTTTCTTCACTTTTTCTATTATATAGCATATTAATTCTAATTAATTCTAATCCTCTCAAGGAGATTATAATTTAGTAACCATGAACACTTTTCTAGAATAAGATTTTAGGATTTTTCTTCATTGACAATGACAACAAGAAGATTTTAAGGCATCTATTCTTTGCAAATTTAGATAGGAATTAAAACAATGTTAATAGTAAGTTCTCTCTGGATAGCAAGTTTACTTTGGAAGCTTTAAATTTTTTTTAATGGACTTTTGATTGGTAAATTGATTTTTTCATTCTCTCTTACCTGCTTCTTCCTTTCTTTTCTCTTTCTCTTTGCCTATGTCTGTCTTTCCCTCTGTCCTTTTCCATTGGCCTATTTCTTTATCTTTGACTCTCTTTCTCCTTTCTTTCACATTTTTTCCGTTAACTGATCATAAAATAGAACAGAAGTAATTTATAAGTATAATTTATTTCTTATTTAATATAATTTTAGATTCCTTACTCTTAAGAAGTAGAGGAGTGGAACATTTTATATGCTCTTTCAATTTTAAACCTCATCCTCCCATTGCCCCCAACCAAAATTAAGTTGCTTTTCAATTATATTATTGTTAATTCCCATCTTTTACCCTTGATAGAAAAATTGTTCCTCCAGACCTGATTTAGAGATGTTAGAATTTTTGTTATGAACTAGGAATTAGAATGAATAACTATGTATTAATAACTATTAAACCTCATAAGGAAGGTCATATGATATAATGGGGGGAAATTCCAGTGAATTTGAACCAAAAGGTCATATTTATTTTTTTTAAGTTTTTATTTATCTTAATACACATTGCTTTATGAATCATGTTGGGAAAGAAAAAATCAGAACAAAAGGGAAAAATCATGGGAGAGGAAAAAAACAGAAAAAAGTGAACATAGCATATGTTGATTTATATTCTATCTCCATAGTTTTTTTTTTGGTTTTTTGTTTTGTTTTTTTTTTTTTTTTTTGCAGATGGCATTTTCTGTCTAAAACCTATTGACATTGCTTAGGAACACTAAACCACAGAGGGGAACCAAGTCTTTTATATTTGATCATTGCAGAAATTTGATGTTCCTGTGTATGATGTTATTCCTGGTTCTGCTTGTTTTGCTCAGCATCAGTTCATGTAAATCTTCCCAGGCTTTTCTAAAGTCAGCTTGTTCATCATTTTTAATAAAACAATAATATTCCATTATCTTCATATACCACAGTTTATTTAACCATTCCCCAGTTTATGAGCATCTACTCATTTTCCAATTCTTTGTTACCATACAAAAAGAGCTGACACAAACATTTTTGCACATATGGGTCCTTTCCCCTCCTTTAACATTTCCTTGGGATAAAGACTCAAAATGCCATTGCTGGGTCAAAGGGTATGCACAATTTGGTAGCCCTTTGGTCATAGTTCTAGGTTGCTCTCTTGAATGGTTGGATCATTCTATACTCCATCAACAATGCATTAATGTTCCAATTTTCCCACATCCCCTCCAACTTTTATCAATATTTTCCCCTGTCATCTTAGCCAATCTGAGAGGTGTGAGGTGGTATATCAGAGTTGTTTTAATTTGCATTTCTCTAATTAATAGTAGTTTAGAGCATTTTTTCATATGACTATGGATGGCTTTAATTTCATCATCTGAAAATTGTCTGTTCATATTCTTTGACCATTTATCAATTGGGGAATGACTTGTATTCTTATAAATTTGACACAATTCTTTATATATTTTAGAAATGAGACCCCAAAAATCATATATCAAGTCCAGGCTTTACAACACTTCCCCTTTCAGTAAGGTAAAGGGGTAGAACTGCTAGATTTGGAGGCAGGAAGAACTGAATTCATATCCTGCCTCAAACACTTATTAACTATGTGACCCTAGGCAAATAACCTCTCACCCTCATTTTATATAATGAGAAAATTAACTCCTATCTCACTGGGTGAGGATCAAGGAAAATAATATCTGTAAAATGCTATGCAAACCCAAAGCATTACAAAGATGTCAATTACTGCTGTGGTTACTGCAAAATTCCATGCTATTTATCAAAGTCTGTGAGTCTATGCACATTACAAAATCTTTTGAAGTTAAAATAGCTAAATAATTATTCATGAATATTATTTCTCTATTTATGAATCTACCTAGCTATATATATATATATATATACACACAGTTATACATAGAAACATGTTTATTTCTGACAATCTGAACTACAGGAAAGAAGGAAGTTCATTCCTGCCCTATCTTTATGATAATTTGTATGTTAATGATTGAGCAGTTACAGACCAGTCAGTTGGATAATGAACTTCATTTAATCGTGTGGTATCAGAGTAACCAGTATGGATAGCAACAGCATACTGAAAAAAAAAAAAAAAAGATTAATCATTAATCAAACCTATTAATCCACTTGGCATTTTAAGGCAAAAATTACCTACTTATTAATTTTTAAACACTTTGTCTCCACAAAATTAATGTTTAGGAGCCTGGGATGAAGCACAGTGACTGAGAACAGATTGCTCACACTTTTGAGACTGTATTCCAAGATCTGAATAAAGTGACAAGTAGTTTCTTTTAAAAATATAGATAATATTACATGTATTTGTCACTTAGAAAGAAAAGCCAACTTAATCTTCGAACCCATCCATGAGCTAGATTCTGAATAATCAGTAATCTTTGAGGATTTATGGAAAACAAGAAAAGCTCAGAAAACCCAAAATGGGGTAGATATGGTCCCAGTTTTGAAAAAAAAGGAAAAATGTAGCTTTTGCAAACTAACATTTAAAATGGCTACAGCAATTTTCTTCACATGTGGAAGAAAATAAAGATTTTTTGAGCATGTTTTTTGAAAACCAATACTTTTTTTTTGTTTATCCTGTAAAATATTTTTGGTTTATACAAAGATTTGGACTCCTTTCTCTGTATGTGTTTAGGAGTTGGGGGATGGGAAAGGGTAGGTAGGCAGAAAATGAGAAAAGAATCATTAAAGAAGTTGTGAGGGAATGTTGGCCAAGCTGCAAAGATAGTTAATGACTAACTACCCCACTTTCCTTCATTTTCTGTGATTATTCTCTTTCCCAACTAAAGCCAGGAGAAGTTCCTAGGCAGAATGGGTATGTGAGAACAATTTGTTCCAATGGCCCTGAAGAGAGCTGAAGCTTAGAGCTCTGTCAGAGATAAAAGAAAGCAAGGTTATCCACTGTACCCCCGGGGCCATTGTCAGTCATTGTCAGTCATCTTGATTTTTGTCTTGCCATTGGCCTTAGATGATTCTGGGAGAGAGTGTGAGTCTGATGACTTTGTAATTCTGCCTCACTTAAATCCAATTTACCTACAAGTCAAGATATTACTCTGTGATATTACTAATCTTCAAAAACAAAGGATGAATAATAATAACAACAAAGCTAGGAGAAAAAAAAGCAATTGTAACTTCTGTAGCATTCTCAGATTAAAAAAAAGTTAAATATTATCATATAATTTGCATAAAATATTCTTTAAAATCTAGTTCTAGGTTCAGATGCTGAATTTTATACTCACAAAGTCAATGTCAGAGGGAATTTTTAGGAGTGGGAGCTGGAAAGGACCTTCTAAATCATTGAAGTCCTAGGGAAAGTTAGGGAACTAATAGCCCCAAAGGTAAGATAAATAATAAGTGTCTAAGGCAGAATTTGAACTCGGGTCTTCCTGAATTCTGCTTTATCTACGAGCTACCTGAGACCTAATTTTAATTTCAGCTAGGCTCAAATAAATCTATTCTGCAAAGTGTGTACTTCTTGAACACATATCTAGCACTATGCCTAGGCAACATAAAGAACATAAAGAGGTTATTCCACACCTGTTCCTTGCCCTCAAAGCCTTTACAATCTTAAATTGTAGAGACAGGAGGTATAGAGATGAAACAGAAAATAATACAAGATAGATTATTATTGTCAAATAGGATAACAGCAGAAGGGTAGAAATCTGTATTTTTCCTACCACTGATTTTTTGATGTCAATGACTACAACTACTACTACTACTATTATAAATAGTAGTAGTATTACTTATTAGTAAATTAGTATTATCAGTACTTTACTAATATATCATTTTATTATTTAAAGAATGCTTTCACATACATTATTTTTATAGATGAGGACAATGAGACACAAATATTGAGTAACTTGTTCGGGGTCACAACTAAAAAAATTTTGAGGCAGGCTTCATATGTGGATATATTAAGAAAATTGTAGAATATATACTATCCAGGTTCTAGAGCAAAGATACAAAGCTGGTAAATGAGTACAGAGCATAAGGGAGTAAAGAAAACGTGTATTAAGGAATAGTGAGAGAAAGTAGAATGAACAAGGGCAGGCCAAGATATATGGGACCATTTGTAATAATAGGCACTAAAG
Source organism: Sminthopsis crassicaudata (assembly GCF_048593235.1). Classification (NCBI taxonomy): domain Eukaryota; kingdom Metazoa; phylum Chordata; class Mammalia; order Dasyuromorphia; family Dasyuridae; genus Sminthopsis; species Sminthopsis crassicaudata. The sequence goes on from NC_133618.1 coordinate 570,070,264, forward strand.
TTAGAAAGGCATCTAAAATCTGAGGTTTTTCCAAAACAGCACTTGTTTAGCAGGTCTTTGGGGACTTTGGCTCTCTGCCAATTTGGGTTAGATCTGGAAATAGCCTCCTGGGAATGTATTTAGTGCCCAAATTCAAGTGCAGAACTATAAAGAAATCTCCTGACATTTTACGGACTTGTATTAGCTGATTGGATGGTATGGTATGGTGCTATACATGTTTAAAAGCCTATTAAAGTATAGGCACTCTAAAAGTTAGGAACTGGGGAATGATGGTGATGGTGGTGGAGAGAGAGTCATGTTCAGGTCCTGATCCAAAAGGAATAGCAGCCTGACTTCAATGAGTACGTGATCAACCAATTGAAGAAAGGGATGATGGATTATATATTCCATCTTTCTCTCATAACTAGTTGTGGTTTTTTCTCCAACATAAATATACCACTGCCCTCAACCATCATAATTCAACAGTTTGCCCTTCCCATCTCTGGCCTCTTAGGTAACTGGTATTGGTTCCATGGGGCTTTTATGACCTTAACAAATCTTCAGGGGGGTAATAGACCAAATTCCTTCCCAAACTCATTGCTTCCACCAACTTCTACCTCTCGGTTTTCTTTCTTTCTTTCTTTCTTTCTTTCTTTCTTTCTTTCTTTCTTTCTTTCTTTCTTTCTTTCTTTCTTTCTTTCTTTCTTTCTTTCTTTCTTTCTTTCTTTCTTTCTTTCTTTCTTTCTTTCTTTCTTTCTTTCTTTCTTTCTTTCTTTCTTTCTTTCTTTCTTTCTTTCTTTCTTTCTTTCTTTCTTTTCTGTCAAGAGAACAGGAAAAACAGGAAAAGGTCTAGTCTGAATTGCAGGTCTCATTTATATTATCTTTTCCTCAAAACTTTCAAACTTGGGCACCAGCATTTTCTCAGTCTGATTCATAATCAGAAATGCACTCTCTAAAGTTAATGATGATTTGCCAAAACTGATGGCCATTTCTCAATCATAATTTTTAAGATCCCTGAAACATTTAATATTATTAACCATCCTCTGTTCTTAGATTAAATATTTTGCCTCTTTGGGTTTCTAAAACAATCTAAGTATCTTACCAATAAAAACTCATATCTGTACACTTAAAAAACCCAAAAATTCGGAAACAATTTTCTAACCCATTTAAAAATCTTACAAATGAAGAGTTTAAATGAGTTCTGAACCCACTTATTTAAAAAAATAGTTAAAAATTGATTGATGATAAGGAAAACAAAAATGTACTAGTTGAATAGGAGGAAAAACTTTTGCTTAATTGGTGAACTTAATTGAAAAAATATGAATCATGTTTTAGTACATGCATCTAGTGATGAATTTTTTCCCCATAAATCTATGAATCCTTGTGAAGTATCTTTTTTAGCTATTACACACCATTAAAAATCAAGTATAAAGGGGGAAAATAAGCTTAAGACCAAATCTTCAAATTGCTATATCACAAAATATTAAACCAAGATTTTTATTACAGTAATGAAGCATATTCAAGCACATTGTTCTCACTAAAGCAGTATTATTAATAATTAAATTCTAGTGAGAGAAATCCTTTTATATCATAAATAAATAAAATAATAATTTTTATTTTCTCATACATTTAAATTTTTAATTTTGTGTGAATTTTATAATGTTCATAATTATTAGCACACATAATTTATTGAAATAGTGACTTCCTCTGTCAACGCAGATTGCTATCTTCTCTGCAGTTCATAGTCTCAATGCCCTAGTCAACTTGACTTCTTACCTTGCTTAACTTACTTAACTTTACTTAACTTCACTTAACTTCTGCTTTGCCTTAGCTTCCTCATGTGCAAAATGAGAATAATTATAGCCCTCACTTCTCAAGATTATTTGCATTAATATTTGTAAAGTTCTTTGCAAAACTTAAAGTGCTATATAAATGCTAGCTAGAATTGTTAATAAGAGTAATAATATACTAAAGGCACTCAATGATTAATTTTAAAGGTAACCTAAAAAAGGAAGATCCTAAAAGCATAGAAAAAAAATTCATGAACCAATGCCAAAAGAGGGAGGGTTCTTAGAAGGTATTAATATTTATCTCTCTTTCTTTCTGTCATTGTTTAGTTGTTTTGGGCAAGTCTGACTTTGTGACCCCATCTTTCTTGGCAAAGATAATGGAGTGGTTTGCCATTTCATTCTCTAACTCATTTTATAGATGAGGACACTGAGGCAGAGTTAAGTGACTTGCCCAGGGTCACACAGTAAGTATCTGAGATTAGATTTGAATTAAGAAATATAAATTTTCCTGATGTCAAGTCTGGTACTCTATTCACTCTATTTACTGCCATATCTTTATATATCTTATCTCTCCAAAGAATAAAAACTGAAGTGATCCAAAGGGCACATATATGTGGTAGTGGGAGAATTGATTTATATAATAACTTGATTTATATAATAATGGTGTCCTCTAAAAAGTGTATAAAAGATATTGTGTATGACATGTGTGGCCGGAAATGAGTCATGCTGGCCATGTTGACAGAATGAAAGGAAACAGATGGACAAGTCTGGTGTTGCATGGCATCCATAATACATTAAATGACCCAGAGGAAAGCTTTCTTTTAGTTTAATGAGTAGATCCTCTTTAGAGGTATATGGAAAGACTTGTACAAGAATCATACAAATTGAAGGAAATGAATGGGTTAGAACTTATACTGGTGGAGGAGATTTCCATATTTGTGAAACCATAGATGCATATAAAATATAAAAATAAGTTCACTTATATCAATAAGAAGTTAATATAAAATTAACAATAAGGGTAAATGGAAATTCTCCTCTTCCTGTTGTTTTGATTTTCACTTCTAGTATTTCATTTCTAGTGCAAGGATACACCACCCATTTGAATATAATTTTTATATATTGTAGATAAATCTTGTGGTTCTGAGGTTAAACATGACAATTCATCACCCTAGCTGTTAATCATGCCTTATTTCAATCAACTTTCTTATAAATATATGTTCTCCCAAGTCCTTTAAGGAAAATAAATCATAATTTACAACAGAATATCTGAAGGGAGTAGACATGGGGATAAGTTAAGTTGTTGATGGCTTTTATTCAAGTTCAGACTTTAAAGTAGCTGCAAGCCTTCCCCTGATGGACTTGTTGGGACATTTAATGTGTGCTGAAATATCCACTCTCCTCCAAGAGTGGAAATGATGTAGGAAAAAGATGAAAAGTTATTGTATCAATGACTTGAGTTCTTTTTTTTTTTGTTAAGTACTATTTAAAGTCAGGAAGAAACATTTTTTCTTTTTCTTTTTCCTTTAAAACAGACATATCACATGATATATTTCCATTGTTGAATATAGCAGTCATTTATCTCAAATCTTGGCATTTCTCCAAGATCATTGCTCATTTCACTAATCTTTCATAATGAAAAGTATTTCTATCACCATTGTTGATTGCACATAAACATAAGAAATTGTCTTTTTAATTTCTTCCCATTGCTTTAAGTGGAGGGAAAACTATTTCTTTCTCTCTCCCCCATTTTTTGGTTTCATAAATTAAATGGTACATATAACTTATACTAAAGATATCACCAACAAAAATAATTGTAATACAGTTCAAGTGTGTATTGTTTTATATTTACAAAGGCCTTTCATGTGTAGAATTTCATTTGATCCTCACAATACCCCTGAAACACAATCATAATAATTGGCATCTGTATTATACTATTAATTCATTGGATTGCCACTGCAAGCCTTTGAGGTTAGTACTAGATATATTGTTATCTTTATTATACTAAAGAGAAAACTGGTTCAGAGAAATTGAATCTTGTCTATGGTTATACAGCTGTTAAGTGTCAGAGGTGGGATTCTAACCTATCTTATTTCAATACTCTTATCCCCTCACTATATTGCCTTTCTTCAGATAGATATTAATTAGCCCAATTAAACAAAAGTCAAAAAAAATGAAGCTCAGAAAAACTATCTTAAAGACACCAATGTAGTTAAGTGATAAAATCAAGATCCAAACTTAGTGATTTAGTTTTCTTAACCAAATATAGTGATCTTTCCCAAGATGGAACCCAAGAAGAATACCTATTCAACAATGACATATCCACTATCCAATAATTCTTATCCAATAATGACTTATTTTAGTACTATATCTATGTTATCTTCCCTATTAAACAGCTCTATATTTTGCTTAGTGAATACTTAATACATATTTGTTAAATAAAATATTTCAGTATCTACATTGGCAGGATTGTATCAGTTATTACTTTATACCTGATTTATAGAAATTCCTTCACAAATTTTTTTTCACAGAAATCATTCAAACTTTTTTCCATTTAACAAGTATTTTTCTTGTTCAGTAGTTATTATATTTCCATCAAAGATTTTATTTGTAGAGGTGTTTTTCAATTTTCATTTATTTATTTAATATTTTCTCCAGTTACATTTAAAACTTCTTTTATATTTGTTTTTAAACTTTTGAGTTCCAGATTCTCTCCCTTATCCCCACCCCAGCCCTAATTAAGAAACTATATGCAAAGTTATGTAAAACATTTTCATAAAAATAATGTTATGAAAGAAATCATAGATCTCCCATCCTAAAAAGCAAAAACAAAATAAACCCTCAAGAAAAATGAAGTGGAGAGGAGGAAGAGAAGGAGGGAGAAATTTTGTATTCAGACACAACCAGTTCCTTCTCTGGGTGTGGATAAGATTTTTCATCAGTTGTAAGATGACTTTGCTGAGAATAGCAAAGTTATTTACAGCTGATTATCCCAGAATGTTGCTATTACTTTGTACATGGTGCATTTCACTTTGGTTGAGTTCATGGAGGATTTTCCAGATTTTCCTGAGAGCATTCTGCTCATCATTTTCTATAGAACAATCATATTCCATCATAATCACATACCACAGTGTAAAAGCTTTTTCTTGCCTCTTTTTATGGTAGATAATTTACATCGCTACATTTCTCCCTTTTCCTTTCTCCCAATACATTTCTCTTTCATCTCTTCATTTCATTTTTTAGATATTAATCCTTTATATACAACTCACACCTGTGCCCTCTGAATATATATATATGTATATATACATATGCATATACATATATATGTATATATATATATATATATATATATATATATATATATATATACTTCTTCTAACTGACATAATAATAAGAAAATTCTAATGAGTTATAAGTATCATCCTCCTATATAGGAATGTAAATTGATATACCTTATGAAGTCCCTTATAATATCATTTTCTGATTACCTCCTTATGCTTCTTCTGAGTTCTGTATTTGAAAATCAGATTTCCTATTTGGCTCTGGTCTTTTCATCACAAATACTTGAAAATCCTCTATTTCATTGAATTTCCACCTTTTCCCCTCAAGAATTATATGCCAAAGAGATCTTAAAGAAGGGAAAGGGACCCTCACATGTGCAAAACTATTTGTGGTAGCCCTTTTTATAGTGGCTAGAAGCTGGAAACTGAATGGATGCCCATCAATTAGAGAATGGCCAAATAAATTATGGTATATGAATGTTATGGAATATTATTGTTCTATAAGTAACAATCAGCAGGATGATTTCAGAGAGGCCTGGAGAGACTTACATGAACTGATGCTAAATGAAATGAACAGAACCGGGAGATCATTGTACACTATTATACCACAATCAATTCTGATGGATCTTTCCAACAATGAGGTGATTGAGGTCAGTTCCAATGATCTTGTGATGAAGAGAGCCATCTATACCCAGAGAAAGGATTGTGGGAACTGAGGATGACCACAACATAGCATTTTCACTTTTTTTGTTGTTGTTGTTTGCTTGCACTTCATTTTCTTTCTCATTTTTTTTCCTTTTGAACTGATTTTTTGTGTGCAGCAGGATAATTGAATTGTATAAATATGTATGCACATATTGGATTTAACATATATTTTAATATGTTTAACAAATATTGGATTACTTGCCATCTAGGGGAGGGGGTGAGGGAAAGGAGGGGAAGATTTGGAACACAAGATTTTGCAAGGGTCAATGCTGAAAAATTAATCATGCATATGTGTTGAAAATAAAAAAGCTTTAATAAAAAAGGATTTATCTCGACATTAGCAGAAAAAAAGGAAGAGAGAGTGAAGCTGATGATTTTGTGTAACTCTGCCTCATATAATTCTCATTCATTTGCAAATCAAGACATCACCCTGTAATTTAATTGGTCTTCTTTGAAAATGAAGGACAGACAATCCTACTCCAGAAATTTTAAGTAAACATGAAGAAAAGGAGAAATCGTAGAATTGTAAACAAAAAAAATTTCTGTCCACTTTGCAAAAAATAAGTGAGAAAGTAGATTCTTCAAATCATATGCTGTTTGATATGAATTTCTGAGGAAAAATTCAATGTATTTCCAAGTAAATGAGTTGTCAGCACTTTAATGGTAAAGTAGTGAATCAGCCTGAGTACATTAAGTACTAGCAATAATAGATTAATATAATTTTCTTTTTTTCAAATTGCTGCTGGCTTAGCTCAGAGGAAGGCTAAAGATATTCAATGTACCTGAATTTCAACAAGACTTGTGGTAAAGTCTGTCATAATACATTTTTAGATAAGCTGATAATACAGTTAAGTGACTTTGAAATTGGTTAACAAGCCAGACTTCAACAATTCTAAGTGTCAAACTGGTTAAGTCTATAATGTTGTGCCAGAGGATATTCCATTCTATTCAACATTTAAAAAAAACCTTTTGGATGAAAATAATATGCGTATATAAATCATAGATGATATAAATTTGGCAAAGAATTATTACATTGGATAACAGAACAGGGAATCACCTTGACATGTTGGAACAATGAATAGAATCTAATAATACAAAGACCTAATTGGGACAAAAACTGACCAACCAACCAAACAGACCTGGAGCTTGATTTTAAAATTAACTGTACAAGTACAAGATAAGGAGATGTAATTAAATAGTTATGAATGTAAGAAAAGAAATATGATTTCCAGCAAACTGCAAGATCACTATGAGTATGGAACAGCAGCCAAAAAATGTGATATTAAAGTACATTAATAGAAGTATGGTATCCATGTGAGAAAGGTGGTAAACAAGATTGCTTTTTGCCCTAGCAGAACTTTGAAGTACTCTTTAGTTTTAGGTGCTAATCAGGATATCAGCACCCTGACATAATACACAGCAAGCCAATTCTGAAGCCAAGAAATCCCAGGTATATATATATATTTTTAGAAATGATGCTTTTTCTAGTTCTAAGTTTCTAGACCTAGTTCAGGTGTGAAATTTTCAGTGCTGAAATCTACCTCAGAAATCTTTTGGTCTAAACTTTACCCCAGACAATGCTTCTTGTGAGATAGGGAATTCTTCACTGGATAATTCAGACTTCGGTATTTGCACCCCAGAAAAGGTAGTATGAGTGTTTGCTAGTTTTAGTACACATAAAACAACTGCAAAAACACAGGGAAATATTATTTTTTCTCCTATTCTTTTCCCAGTCTTTTCCTACTGGAGTTTAGAAAAGTGTTTTGGGTTATGAGTTCTCAAAGACTCTTTTTGTTTTGTTTTGTTTTTTAAGATGCAAATCTTAACTTCAGAGTATGTTGAGCATACTTTATAATTTAAAAGAGTTCCAGGTTATTTAAAGGTTGAGGGAAACTGGTCACAGTCTATTTATTCCTATAATTAGCAATAGACCAATATATTGTATAAATGCCATTTAACAATGACTAACTTATCCATTTCAAATTGTTTGCTTTGGTGTAGGGTTTTTAAAAAATACATGCATATTAGATGACTAGGGCAGAAAGGGAAAGTTATCACCTAAATCTTGTACTTCTGAACAATTACCTACACCCCTTCCAAACTCTCCCTACTTCTTGACTTTGGGAAAGAGGGGTTATCTAGACAGCATGTGAAATGAGCATTAGACTGAAAAATTGGGAAATCTAAAAATCTTAGTTCCTTCTATAAACTAAATGTATGACCTTTGGAAAGTCAGTCTTTCTATGCCTGTTTTTTCATCTGCTGAATGATAAACAGAAGATTGTCATATAAAGTTATCTTTGTGTTTGTACTTGTCAAGGGATCTCGTTTAAGTAAACATGAAGACACCTGAATTCTCTAAGACCAAATGCTTAAAAATCAATAAACAATGAACATTCAAGATTTTGTATTTTAAAAACTAAAATCATATGACTATGATTATGTGCCCTTCTATAAAAATTATCATTTGTAGAAGATTGCCTCAAAAGCCTTTAAAAAGTTTTTTTTAAAAAATGTATTATTTACTGAATATCATAATGTGCTGATCACATGCAAAATATTGGAAAGAAAATGTTCCTGACCTTTAGTAGGAACTGTGCTTCTTCTGAATAATAAATTGTAGAATATTAATAATCTAATTCTGTTCCTTTTATTTTATGGATGGGGAGACAAAGACCTAAGAAGAATAATGATTAAAAAAGCTTTGTTTTTAATGTCTAATTTTTGAAGTATACAACATTTCAAAACAATAATACAAAGCTGCATACTGAGAAATCCTTTATAATTTTATTCTAAATGAACTGCTACTGGGTCCACAGGATCTGGATACCAGACTCATTCCCCTGTTTCATACCTAGGTGTAAAGTTTGCATTGGATTAAGTCCTGGGAAGGTTGTTCTCTACTTAAAGAGGTTTGGGATCCCTGTTTTCATAAGCTTTAACTTGTTAAACAGCCTCATCCTGATACTCTAGGGACAATTTTACTTATTATTTAATTTCCATTAACAATTAGTGTTTATCAGCAAGAGCTATAGGAGATAAACTGTTAGTTTACACTGTTGCCAACCTTATGCTCTCATTGTCTACTCATGGTCTTTTCAATGAACATGCCTTATTATCTTTGCTTTTGCTATGCCCTTATCCATTTTCCAAATCCTATTTATCCTTTAAAATTGAGTTAAAATCTTACCTCTTCTATAAAACCTATTTTAACTACTTTAGCTGACAGCAATTCTCCCTTTTCTGAGTTTCTAATACTTATCTGTATCATCCAGTTGTCATTTATGTTGCCCCATTTCTCAAAAACATCATTAATACATTATAACCAGTGCCATTGTAACAATATTCAGCTTATCACTCAGATATACCAATCAGATGATTGTCTGCCTTTATCTACATACCAGTGATTGATCACAAGAAGCATTAAATCCTCCCAAGTGTCAGTGTACTTACTGTTCCATTTTTAACACATTTCTTGTGGAATTAATTGCCCCTGAAACATTGTTTCACCTCATCTAATTTTTGTAGAAACAATGATTCATAACTTTAGGTGATATATGCCTGTATTGCCACATATGAATATTTAATCTAAGAACTATATATTTTTTCCAACTAGACCCTAAACTAATTGAAAGCCAAGATTGTATTTTATATGTATTTTCTTAACTCACAAAGTGGCTACTACCGCAGATACTAAATATTTGTATTGAATTGTATTGAATCAATGAATTTCAGTGCTATCTATTGTCCTGGTCAATACTAAGAAATGCTGTGTAGAAAAAAAGTTGCTTATCTCAGAAAATAATAGTGATACTATAATTACATGCAGAAATATGCTTTTCTATTCCGAACAGATCTTTCTTTGGGGTTGTGATTGCTCCTTCCTTCCCCCCTCCTCCTCCTTCATCCTGCCTCCCTCTCTCCTTCTCCTCTCTCCTCTGTCTCTTTCTCTCTCTCTCTCTCATAATCTCTTTCTCCCCCTCTCCTTTTTCTCCCTTCTCCCTCCCTCTCTCTCCCTCTCCTCTTGCTATCTCCTTCTCTCTCTTTCTCCTCCCTCTCTCCCCCTCTATTCCTCTCCTCCCTCTTCTTTCTCTCTCTCTCCCTTCTCTCTCTCCCCCCAAAACACAAATAACTTAAGAATTCTATAAATTGATGAAATTGATGCATCCCTTATTCAGCTATGTGGTTTCTTTTACAAATGTTCAGTCAGACTCCCTGACAAATCCATTGAAATTCTTTCCAGAAATCAGTATCTGGAAGCATAAGATTTTAGAAATCAAAGGCCACTTAGAGTCCAGCCTTCTCCAAGATGTCTTGAGAGCTAACATTGTATTCAAAAGGAAAATGAAGTCTAGAAAAGTAAAATGGCTTGCCCAGGACTGCATGCTTCCTTATTGACAGAGCTGGGATGACTACTTAGGTCTTCTAAAGTCTTTCCATGACTATATCTACACGTACTTTTAAGAATATGGGCACACTTCATCAAGTCTTAGATTCTTGTTTTAAACGAGGCAATTGCAATGGTTTTGAACTTCTAAAAGTCAAGTTCAGAATTAAATTTTAGATTTGGTTTGAACTGGAAAATAACTACAGTATGATGTCTTAAGACTTTTACAATACTGAAATACACTTATTTAAGGGCGGGTAGGGTGTTGTGGGAAGAGGGAAAACCAGTATGTCTACTGTTAATATAGTCCCTAGCTATTAACTTTGTCTTCTGGATGTGTAAGTGTTGAGTAGCCTTAAATCAGAGCCATGATGTCATTTTAAAGGTTGTTTTCTGGTCCTGAATGTGTTCTGATGTGAACTTTATCAGAAGCTCGCAGCATGCTAATTGGGCTAGGACTGTGATGCCATTGTTTCAGTTCTGCCTCTCCTCATCACTAGGATTCTAAGGACTGTGTCTCCCTTTGAATTCTAATGCTTTTTTCTTTCTTCTTTCAACGTAAGCTGAGAGACACTGTGGAATCCTACTAGGTTGTCGCCATCAGAAATACCTCTTCTGGGGAAAAGAAAGATGACAGACGTCTCAAAATTGAAATACTGGTAGATCGGGTACAGCTGCTTGTACCACACATGGAGTGGTTTTATGCTTATAGCAACATGACAAGGGAGTTGCTAATCCTCCAAGGCCCCACGGCTCACCAGGCGCTGGTGGTCTTAGGTCATTTAGCTAGGCTCTAGCCAACTCCCTCTTTGTTTCCATGTGGCCTTTCTACCTGAAACCTCCCCCCATACCCCTCAATCCCCCCAGTTCTGCCTTGCCTTTTTCATTCTCTTGCGCCCCTTCTCCGCCGCTGGGCCACTGGTGGCAGCAGCGCGCTCTAGCCGCGGGAGAGGCGGCCCCTGGCTCTCCATCCCCTGCCTCCAGGACAGCTTTCTCCAGGGCAGTTTGACTAAGCAGTCCCAAACTTTGGGGGTCTTAATGCATGCAGCCCCAAGTCTCGCGGTGTTACAGCTCAGACATCTTGGAGAGACTGGCATCTTTACGCGGAGATCTGAGACTGCTTTCCTTCTTCTCCCCGACAAAAGGCTGAACTAAAGAGGGGTGGGGGGAGAGAAAGAGGAGGAGGAGGAGGAGGAGAAGGAAGAGGAGAGGAGAGGAGCAACAGCAGCAGCCTTAGCGCTGGGCCTGGGCGGAGCGCAGCGCCGAGGGGGAGAGGACGAGGGAGGCAGGCTAGTGGGTGTGGGGAACCCTAGCTGGCGCGCTGCGCTGTGCTTTGACTTCCCTCCCTGTCCCTTTGTGTGGGTGCTAGCCTGCAGCCCCTTTGGCCTCAGTCCCTTTACGCCCGGGGCGTCCAGTCTTCTCCTCCGCCTTTCTCCCCACCCCAGCCCGCCCCCTCCCCTCCCTTTGCTCCTTGCCTTGCTCTAAATTCTTCTTTGAGACAAGATGGCAACACCGGCAGCGGTCAATCCTTCGGGTGAGTAACATAACCCTTCCTCTTGCCTCCCGATCCTGCCAGAGTAACCTCTTCTGCTGGGCGGTTTTGGGGAGAAGGAGACTGAGGGTGCACTTCCCTCGGGGCGGGGAGTGGATGGGAAGCATCTGGTACTGTCCCGCTCCCCCTTGTATCCCGCTCCCCCCTCCCTTCCCCCCCACCCCCCCAGTGAGCAGAGCTCCAAACCCATCGCTAGAGGTGCCTGTCACCCTGTGCTCGCTAACAGCGGTAACATCATAAACGTCCCCAGGACGGGCCCGGAAGAACCAGGAAGGGGCTGTGGAGCTAGGACTCTGCTGAGCATCTTTAGCTGGGAGAAAGGCCAAGGTGGGGAATATGTATATATGGTGATGGTAAGGCGCTCAGAACAACCACCAGGTTCAAAAGGGCCCATCCTTTTCTCCCCCTGCCCTCAGACCTATTTCAGCCCAAAGGAGTGATCTCCAAAGCTGTATCTAAGAGACCCCAAGCCAATCGGCCTGGCCATCAGATTGGGAGTTATGGCATTGTTTGTACTGTTTGTTGTAGACACTATCATGGATACCCAAGTTTAGGGTTCATATTCAACTCCTGGGATTCTTTTCTCTCTCCCTGCTGAGGCACAGTAAGTTTCCTCAGTAGCTGGTGATGGTGATGATAACAATGAGGGATAGGTGCAAAATAAATGTTGCTATTATGATTATAATTAAAAAGCAAGGCATTTTGAGTTTCTCTTCTCTGAGCTCAGAAAGACCTTGGATTGATCTTGGTAGATTTTGAAAAAGAAAATGTTTTACAACCAGGTGTCAACATATGCCTATTTTGAGATCTGGGCTGAAAGAGAATAGTTTTTTTGTAAAAGTGCACTACCTGTTGGGGACTGGTTTTTAGATTACATCATGAATAGAAAAGTTGCAACATAACCTTTTAGCAGAGGGAATGAAAACTGTCTAATAGATTTTGGTTGCTGGACAGCTCAGTTAAACTAGTTTTCTGGTACCTGAAACTTGGAATCCCTTACTCTGATTAACTTTTATTACATTTTCAAAGCCCATATAATTTTATAAAAATCAATTAGAGATGGAAATTCTTTTTAAAAGATAAGAGCTTGGGAATTCGGATACTAATATAGGTTCTGATTAGGAATGAGAATCAAGTTTCATGGACAGTTTATGGTGCAGAATAATATTATTTCATAGCTTTACTAAGTTTGTTTAACAAAAATATTTACACATTATAGTATTCTGCAACTATTATATTAATAAATCAATTGAAATGGAGATAGTAACTGTAATATTTTTTGATGACTAATCTGAGTCAGATGTGTTTGGAAGTAGCCATAACATAAATTTATGAATCAGTTTATAAGCACTTGACAACTTTCACTTGAAGTCATAGAGCTGGAATAAATCTCAGAAATCATCTATTTCAACCAAGTCATTTTTACAATGAAACTCCAAGGGTTTAATTGACTTAATTAAGGTCATGCAGCTAGCAAATAGCAGAACTGGGATTAAAACCCAGGTCTTTTAAGATTCTTCAAATGTATTTGGTTTAGATTCTGCTCTCAGGGAAAGTCTCTATTTTGGGATTTACAAAAAATCAGGTAGGATATTACACGTGTATTACATATATAACAATAAGACATTTTTTTTGGATATTATGTTTCTTTTCATTTATCACTTACTATAATAGACTAAAGAGAGTCTTTAGGGTAGTTAATATGTTTATTCATTTTTTTGAATTCCCTTCACTATATTTTTCAGTTTTCCATAGGTGAAATGCATTAGCTTCGAATAGCATAACTTAAATTTGTTTTTAAAGGAAAGAAAAACAGATTTCAGTACAAACTAAGACAACTTTGAGGTACCATTTCACACCCTCAGATTGACTATGATGATAGGAAAAGATAATGATAAGTTTTGGAGGGGATGTGGGAAAATTGAAACACTAATACATTGTTGGTGAAATTGTGAAATGATTCAATCATTCTGAGAGCAATCTGAAACTATGCCCAAAAGTCTCTCAAACTGTGCATTGAGTTTGTATTCCAAAGAGATCACAAAAAGGGAGAAAGGACTTACATGTGCAAAAATATTTGTAGCAGCCCTTTTTGTAGTGGTAGGAAACTGGAACTGAGTGGATGCCTAACAGTTGGGGAATGGCTGAATAAGTTATGGCATGCGAATGTAATGGAATATTATTATTTTATCACCAGACTGATTTCAGAAAAGCCTGGAGAGATTAACATTAACTTATACTAAGTGAAGTGAGGAGAACCAAGAGAACATTGTACACAGCAATAACTAGATTATGTGGTGATCAGCTGTGATAGACTTGGCTCTTTTCAACAATGAAGTGATTCAGGCCAATTCCAATAGACTTGGGATAATGAAAACCATCTGCATACAGAAAAAGGATGATGGTGACTCAATATGGATTGAAGCATAGTATTTTCACTTTTCATTTGTTTGTTTCTTTCTTTCTCATAGTTTTTTCCCTTTTGGTCTGATTTTTCTTGCACAACATGATAAATATGGAAATATGTTTAGAAGAATTGCTCATGTTTAACCTATATTGGATTACTTGCTGTCTAGGGAAGGGGGAGGTAGGAGGGAGGGAGAAAAATTTGGAACACAGGGTTTTGCAAGGGCGAATGTTGAAAACTATCTTTGAACATATTTTTAAAAAAAAGCTATTATAATTTAAAAAAAAAAAGAGGAAAAACATTTCAGATTTTAACTTAGGGGAAAAAATGAGGCATAGAACTCTAGTCACATCTAGATTGTAACCACCCCCAGGACCATATTTTGTGCATCTTTGTATCTCTAATAGTACCTAACATGATACTTTGAACATAAACCAGCTTTTGACACTGTTGATAATCTCTTCAAATATAGTCTCCTCTTGGATTTGATTTGATTTTATTTTATTTTTGACCTGGTTCTTCTGTCTGACCTTTCCTTTTCAGTTTCCTTTGCTAGATATTCATCCACATCTTACCTACCAATAAGTGAGTTGTTCCCACACACCACACACCCCAAGGCTTTTTCCTATGTCCTCTTTTCCTTCTATAATATCTTATTTGATTATATCAGCTCCACAGATTTAATTACTACCCCCATGAAGATAAATTCCTGGCCTATATAGACAACTCATTTCTTTCCTCAGTAATAGTCTTATATCACCAATTGTCTTTTGGATAACTTAAAGTAGATACCCCATAGGCATCTAAAATTAAACTTGTTCAAAAAGCAACTCACTATTTCCATACATATTGCCAAACCCTCACCCCCATTTTCTGAACTTCTCTGTTACTGTCAATGGTACCACTATTCTTCCAGTACTCTAAGCCACAACCTTGTCTTCCTTGACTCTTCACTTTCCCTTACCTATATTTCCAATCTGTTACCAAATTTTGTTGTTTTAACCTTCAGACAATCTCTTGTGTGTGTGTATATATATATATCCCCATTGTTTCACTCACATAGCTACTCTTCTCTCCTATCTTGACACTCATCACTTATTACCTGTACTCTTAAACATCTTTATAACCAATCTTCCCTCAATGTTCTCCCCACTCTAAACCAACTTCCACTCAGTTGCCAAAATGATTTTCCTAAAGTTCAGATTTTATCATGACATAGCCCTATGGAATAAACTTCAGTGCTCTTATATTAGCTCTAAGGTGGAGTAGAAACTAATTTGTTTGACATCTAAACTATTGATAATTGAGCCTCTTCCTACATTTCTAGTCTTTTTACTATTTACTTCCCTCCATGCACTCTAAAGTCTGGCTATCCTAACCCACTTGCCATGTCTTGCACATTCTTTCATTGCATTTACACTGGCTCTCCCCATGCCTATAATGATTTATTCCCTTAGCTTCACCTTAATTTCACTGATTTCCTTCAAGACTCTTTTTAAATGCTATTTTTCATAATTCCTCTAGCTATTAGTACCTTCTTTGAGATTGTTGTTTAGATTTTTTTTTTTTTAGTCATGTCCTACTCTTTGTGATCCATTTGGAATTTTCTTGGCAAAGTCACTGGAGTGGTTGCCATTTTTTTCTCCAGATCATTTTATAGATGAGGAAACTGAGGTAAGCAGGGTAAAGTAACTTGTTCAACATTACTTTCTGAAATGGGATCAATAAGACTCATCTTCCTGACTTTAGGCCATGCACTTTATCCACTGTTGTGTGTATTGTTTGCCCTAGTTCCTATGTTTTCTCCTACATTTGAATGTGAACTTCTTAAGAGTAGAGATGGTTTTTGCTTTTATTTGTATCTCTAGTGCTTAGGATATAACAAGTTCTTAATTTTTGACTGATTGATTAGTAGACAATCAATAAGAATTGGTTGCTTGCTTTATAAGAAGATAGGGGAAGAGGAAGAATTTCTTCACAAAGACCATGGCCTCAAATCCACTCCTTCCCCAAATTTTCTGGCACCGACTTCCCTCTAGCACACAGATGAATTGAGTATGTAATCAAACCATAATGGTATGATGAAATTGTGGGCCACAAAAGACTTATACAGTTGAGGAGCATCTATGTAAAAAAGTCTTGGTTGCTCACTTAGCTTGCTTGCAGCATTGAATAATCTTTTGTAGGTATTGCCTCTTCTCCTTGGTTTGAACTAGCTCTGATCCTTAGGATTATATTTCTCTTCTGTCTAGCCTACATTCCTTTCATCCTTTAGCCACAAGTTGGGCCTTTCTCCTCTATTTTAGTAACAGGAGGGGTAAGATCGTTTCTCATTTTGGCCACAAATGATTTCAATTTGGGGAAGTCTGGCTTCTTACTATTGCCCTGCCTTAGTTGTGATGTATAAGCCATCCTTGCTATTAATTCAATTAAAGACTGAGAATATATAGGTTGTTGAGTGAGGAGTCTTAAAAGCTCATTTAGTCAAACTCTGTCATATTTTCCTTTTTCTTTTTAATTTAATGGCATTTCATTTTTCCGACCACATGTAGAGATAATTTTCAACATTAATTTTTGTAAAATTTGAGTTTCAAATTTTTTATCCCTCCCTCTCTTACTTTTCCCCTTCCCAAAATAGCAATGTGATATAGATCTTACATGTACAATCATTTTAAACATTTCCATATTAGTCATGTTATGAAAGAAAAATCAAAACAAAAGGGAAAAACCATGAGAAAGAAAAAAAAAACAAAAAAAGGCGAAAATAGTATGCTTCAATCCACTTTCAATCTCCATAGTTCTCTCTCCAGGTGCACAAGGTATTTCCCTCCCAAATTTGTTGGTATTGTCTTGGATCAGCATATTACAGAGAAAAACTAAGTCTGTTATAGTTGACTATTACATTATCTTTGCTGTTACTGTATACAACATTCTCCTGATTCTATTCACTTCATTCAGAATCAGTTCATGTAAGTCTTTCCAGGCTTTTCTGAAACCTACCCACTCATCATTTCTTATAAAACAATACATTCATATGCCATGACTTATTCAGTTATTCCCCCAATTGATGGGCATCCCCTCAATTCCTTGCCTCCACAAAAATGCTGCTAGAAACATTTTTGTGCATGTGGTTCCTTTTCCTTCTTTTATGATCTTTTTAGAATACAGACCCAGTAGAGACATTGATGCATCAAAGGGTATGCACAATTTATAGCCCTTTGGGCATAATCGCAAATTGTTCTCCAAAGTGGTTAGATCATTTCACAACTCCAACAGCAATGCCTTAGTGTTCCAGTTTTCCCACATTCCCTCCAAATCTATCATCTTTTCCTTCATCTTAAAAAGAAGGTGTGAGGTGGTACTTCAGACTGACTCTCATTTTGCAGATAAGGAAATTGAGACCTAAAGAGATTAAGTGATTTACTAAAAGTTTTACTGGTAGTAAGGTTCAGAGATATGATTCAGAATCCAAAACTGTCTTCTCTATTTTTCCCTGTTGTTGGAAAGAACATTGGCTTGGGGAGTCAGAAAAACCTACGTTCAAATCTTAGTTCTTCTACTTCCTACTTGTATAACTAACTTTGTATAACTTCTCTGACTTCTGTTTAAAGTTGGGTGAGATAAATTAGAAGAGTTCTGAGATCCTTTCTAGTACTAAAATGATCATCCTTCTCTCAATTTGTTTCCTAGATTGGTTGAGAATATATTATGCACAAAACATATATTCCCATGACCTGGTACCCTGGATGAAAACATTCTGCACATTGAGTCCTTTATTGTTATCTTTTTCCTTTGGCCTATAATATATCTTCTAGGGCAATAACTCCTTCTTTTGTCCCCTTTCTATATTTCTCCTTTTCCTAGTCATGCTGATTTTCCTTTGCCCTGTATACCAGGCCTTCACAATATTGCTTCTCCCCACTTCTTTCCCTTCTTCAGAAAATACCCATTAGTCTTCCCAGCTTTGACAGTGGACATCCACTCACCTAGTTGAGTTGAGGGTCCTCTGCCCCACAAATCAGAGAAGATGATCTTTTTCTCTCAGTCTATTTCTCTCTCCATTCAGTGATTCACAGTGTACATTTGCATATTAATAGCAACCCCTGATGATTTCCCTGAAACACTGAAAATACTCAAGAACCCACATTTATATTTTAACACTGTCACTGATGACCTTTTGTGGGAATGACCTCATAAATCAGTGGCTTTTGAGGGAGGGAGATTTATGCTACACATCTCAGCAATAATATTGTTTTTAGATCACCTAATACCTACGTATGCTTATCATCCTCTAATTCCTCTTGTGCAACTTCTGCCACCATCATTGCTGAAGATGGTAGTGTGACTAATATTGAGGACTCTCATTTGTAATTCTTTGTTTTATGATTTGAAGTGGTCCCAAAATTAATCATTAAATGATCAGCCTGGTTATTAGACTCTCCATCCCAAGCAAGATTATTTCTTAGAAAGCAGATTCTTTTTGTCCTTGGAATATGAACATTTCTGGTGGAGTAGAACCTGCCTGAGCTGGTACTTCACTGTCCAATAAAGATTTGAAAACAAATAATTTCTAATCAATCAATAGTCATTTATTAAACACTTATTATGTGTAAGACACAAATAAAAAGTCTACATAATACCTACCTTTGAACAGCTTAGGTTCTACTGGGAGAGATATGTCTGTATATCAGCATATATAAAATAAATTCAGAGAAATTTTGAGGTAGGCACTAGCAGCTAGCATGTCAAGAAAAGCTTCATGTTAGAGCAAAGGTTCTTTACATTTTGAGGGTCCTAGATCCTTGTGGCAATCTGGTGAACCTATGAACCCCTTCTCAGAATAATATTTGTTACTTACATTCATAGTTGAATGGAATACTAAATTTCAGAGATTAAGGAAAATAAAGATCTATTTTTTCCCACCTGTGTTCATGGACCACTTGAAATCTACTTTTGTATACCTTAAGGATTTGTAGATAACAGATTAAGAACCCCCATGTTAGAAGGTGGCATGTAAGATAGGTTTTGAAGGAAGAAAGGATTTAAAGAATTGGAGTTGAGGAGGGATACATTTCAACCTCTGAAGAGAGATGGAGGATAGAATGTTGTACATCAGTAAAAAACCAGAAGGCCACTGTGGCTAGACTACAGAGTGCTGAAAGGAGAGTAAGGCTGGAAAGGGCCAGATGGTCAAGGTCCTTAAAATCTGAACAGGGGAGTTTAAATTTTATCCAAGAGCCAACAGGAAACATATTGATGGTTTTCTTATAGGGGAATGATATGCCCTGTCTGTGTTTTAGGAAAGTCATTTGAACATCTGCACTGAGGATGGATTGATGTAACTAGAAACGCCAGGCAGAGTGATTAATTAGAAGTCTATTGAAATAAAGTGAGATGATAAGTGGAGAGAAGGGGATGAATTCGAGGGATGTTGTGCAGGTAGAATTAACAAGATTTGGTAACTAAATGGCTATATGGAATTAGAGATGAGGAGTGGAGAAAACATTACGCTTTCATTTTGGGTGACTGGAAGGATGGTAGTGCACATGAAGGAAGGGTTTAAGGGTTGGGCATAAAGGCAAAGGGATTGCATAGGAAGGAAGCAGCAGGGTCAGGGTTCTGACTCAAATACTCTATCTTCAAATTTAGCCTTCCTTAGACTTTGTCATATTTGCCAAAGCTACATGTATACTCCTCTTCTTCGACCCTAATGACCTAATTAGCTTACTTTTATACTCCCCCCCCCCACTATGTGCCAGTCATGGTGCTAAGGATTGGGGATACAAAGGCAAACAACTGCCCCTAGCCTTTAGGAGCCCATATTATTCTTGGGGACACAACATGTAAATAATTGGTCCATATAAGAATATATGGAGTAGGTAGGAAGTAAAATGGGAAGGGAAGAAAGCTGGGAGGGATTAGACCATTTTAATAGATAATCAAGGATCAAATCTTCCTTTTCTTGTACCTTCAAGTAGATCTTTTCAGAATCATGTAAGCTAATTATTTCCCTACAGTTTTAAAGATACTTCTTGCTGTGTTAGCCAAACACAGATTTTCCATAATTATTTTTATCGATGTCTAAGATTAAGGAGCCCCACTTTCCTAGCAGGAGAAATAAACTTCCATTTTGAAAAAGTAAGTGCATAATAAATGCTTATTGACTGACTGACTGATTTGTGGTCAAAGAAATATTTGGACTGCCAGGTTGCAGAAAAGTGAATACTCATAAATTGACCATATTTTAACCATTTTGTTGTTGTTCAGTTGTTTTCAGAAGTATTCCACTCTTTTGTGATCCCATTTGGGGTTTACTTGGGAAAGACTTGGAATTTGTCCTCTTCTTACCCAGCTCAGCCAGATGAGGAAACGAGGCAAACAGGGTTAAGTGACTAGCCCAGGATCATATAGCTATTAAGTGTCTGAGACCAGATTTGAATTTAGGAAGATAAATCTTTCTTACTCCAGCCCCAATACTATATCCATTGAGTTACCTAACTGTTCTTTATCATAGTTATGAATATTTGATGATAATATGTGAAACTGGATGTCATTGTTTAGAGTGCAAAAAGAAATTGAATTTTGTCAGTTGTTCTGTGAATTAGGTCCAAAGTGAGTCAAAATAGTCAAGACAGATCTTATATATAAAATAAATTTTGACTGTAGATTATTTGTTTGCACAACAGCAGTTTATGAAACCATTGCTAAATTTCTGATTTATTTTTTGCTTTATAGATTTCATCTAATGATCATTAAATTGGAATATTAGTATTAGACTGCCTTAAGCTTCCTGTTCCCAGCCTGCATTGCTTGGGTAACTAGGCCATCTTGGGTAGATTACAAAAGAGACATACCTTGATCTGATTTTTTGTTCTTTAGTGAATTTGGTTTGCTAAAGACATTAAACTTCCTTCCTACTGGAAAAGCCATAATGCTATTGGAGATAAGAAATGGAATTACTTATTCTCTGCCCTCAAGGGACTTAAAATCTAGTGGTAGTATATTAGAGTAATGGTGTCAAACTGAACTAGAAATGGAGCCACTAATCCATACATAAGGATCCCTGCAAGGAGACATATCAATTTGATTTTAAGATATATTATTACCTATATTTTCTTGTATTTTTGTTTATTTCATTAGATATTTCCTAATTACCTTTTAATTTGTTTTTGGCCTCTCTTAGGAGTATTAGGGGAAGAGCTACCAGGTGTAGTTGTGTCTGATACCTCTGTTCTCAAGAATAATAAACAAAGGTTCCATTCAGTGCTTTAAATCATTGGGTTTAGCTATATAATATCCATATATATAGTTGGTCTCAAAGGAACATAACAATATTCTCTATTATAAAAGAGTATCTTTTAGGAGCTGGACTGTATCATGCTATAGACAATTATATGGACAATTTACATTATGGATTTATTAAACAAAAGTACAATAAGTCCCAAGAATATTGAAAATGTCCCTCCTTCCCACACCTACTAGAGATCATTGAATTTACTTATTAAAATTAATTGAAATTATTTAATTAAGTGAAGGACAAGGTGTATGTGAGGGCCATCTTGAGAGAAAGAGGAAGTTGATTTGGAAAATTAAGAGAGCAACACTAATGCCTCTCTACTCTCTGATAGTTGACCAATTCCTTGGTATTTTATCTGCTCAGCCCCAAAATAGCTCATCACTGTGGGAAAAGATACTTAAGAAAATTCATGTGAACTAGAAATAATCAAGCCCGTTCTCCCTGCCCTATTTTCTTCTCTTGCCAAGGAAGAGAATGGGACATCAAAAAAATAAAAAAAAAGAAAGGAAGGAAGGAAGGAAGGAAGGAAGGAAGGAAGGAAGGAAGGAAGGAAGGAAGGAAGCAAAGAAGGAAGGAAGCAAAGAAGGAAGGAAAAAAGGAAGGAAGGAAGGAAGGGAAAAAAAGAAAAGGAAAAAAGGAAAGACACATGAGAATTCCAGACTATTATTGCATATTGATTTTTTGTATTGATAAGCTTCTTTACCCCACTTATTCTCATTGCTTACTCTTTTACAGAATTATGAGGCTAGATTAAGAAACATCAGCAACATATTTTTCTCCTCCTCTAATTATTAAATATACTGCTCTTCCTGTAGGGAAGTTGTGGTTTACTTTCTGGAGAAGTAGCTGTTTTTGCTCTCTTGCTTTGGCTTCTTTCCTTATATATGCCAACATTAAAGATACTTCCTTTTTGGTTTTGTTCATTAAGGGTTTTTTGGCTATTAGTAAATACAATTATGAATTTTCTTCTGATGGACCATTTTCTGTTTGACTTGGGAATGCTGTGCCTTTTCCAGATCCATTGTAGTTATCTACCTTGCCAAAAAAAAAAAAAAGATTTGGACATCATGAACTCTAAGGTTTTCCCCAGTTCTAACATTTTGTGGTTCTGTGGGGGGAAAAAACCATGTATGAGAAGACTTTTATCTTCGTTGATTCTCAATTGTATTTTGGAACAATCGCTGTGTTGATATCTTCTCTTCCAGCAGGAACTCATGTCCTTAATATGCCCCTCACTATGCCCAGTCATTTACAGAAGGATATGGGGTTTGTGACTGCAAGCTACTATAGAGAAAACTGATTCCTTGTCTTTAACTCCCAGTGGATTAGAGAGGTGGCAGGCACTATAGGAGCACCAACAGGTTTTGAGGCTTTATCTCAAATTTTACTTTCCAGTCACATCAATTAGAGATTCATTTGTGAATTGCTGACTCTCCTTTTGGGGAGACATATTTTCTAGGAGGGCTAAGTAATTAATACTTCATACTCATTTGTTTTAATCAGCTAGTATTTGAGCTTCACAATGAACAATTCAATCATGGTATTTTACCTCCTGTGGACCTCCCAAATGTGTCTCTGGGCGTGCAAAAATTAACCTTTGAAACATACATGAAAAAGATCTCTGCATAACTCTCCTAGAAGATGCTTACAAGTAAGGTACACATAGAGAAAGAAAAACAAAAGTACTGAGGTTGAGTCTGAATGTAAAACTGGAAGCTTTAGGAAAGCATTAGAATAAAGGAACTAAGGATTTGATCCTGGGATAAAGAAATTTTGGGAGAATGTGATGGCTGCCTTCCAATATTTGAAGGATTATTATAGAGAAGAGAAAGTAGGCTTTAGGGGACAGAGCTAGGAGCAATGGGTTTGAAGGTGGAGAGAAACAGATGTTGGTCTGATATAATGAAGAACTTCCCAACTCTTGGAATTGGTCCAAAGTAGAATGGGTGGCTTTTTGAGATGGTGAGTTTCCTATCACTGGAGATCATCTATCAGAAACTGAGTGTGGTGAAAAGAGTTGTGGCTTTTTTTTTGCTGAGGGATCTTGGTTTATATTTTCCCTGACACTTCGGGCAAATCACAACTTTCCTGAGTTGAAGTTTCTTCAGCTTTGAAATGAGGGCTTAGATGTACCAGGTCCCCTAGAGATTTCCTTTCATCTCTAAATCTAAAATTCTCTTCTATAATAACTTATATTTACTTTGAGATTTTACAAAGTGATTGTCCACTGTTATATCATTTGAGTCTCAAAACAATCCTATAAAGTAGAAGTTGGGAGTTTGTTTATTTTTTTTGTCTTGGACTGGTCTGTGATTTCTTGGGTAAAGAGAAATCCTGTAGAGGGAGGCTCAGTTCTACAGACAATCCCAATAAGGAGAGTTCTGAGAAGTTATACAACTAATTTAGAAAAGGAGGAGTTGAAGGGAGCAGATAGAGAGAATCTGACCATATAAAGGGGTGGAGTGTCTATTGGAAATGCAATAGTTGATTTTAGTCCAGTTACTGACAAATTCAAGACAATATTAGATGGAATGATTGTGAATAGTAAAGTCCCAATGAGATCCTTGTCCAAAAAAATATGACAATTTGTTTTTAAATCATATAATCCTCTCTTTAGACCACATAGATTATAATTTAAACACAATAAATGCTTTGCTTCTGGTTTGCTATTCACGGTTGCTAGCCCTAGGGATCAGGCTGTTCTTTGTTATCCCTTCAGAAGAAGGTAAGGTACTCTTGGACTTGCTACTGTTCTCTTTCATAATAGGCCTCTTCATTCATTATACTCAAAATTGTTATTCTTCGGTGGGAAACATGTGGACTTGAAAGTTTCAAGGTTAAGTCCTTCACAGACCAGCAAAGAACTTTTTTGTTTCCCAAGCTGCTGATCTGACCTTTAAGAAATTTAATTAAAAGTGCAAAACTTTTCCAAATGAAGGAACTGTTATCTGCTTTTGGGGACTTCCCCAGAGCTCAAAGTGTCTTTTTTTGTTCTCCTTGTTCCCTAGTTGTAGCAGAAACTGGCTTGGTTTTCTTAGGTCAGTTAACACTTGCATGACCCAGTTTGAAATAGCTGATATTTTTGTATTTTTCAGAGGGCAATTTCTCCTCCTCTACATGCTTATTAAGCAATGAATGCCAGCACTTATTACAATGCTGGTAAATTTTGTCTCAAATATTTTGGGATTATGAACACTGAAACAGTATTGGAGTGGGAGCAAGTTATTGGTGACACATTCCTTGATTTGGGTCCTTTGAGATTTCTAAGAATATAATTTGACAATCACAGAGAAACAACAAACACCAAAAATGATCACAAAGGTGATTGATGGGCACATGGTAGTTTTGATGCCATTAAAAAATGGCTAATGCAATGATAATGAATCATCATGTAACAACCCACGCTTTATGATTATCCACAGATCAATAAACAGGAGTCAGGCAGACAGGTATATTACTGTCTCCTCTTTTCATTTTTTTATTTTTTCCCTGGTAAATCATAAAACAATATAACATTCTTTTTTTTTTTAATCTTGTTACTTTTTGTTTTCATGTCACATTCTTTTTCATATATATCATGCTTTATTTTCATCTCATTTTGGAATTTAGCACATGAGGAGAAATATTTGTTGGTGATATTGACCTTTAGCATGTTCTTCTTTGCCTCCCTATCTTGTTCAATTTGTATCCTTTACCTTCTAAGAATACAATTTGAGCAGATTTCCTGTGGCTGGTCTATTTGTTCATTGTTTTTTAGTAAGACATTGTTCTAGGAACTATGTGAGATACAAGAAATACAATGTATGAGTTTAGGCCTCAAAATTGAGTTTGAGAGAAATGATTACAGATGCCTTATAAATGATGTAGGTTGTTCAGAAAAAAAGACGAATTCCAATGTAGTAGGCTGGAATAGGAGGATTGGTTGAGTTCCCTTGGCATATAATGGGGGTGGCATTCACAGGCATAAACTTCAAATACTTCAGAATTATGGTTCTGAAGATTTGAAAACATGAATCAGTTGAACTGGCTACAGTAGATAAATTCTTTCTAATAGCAAATAGAAATTGCTCTTAAAACAACCTCTGAAGTGGACTTGGAGTAAGGAAGACCCAGATTCATGAACTACTTGTTTATTGATTCGGCCAGTCCCTGCTTTTTGCTGTAATCAGTCAGTCATATCAAGCTCTTACTATTTGCCAGGCACTGGGCTAAGAGCAGAAGGTTTAAATGTGCACTTGTTGACCATACTGAAAAAAAAATCCCGTTTTCCTCTTATGGCTAATGTAATCATACTAGACCCTTTTCCCAATAAATTAGGGATTCTTTACTTTTTTGTATACTGGATGCTTGTAACACTTTGGCAAAATTTTTGAACTCCTTTTTAAATGCCATGCATATTTTAAATGCATAGAATAATTTTAATATAGGATTAATCAATTATATTGAAATAGTCTTCATGAACTGTGGGATAAGATTCCTTGCAATAAATGGTGGTACTGAAGGTAATCATAATACCTTCTGGATAATATTTACTTAGTGCCTCAAGGTTTAATAAATATTTTAAAAATGTTTTCATTTTATCCTCAAAACTACTATATGAGATAAATGCCATTTTTATGCCCATCTTACTAGTGGAACTCAGTGAAGGTAAAGGATTTGTCATGGGTCACATAGTAAATCTCTGAGGGTAGAATTTAAACCCATGTATTAGTGGCTCCAATTCCAGCACTTTATTAATAATAGGTCAATTTGTAATGCTGGAGAAACTGAGGCAGGATAAAGATTAGAGAGTTTTTAATATTTTATTTGAGAGGGAGAGATTATGCTGGGGGCAAAACAAGATCCATGTTACCCCCAGGACTGGATTGGACTCATGTCTCAAAGCATCCAATAACGAGCGAAGAATTCAGGGATTCTTATAGGACTCCAGTGATCAGGGGACCAAAGCAGAGTGGGGTTAGAGTTCTGGTGAGTGGGAACTTCCAGGAAAGTACCATAATTCAGTTCTGACATGTATGGGGGTAAGGAAAAATCATGATTTCTGATAAATTGGAAGGCTAAGAGCCAGGATGCCTGGTTCAGAGGGGCCCAACATCTGCATTTTATGGCTCTATGGAATGCTAATAGTATATCAGTTCTAATGGTCAGGGAAGGGGGTTGCCATTGAGGTAGAACAATTCAGGGAAACTGAGGCAGAATCATTCAGGGAAACTGAAGTAGAACAATTCAAGGAAACTGAGGCATAACAAGTTTTTTTTTTTTTAGTAAATCAAGGTACAGGTGAAAAAATAGATACTTTTTAGCACCAATAATCAGTAGCAAAATTGAAATCAGCAAAAAGTCAGGACCTACTTTATTCAACTTTTCCTCAAATTTCTTCATATCGTCAGCCAAAAAGCTTTGCACCTACTTGTTTGCCAGGGGTAGAGAACTTCATTAGATCAGGTGATACAAGGTTGTAACAGAGAAAATTGGAGATAAAGTATCTTCAAAGAGGTGATAAGAGAAAACTAAGAATGCTGTACTATGGATCTCAGAACTATGACACCTGAAAAAGGAAACAATGAGGCCATTGGACTTTGTATTTGTTCTCAGCAGAGGAAAAGAAAATAAATCTTGGCCTTTAAAGCTGACCTAGTGTTTTGAGGATGATAGACCCTTGATATATCCTGAACAAGCTAAAAATGAAAAAAAAAGTATAAGAATGTTGCTTGTTTTAGGAACAGTACTTATGTTTTCATCACATTAGCAATTTAAAATGATGTCTATTCTGGGATCATTTACCATAACTTTGATATGCTTAGCAGAGACAGAAAGCTCTGAAAGGAAGAATAATTACTGAAGATAAGTAGGATCAAGAGTAAGAGCTCTTTTCTGGCTTGGGAAAAGCAGTTCAAAACTAAAAACTTTGGGTCTTACATGTAATAGGCAGTACATGAATTGGAAGAGTTGAGGGGCTTTTCTGAACAATTTGTATTCTTCTCCCTAACTTTCTTTCTAAAGTTATACAGACTGTCTTTTTTCCTTTTACTTTCCTTTTTTATAGCTTCAATTTTGGGGCCATAGGATTTTGATTTAAGGAAGGACCTTGGATCTCCTTGGCTTTCTCCTCATTTTGCAGAGAAAGTAATTAAAGCTCAAAAATTATGTCTTCCTAGTCACATTTATAGTAAATAGTAGAACTTGATTTCAAACATACTACTTACCCTTCAAATCCAGTGATTTTTCCATTAGAAAGGAAAATTCAATTCAGGAAAGATTTACTAAGTGCCTATTATGTGCCAAATACTGTGCTGAGCATTGAATTACAAGAAAAATCCAAAGATAGCCCTGTCTGCAAGGACCTTGTTGTTATTGATCATCCTTCTTTCTTCAGGAAGACCAGTGACATCATGAAGGTGTTATCTTGACTTACATGTGAACTGGATTTAAGTGAGGCAGAATTTTCCAAAGTAATCAGCTTCACCTTGCTCCAGAATCACTGAAATCAAGTGACAAGGGTCAAAATGACTAGTGATGCTGATGCCTTGTTGGTAGAATTGTGAATACATTCAGCCATTCTGGAGAGCGATTTGGAACTATGCCCCAAAAATTATCAAACTGTGCATACCCTTTGATCCAGCAGCATTACTACTGGGCTTATATCCAAAGAGATACTAAAGAAGGGAAAGGGACCTGTATGTGCAAGAATGTTTGTGGCAGCCCTCTTTGTAGTGGCCAGAAGCTGGACAGAGTGGATGCCCATCAATTGGAGAATGGCTGAATAAATTGTGGCATATGAATATTATGGAATATTATTGTTCTGTAAGAAATGACCAACAGGATGATTTCAGAAAGTCCTGGAGAGACTTACATGAACTGATGCTGAGTGAAATGAGCAGGACCAGGAGATCATTATACACTTCAATAACAATTATATATGATGATCAATTCTGATGGACATGGCCCTCTTCAACAATGAGATGAACCAAATCAGTTCCAATAGAGCAGTAATGAACTGAACAAGCTACACCCAGCGAAAGAACTCTGGGAGTTGACTATGAACCATTACATAGAATTCCTAATCCCTCTATTTTTGTGTGCCTACGTTTTTTACTTCCTTCACAGGTTAATTGTACACTGTTTCAAAGTCTGATTCTTTTTGTACAGCAAAATAACTGTTTGGACATGTATACATATATTGTATTTAACTTATACTCTAACATATTTAACATGTATTGGTCAACCTGCCATCTGGGGGAGGGAGTGGGAGGAAGGAGGGGAAAAACTGGAACAAAAGGTTTTGTAGTTATAAATGCTGAAAAATTACCCATGCATATATCTTGTAAATGAAAATGCTATAATAAAAAAATGACTAGTGATGGCCAGGAGTTATAAATTTTTAGATATCTATCTATCTATAATTTAAACCTTCCCAGGTTTCAGTTTATTGGGGGCAACTGCTATTTAATAACTAAGGGCAAATGGAGGAGACAACTTGCAAACATATACAAAATATATACAAGGTATAAATGGGGAATAATTAACAGAGTGAAGACACTGGAATGAAGAAGGGCTGGGCAAAATTTCCTATAGGTGAGATGTTAGTTGGGATTTAAAACCAGCAAGATCAGTAGTTGCAATGGAGGAAACATAGAATTCCAGACACGGAAGAGCCAGAAAAAGTCCCTAGAGTTGAAAGATGGAGTATCTTGTTCATGGAACAGCCAAGAGGCCAGTATCATTAGATCAAAGAATACATATTGTGTCATACGGTAAGATTTAAGAAGACTGGAAAAGTAGAAAAGGACTAGGTTTTAAAGGCTTTTGAATGCAAACAGGGCATCTTGTATTTACTCTTGGAAGGAACAGATAGCACTGCAATTTATTGAGTAGAGGAGGGAAACGATCTGACCTGCATTTTGGAAAAATCAATTTAGTGACTAAATGAAGAAAGTATTGGAGTAAGGTAAGATTTAAGATAGGCAGACTCAATATTGCTGTGGACAAGGCATGGGGTGAATCATTGTTAGATAAGAGAAGGGGCCATATTAAAAAACTGTTGCAAAGGTAAAAATGACAGGCCTTGGCAACAGCTTGGTTAATGAGATATACAAGATAGTGAGTAATACAGGATGACTTCTAAATTGTTATGAGCCTGAGGGACTAAGAAGATGGTATCACCTGCAGTAGTAGGAAAGGCATGAAGAGGGCAGAGTTTTTTTTTTTTTGTGGGGGGGGGGAAGATAATAAATTCTAATTTGGATATATTGAGGTTTAAGATAACTGAACATCTATTTTGAGATATCTGAAAGGCAGTTGGAGATAGGAGATTGGAGATCAGCAGAGAGATTGGGGAAGGAGAGGAAAATTTAAGAGTTATCAACATGGAGAGGATAATGAAATCCAAGGAAGCTGATGAGATCAAGTGAAATAATATAGAGGGAGAAGAAAAGAGAACTCAAGACAGAATTCTAAGGAACACCTCTAGTTAGAGACTGTGATATGGAGCAGTGTGAAGACCACATTAGCATCCTGGATACCTTAGAATCAGCCAGCGTCAGGATAAGCAAAAGTCCTTGGTCTTTATTCTTGGTCTTTAGGGGTAGAAGTGAAAGGAATGGACACAGGATCTCTATGACTTTACTTCTCTTTCTATACCTACAAAGTGACTCTGGCTTGTCTTACTCCACCTCCTGATCCTTCCCACAATTTTCTGTATACCCCAAAAGATTGAACCAGCATAGAATAGTGGGAAGGGCCATTTTCCAAGCATATGCTAATAAAGTATTGTCCAATCGGTAATTATCCTTAAGTGCTTGGTTGTCTAACCACAGTGCATCAATTCAGAGTTTCAGCTCTTTACAGAGGAGAATCTAGTAAAGCAAATATGGAAGTAGCAGTTAGATAGGAAAAAGAAAAATCAGAAGAAAGTGGCAGAAGGAATGCATTCTTATTCTGGAAGAATGGCTTGTCATTTTCTATTAATAAAATCTAAGAAATTTAAAGTCTTGACAAAAAAGGATGTATAGTCCTTATAACGTTAGATAAATGTCAGATATTGTTATATTAAATAGAAAATAAAATCACTGGGAAATGAACCGCCAAATTTAAGTAAAAGTTTCAAATGAACAAAAGTTATAGTATTACATTGTAGGTTTAGGGCCAGACTTGTAGTTCTAGTTCTAGTTTTGCCAGTATGGTTAAGTCACTCAGTTTCTTCAAGACCATCAAGACATATATGGATTAGAATAAAAGAAGGATCTGTCAGATGCTTGATGAAAACATTGCACCTTAAATACCAAAAATACCTTAGAAATCACATAGTCCAACTTCTTTTTACAGATAAGGAAAAAGGCCCAGAGATGTGGAGTTCTTGGAAAAGATGCTGCAGCTTCTAACTGATAGGACAAGTATTGGATCTCTTGAATTTCAGTTCAGTGGTCTTTTTAATATGCTACATAAAACCACTTTATTCCAGACTGTGTGACTTGGTGTCAAATTTTGTATTTTCAATTTCTTATTTGAACCCGCTCTATCCAGGTTGGGAAGTACAAATGCAACATGGATCACAAAATGTTTTATGACCTACAAACCAGAGTATAGTGGTAAATACTTACTACTATAAGGTGGCTTCTATACAACATACTTTTAGGCTTAAACTGAATTATTAACATTTTCTTCACAATTTCTTTTCCAAGTTGAAATCCAGCAAATCTGTGTACCACAACATAAACATTAATACTAAAGACAGGAATCTGCTAATTGTCATAAAAAATAATCTGTATAATATACTGAGCATTCCAGTATATCAATATTTTAGCACAACTATAATCATGTCAGTGAATTAAGAAGCCTTTATTAAATGCCTACTATATAACAGGTACTATGCTAATCATGAAAGATGCAAAAAAAAAAAAAAAAAAAAAAAAAAAAAAAAAAAAAAAGGATAGCCTTCTCCTCAAGGAGCTTTTAAAAGATTATATTCTGTCAATATGGGTACACCCTCTGCTGGTGCAGGTCGAGTCATCTATGCTTTCTTATTCTGAGCTGTTCTTGTCTATGACCTCTCGTTATTTCTCTATAGAGGGACATTATTTCCTCTTGTCTGAATTTTTTGACCACTAAGTGACATAATAGAGGGCTATGCTTTGTACCTACTAGACACTTAATATTTATTGAATTAGATGCAAAGGTCTTTCAATACTCTGTTCAAATGCAGAATAATTTTATCATAAATAGAGGCAGTACAGTATCACTGGTTAGAAGGCCAGCCTTGGTATTAGAAAACTTGGAAAATTCCTCAGAAAATTTCCTTCAAGGCATATTTTAAAATACTATCTTATCATTTGCATAGTAGACCACCTTATATTAAACTTTGGAATTGGACATGATTGAATACAGATTAATCCCTGACAAAAATGCTGAACTTGGGTGATAGAAGAAGAGGGATCTAGACCTGGCACTGTTGCTTATCACTATTGGTATGTGGCCTGGGTGATTATTTTACTTCTCTTAGTTTCAGTTTCTGTCACATAAGGTTGGGAGAAAGAAACCTGGGGGAATGGTGGTGGAAGAAGAAATGGACGTGGAGGTGGAAGGGGCTGGACTCAATGATGCACTAACATTCTACAGTTTTCATTGGAATACAGGTTATAGTAGATTTTTAATGAAGCATTTAAAGTTAACTCTTTTTTCACTTAAATAACAGATATATGACAAATAAAGTAATTATAATCAAATCATGTAAAAATTATCATATCTCTAATGAAGTCAATAGGAAACTGAAGAGTTTAATTACTAGCTTTACTAACATACAAATTGAAAAGCTTTTCAGGTAAGTTGCTCATATGGAATGTCTGAAACAGATAGTAATTAACGATCTGGGATCTTCATTCAAATGTTAATTACTGTCTGATTTGTCCCTTTCTTTGCCACTGTTGCATATCCTGCTTTAGATGCTTAGTTACATTTTGATTTTTTTTTCCCCTAGTTCAGCAATACTTCTGGAGGGAGGCTGATACAGATGGGAAGGAACTGACTCTAAAATCATAGAACTCCTACCTTCAGATTCCCACTCCTGACTCTTACTACGTGTATGATCTTGATCAGTCACTTAACCTCTCAAGATCTCAGTTTCTTCATCTGTAAAATGAGGAGAGGTGCGACAAAAATGGCTTCTGAGGTCACTTCCAGCTCTAGATTTATGAAACTAATGATGTGGTTTGAGGACCAAAGTGATGTGGGTGTTGTAGACACCGGATGATGGCAGTCACCAAAAGTTGGGGTTTGGTCATATAAAGAATTAACAAATAGCCATTCTCTTTGGCAAAAGGTAGATTTACTTAGAGAAGAGGTTCAGACAAAATGAAGGGTATGGTAAATGTGAAATGGGAGAGCATATGAAAGAAGTTCCTCTATGGAACTCACAATTACCCAGTACAAAGGGAGCACTCCATGAGGTTAGGGTTTGCCCTTATCTGCCAAGCAAAATCCTGAAAGGGATTTAGCACCCTAAAAGATTTATTAGCTATAAGGAAGAGAAGTGGGACTGGGAAGCATAGTGGATATAGAGGAGAGATACCATGTGGCTTTAGGGGTGAGGGAAGATAAGGAGAAAGACACCATGAGGCAGAGTGCGGTGGCAGACTGACCCAAAGGAAGACAGCAGCTATATAAGTAGATTTTATAGGGAAAGTTTAAATTCAGGCACATAACTGGAATTTTGACAGGACGTGGCAAGGTGAGACTCCTCAAGACCTTCAACATTCTGGATGGTCTTCCTAGAGGGTGGGATCATGGAGCTAAACTGATCTCTAATAGTGCTTTTTCCCGTCTTGCTTCAGGTATCAATTTTTTAGTTTCTCACTATCCAATATACTGTTCAGGACCTCATCACTATGACTATGCCTCATACTTCTTCTTTCCCCCTTCATTTTGCAGAAAATCAAAGCTCTCCATGTTTTCCTAACTCTTAAGCTACATTAACCTGCCACAAACAAAAATAGCACATTCTCAATTGCTGGTAAATTCAGGCCATAAATTCATACTAGTGATGTCAACCAAAGAACTTTATCCATAACTAAAGAAGCAAATGAATGATTTAGCATTATCAAAACAGACTTAATTCAGAAAGAGTGGGGAGAAGGTAAAGTATTATCTACACAGATAATAACAATAATCACAAGCAGGTTAGTGTTGAAACATTTGTTCTCTTGGATTTTTTTTTTTGTGGCTTGCTTATTTGTTAGGATATAAACTTATATGAGCACTTACTTGATTATATGTTTATCAGGGGTTCTCAAACTATGGCCTGCAGGCCAGATGCGCCCCGCTGAGGACGTTTATGAAGCCCGCCGGGTTATGGCAAATGGGCTGAGGGGCGGAGACAGAGTGTGAGCTTTTGTTTTTACTGTAGTCTGGCCCTCTAACAGTCTGAGGGACAGTGAACTGGCCCCTTATTTAAAAAGTTTGAGGACCACTGGAATTTAAATAATAGGAACCTAGAAATGTTGAACTATTTAAATAAACATCAAAGTTCATTCCATGTGAAGTCAAGGAATCTCAGAATCAGATGGAATATCATTCTAAGTGGGAATTCTATTCACAATAGTGTTAATAAATGACCCTTCTTACCTTGAAGACAATTTGTGGGTAGCTCTAAGTATTAGGAAGTTTAACTTTACTTTTGATCTAAAATCTGCCTTTTTGAAAATTCATTCCATTTTTTCTAGTCTTACTATATGTAGCCAAACAGAACAAATTTAATCACTCTTTTATATTGATTATTTTTCAAGTTTTTGAAAATACCTTATTCTTTTTACATTTTTTTTCTTCAGGGTAGACATCCTCTATATCTTCAATCCATTTTTGTGAGGAACAATTTCAAGTCTCCTTGTTGCCCTAAGGATAGCTTCCAGTTTGACAATGCTTTCCATTCTAGGCCCATACATTGGGGAGAACAGTACTCCAGATATGGATTGATCAGGACATTTTTCTGAATATTCTCCTTTTTGTAATGTAGGCAAGATTGTATTTACTTCTTTGACTACCATGATATGGCCTATGAACAAAATTTACATTTTTTAATACATGAAATTTTTGAAGAGAAATTCTTTACAGCTGGTAAAAACCTCAAGAGAGTAGGATAAAAGTGATGTATATAGCTTTCCTACACCGTCTTAAATTGGGTTTCCACAAGTTCTCAGATCAACATATAGGGGTGACAACACCAAAGTCGTTCTGTTAGTTTCTGAGAGAAATCAGTGTTATTATATTTCACCAGTTTATCTCTTTTTCTTAGGTGTTTAGAAGATCTAAGTGTCAGTAAGTAAGATGTCATTTGTTATTTGTGCTTTCAGATTTCTGAGCATTGAAATTGGTCCACAAAGCAAAGTAGAATGCAAGTCTCCAGATTTTAAGGCCTGCTTTCTTTACAGTAAACTGCTTAACATTCATTCCAGGCTTTTGCTCAATATTTCATGTATTGTGGTTATAGCTGTGGAAATGGCTAGGTGTTTTAGTAAATAGGATGCTAGGCCTAGAGGCAGGAAACGAGCTGAATTCAGCTTTAATATGTAGCCCTAGGCAATTCAGTTAACCCCGTTTGCTTCAGTATCCTCAACTGTAAAGTGAATATAATCTTAGTGCTTACCTTACAGAGTTGTTGTATAGATCAAAAGACATACTGTTAGAGTACTATGTAAATACTTATTCTCTTTCTTTTCCCTTCTACTATTGGGCTAAATAAATGAAATCTTTTTTGATCCCAATTGCTTTGGCCAATTTATTAACTTCTTTCTAATAGTGAATCATATACCACTCTGTTAATCATACTATCTATGCTTTCATACAAGTTTTTGAAAAAAACATTCAGTTGAACAGTGCCAAAGGCTAAACCACATAGAACTTTTTAGCTAGCTCAGAATCCATCTTACTGTAATGTCAATCAGCCCATATCTTGCCATCTTTTCTTACAAGAATATCTTGAAAGAATTGATGGACATAGTATTTTCCCTTACTGAAACCCAGTTGTAATATGCTCACTTCTTTTCCCTGATTTATTACTATTTTAGTGAGCTTATCAACATGAAATTTATAAGCTTTAGAGACTAAATATTTTGGCTCTAGTCTGCTATACTTCCATAGATGCAGTTTAACAATTTCTGCTGTACAGACAACTTCTGTCACATTCTATTATATAAGAAAGAAACTGACCAGAACTATCAGAGTATAGAAACAATTGATTTTATTCATGTTCTTTGGGGAACTGTTCTGTTGAAATCCAATTACTCAACAAATATCTGTTAAATGTCTTCTGTGAACAGCATATAATGCTAAGTGCTGAATGATGCTCAGGTCTTACTTTCAAGGAACTCAGATTTTTCAAAGAAAGAGAACATATGTACATAAATAATCAAAATATAGCATAGTTTGTGATGTATTATAGGAGTGATATCAGTAGTTCATAAGATAGGGGAACTTGCTTCGACAAAGGCATCAAATTGAGAATGTGATAATTAGAAAGGGAGAGAAGTGCACAGGCATTTGTCAAGGGCCTGCTATGTGTCAAACACTATTTTAATTGCTTAAAAGTATTATTTCATTTGATCCTAAAATTGACCCTGCTGAGTGCTATTATTATTCCTGTTTTACAATTGAGGAAAACAAGGCAGGGATAAGTTAAGTGACTTGCTCAAGGTTATGTAGCTAGTAAATGTCATAGAATATATTTGAATTAAGATCTTTCTGACTTCAGTCTCAATCATTCCAATCACAGTGAGAAAATAAATTGAGTTTAACTTTTTTTTTTTATTATTTAGGATTACGTGGATATAAACAATGTAGGGATCATGGATGGAAATGGGGACACAAGGAAAAGGGTAAAAAAGGAAGGGCAATTTTCAACTTTAAAAATTAAAAACTTGCCTGAGACTATAGAACATGTTCACTTTGGATGCTTTGTTTTAATCTTTCATTACAATTAAAAAAGGAAATGATCATTTAATAGAAGTAGTTAACTAGAAAGAGCCAAAACTAGGAAAGAGTTAGCATCAATAACATAGGTCTAGCTGCCCAATTCCCTTTGCTTAGTTGCTCTTGAACCAAGAGCTCTATAGTTCTCTCCCTATTTTTCACCATTCTTTCTCTTTTAGGAAAGTTTTGTTTGCAATCTAAGACATTAAAACTATTGTCCTAAAGTTATTGTTACTGTTGCTACTGGAGCTGTAATACCTTTTGTAGAATTTTGGATCAATAAGACAAATTGTATATTGTGTATATATACAACCTATTGAATATATACAATATCAATTTTGGCTCTTTGTTACCTTCTTGGTCATGAAGTCATTAAAAATGAAGAGGAGGAATATTACAATCCATTTATTAATCAGATTGTTGTTATTAGGCAGTTAGGTTGTACAATGAATAGAATGCTAGGCGTGGAATCTGGAAGGCCTGAGTTTAAATCTGGCCTTGGTTAATAACCATGCAATCCTGGGCAAGTTACTAACCCTCTATTTGCCTGTATTTTCACTTGTAAAATGGGAATGATAATAATAGCACCTACTTCCTAGGGTTGTTGTGGGGATCATATGAAATAATAAATATAAAGTACTTAACATAGAGACTGGCACATAGTAAGCACTGAATAAATATTACTTATAATTCATCTTGATTGTCTAAACTTCTGAATTAGAATTAGCATAGCATAATGGAGAGAGTACTAGATTTAGAGTTAGGAAATACTGGATTGAAATCCTGCTTCAGATACTTATTGTCAGTGTGATCCTGTCACAATGGAGCTTACTTTTCTTATAATTCTTAGAACACAATAAACTCTTAAAGCTGGTTTATTCATTCATTCAACTAAACATGGAACAGTTGAACTTAATGGCCTTTGTTTCTTTATTTTTAAATGTTATATACAGTATTGAATTTCAAATTCAATCCTTCCATCCCTCTCTTTTCCCTTCCCTAACAGTATAAGTAATCAGATCTATGTTATACATTTGCAATTATATAAAATATTTCCAGATTAATAATTTTGTACAAGATGATTCAAATAAAAATTCAAAAAAAAATAGCATGCTTCAGTCTATATTCAAACAATATCAGTTCTTTCTCTGGAGGCAGATAGTATGCTACATCATTAGTCCTTTGGGATTTTCTTGGATCATTATATTGCTGAGAATAGAAGGTCTTTTACAATTCTTCATTGAACAATATTGTTGTTACTATATAAAATGGTCTCCTGGTTCTGTTCACTTCACTATGCATCAGTTTATATATGCTTTTCTTGGTTTTTCTGAAATCATCCTGCATATCCTATAATGATTTATATAATTTTATATAATTAAATAATCTCCATCTTCTTTCCTAACTTCTTAACTTATCTACAAATCTAACAGATAAACTATTCAATGCTATCTTAATTACTCCTGATTGTATTGGGAAGGCTTCTAGTTTATTCCCATTCATAGATAATGTTTGCTGAAGATTTTAGGGTTTATCATTTTAAGAAAAGCTCCATTTTTCCTATTTTCTCTAGTGTTTTTAATAGGAATGGTTGATGCATTTTGTTAAAGGATTTATTGTAAGGGCCCTTTAAATGGGTGGCGCCACAGTGCAACAGGAGATTTGAGTGGCCCAGAAGTAATCTCTGTGGATATAGGACTGCCCTGTGGGTGGGATCCTGTCCATATTGAGATAGCTTTGTAATAGGTGTTACAAATGTTACAAATGGTGCCCCACACTGGGCGCCAAAATGCTGGAACTCTGTCTTCCCAGAAATCAGCTGGAGTCGGGATCACTAAACGTCTTTATTCTTGATCTTTTACGGTCAAGGTCAGGAGGTTAGGCCTAGCAATCTCACACACACCTTCCTCCCTCAAAACGCCCGGAGAGACTGACTCAGCATCTCAATTCCTCTTCCTCCTCCTACTCCTCCCACACTTTGTCCCATCAATCAAGTCAGCACAGAATAGCTGGAGAGGGTCAAGCTTCAAACAAGTTAATAGGGAACTGTCCAATTGGCAATTAGTCTCACGTGCTTCATTATCCAAGTGTATTGCTCAGTTCTAGCCCCTTACATTCTCTAAATTTAACAGGTTATAATCTGCAAAGAGTGATAGATGTGTTTTCTCATTGCCTATTCTAATTCTTTCAGTTTCTTTTTTTCTTATTACTATAGCTAGCATTTCTAGTATAATATTAAATAATAGAGGTGATGAGGGACATCCTTGCTTCACTCCTGATTGTATTGGGAAGGCTTCTAGTTTATTCCCATTCATGGATAATGTTTGCTGAAGATTTTAGGGCTTATCATTTTAAGAAAAGCTCCATTTTTCCTATTTTCTCTAGTGTTTTTAATAGGAATGGTTGATGTGTTTTGTTAAAGGATTTTTAAAACCTATTGATGTAATAATATGAATTCTGATTGGTTTTGTTATTGATAGTCAATTATTCTGATAGTTTTCCTAATACTGAATAAGCCTGCATTAATGCTATAAATACCACCTGGTCATAGTATATGATCCTTGTGATATATTGCTATAATCTCTCTGCTAGTATTTTATATAAAATGTTTACATCAATATTCATTAAAAATTTGGTCCATAATTTTTCTCCTTAGTTTTGGCTCTTCCTGGTTTAGATATCATCACTATATTTGTGTCATAAATAGAATTTGGTAAAATTCACCTATTTTTTTCTTATTGTTTATATAGTATTGGGATTAATTGTTCTTTAAATGTTTTGATAGAATTCACTTGTGAATCCAAGTGGTCCTAGGGATTTTTTTCTTAGGAAATTCACTTAATGACCTTTAAAACTCCCATCTACCTTGAAATCTATAATCCTATGAATTTATTAGGTAATTCATTTTGTGGTTCCTTTGCCAGAATCAGTCAGCAAATAAACATTTATTAAATATCTCCATATGCCAGATACTGTGCTGTTATGGAGATGCGAAGAACTGCAAAAGTTCTTGCTCTCAAATAGCTTAGTCTAATGGGGAACAAAAAATTCAAATAACTGGTATAAACAAGTAATATGCAGGATAAATTAGAAATAATCAATAAAGAGAAAATACTAGAATTAACAGTAAACAGAAAAGACTTGTACAAAGTGAAATATTAGCTGGAATTTGAAAGGAGTTCTTATATTTGAAAGGAGTTACTTACTTTTGACTAAATGAGTTTGTCTGCCCAACTAACTTTGCAATATATTCTCTTCTAGCCCTTTTCCCTTAGGGGTTGTGAAGCAGAATACCTTATATCCCAATTGCTCCAACCAGTATAATAGATGTAAGGAAAGAATGGCCTCTAATGGGGCCTTCTGTTTATGAATGTAATTCCCTACACAGATTGAGGAAGTAATTTTTTTCATTTTTTTCCACTGGATGTGGCTCTGAATCAGTTTTCATGGTTTCTAAAAATAAAATTAATCTTAAAGAAGAAAGCTATACCATCATTGAGGATTTTCACAGGAATATTCCAAATGAGCTTTGAATGTCAACAATGCTTTTGGAATAAATTTTGACAATTTATCAAGTGACTATTTTTTGAACCATTTGTCAAATTTATAGCCTGTGTTAATATATTAGTCTTAAAATTTGATGTGTATATGATTTATTTCCACACAGTTGACACTTGCTTGTTCTAAATAGATTATACTGTATATTATAATGGGATCTCACAGTATTATTGTCAGAATAGAGAATCTAGTCAGTTTTATTGAAATTTATCTTAAGAAGTCATTCTTTCATTGCACTAAACAACTAAACATAATTAGAGTTCTTTCTTCTTTACTCCCATAGGTGTTATAGTATGTGGAAATATCTGGATCACTTTCATCCAGTCTTTAGTGACCCATTCTGCCCATCTTTAAGAATTAATTTAGGTTGAATTGTATGGCACTATAGTCTTCCAACACCCTACTCTACTAGTTGATTTTAGATGCTTCGTCATAGTTTAAAGATGACCTCAGCTTTTTGAAGGTCATGCCAGCAGAGAACAAATGTTGGTAAGTTCTATTAGACAGAAAAAGAAAATGATATATACCATCACTAAACCAATTCCAACCTAACTGAATGTATAGAGGCTCATAACCAGAAGACATGTTATGTTATGTTATGAAAGAACTATGTTATGACCAAGGAATATATGAAGACCTTGTGCTAAAGAACAGAAATTGTGAGCCACAATTGTATGGAAGGTCATCGATCCTGAAGGTGTTAAATTGCTCATCTTCATTTCTTACTTGATCTGACATCATCTAGTTATTTGTCATATTCAGTAATATTTCCTTGTTGGAAAAATAACAACTCAAAAAAAAGGTTCTAATGATGGTGCCTCTTTGTACAAACCATTCTTTGTATTTCCTCTGAGTCATTTTTCTTTTATTTATTGGCAGAAGAACATTATCTGTTTTTCTAAAAAATAGCTGTAAAAATAAACATAACAAACAAACTGTTTTCAGTTTTGCCTCATCAACAAAGCTGCCACTTAATGCAGGGATTTTTTCTTCCCTTTTTTCCCCCTTTCCTCTTCTCTTTTCCGTCTCTTTTTATTTTCCTTCCATTTTCTCCCTTTTTTTCTTCCCTCTCTTCTTTCCTTCATTGTATCACATTTTCTAATTGAATACCTTTATCAACTGAAGATTCATAAGAGAGCTCATTCCATCATGGGGCATTTTTAGTTGTTAGAAATACCTTTGATTTACAGAAATTTATCTCCTTGTTCCATTGCCTTTAGTTCTGTCCCTTGAAGCTAGATAGCACAAGTCTACTTCATTACCTACAAATTGGCCCTTTTATAGTATCATGGAGTTTTAGAGTTGGAAGAGCTTCCAGACCATCTATTCCAACACATACCCAAAATGAAGCCTTACTAGAGTAAACCTGACAAAATGGCCCCCCAGTCTTCAAATATTTGTATACACTTACCTTATGCCCTTTGAGTCTTTTCTGCACATCCTTTAATCTATCCTTATGTAACATAGACTTTTAAATAATTAGTTCATCACTAAGCATTGATTAATGTCCTACTAAAGGCCCAGGATAGGTACTTAGAATAGAAATTTAAAAAAAAAGCAGTTTCTGCTTTCAAGAAGCTTGTATTTTGTCAAAAGAAGTATGTGTGTGCATGTGTGTATGAGAGAGAGAGAGAGAGAGAGAGAGAGAGAGAGAGAGAGAGAGAGAGAGAGAGAGAAGAGAGAGAGAGAGAGAGAGAGAGAGAGAGAGAGAGAGAGAGAGAGAGAGAGAGAGAGAGAGAGAGAGAGAGAGAGAGAGAGAGAGAGAGAGAGAGAGAGAGAGAGAGAGAGAGAGAGAGAGAGAGAGAGAGAGAGAGATGGGGGGGGGGGGAAGGAAGGGAGGGAGGAGAGGAGGGAAGAGAGAATGTAGAAGATTTAACCATTCTTCACACAATATGATTCCCAGACTCATTTCCATTTTGGTTATTTTTCTTCCTCACTTCTGCTTCTTGACTTACAGACTTTTTTTTTAACTAAAGTAATTTAAATCAATAGTAGAAGATCAACATTTGTACCACCTTCTCCATTAAGGGACTATTTATCCTCATATTGATTCATATTACTAATAAGATCAACTTAGTGGTCTTTAACTTGTACATGTCATCTACTAGTCTGTGAAGCAATCTTTATGCTGTCTGGCATCATTGTGATAGTTGGCTGACATTTTCCAAGAATCTGTTAGTTAGTAATATAATTCTGGGAGATTCAATTGCTAGGATTGGCAGTGGTTCTGCTGAGGTTCCATCTATGGAAGTCTGGATTGGAAAGATAATGTTCCTATGGGTGCCATCTCTAGGAATCTAGTGAAAAAAAGGAAAAAGGAAAACATCTGATTAAATTTGTTTATCACCACATACTTATAATGTCAAGTGGCAGCAAATGGACTTATGTACAAAACTTATGTACAATATTCATATTTTGACTTTTTCTCCCATTGGCTAGGGCAGTTCAGGCTTATATCCTAATTTGGAAATTTATCCTAGAGATAAATATTAGTCAATAATGTACTCTTTACTATAGTAAAGTACCTAATATATTAGGTACTTAAATGATAGGTCAGGGATTGGGGACTGGAGAAAAATGTAAGTTTAAGATAATTGAATACCGGTTTTTGGCCATAGCACAACTTGTTATTACAAAGTGTCAAGTCATAATTAGGGCATAGATTGAAGCTACATTTTTATGAGAGGTCTTCACTTAGTTTATCCCATTCATTTGCCATAAGTAATACCTAGAAGAAATGAAAAGTTTAAAAAAAGTAAGTCTGAAGGAAAGAATAGAAAAGAGGATAAATAAGATAGAAGAAAAAGTTGTGTTTTAACTTAAGAACTGAAAACCTCAAAAAAACCCATGATTCCATGACATAACAAAAACTTATAGAATAAAATTAATAAAAAGTTTGAAAAATTAGAAGAAAATATAACATAAAAACCAATGGTGGTATAAAACAAGTCAAAGAGAGAGAATTTAAAAATCATTGAAGTTCCTGAAAAGCTATGATTAAAAAAAAAGCCTGAAATCGTAAATGAAAACTTCCCCAATTTATTAGAGCCAGAGGGCAAAATAAAGAATGAAAGAATTCATTGATAACAAAAACAAACAAACAAACAAACAAACAAAAAACCAAACCATCCCAGGAATGTTACTAAAAAAGTCTAGAGTTTCTAGGTAAAAAAAAAAAAAAAAAAAAAAAATACTATCAGGAACCACAAAAGGCATTAGGGTCAGGCCCATACAAGACCTGGCAGCTCCTACTAAAAGTGAAAGGCGATCTTATAATATAATAGCTCAATAGAGAAAAGATAGGTATACAGCAAAGCTATACAATTTACCCTGCAAGGCCTATAAT
Source organism: Sminthopsis crassicaudata (assembly GCF_048593235.1). Taxonomy (NCBI): domain Eukaryota; kingdom Metazoa; phylum Chordata; class Mammalia; order Dasyuromorphia; family Dasyuridae; genus Sminthopsis; species Sminthopsis crassicaudata. Next base: position 570,113,518 of record NC_133618.1, read on the forward strand.
GATCCTATGCTGGGGTTAAGGGGAGGAAGAGAATATAATTGAACTTGAAAGTAACATGTAGAATACTTATTTTTTTAAAAGAGCATGTTAAATGAAGATTCATGATTTCATTCAGAATCTTCTTTCTATATTCTGCTCCCTATATGGAAATCTCCTTATTTTTATGCTTAGGTTAAAAATTAAAAAAATAAAAAAAAGAAACCGAATCACAAGGAGGGAAGTGATTTTTGTAAGGTTGTGTGGTTAAGGCAGTAATAAGACTATTATTATCCTATCAGGTATGCTTGTACTTTTTTTTTTCATTGAACTAAATGAGTTCTGAAATTATAGGGCTGTTCACTTTAAGCATGTTAAAAGCCCTGTTAGAATCTCATTAAATTCTATTTTGGGAAAAAAATCAAAGGTATTTTATGGTCTATTCTATTCATCCATAATTATATTCATATTTCAAACAATAAAAATGGTATATTTGAGCTAAATTGTTCTGGAAAGGCTATATGACTCTAGTATGCAAGCTTCTTAAGAGCAGTGTCAGTTTCACTTTTGTGTTTGTTATAGGTACTTAATAAAACTTTGCTGATTGATTTTTATTTTGAGTTGTATAGGCCTAAGATTATAAATTTTGAAGCAGTTAAAACATTTTCTTTGCTTGGCAAATTAGTTCTTACATATCTCTCTTTTTTATTTTTAATCATATCTTAATGAAGAATTAGATAAATTTTATTTAACAAGTAAAGTTATGTATCCATTTTCTAGAACTATCGTAAGGGTTTTTGTCTTCTATCAGCAAAAGCTCAAAAAATCATATTATCCACAAGAATTGTCCCTATAAGGTCAATGTAATAAGGAACATTTTATTAAGTGCCTATTATGTTCCAGAAACTGTGCTAAGGAAACAAAAACCAAACAAACAAAAAAAGGCAAAAGAAAATCCCTGTGTTCAATTATTTCACAGTCAAATCAGAGCAACAACTGCAAGCAAATATGCTCAAATAAATTATATGCAGGAAAAATGGAAGTAATTAACAGAGGGAAAGTACTAGAATTAAGAAGGGTTGGGGAAAGGATCAGATCTACTGACTTAGAGAAGTCATTAGCAATGTTCATGCATCAGGGACAACCTAAGAAAATGCTTGGAAACACAGATTTCTTATTTGATGTTTGGTTGCTAATCTTAATGGAAAAGAAAATAAATGTGAATCCTGTTCCACATTGCATTTTCAACAAATATTTATTGCCTACTATATACAAAACACTGTTTAGATCATGGTGATAAAAAAATTAGTTCACAAGTTCTGTTCTCAAAAGTACCAAGGATAGATTTTTCATTTCATTTTTATTTTTTTAAAATTTTATAATTATAATAATTTTTTTGCCAGTACATATGCATGGGTAATTTTTTTTTACAGCATTATCCATTATACTCACTTCTTTTCCGAATTTTCCCCTCCCTCCCTCTACCCCCTCCCCTAGATGACAGGCAATCCCATACATGTTAAATGTGTTACAGTATAAGGGATAGATTTTTTAAAAAATTAGCTGTGGCTAAAAAGTTAAGTGCAAAGCAGAAGGCCAAGCAAAGTGATTTGAGGAGAAAGAGAATAAGACAGAGAGAGCAAGATAGTCACAGAGAGAGAGAGACAGAGAGAGAGATAGATAGATAAAGAGAGAGAGAGAGAGAAAGAGAGAAAGAGAGAGAGAGAGACAGAGACAGAGACAGAGACACAGACAGACAGACAGAGACAGGAGAGAGAGAGAAAGAAAGACAGAGATAGAAAGAGAAACAGATACAGACAGACAGAGACAGAGACACAGAGAGAGACAGAGACAGAGACAGAGACAGAGAGAGAAAGGAAGGGAGAGGGAGGGAGGATGAAGGGAGGGGGAGAGCCCTTTAACATAGAGAGATCAGGTAAGGCTTTATAGAAAAAATATTTCAATTGCATCTTAAAGAAAAGGAAGGACTTCAATAGGTGGAGGTAAATTTTTCATTCTACACATGGGGAATGCTATGAGAAAAGATGTAGAGATGGAATGGGACAGAATTAAAATGGTAGAGGTAAGCTAGTTCAGTTTACACTGAATCTAGGTTATATGAACAGGAATATTATGAGATATGATTAGGTAAGTAAGTGGGATGCAGGTCACATAGGATTTTATGTATTTGGATGAGAAATTTATACTTTATTTGTGGTATTCAATGGGGAGACATTGATTTCTTTAAATAGAGAGATGATATTGTAATGGTTATGGAGTATAGATTAGAGTATGGATAGAGAAGATGAAAATAACATGGCCACTTAAGAGGCCATTATATGATGATATAGGTAAGAGATGGATAGGTTGTGTAGTAGATAAGGCCTGGATTTGGAATCAGGAAGTTCTGAATTAAAATCTGGACTCAGATATTAGTTGTGTAACTTTAGCAAGTCACTTTATCCTATTTGCCTTAGTTTCCTCATCTGTAAAAATAAACTGCAGAAGGAAATGACCAACTACTCCAGTATCTTCTCCAGGAAAAACCCAGAAGGGATCACAAATTAAAAAATGACTGCAAAGAAACCCCAAGTCCCTTATGGCTCAAACTTATATAGGGTTTTGTTCAAATGAACTACATGAAACCAATAGACTTCCCTGTCTTCCATAAGGGAAGATTGTAAGATAATCATAACTACTAAGGATATTTTCTGAATTACCCATTAAGGAATGAGGAATAAAGGGGAAGAGATGCAGGGTACTTAACTGTGCCATCCAGCAAGAGGCTGGATTTTAGGGAGTTAAGGGGAGGAATAATGACTGGTTTCTGGGTTATTGTTCCAGTCAAACTAATTTTCCTTGAATGGTGCAATAGATAGAGCAATGCATCTGGAGTCAGGAAGATCTGAATTCAAATTCAGTCTCCAACACTTAATAGCTTTGTAACCCTGGGCAAGTCACATAACTTCTGTTTAGCTCAAGTTTCTCAACTGTAAAATGGGGATAATAATAGAACTTCTTTCCCACAGTTATTGTGAGAATCAAATGAGATAATAATTGTAAAGTACTTAGCACAGTACCTGGTTCATAAGTGCTATGTAAATGTTAAATATTATCACTGTTTCTATTTATAGTGTTGAAATCACTGTGTTGTTTTTTAACTTTATTTATTTTATTTACTTTGCATCAGTTTGTATATCTTGCTGTTTCTCTCTATTTTTCCAAATCACTCTCTTACAATCAGAAAAAATACATTGTTTTCATGTACCATGATTTGTTTTATCATTCTTCAATCTTTGAGTATCTACTTGATTTCCATTTCCTTTCTATGACAAAGAAATGCTTCTATAAATATGTAGTTGCATATTTTGTGACTGGTAGTGGGATTTCTATATCAAAGACCTTTAATAATTTCCTCTCATGGTTCCAAATTGCTTATATTATTTTCTTTGATCCTCATGACAATCCTGCAAGGAAGCTGCTGTTATTATCCCCATTTTACAGCTGGAGAAACTGAAGCAAACAGAGGTTAAGTGGCTTGCCCAGAGTCACACAGCTAGCCTGAGGTTGTATTCAAACTTAGATCTTTCTATCTCAAGACCCTATGCTTTATCTACTACTATTATCATTAGCTATTTCTAAAGTTCAAAATTTTGTTTCTCAGTTTTCTCATCAGTAAAACAAGGGGTTGAATTTTGTGATCTCTATAGTTGATTCCAGTGCTAGCCTTATGCAGTGCTATGAAGTTTCTAATATGGCGTGGACTTATGATATCATTATTAAATATACTCTTTTAAGTGTGGCAGATTACAACCCATTCATGCTTTCTTATTCTGTGTGACTTGAAATCTTCCATAATGTATCCACTAAATGTCTGGAAGAAGAGGGTTTCCTCTGAACTATTCCAGCTGTAAAATGGGGATAATAACAGCACCTTCCTTGCAGGATTGTCATGAGGACCAAAGAAAATAATATTTGTAGAAGTGCTTAGTATGCTGCCTGGCATATTTTATGCACTGTTTTAAAAGCTCATGTCTTTTCTTCTCTTCCCCTTCTTGAATGAATTGCTAGAATCATGCAGGAACTACAGGAAAAGAAGTGATGTTTTCAGACTCCAAGTCAAATCCTCTTTTTAGGCATTTTTTCCTTCCTCCAAAGTTGCTATTTCTTCTTAGCTTGTGTTTTTTTTACTAACCATATTTTCTATCTGTGCATTACATTTTTTGTTCATACTATATTACTCTTTTAGTAGTAAAACAAATGTGTTCCAAATATTTCTTTATCAGTAAAATGGTGCCAGTCTGCCCCAACAGGATTTCTTGTGTCACTAGTCTCATTTTATATAAGCACTAACTTAATTTTTAAAAACTGTTATACTCTGTAATTTAGCAACTTCATCTTTTTGTGCAGCAAACAAAATTTGTTTTTGCTGCCAACCCCATAAAACTCAATCCAAACCTTTTGAAACAAATAGTAATATTGATATTTCTACCCAATTCATCATAAGAAATAAAGATTCTGGACTCAAAGTTTTCCTAGCATGTTTGTTGATGGGGTAAAACAGAATCCAGCTTTTTCCCCCCTTCTGTTTGTTTGCTTTTACAGCTGTTTTGGAGGAAAACAGAGCTGTTCTGTCATAAATGAAAGAAAAATAATGACTCAGAGGAACTACAGAGAATTTTTCATACAATAACTAGTCACCATAAATCCAACTGCATTCTTGCTCCAAAATCCTTGATTTCATATTCTCCAGATACCTGCTGGATACTAAAAGCTGAATATGTCCAAATTATCTCTTGTTTTGTTTATCCATCTTGTTTTCTTATACTATGACCATATTTCTTCTCTCTTACTGAGGCAATTATGTGACAGTGAATAAAACATAGGATCTAGAGTCAGGAAAGAATGAATTTAAATATGGCCTCAGATACTTACTACTCATGTGCCCTCCATCTGCCTCAATTTCCTGAACTGCAAAACAAAATGGCATTACTTTCCACCATGTTTTCAGGACTTAAATCAAATTGGATTGATGTATGTCATTTAGAATGTCATTGCTAAACATATAAACATATAATGATTATGATGAGGATGAGAATGATGATAACAGCTAGAGTTTACATAGTGCATTATGGTTTACAAAGTACAAAGTTTACAAAGTTCTGTCAAACTTGATTCTCAAAACAAAGTAATGGGATAAGTCCTATAATTACCTCCAGGAATAGAGAGAATATAGAAAAGGAAACTGAGCTTGAGAAAGGCCAAGTGGCCTGAATAGGGTCACACAACTAGTAAATATTTGAAGTGATATTTGAACTTGGGTCTTCCTGACTCCCAAGTCTGAGGTTCTTATCTCTTATATTTTCATCTAAGTCCTTGATGTTTTGGTCCAATCCTGTAATAAGTATAAGAAAGCCTCTGACAATACATATTAGCAATACATATTAACAGAGCTGGAAATTTACTTGAGGCATGAAGAAATTAGTGACTTACTGGTATAACAGTCCCACAGTTATGTACAGAGAAGGGAAATTAGGTCTTTCTGATCCTACATCTACTATACCATGTGATCTTGATAAAAGTCTTAAATATTATATGGCCAAGCATAGATTGTTGAGGTCCACCACTGGGCCTTTCTTTTAAGATTGGCACTATTACTAATTTTGAATGGCCAGACCCATCTACTTCTATTATTTCCCCTTTTATTTTTCCACTCTTGGACTATTAATATTATCATATTACTTCCTTTCTTCCTCATTTCCACAGAAATAATATTTGGCTCAAACCTAGATCAATGATTATTTGTAGTAGCCTCTCAATCTACCAGTCTATTAACTTGGTCAAAAAAAAAAGAAAATAATGGCTGGCCTGGCATGACCTATTTTTGATGAAGCCATACTGGATTTTTGCCTTTTTTAAAATAATAAATTAACTAACCATTCCTTTAATGAAAACTTCTAGAAACTTAGATCAATATCATTCCTCTCTCAGCTGCAGATTCTGTTCTCTTCTCTTTTTTTGATCATGGACATGTGATTTAACATGTGAAAATACAGTCTGTTCAATTTCTTAAGTACCTTTTTTGCCCTTTTGGGTATGTGTGTATATGAGGGTGGGTGAAAATTAAATCCATAACTATTGGTTTTGAACAAGATAGGACAATCTATGCAGAAAGTCCTGGGTTGTTGGATTTTTATGGGCTCTAAAAGTACATAGAGACACAACCCACACATTGCCATTTATTTCTATCATTGCTTTCTTACTGAATATTAAATAGAATTTGGAAATCATAGGACTTGAGTTCTGGTATTTGCTTGTTCTATCCTTAACTAGCTATATGACCTTTGGAAAATTAGAAAAAAAAATTCCTTCTTAGATTTAATTTTCTTCATCTATCAAATGGAATTGATGAAGTAGATGAATATTTAGCTCTCTTCCAGCTCTAGAATCCAATCTTCTATGTAGACAAAGCAGATACTAAGCCAGTACTAATAGGGCACAATTTTTTCCTCATTAGTAGTGATGAATATACACAGACCCATCTATACACTATTACTTGATTCCCCCAGTTTATTAATAGTACTTCATATGCAAGTTGTCCTGCCAGGATTGGGGTATGTTCTTTGGCTGTGGTACAGAGTAAAACTAAGTCACTGCCACTGACTTCATTGAAATCACACTGAAAGAGTTGATGTGTACTAGTTATTTTGAAAAACATGATGCTGGGGGCGGAGCCAAGATGGCGGAGAAGAAACACACTACTCAGTGAACGTCCTCACTCCCTCACAACCAATTAGATAAATTAAGTCTCAAAATTAGCTCAGGACTGATAGATACCACAAGGACTGGAAGCACGACTTACCAGCTGAAGAGAATCTGGAGTTTCAACAGGAAAGGTCAGTTCTCAGGGGAGGAATAAGAGACCAGCACAGACGGTGGGGTAGGGGCACACTGCGCCCATTGCGCTGGGAGGGGCTCTGGGATCAGAGAAGCCACTGAGGTAAAGGAATCTGGCACAGGCTGTTAGCTCTTCTCTGCTAATTATTTAGCAGTTCAGAAGAGAAAGCCAAAATATTTTAAAACTCAGATTAGATTTCCCCCCTCCCCCACCCTGGGGGTGACTCGGCAGACTCACCAGGGGATGTGGCCTCAGCTACCTCCTGAGAATAGTTAAGAGATTGACAAGTGGGTGGATACGGCCCAAGGCAACACACACGGCCTAGCTTAGCTGGAGGGAGTGGAACTCAGCTCCAGGAAGTCCCAGAGAAGCGGAACCTTTGAACTAGGGACCGCGGTTTCTGGCAGACACTTCCAGTTTGAGCGCAGGGGCTTCTTACGTCACCTGCTGCAGACACCCACTCCCTACCCGGACACATAGGCTGAGCTTCTTGCTGTCTTTACTATTCTACGCCCTCAAAGCACAGCAGTGCTAATCACCTCTGAGGCACTTCCAGGGAGGGGGTGGGGAACTCTCTCCCAGAGCTCTCTCTTAGCGCGGGCGCAGGGGCCGCTGCATCCATCCGGTCTGGGAGGAAGCTGGTAAAGAAGTAAATAATTTCCTACCCCAGGGACAGACCCCAAAACATTTTTTAAGTATGAGCAAAAAAGCTAGAAAAACTATAGATTCCTTCTATACAGAGAAAGAGCGGGTATCCAACCCCGAGGAAGTTAACAGCAAAGATTCAGAAGATAACAACCTAAAGGGGAACGATTCCTGCCCCCCATCACATAACTCTCTCCTAGAAGAAGCTCTTAAGAAATTGAGGGAGATCGAAGAAAAATGGGGAAAGGAAAGAGAAGTTATGATAGAGAGTAACAACGTCCTGAAATTGGAGTTGGAAAAAATAAAGAATTCACAGGAGATGCAGGGAAACAAAATTAGTGAATTAGAAAAGGTTAAAAAAACACAGGAAAGTAGGATTTCTGAATTGGAAAAGATAAAAAAGTCTCAAGAAAATAGAATTTCTGAATTGGAAAAAGAAAATAATTCTCAAAAAAAAAAAATTAGGGAAATGGAAAAAAACTCAATAGAGCAAAATAATTCATTTAAAAACGAAATTGGGCATTTACAAAAAGAATTAAAAACTGTGAAAGAAGAAAATAACTCCTTAAAAGTCAGGATGGAACAAATAGAAATGAATGATTCACAGAGAACCCAAGAATCAGTCAAACAAAACAAAAAAAATGAGAAGCTGGAGAACAACGTCAAATACTTACTGGGAAAATCTATAGACCTGGAAAATAGATCTAGGAGAGATAATCTGCGGATTATTGGACTTCCAGAAAACTATGACCAAAAAAAGAGCCTAGATTCTATTTTACAGGAAATTATCAAAGAGAACTGTCCAGAGATAATAGAAACAGAAGGGAAAGTAGATGTGGAAAGAATTCATCGAACTCCTTCTGAAATAGACCCTAAAAAAAGAACACCACGGAATATTGTGGCTAAGCTGCAGAATTACCACACAAAGGAGAAAATCCTGCAAGCAGCTAGAAAAAAACAATTTAAATACCAAGGTGCCACAATAAGGGTCACCCAAGATCTGGCTGCCTCCACATTAAAAGATAGAAGGGCCTGGAACCTGATATTCCGTAAGGCAAAAGATCAAGGACTGCAACCAAGAATGAACTACCCAGCTAAGTTTAGCATCTTTTTCCACGGAAGAAGATGGTCATTCAATGAAACAGAGGAATTCTATATGTTTCTAAGAAAAAAACCAGACTTAAACAAAAAATTTGATCTACATCCACAAGACTGAAGAGAAACAGAAAAAGGTACACAGAACCCTTGAGAACTGTAACTCTGTTGTGGGTATATAAAAAATACTCAAGGATAATTTGATTTTACTGATATAAAAGAAAAAAAGGGGGGTGTAGTAAAGGGAAGGAGGTCGGTTCAGAAAAAGGGGAAGGAGTGATAAAAAGAGGGAAACTACATCCCAGGAAGAGACATAGAAAATACACCATATCTGAGGGAACTTAGTGAGGGGGAGAATCATTGTGTGAATCTTACTCTCATCAGAAGAGGCTCAAAGAGTAAATAATTAACATATTTGTTTTTCAGAGAATTTTCTCTCACCTCATTAAAAGGGGGGAGAGGAAAAGGGAAAAGGAAAAGGGGAATAAGTGAAGGGACTTGGAGGGAGGGGGGAGGGATCCTAAAAAAAAAAAAAAAAAAAAAGAGGGAGGGTTGCGCGTCACAAGGGGGGTCTGTAAATTAAATATCGGGGAAGGGGATCAGGGGGGTCAAGGGAAAAAAGCATAATCTGGGGATAATACGATGGCAGGAAATACAGAATTAGTAATTTTAACTGTAAATGTAAATGGGATGAACGATCCCATCAAACGGAGACGGATAGCAGATTGGATCAAAAAGCAGAACCCTACAGTATGTTGCCTACAGGAAACACACTTAAAGCAGGGAGATACATACAGAGTAAAGGTAAAAGGTTGGAACAGAGCCTATTATGCTTCAGGTAAAGCCAAAAAAGCAGGGGTAGCTATCCTTATCTCAGATCAAGCAAAAGCAGAAGTAGATCTCGTTAAAAAAGATAAGGAAGGAAACTATATCCTGCTGAAAGGTAGCATAAATAATGAAGCCATATCAATACTAAACATATATGCACCAAGTGGTATAGCATCTAACTTTCTAAAGGAAAAGTTAAGAGAACTGCAAGAAGAAATAGACAGTAAAACTATAATAGTGGGAGATCTCAACCTTGCACTCTCAGATTTAGACAAATCAAACCACAAAACAAACAAGAAAGAAATTAAAAAAGTAAATAGAACATTAGAAAAACTAGGTATGATAGACCTTTGGAGAAAACTGAATGGCAATAGGAAGGAATATACTTTCTTCTCAGCAGTTCATGGATCCTATACAAAAATTGACCATATACTAGGACATAAAGATCTCAAAATTAAATGTAGGAAGGCAGAAATAATAAATGCCTTCTTCTCAGATCACAATGCAATAAAAGCTACATTCAGTAAAAAGTTAGGGGTAAATAGACCAAAAAGTAATTGGAAACTGAATAATCTCATCTTAAAGAATGACTGGGTGAAAGAGCAAATTATAGAAACAATTAACAATTTCACCCAAGATAATGATAATGATGAGACGTCATATCAAAATCTTTGGGATGCAGCTAAAGCAGTAATAAGGGGAAATTTTATATCTTTAGAGGCTTATTTGAAGAAAATTGAGAAAGAGAAGATTAACGAATTGGGCTTACAACTTAAAAGGCTAGAAAAAGACCAAATTATAAACCCCCAACCAAAAATTAAACTCGAAATACAAAAATTAAAAGGAGAAATCAATAAAATTGAAAGTAAAAAAACTATTGAATTAATAAATAAAACCAAGAGTTGGTTTTATGAAAAACATGATGCTAGTCACTATTTAACTGGAAAAAATGCAAAGCTTAGAGACACCAGTCTGATAACATCTCCCTGATGACACAGGGAGTTGATAGGAAATATCACATGGTAGCAATGTTAGAGAAGCATAACAATGTGCTGTGTGACTTTCTCAGGTGACAAGTTGGGTGACTAGAGTGGGAGATGGATTGGAGAGAAGGTATGCTTCATGAAGGAGGTAACATTTGAGTTGAGCTTTAAAGTTTGAATGGGAATTCAACCAGTGGAGCAGGGCAAGGAGGTATGGGAATGAGGTAGGAAAAGATTTGAGAGATAGATCAATCAAGTTTGGTTAGAGTCTGAAACCTTGAAGGGAGTAACATGAGATAAGGGTGAAAAGGTAGATGTTTTGGTTGAGAATTCCAGAGGAAGACAGAAAATATGCCTGAAAGAATAACAGTTATGCAGTTAACTGTCATTGTTAATTATAGCTTTCTATCTGAGTGCCAGGATGATTATTCTGATGCTGTGCTTTAACAGATTTTGGCATTAAGTCAAGAAGTAGCCCCTAAATACATGAATTATGATGCTAAGTGCTGTGGATATTGGAGAGAGAATAGATGGAGCAGAACATAGGAAATCATTCAGTATGTACAGAATGGGCTTTGAATACTGGAGAATGAGCATTAAAAGAAGGATATGGTATATAAGGACCCTTCAGTCAATTATTTGTCCAGTGTGGATGTGTTCAGAAAGGTTATGTTGGTACAATTTCCTGTGGTTGGGTATTTGAAAAGTGGGTTCTAGAGTTGGGCATGACAGGTTGTAGTACTGGACCTGGTGCTGATTCCCATAAAAAATTTGAGAATGAAGACTGAGTCCAAATACGTGCAAATATATACCTAGTCCAATAGTGAGCTTTAAGTAATTTCCTCAAGATCCAAATAAAATGCTTGGATAAGAGCCAGTAAAACTATAGTTTCAGTATGCTCATGTCTACATCCTTGGGTGCAGCAGGTCATTGAATGTGAAGATCTTTCAATATTGAGCAGTTGAGAACAAATTTTACTCCAAAGGCAAAGATGTGGTATGACCAGACCTTAACACAAAACTTATTTAAATGGAAGTGTCCATGATGGATTGACATAAGGAGACTTTGATATGTGGGAGACCTATTAGGAAACCGTTTCAGTAGTTTGGGAAGCTGGTAATGGGAAGCTGTATAAGAGTAGTGGCAGTAGGAATGGAAAAAGAAAAGAGGAAATGTGAGAGGAATTCTGGAGATCTGCAGCTTACATAACTAATTGGATCTGAGAGATAAAGGCAGAGGAAGAATCAAAGAGGATATTGAAATTTTGGTCATGGAAGACTGGGTGAATAGAGTTGCCCTTGACAGAAATAATTGGGGCAGAAATAGGAGATATGGCATGTACATGGATAACTAATCCAAAATTTAAAGATTCTAAGTACCACAATGTGCAGTGAGAAAGCAGAGTAGAGGTGGTATGATATGGGGAGGCAGTTTAGAAGGAAAAAGATCAGGAAGAACTGCTTGGAGAATGGGGCTTTTGAGCTAAGTCTTGAAAATTAGATAGGATTTCATTGGGCTGAGCCTGGGTATGGGAGGGTTGGAAATGGATATTTGTAGGCAATCAAAACTTTTGGGATACCCTATGTTTGTAGTCTTTGTACGCAATGCAGGGCCTGGCATACACCAGACATTTAATAAATGCCTGTTGATTGATATAAATTGAATGCCACTAATTATTTATTATGTTGCTTTTTAATGAGAAACTGTGACTCTGCGGTGAGTGAATTTTTGGAGTCAAATTAAGCCTGTTGACCTCAGATACATCAATGTATCTGACTGACCTTAATGCCATTTTTCAGTTCAGTCGGTTTGTTTTTTGTCTTGTTTTTTTTATTTTTAGTTCTCTTCAACTTTTTGTGACCCCCTTTTGGGATTTCCTTGGCAGATACTGGAGTGTTTTGCCATTTTCCTCTCCAGCTTATTTTACAGATGAGAAAACTGAGGCACACAAGGTTAAGGGACTTGCCCAGGTTCATACAACTAAGAAGTTTCTGAAGCCAGATTTTTTGAAGCCAAGAAAATGAGCCTTCTATCTGCTTCCATCCACACTTTATCCATTGCACCACTTCACTGCCAGTGATATCATTTCTACCCCCATTTCCCCCCCAACATTTTGCATATAGGATCTTCTAGCTCACTCCTTGCCCTCTCCCCTCCATGTGGCTTCAGACTATGCAAGATTCCTTCCTGCAGTGTCATAACCCTTTACCTATCCTGAGATGGGCAATAGCACTAATCTACTTATTTGCTGTTGTTGAGTTGTTTCCAGTCATGTCCACTTCTGTGTGATATTATTTTGCAGTTTTCTTGGCAAAGGTACTGAAAAGGTTTGTCATGTTATTCTCTAGATTCTTTTACAAATAATGAAGCTGAGGGAAACAGGCATGGGGTCACATAGCTAGTTAAGTATCTGAGACAGGATTTGAATTCATGAAGACTAATCTTCTTGATTCCTAGCTCTTGCTTGCTCTATACATTGTGCCTGTTAGCTGCCTCTTATATTCAAACTATATATAGGATGTATACATATATATAATATATAATACATACAATAATATATTATATAATATATAATATAAGGGCCCCTAGGACTAGGTTGTAAGTAGAATTTGGGGTTGGGGTTTTTTATGGGGATGGTAGTCCAGACCTCCAAAGAATACCAGATGAATTTTATTCATCTTTATTAATATAGATTGGTATTACTTTTTCACCATTTAGCCTGAATGTGTCTTATGAAGCACTGATAAATTGAGTAACTTGCTCAGTGTGTGATAGAAGTGAGTCTTGAACCATTGGCATTCTACCTCAAGAGTGTCTTTTATATCCACTATGCTACTTTATTAGGACGAGAGGATCTTAGTTCTAGATTAGGAAGGAATTTTCATAAAACTATGTAGTTTAGCCCCTTTCCTCATGTTACAGACAAGGAAACTGAAGAAGGCCCAGAAAGTTAAGTGACTTTCCCAGTCACATTGATAGTAACTAGCAGAGGCAAAATTTGAATTCAAGTCCTTTGACTTAAAGTCAGCATTCTTTTCACCTTACCACTCTCAATTCCAAGATAATCTCTTAAAACAATTCCCACTAATAGTGTTAATTAATTAGATGCAAATGGGTTTATGTTAGCCATATTTTAAGCCATTGTTTCAAGGACTTTTTTTTTGGTGACAATTATATAACTCAAAAGGATGAATTATTTTAATTTTGAAAATTTTATCTGAGATCACATAGGGTTCTCTTTCTTTGAATACTCTTTAAATATTCCGTAGGCAAGCACACTCCTCAGTCTTCTCAAAAATTGGCATTCCTGTTATCTATCCCTTTCATTCTTCAGTATGGTGAAAGTATAATTGGGTTGTAAGTTGGGAGATATAGGATCTGGTATCATGTCAATAAATATTTATTAAGTGCCTACTATGTACCAAGTACTGTGCTGAGCTCTGGATTAACTGTATTACCCTTAGTAAGTCTCTTTCTAGACCTTTTTAGGTTTATTTTCTTATCTTTAAAATAAGTGGGTCTGTAGCATAGTACAAGAGAAAGATCATGACTTTGTGATCTGAGGACTTTGATCCAAATTTTGCTTCTTTATACTATATAATCATTGATTATTACTGCTTCTCGTGAAATAAAGAATTTGGACCTGATAGTTTCTGAAGCTTTACCTTGTAGAGCTGTCATAATATGATCTCTTACAATTTGAAGGTCTTAACTGAAGGCAGAATGTCTTTGAATGTTCTGATAAGGCCAAAATGAAACTCTGTGAATGAATTCATTCCTTTTTTTGAGTAGTCACAAGAATTATCAGTTATGTGGAATCTCAATCCATATATGGCTCTTTTGCCAGCTAAATGTTACTGTTCTAGGAGATTTGTGCTTGCTTGTAGTAGGTGCTGAGTTCTGAATGCATGCCATTCAGGAGAATTTCTTGATCTGCTACCTGACAATAATGTTAGGGGTCAATTGATATTCTGCTCAAACTGCTATATAGCTGGTGGCTGAATCATCTGTAAAAAGAGAGTGGGTGGGTTGGGCAAGAGACCAAGCAAATGTAATGACTGCAGTATTTGGATTGCATTGCCAATTGCTGTAATGATTTAATAGGGCACCCACGCAATATGATTTATTCCCCTGCCTGAAGTTAGGAGTTTCAATATGCAAGGGGAAAAAAAGTATTGCACTTTTTGAGGTTGAACTAACTTGTGCTGCATTTTTATTTTATTTTTCAGTGGAGGTTCTTTTTGGTAATAGATTTTTATAACTTTTTTGTTTTCCTATCACCTAGGTTTTTTTCTACATCTACCAGGCCCTCCTCTCAGAGAATTATGACTTATAATAAAGATTTTTATTAAAGAGGAGATTAGGGGAAAAGTCAGCAAAACTGATCAACATATTAAAAAAAATGTGATATTCTATGCAGTGCTCTATACATGTACACTTTCAACTCTTCCCATTTCTGTAAAAGAAGCATCTTCTGATATCTTTTCTTTGGAATCGAGGTAGGGGGCAGCTAGGTGTGCAGTGGATAGAGCACCAGCCTTGAATTCAGGAGGACAGGAGTTCAAATGTGATTCAGACACTTAACACTTCCTAGCTGTGTGACCCTGGGCAAGTCACTTAACCCCAGCTTCAGGGGGAAAAAAAAAGATGGAGTCAAGGTAGTTTGTAATTATTTTCTTATTCTAAACTACAGTCATTATAAACACATAATCAAGAATTATGCTCTTAAAAGTGTAGAGAAATATTATGAATCAAAGAAAGGCAAAGTAAACAAAAACTAGATTTCTTTTGTTGCTTAACATAAAACTTAATTTCTTCTACTCTAAATTTAAAAATTTTTTGTTATACTTATCTAACTGGGGAATGATTAAAGAAGATTGGATCTCCTTTAGAGTTGGCCTTTCTAGGTAGCAACAAATATATTCTTAGATTATTTAATTTTTAACATTATAGAACCACCCTACAAATTTGTGAGTGTGCTGTGTCACCTTCTATGAATAAGCTCCTAGAACAGGGGAAATTCATAAGAGAGATATAGTTTAATAAAACAGGAGTCAAATCCAGTTTTTCATTGTTTTTTGGGGTTTGGAAGTTAATTATTCAAGAATAATAAACAGTAAGACCATTTAGTTCCCCTTCATACCTATCATTTAGAATCCTTAGTTTGGGTATCAAGTTCTTTGTGAAGCTTTTTTTGTTCCATGTTATTAAATAAGTTGTTTTCTCTGCCCTTTCCTAGTTGTTTTTTATTGTATCTTTTGTAATTTTTTTAAATCTGTAGCTCTTATCAATATCATTCTAAGGAAATATATCAAAGATGTTGTTCTTAAAGAAAACAATTCAATGACTGTTAGAAATATGGTAGTTGCTAATGGTGTGGCAAGGTCAAAATGTAAAAGATAGTGAATTGAAATGAAAAGAATAATAAAAAATGGAAAACAAAGACAAGAACTCATAAACTATTGCTGTAAAATAGTCTAATTAATCCTGAGAAAATAGGCAAAAACTATCAGATAGACTTAGTGACAATTTTAATTAATACTTCCATAGTGAAACACAGACTTCAAGAAGTTGAAAGAACATGAGAAGACCAATTTTTTTTAAAGCTGCCAATCACCACTAAAAAGAAAAACCACTTGTGGTGGGCAAAACACAACATGGAGTACTGAAAATTGAGAAAAGATATTTTTTACTGATGAAATTTCCTTTTTAAAAATTTAATGTATTTAGTATTCTATTTCCCTAGTTACTTATGAAAACATTTTTACCATTCATTTTTAGAAGTTTAGAGTTTCAAATTCTCTCCCTTCTTCCTTCACCATTTCTCCTTCTCCCATTGAGAAGGCAAGCAATTCAATGAATGTGATTAATTTGTAGTCATATAAGATATTTACATATTAGTCATATTATGAAAGAAAACATAGACCAAAAAAATTCATAAGAGAAAAATAAAGTTTAAAAAAGTATCCTTCTGTATTCATACACCATCAGTTCTTTCTCTGGGCATGGATAATATTTTTCATTGTAAGTTCTAAAATAGCTGTCATTCATAGTTGATCATCTTACAACATTGCTATTATTTTGTACATAGTACATTTCACTTTGCATCAGCTCATATAAGTCTTCCCAGAATCTCCCCATTTCTTATAGAACAATAGTATTTCGTCATAATTACAAATCCCAATTTGTTCATCCAGTCCCCAGTTGATGGGCATTTCTTCAGTTTCTAATTCTTTGCCATCAGAAAAGAACTGCTATAAATATCTTTGCTCAGATAGATCCTTTCCTTTTTGGAGTTCTTTTAAATTTCTTTTGGGACACAGGATTAATAGAGATATTACTATTGTCAAAGGATATGCACTTTTTTATAAGCCTTTGGGTGTAGTTTCAATTTGTTCTACTGAACAGTTGAATCTACTGAACAGTGACAATGCATTAATATTTCATTTTCTCCACATTCTCTCTCCACCATTTGTCATTTTTCTTTTCTGTCCTACTAGCCAATCTACTATATATGAGGTAGTACCTCAAAATTATTTTAATTTCCATTTCTCCAATCAGTAGAGCATTTTTAAATATGGCTATAGATAGCTTTTACTACTTTACCCCAAAACTATTCATATCTTTTGATCATTTATCAATTTGGGAATAGCTCTTATTTTTATAAATTTGGCTCAGTTCTCTATATGTTTGAGAAATGAAACCTTTATCTGAGAAATTTTCTTCAAACTTTTTTCATTACTACTATTTGTTATTCTCTCTTCTTTCACCCTATCCCTCATCAAAAGTGTTTTGCTTCTGACTATCTCTCCCTCAATCTGCTCTCTTTTCCATTATCCTATCCTCTTCCTTCTATTTTTTTCCTTTTCCTTCTACTTTCCTATATGATAAGATAGACTTCTATACCTACTTGAATGTGTGTGTTATTCCCTCTCTGGGCCAGTTCTTCTGAGAGTAAGGTTCATTCACATTCATTGCAATCTCTTTTGTGTGTGATGATTTAGCCCATTCTGTTTCTCAAGGTTATATACCAAAACTGTTGTCAGAAGAAGGGTATGCCCAAAAGACTTGGCCATATTTATCTAACTAAAATATCTTCCCTAAAAAAATGTTTCGGAGATTTTTTTAAAACTTTTATTGGATCTGGATATCGTTTCCCTATTTAGAGAATAATGAACTCTAATAAATGTATTGACATATTGATAATAGAATTCTTCCAGAATTGTAGAAATTTGCAAACTGCTGTGTGATACTGCAATACAACCTTTTACCATACTCCCACAAATAGCAAAAGCTTAAAAGATTTATATAAGAGATTAACATGCTTCAGTGGGCTGAGAACTCACCTTATTTAAATCCCATTGAAAACCTATGAGTTATCATCAAAGATAGACTTGAAGAACGGATTATTCATCAGAGTCATGCCTGTATCCAGTCACATAACCAGTGTGATAAAAGTCTGGCATCATGTTGAACACTTGAAGGATTTGCATTAAAATATTGTTAATTTAATGCTATTGATGTATAAAATAGGTGACTGAAATAAAAGGACCTTGCTCATACTGGTTGTTTTGTTTTTGTTTTTGAAGATGTAAAAACTAGTAAGCTTTCATGTACAAGTGAATAAATTTATGTATTTTATCCCAGTTAATTTATATACCACTGAAATCACTTTGTGAGCAGGAACTATTTTTCTGCATTTGTTCTTATAATGGGTATATAACATATATAGTAGACACTTGATACGTAATTGTACAATTAATATTTTATAAATAAATAAATTCATTTATTCATTTAAAAATGCCTATATATGTCTATCTTACCCAAAACATTTTCAAAGATACCTCAGAAAGTCATCAATCCACAAGCATTTATTAAGCATTGTATACCCTAGACTATCTAGAGGCTGGGGTTAGGAAGCTAAAAATGAAAGTCTCTGCCTCCAGGGGGACACCAGTTGAGTCAGAATGCATAGAGCAATAGTTCTGGAATCAGGGAGACCAGAATTTTTTTCAGCTTTATACACTTGTCATGTGTCCTAGGCACATCACTTCTCTTTTGTTTGTCTTAATTTCCTCAGATTAAAATGGGATAATAATAGCATTCTACTTCCCAGGGCTGTTGTGAGGATCAAATGGGATATTTGTAAAGTGCTTAGCACAGTGCCTATTATATCAGTGCTCAGAGAAGCTAGGGTAGGGCACTGGATAGAGAAGATAGAGCAGTTCAAATTTGACTTCAGACACTTTTACTAGCTACATGTCCCTGGAAAAGCTTCTTAATTCCATTTGCCTCAGTTTCCTCACCTGTAACTTCAGCTGGAGAAAGAAATGGCAAACCGCTCTAGTATTTCTGCCAAGAAAACCACATGGGTTTGTGAAGAGTCAGAAATGATTAAAAGAGCTTGTAATGAACATTTCTGTATGTTATTTATCTGAGGTTGAGTAAACTTTGCTTTTCTTCTGTTCAGGAGTGAACTATAGAGCAGGAATATCACAAGCTAATAAATACAGAAATAAAAAACTTTTGAAACAAGACCTCTTCTCTTTGCTGCCTTTAAAGAAAAGGAAGTCCAAGGACCAGTTGACTAGGCTGCTTTGTTTTTAGATTCTCTTATCTTGTGTTTCTTTATTGATCCAAACAATCCTGTGGTTTACATGTGGCATGCTGAACTCCTTTGCTGGATCTTTGTCATAGACTCAGTGAGTGCTCCTCAAGGCTTTGTACAGGACACACTTCTCTTTCCCCTCTATACAATAGTGCTTGGTGACCTCATCATCTCTCACAGATTGACTTGTTATTTCTATACAGATGATAGACCTGTTATCTCTATACAGGTGGTTTCTGATTCTATCTATCTATCTATCTATATACACACATACATATATATATATATATATATACATACAAATATATATATATACACACATACATATATATACATACAAATATATACAAATATATATATATATACACATACATATATATACATACAAATATATATATGTAGTCCTGATCTTTCTCTTGAGTTCTATATCCCTATCACAGAAAGCCTTTGGGATGTCTGGTTGTATCATTG
Organism: Sminthopsis crassicaudata; assembly: GCF_048593235.1. NCBI lineage: Eukaryota > Metazoa > Chordata > Mammalia > Dasyuromorphia > Dasyuridae > Sminthopsis > Sminthopsis crassicaudata. The sequence continues at coordinate 570,133,023 of NC_133618.1, forward strand.
ACTTCTCAAACTCTATGTGAAAAACAGAAATCTTTTTTCTTTTTTTTTCCCCCAATAGCATTTTGTTTTTCCAAATACACATAAAGATAGTTTCCAGCATACATTTTTTTAAGGTTTTGTGTTCCAAATTTTTCTCCCTCCCTCCCTTAACTCCCCACTTCCCAAGACAGGAAGCAATCTAATATAGGTTAAACATGTATAATCTTTTCAAGCTTTTTTTTTCCATATTTATCCTACTGTACAAGAAAATAAGACCAAAAAGGAAAAAAAAAACATGAGAAAGAAAAACCAAACAGACAAAGGTAAAAATACCATGCTTGGATCCACATTCGGTTTCTTTAGTTCTCTCTTATGCAGATGGCATTCCCTGTTCAGGTGCATTGGAACTGTGAATCACTACATTGCTGAGAAGTCTTGTCTATCATAGTTGATCATCACATAATCTTGGTGTTACTGTATGTAATTTTTTCTTGATTTTGTTCACTTCACTCAGCATAAGTTCATGTAAATCTTTTCAGGCTTTTCTGAAGTCAGCCAATTCATCAAGAAATAATTCTTTTCTTCAAAAACATTCCCTTTTCTCCAACTTTCTTTTTATTGTCCAGGGTTCCACAATCCAGCTATCTAGGTTCACAATCTCAATGTCATTCTATTTCTAATATAATGTTGAAACTTGTCATTTAAAAATTTCCAACATCTCCCAAATGTTCTTTTCTCTACATGTATACAATTACTACTATGGGCCATCATCATTTCTTATCTGGATTATTGAAAAAAAAAACACTATTGAATCCATTCAGTTGTACAGTGGTTCCAGAGTCAGAAAGATTAAAGTTTAAATGAAGCTTCAGATATATAGTAACTGTGTGACTGTGGGGCAGTCATTTAACCTTTATCTTCCTCAGTTTCCTCACTTATAAAATGAGGATAATGATAGCACTTCCTACTAGGGATGTTGTGAGGATAAAATGAGATATTTATAAAATGATTTGCAAACTTTAAAACAATATGTAAATGCTAGCTATTACTGTTATTGTTGCAAATACTATCAATAAGAGCCTTATGGTTAGTCTCTCTGCCTAAAGTCTTTTCCTATTCTGATCTATTCTATGTTCATCTGCCAAAGTGGTCTTCCCAAAGTATAGATCTCTTTGGTATTTAAAGCCCTTAACAGTCTGGTCTCTACCTACCATTTGTCCATTGTCTTTATATTTTATTCCCCTCAATACATTTTATACTCTAGCTACATTGATATTCTTGCAGTTTCTCAAAGAAGTTCATCTATCTCCAAGTTTCTAAAATCCCTTATTCATAGAATGGTTCTTTTCCTCACCTTGGCCTTCTAGCTTCTGACTGATGACCTAAGAAAAGTGATTGAAGAGATACATAATAGGAGAGCTGAGAGACAGCAGTGACTAGGAAATTAGAGAAGGAAAGAGAATGTAGGAGAAGGGACTAGAAATAATATTGAAGGATGAAGCCTGAAGGAAAAGTATAGAAGAAAAGAAAGTTATTAGGCATTGAAATAATCAGATTGATCCTGTCTTTTTTATTGCTTCTGTTTACAATTAATTGTTTTGTTTTGTAACTGCCTAAATTATGAACCTTATTTAGAAATTCAGCTGGTGTGTAAAGAGTTAAATTTAGACATCTAGTTCTCCTGTTAATCACTGTTCTATTTTGAGTCAAGGAAATGGGTTGTCCTTAAAAGCTGCAGGTGGATGCCAGTATCTTTACACCACTAAGCTGTTCTTCAGAAATGTCTGACTTGTTATCCAAAGAAATCTGGTTTTCTATCTCTGTTCTTGCAGATGCAGCTAGATTCAAAAAGCGAACATTTCTTAGACACAGGAGGGAAAGAGGGAGTTGTTGCTTCCACTTATTCTCAATTTTCATTCAATCTTCCATCTATGATACTCACCTTCCTATCTTTTGCTCTTTTTAAAACTATAAAAGAGAACTGTCCCCCTCATTTGGAGTCTTAGTTTTACTGAGAAAGCTGAGATCCTATTTATTGGAAAATATGTGCTTTATTATTAAATTGAATGTACTTGGAACTTTGTGTCTCAATCTACTTTAATTTTTATGGTTAAGAGCATTTAATATCTTCCAGATAATATGCTAAGTGGCGATACAAAAGAAGCTAAAAGATATCCAGCCCTTGTCCTAGAAAACTTATAGTCTCATAGGGAAAGACATACTAATGGATAATGGGGAAGAGAGTAAAAGAAGAAGGGACATGTTTTTGAAATCTGGAAGTTAAACTCAGAGCTGACAGGACACAGAAATGTTGATTTCAAGATCTGAGGTTATGTTTGAGTACTGACTTGAGAAAAAGCACTTCTAAAGAAGCATACGTTCTTAGAACTGCAGTAATAATATAATAATAATAATAATAATAATAATAATAATAATAATAACAGCAGCAATAGCTAAATAATTACATGGCACCTTAAGGTTTGCAAAGAGCTTTTTATATATTATTTTATTTGACCTCAAGAAGAGACCTTACAGGCCACTATTGGATCTTCCAAAAAAAAATATGAGAACATATCTTCCATATAGGCTCCTTAGGAAAACATGTGTGAATAGACTTCAAATGAAGGTGTCTCAACTCTAACCCTTTCATATTTCATGTAAGAAAGCAAAAGCCCCCAGAAAAGGAAAGTGTTTTACTGGATAATAGTCACATTTTAAAGTAGATTCCATGGTACATGAATTATACTTATTTCTTCCAGAAGAAGATTTCTACTTGGAAAGAGAAGTTGGACTTGGTGCATTACTGCATAGTGATAGTATGTCCCCTATAAAAGAATCAATAAACCATTTTGAAAATCAACATTTGTTGATTTTATTAAGAGCAGAGACAACAATTATGACTCAAAAAGTATGTAAATCTAAGGATTGAATTCTATTTTGTGAAAGGGGGTAAATCACACTATTTAATATTTTAAAAATCTTTTGGATTGCTTTAAATGTACTAAGCATACAATTCTCTTAATTAGATTTCTTTTCATATCACACTATTACAGTTATACATGCTGATACTTTGACTTAAGCTTTATATGCATTCTTAGTATGCATTGTCTATAAATTAACTCTATAAATGTGTAGTCTATAAGCAAAAATAAAATTGTTCAAGGAAATTGATGGTAAAAAGTGTTGAGGGATGAATAGAAAGAAAAAAGGAGGAGGGAAAAGGGAAAAGAAAGGGTGGTTTTTTTTTTTTTTGTAAAGTAACATCATTTTTTATCCAAATCAATACTTTTCTTCTTTTAGTCAAATATAATTATATTTAAGCCTTACAAAAATAATTATCATAATTCTTATATGTATATTATCATAATATAATTCTTATATCATAATTCATAATCATATCATAATTCTTATATATATATTGTCCCATCTAATCCAACTCACTTATTTTTACAAATGGAGTACTGAGGCTCTAAGAAGTTAAATGATTTAATTGAGATTACTCAATCAGTGAGGATATCAAAATTTGAATCCAAAACTTCTAATTCCAAGTCCAGTTATTTTTATTATAATAGCACTCTGTCAACCTCTTTGCTCATCTATAATTTGTCACCCATTTGTCAAAAGACCAGATTTACTTTCCTTTATCTTTATTGTGAAAGTCAAATGAAATTACGGATATGAGCATATTTTATAATTTTAAAAAGCATTGTATAAATTGCTTCTTCCTGTTATAATATTTAGAACAAAATTATAGTGTTAAATTATTATAATGTTAAAATTATTTATAGTGTTAGAATAGAATCACCAAGATATGCCAATAGCTACTCCTCTACTTCTGACTCCATTCTGGGAAAGGGAAAATAATGTGGGTTTTATATATATATATGTGTGTGTGTATGTATGTATGTATATATATATATATATATATATATATATATATATATATATAAAAGAGAGAGAGAGAGAGAGAGAGAGAGAGAGAGAGAGAGAGAGAGAGAGAGAGAGAGAGAAGGAAATGAAGAAATTTTCTTTTCATCTATATCTAAAGACACTGTATATACTGATGCCCACTTCACAGAGTCATAAGTTGGAAGGAACCTAGAGGATTATTTTGCTTAAGCCATGATTGACCAAGAATCCTATCTAGCACCTTCTTAAGAAGAAGATTCAAGTAGAGGTCCCCCCTGATTTTTAAATCCAGGTATCTATTAATCCAGATCACTTAGTCTTTGCTGAAAGATTTTTAATGATGGAGAATCCATTATTATCTGAAGCATCTGATTTCCCTCATAGACAATCATACTTGTTAAGTAGTTTAGAAAAACAAACAAATTCATTGATGAATTATACTTATTTCTTCCAGCAGAGGATTTCTACTTGGAAAGAAGAGTTGGTGCATTAGTGCATAGTGATAGTATGTCCCCATAAAATAATCAATAAATCATTTTGAAAATACATGAAAAAACAAAAAATGCAGAAGGGGTACCAACTGTACCAGTATATATATTGTATAAAAGAGAAATTCAGTTTCTTATACAATCTTCTTTTTTTGTACATTGAAACATGTTTGTTGATGATTTTTAATTTTATAATAAAAAGAAAATTTTAAAATTAAAAATACTTGCTAGGAAATTTTATGTTTATCTGCAACCTTTCCCATAGCAAGAAGCAGCTAGGTAGAATAGTAGACTGGACCAAGAATCAGGAATATCTGAGTTCAGGTCCAGCCTTAGACACTTAACTGTGTGATCCTGAGCACATCCTGAGAAAGCCATTTAATTTCTGTTTGCCTCAGTTTCCTGATCTATAAAATGGAAATAATAATAGCACCTATATCTCAGGGTCATTTTAAGGGTCAGGTGGGACACTTGTAAACCTTAAAGTTTATATAAATGCTATCATCATCATCATCATCATCATCATCATCATCATCATGATCATCATGGTGGTAGTGGTTGTTATTGTTCCTATTCCTACCTAATCTTTTCAGATCCTCTATTGTTTAAGCAGTACCAAATCATTTTGATAAATACTGCTGTGTAGTACGATTTGAGATCACATATTGCTAGTCCTCTTTCCTTCTCATTATTTTCATTAGTTCTCTTGACATTTGACCTTTTGCCCTCCAAATGAATTTTGTTATTTTTTTTTCCACCTTTGTAAAGAAATCCTTTGGTGATTTGATTTGTCATGGGATAAGCAAATTAATGAGGATAGTGTGGTCTTATTAAAATAGTCCTATCTCTGGGTAATTAACATTTCTCCTATTATTGTAGATCCATATTTATTTGTATAAAGAGTGTTATGTAGTTGTATTTATATAGTTTATATTTCTGTCTTAAAAGTAGACTCAAATATTTTATATTTTCTTTAGTTTTTTAAAATTAATTTCTCTTTCTTTATCTTTCTGCTAGATTATGCTGGTAATATAGAGAAATATTGATGATTTATTTAGACTTTTTTCATAACCTGTAACTTTGCTGAAGTTATTTCAATTAATTTCTAAGTTGACTCTTTAGAGGTCTCTAAATAAATCTTCATATCATCTGCAAAAAGTTAAAACGTTTTTCATCTTTACCTATGTTTATTCCTTAATTTCTTCATATTGTGATGGCTAGCATTTTGAGCATTATATCAAATAATAGTGATGACTTATAGGAGTTGAAGGGGAGACTGGGCCTCTAGGCGGTGCAGTGGCTAGAAAATTAAGCTTGGAATCGGGAAGACTCATCTTCAGATACTTATTAGTTGTGTGTCCCTGGGTGAATCACTTAATTCTGCCTCAGTTTCCTCATCTGTAAAATGAACTAGAGAAGGAAATGGCAAACCATTCCATTATCTTTGCCTTAAAAACCTCAAATAGTGTCATGAAGAGCCTGAAGTACTGAAAATGACTCCACCGTCAAAAAACTTCTTGTTCAGAATGGATTGGACGGGTTTGCTTTGTCTTAACCCATTCCCTGCCATTGTGGTGCCATAGTGAGTGTGGATATTCAATTACTAGTGTTTAACTCAGAACTCAAGAGAACCACCACCCTCAGCCTCCCATAAACTCATCAGAGATTAGAAGAGTGAATACCCATACCTAGAAATACTCATGATAATGGACATCCTTGCTTTACCCCTGAACTTCTTAGAAATTCTCCTTGCCTCAACTTTGTCAATTCCTTCCCCATATTGTGAATGTCCTTCCTCTCTGCCATCCTATCTTGCAAGGTTAGGATCAGTTCAAATCTCATCTTTTTTTTTTTTTTTGAAATATTCCCTGATCTCCCCAGTTAGAAATAATCTGATCCTACTCTGAATTTAATTCAATTCAATAAACATTTATTAAATGTTATCAAAGTTATATATTCAACATTCTGCTGGGAACTGGCAGTAGAAAGATAAAACCTGTCAATCCCTTCTCTCAGGAAAATTTTCAGCCTAGTAATGACAATATGCTAACAATTATAATAAAAGTTAAAAACTGATTATTTGCATCAGTGAGCTTAAACTGAATGGCCCGAGAGATTCAAGAAGACAAGGGATAACTCCTAGCTGGGGAATTAGGGGAAGCTTTCTGAGAAAAGTCAACTGCATCATCCTTGAAGAATGTTGAAAGACAACTCTAGTGAATGACTTGCTCCAAGACATGGAGATTCTTGGAAAAGGCAGGATAAAATTAACACCACCACCACCACCACCAACAAGGTAGTCCAGATGGTCAGGAAGCACTTATTATCTTTATCGATGATTTGAAAATCGTATACTAACTTGTATTTTTATAACATAATTTTAATTAAATTAATTAATTTAAATAAATAAATTTATTCTCTCTGATAAAATTAATATCCAAAGACAGGGATTATGGAGCATTTGTGTCTTGTCTTTTTAAACAATACAGACTTTTTCAAGGTAGATTATCTTAGTAAGCAGCCTAAGGTATTGTTGCTTCTAAGGGGTGCTTTACTTTTTCTCCATTTTCTATCATTCTTTCCTTTTCTACTTTTCCATTTTCTTACCTATTCTTCTTTTTTTCTTGTTTATATAATAGACATTTTATGACATATTGGGCACTTCTTAATTGTCTTGTAGCACTTAAAGCTTAAAAATTTCCTAGGAAATTTTACAGAAAGCTAGATGATATAATTTTTAGAGCACCATCCCTGGAATTAGGAAAACCTGACTTCAAATCTGGCCTAAGACACTTGACATTCATTAGCTGTATGACCTTAGACAAATCACCTAACCCCAATTGCCTTGCCAAAAAGAAAAAGAAAGAAAAATGTCCTAGTTTTCCTATTCTGTGTATGTCTCTTTTTTAAAAGGAGTCTTTCCACTTGGTGGAAGTTCTTGAATTGGTGATGTTGGTGAAATGGACAACACAAGTGTCTTTAAGGTAGCAACTTCTGCTTGAAGTACATCAATCTTTCATTGTGCTTCTTTTAATTGTTTTTCAGCCATTGCCTGCTTAATATTAGCTTTTCTCACCATTTTATGCACTTCCTCAAAGAGACTAGCTGTGAATTCTTCTAATTCTTGTTCCAGTTGATCTTGAACTTTTGAAAGCCTTTCACATGCTTCATCTTTTAGTTTCAATTCCCTCTGAGCTTTTCCAAGTTCTTCTTTTAATTTTTTTATAACCCTTTTCCCTTGAAAATTACAACCTACACAGAATAGGCCAGGTAAATTGTCATGAGGCAGAATACATCAAAATGCTATGATTGCTTCCTTTTTGTAAGGATACAAAACTTAGAACTTACTCAATATAATTAGATAAACATTTATTTAGTGACTCTGTATCAAGTATTGTGATAAGGTCTGGGAATATAAATATAAGACTAAAGCACTTGTTTCACTAAGAGCTTACATGCTACTAGGGGAGCTATAACACCAATAACAGTTATTTTAAGTATTTCATAAGGTAATTTGAAGAAGGAGACCACAAACAACTCAGGGGATATGGAGAGGTTTTAAAAGGGACTTCTGAAATGAGCCTTGATGGAAGCTAAGGATTATAATTTGTAATCCCAATTAGCACTGGAAGGTACTTTAGAGACCATTTAGTCCAGCCTCCTAATTTTACTTGTGAAGAACTGAAGCTAAGAGAGAGAGAAGAGGTCCTAAAATGAGTTAATGGAAGGACTAGAATCTCCGGAGTCATAGACCAGCACTCTTTCTAGTATCCTATGTTGTCCAGTAGCACAGACCATTTCACTTGATTATTTGTGTTGGAAGTTTCTTCCTAAATTTAAAGCAATCAATTTATTTAGAATCCAAGGACAAGTGTTATCTTCTCAGTGAGATGCATGTCTTCTTATTCTAGAATAGACACAAGCCTTTGAATTGTTTTCCTTTTCCTAGGAGATTTGTGTGAATTGGAAAGGAGAAAGAAATATAACCATTGCTCTCTTGACAGGATTTCAAATATTCTAGTCATTTAGATGTTCAAAGTCTTAAAGTCTATTAGTACCCAAGTGGACATTTCCATAACAGATACTCTCCTCCTAAAAGATAGCTGTTCCCCACTCTAAATATCATAATTTTATGCAGATGTCTTTACTGCATTAAATTCAATGCCCAAAGATACAGGATAGGCACTTTGGTCCTTGGCATTTGACAAGATAGCCCTCATGGCCTGATAAGACACATCTGTTTCTATTACATTGGATTTTTCTTGATCGAAATGAAAGCCTTCCACAGTTAAGGCAGTTATTCTTGTGAAGAAATCCCATGCTACTACTGTCTATCTACTCAGGTTACTTATACCTTCAGAATCTAATAGTTAATGTGCAATAAGAAAATGGTATTTACACACATATATTGTATCTAGGTTATATTATAACACATGTAAAATGTATGGGATTGCCTGTCATCAAGGGGAGGGAGTAGAGGGAGGAAGGGGATAATTTGGAAAAATGAATACAAGGGATAATGTTATAAAAAATTACTCATGCATATATACTGTCAAAAAATTATAAATAAAATTTTAAAAAATCCCATGCTATGTTTCCCATCCATAATCTGAAGGGAAGTCTATATTTGGAGTCAGGGTGGGGGCAAAGAGAAATTTTTTATACATTCTGTTGAAATATTCTCTTGAGAAGCCCACTTTCAAAAATTTTGATTTTCTTAAAGGAATGCATGTTGCTGGCAAAAAAAAAAATCTGAGCAGCTACTTTTCAGAACCTAAATGGTTAATGTTAGAAAAAATTTGCTGCAAATAAATTGATCAGTATGCAAGACGGTTGTCACTGGCTGAATCATGGTCCACAGTTAAGGTAAACAGATCTGTGATGACATTTTCTGAGCAGAATACAAATGGGGCTACGTTTCCTCCCAGAGGTTTCTGACATTTTCACTACACGGATAACATAGTCTCACAAGAAGGTATTGCTCAGAAGGAAGAATTATTACCCTGGTTTAATTCCTCTGAAAAAGGTAGGACTGTTATATTTGGTGATCTTTCTGTGAGAATAATTATTCTAAGACTTGTAGGGATTGAGGAAAAAATGGTATGCTTTGGTGAAAAATCATCATTTCCTGGGAAGCTTTTGGATTGTAGCTGGCTTTTACTGTTGTCAAAAAAAAACATGTCTAGTTTTGCTGTTAAAGTTGTCATTTAATTTAAAAATTATTAGCATTTTTCTTCTTGTTAACACAAAGGCAAAATGTGACCAGACATCTTATTTTAGTTTTGTTTCATCTGCAAACCATTCAACTTTCATTTTTTTCCAAGTGGATTATCTCGGTATGTCAATGTTTAGAATAGAAATGGGTCTGTTGCTAAATGTGGCACTCCTGACAAAGATTTTTTTCATGCAATAAGGAAGCTTTCAAAGTCCTTGGCTCATATTATTTAAGAAATATGAACATAAAAATCTTCTAAATTTCTGTTTAAAACAGGACAGGTTTTTTGGGGGGGATAATTCTGAAATAAGAGTTGAAATCTCTCAGAGGGATCATGGATGCCTTAGTCTGTCTGCTACGTATGTTCTTAGATCTTCTCTGTCTGGATTTGTACATTTGACATATGATAAGGACATATGTAGTCAGGTAGCTTATGCTTGAACAGAAAGCAAGTCAAAAAAGGAATAGATGGGGTTTGAAGCCAAGCTGTGACCTTGATACTTCCTTATATCTTGTGCAAATTGGGGCACATATTTCAAATCACATATTTAGGGCACATAGTTCAAAGTCACGCCTTAGTGACTTAAATCCCTCTGAAAACAGAAGAGAATGAATTTTCTTGGGACTGCTTATTTCTTCCCAGAAATTCCTTAGTTTCTCCAAAAGCAATTAGGAATGATTACATCATATTAATGTTTGTCAAGTATGTTATGTTTCTTCATGTCATTTTTATAATACATGATCTCTTTTCATTCTCATGTGAGCTCTGTGAAGTTGACAAGACTAATAGCACCCCCATTTTCCAGGGAAGGATAGAAGCTGAAAGAATGGAGGTGATTTCGCCAAGTTAAATTTTCACAAGCTAAATAATGAGAAAGCCATTGCTGGAGCCCAAGAGTTTATTACTAGTTTTGTGCTATTGTTAAACACCTTTATTTGATAAGGTTTCTACAATATAGAAAGATTAAAGTCGCAAGTATGTTGGGAATGTTTATATTTTACTTTTTCGCCAACTCTATTTTTGTAATAGAATTTTTGTGTTAGAATTTTTAGTATTCTGGCTTTCTCTTTTCATGAATAGATTTAAATTCTATTTTTTTGACTATGACAAATATATTGTGATGTCTTGGGTAAGTCACTTATCCCCTCACCATCCCATCTGAAATCCTTAGACATTGTCTGAGTTTAATATTTGACTTTGTCTCCCCTGCTTTGAGAATATGGTGGATGCTGGCCAAATTTAATTGAATTGAACTTTAAGGATTTATGAAACGTGTCCTTAAGGAAATAATTATTTCAGAGCTTGCAGGATGGCCTAACTTAGAAATCCTTAATCTTTTTATTAAGATAGTTTAATTTTCACTTCACTTAAATGGTCAGAATCATTACTATTATCACTCTCACCTCCCTCCCTTTTACCATCCCCATCCAATCCACTATTCTCAATTCCTTCACACAATTTAAAGATCACTAGAGCATAATAAAGGTACTGAGGAGGGTGGGTAAATGGGAATGAGGAAGGAGATAGAGATGGAATGCTAACTGGAATTCTTCTGGCCAGGAAATACTATTGCCAGTTACATTGCTCTCTTTGCTAAGAACCATAGCAAAATTTGGAGAAGATGCCATGGTAGCAGGAATTGACTTGGAGATCTGCAATTAAAGCTTAAATATCTCCCTGTAAAATTTATTATTTAGGTTTTGGAGGCCTTGACCTGCCTAGAGAATAGATCCCTAAATAAAAAGCTAGGAAACCAGTTTCCATTTTTGACGTTATCTACTTGTAAAATGGAATTTAGGACAGATTTTTCTAACATGTGAGCTGCATATTAGAAGTATGCTGGGCCTTTTTGAGGCAAAAATAGTAATATTTCATGTAATAATAATAATAACTATGCTTATACATTTTACAGAGAACTTTCTTCATTATTTGAGTGTTAGTTCTCAGATGATTAGCTTGAGCTAATTTGGAATTGACTATTTCTAAAGATCATTGTTGGTCCTTTAATTCACTTATGATAAATAAGGACTGCCCCTTCCCTTTCATAGTATTCTTGAAAGTTGCATATTACTTTATTGTTATTTCTAATCACCATTGCCACTTGAGTTCCTGTGACCTATAATTTCTCTGTATCATATGTAACCTTAAATCTCTAGCTAACTTTTGTAAGATCTTTGTGTTTAACTGTTCTTAACATTTTTTGGTACTTAATTTGAAATTTGAATTTAAATTCTCTGTATCTTATGTTGCTTTTTGTGTTTGCATTGTAAAAGATGTTTAACCATATTGACTTATTTTTGAAGGTGATGTGAATGTTGGATACAAGTTCCCAACTCTTAAAATATCGATATTGCAATTCTGGAATAGATTTGAATCATTTTCTAAATTTTCAATACTTCTCAGTGCTTTTTAGAAATTTAAAGGCTGAATGTCTCTCTATTGTAATGAGCAGATTTGCTTTGGGTGTTTTATAGGAAGCAAGGTAAAAAAAAATATCATCTGCAAATCCAAAGTTTTTACTTCCTCACTTTTTGTCAGCTCCAAGAAAATATAACAGAGAGTAACCTGTGGGATATACGTAAGATAATACTGTAGCAGCTTAAGAGAGGCTAAAAACCAGGGGAAAATGCAAGAATTCTAAGGTGATTTGATTGATGGCTGTGTTGTTGAAGTGTAGGGCTTCAGATCTAGAGAAGGAGCTCATTGTGACTAGCCAGAGGGAACGTGAATCTATTTGAAAAGGTGATATAGATTGATGTCATATGCTACTAAAAACAGGGTTCACTTATTTGTAGATAAAGATTTCTGTGGTTCGCATATTGACAGTTTTAAAATGCACAATTATCTGTTTTTTATTTTATTTTTATTTATTTTTCTAAATATTTTCCAATTGCATTTTATGTTCAGGCTGTACTTGGGAGTTTTGTGTGCTTTATGGGGCCTACAACTAAGTGACACTTTTGGTGTAGTAAGAAACACTTTAAATGATCTTTAATCTCATCGAGGTGGTCCACTTTCCAGATACAATCTGTAGCTCATCTAAACCCTTTTATCCTATGTGACTCTTTTCTATATCTTCCCTCAAGGCCTTCAGAAGGGACCTAGCTAGGGACCTTCCTTTAGTTACACTGACATTTTAGGCATATCAGCACAGCACTTGGACTATTTATTAATTATTCCATGCTCTCAACATAAGAGGTTCACTTTCTTTTCTGATCATAATTCATCTCACTGATATTCTTTTTTAATAATTTAATATTTCCCCCCAATTACATATAAAAACAATTTTAAATATTTTTATTTTAATTCCAATTTTCTCTCTCTTTTCCTCTTATTCCTCCTTAACAGTAAGCAATTTGACATATGTTTTACATCTACATGCAAAATATATTTCCATGTTAGTCATGATGTAAAACACAGACCAAAAAACCCTAAGAAAAATAATGTAAAGAAAAAATATGCTTTGATCTGAATTCAGAATCCATATGTTATTGTTTTCAGGATTCTTCTCTTGCACAATTTTTGATCAGTAATATTTTACAACTTTCTTGTGCCTACTACACATTTCTTTATTGTTGTTTGAGTGACCTCAATATTAATTACTTGGATACTCTGAAATACACATACACACATTTTATGGGCCTAGTTATATAACTGTCTATATGTACACACACATATTTCTGTTTAAGACTGCACTAAGACTTTATGATGATATAGAGAGAAACAGAGAATCAGAGACAGAAATGCAACATTGCCAGAGGAATATTAGTAAAAAAGAAGACCATTTGTTTTAGGGAGTAGCTTTGAATCATTAAAAGCCAATGTAATTTCACAAAGTTGTGTTGGCTGGAAATGTGCTTGAATATTATCTAGAAAGTCCAAAGTCAAAACAGAGATAATTATGTAGCTCTATAGTTCACATCCAATATCAAGAATAGCTAAATCCAAGTTCAAATCCAAAGTACTATCACCAATACTATCTCATTAGAGTCAGGACCCAAGGATGGAAGATCAGGAATCTACAAGTTAGGGAGAGCTAGGTTTTAAAGAACCCTCTACCTGGGGAGCTATTGAAACCCAACATTCCACATACCTTCATGCGCAGGAGATTGTGGACTCTGATTTGGAAGTCTAATTCTGGGCCCCTAAATTAATTTCTCTATCTTTAGTGAATATTCTCATAAATAAGTAGGTTGATTTTTTTTCTTGTGTCAGAATGATGCTCATGAACCTTTGCAAAATAAGTGATAATTTTGCTATAGTGATAATTTGGGAATTTCTTTTATAAAAGTAAATGATATGTTTCACTCTGCATTATAAGTAAACCTGATTAAAGAATGAAGCAATATGAGTTGACCATATATTCATATATATGGATCAAGGGTTAGTACAAATATGGAATCCAGGAGTGCTTGTTCCCCTTTTTTAAGTGGCAATGACTAGGGAATCTCATTTTCATTAGACTGTTTCAATGCTATATTTTAAGACATGGGGAATGCTTATGGCCAAGATGTATGTCTGCATAAAGCTACTTTTATTACTTTAAAAAAAACAAAAAACGGCTTCTACCACATTCTTCTCCTTTATCCTTCACTGAATGAGTAATAGAATTATAAAAATTATTTCATTACTCACACTAGGTAAGTGACTGATGGTAGGGGGAGTAAAGTAGGCAGGAATCGTGACAGGAATGTTTCTATAATGACAGTTCTGAAAAAAAAATTAACTATACTGAAAATTTTTCTTTTCTTTTCTTTTTTTTAATAAGTGAAATACTGTCTTTGAAAGTGACTTAGACTTTTTGCAAGTGAAATAGACCTTAATGAAACCTCCCAACAAGTGGGCAAGAATCTTTTGTATAAGGACTGAGTACTTATCCATCTCCTTCAACCTTTCAATGATAGGAAAATCACTGCTTCATGATTCCTCATTGATTTCATTGTGTTGAGATAAAATCTGCTTCTCTAGTTGTTATTTCTTGGTCTAAGTTCTTATCTCTGCAGATGCTTAGGACACATATATCTAAACAAATATCTAATGTATCTTCCACAAGATAGCTATTCAGGTGGTTAAAGATTTCTCCTTTTCTGGAAAATATTGCTTGATTTTCTCTTTCACCTGGAAACACTTAAACTCTGCAATAGATCCATGAATGCTGTGATGGCCTGGGGCTATACTAGTCTGGTCACTGAACTGTGGTTTTAAGAGTGACACCTGGTTCTCTCTTCTTTTATCTGCCCATCAGCATTTTATTTTCTATGCTGGGTATAAACACCTGAAAAATAAGTTCTTTGGGAGACCATTTTGCCTTTACTTTGTCTTAAGTTATTATCTCTGAGACAAACGCCTAATAACCTTTCTGCCTAGAATTACCTTGCCTAACACACCTAAATCTGTCTTTTTCTGGAGAAGGATTTTAGAAACAAATTTAGACATGGAAGGGACCATAAATTTTGTTCAGTTAATCACCTCCTGATTGAGAAAGGTAAAATGAGGAAACTGAGGTCTAGAGAATTCTCCAAAGTCACATAGCTTAAAAATGAATTTCATCTCCTGTTGATTTTGGCAGAAGCTATTAAGAAGAGAGATTGGTTTTGAATTGCTTTTGTTTTGGTTCTTTGTGGATTCAGTCTTAAAAGGTGTCAAGGATAGAGTTTATAGAAAAGTGCTTACTTTCATCCATGCCATGTACTAGTTGTAAAACCTTAACCAAGTTATTCAACCTTTCTAGGCTTTAGTTTCCTCAACTGTAAAATGAAGTATTTTGCCTGGAAGATCTTTAATATCCCTTCTCACTCCAGAACTATGATGCTTCTTTTTTAAGTGAATTTATTTTTCCCAAGTATAGTCATCTCTTTTGATTTGAGGGCATTTAAAAAATATAATTGTAGTCATTTGTCAACTCTGATTCTTTGTTCCTGAGCTCCAAATAATGAATGTATTTTAGAACTTGTAAATTCATAAAGAACATCTTTGAGAACATAGAACTCTGCTGCGCTGATAAAATCGCTGAATTCCAAAGTTGAAAGGGACCTTGGATACAATGAATTCATTTCAAATTTGAGCATCCATGACCTCTATGATATCCTTAAGAAGGTTTTATCCAGTCTTTATAAGAGAACCCTATACACATTGAGAGAAGCCATTCCATTTTTGGACAGCCTTATTTGCTTAGGCATCTTTTCTTCTATCTAACCTAAATAGGTATATTTACAATTTCCACTCATTACTCTTAGTCATAAGGAAACCTAATCCCTCTTCCACATAAAGCCCTTTGGATATTTACAAACATGATAACTAAATTCATCACTAAAAGGTTAGCCACCAGGTGAATTTTTTAAACTCCAGAAAATCATGAATGATATCTAAAGCATGGTCCATTGGAAAGAATGCCAGATGTAAGTATAGAAAGTTCTATATTTGAAGCCAGTCTCTATTACTAATCTGTTTGAACTTTGGGGAGCCATTTAACTTTTCCCAGACTCAGTTTTATCAGTAAAATAAGTGAATCCGACCAAATGCTTACAATAGTCCTTTGAATTCTAAATCATTAGTTCAATGATTCTATGAAAACCCAGGATGAATATCAGCTATGTCTCCTTCCTTAATCTACCCTCTCTTTTATCATTGCTTCTTCTTTCTCTTGGCCTTTGCCCCTCCAACTAATTAATGTGTGATCCTGATTAGAGTTCCATAGTATTCAATTTATTTCTTTCTGACAATTTGTAGTATTTTCTTCTTGACCTGAGATTCTGGATTTTGATTCTTACAGTCCTGGGATTTTTCCTTTTGGAATTTTTTTCAGTGACCAGTGGATTCTGTCCATTTCTACTCTTGTCTTCTGGTTCCAGAAGACAAAACTGGACAGTTTTCCTTTATAATTAAAAAAATTGATAACTAGGCTCTTTTTTAAAATCATGGCTTTCAGGTAATTTAATAATTCTTAAGTTATTCTTCCTTGATTTATTTTCTATATCAGTTGTTTTTTTTTTCTAGGAGGCATTTCACACTCTCTCCCCACTCCGTATTCTTTTGAATTCATTTTATTGTTCCTTGATGTCTTAAGGGTTTCATTAAGTTCCATTCTCCTATTTATTTTACCATTTGGTAAATTCTGATTTTTAATTCTTCAGTATTTTTGTACTCCTTTTACTATTGGGGTTATTATGGTTTTTTAAAGAGTTATTTCTTCAGTATTTTGTACCTTCTTTTACCAAACTATTAAATCTCTTCATAATTTTCCTGCATACCTCTCATTTATTTCCTTTTAAAAAAATTTTTTTTAAAATTGTTTTCTTTCTTTCTAGGAATTCCTGTTGGGCTTGTTGTGTCTTATCAACATTTTTTTGAGGCTTTGGTTGTAGATGTTTTCAATTCATTGTCTTCTGAGTTTGTGTCTTGAGTTTCTCTGTTACCATAAAAGTTTTTTATAGTCAGATTCTTTTTAGTTGTTTCTTGATTTTCCAGCCTTTTTCTTGACTTTGGACTTTGTGTTAGGATTGGACTCTGTTCACTTCTGAGAGGGATGACTGGCACAATTCAATCTTAGGACCTGTAGGCTTCTAATGCTTTGTGATCAGCAGAGAGGTCTGGTCACTGCCCCTGGATTGCACTTGGTTCTTATGCAGACAAAGCCCCTGGTACCTCATAACTGTGACTGCTCCTCTCTTTACTGGAATTGCAACCTGCAATGTGACTTTTTCTTGGTTTTCTTACTCAGAATTCTGTTTGGTTGTTTTCTGTGGTCATTATGTAGGAAAAGTTTTAGGGGATATTTAGCAGTTGTGACCTTTCATTCCACCATCTTGATTCTCTCTTGCTTTCTATGTCTCTTTATCTGCCAAGAGCAATAAAATGGCATAACAAATTCCCTTTCATGTTTTCAATATTTCTAATTTGACACCTAGTTCCTCCTAATTTGTCATAGAATGTAAGTGATTTGAACTGAGAGCATTTTCCAACAGATACCATGAAAGTTATAGTCTTCTATGACTATGATATCATCATGGTCTATTTCTAGCATTCATCATTCATGTTCTATTTATTGCTGGAGAGAAAGTTAATCTAGAAGCCAGAAATGGTTGGGTTCAAATACTTCCCCTGTTATATGCTTCGTGTTGCTCTAGGCAACTTTCTAAACCAATAAGTTATGGACCAAGTGCTGACCTGCATTGGTGGGAGGAGTTTCCTCCCCTAAGAGTTCCCTATACTAATGAATTCACAGGTACAGATTCTAACCTACCCAAACACTCCCTTTAAAGAATGAAATTATTGGTTTTATGTCTTTCTACTGTAGCTGACTTTTGCCTACTACTCCTTGCCTGGGGAAGGAAATTAAAGGCTGCAATCTTGTGATTTTTAAAAGGTCACAAGAGCAAGCCATTGAGAGCCATCTAGAGGCAATTGATGGTTCACTGAGTAGAGTGCTTAGCCTATAGTCAAAAGACCTGAGTTCAAATTTAGCCTCAGCTACTTACCAGTTGTATTATCCTAGGCGAGTCACTTAGTTACTTTTTATCTAGATTTCCATAACTAAAAAATGGGGATTCATAACAGCACCTATTTCACAGAGTAGTTGTGAGGATGAAATGAGATAATATTTTAATTTTAATTATTATTTAATTATTTAATAATGTCTGATTAATAGTATATGCAGTCTAAAATTTTATTCCCTTCCCTTGTCCTATCTGAGAGTTGTATCTATACAGGTGTTTTCAGCTAATTCATCATTGATGTCCCTTTGAGACTTAACACTATTCTAGCTAAGATAAAGACAAATGTAGGAAAGATGTCAGATTTGGATATAAACTTGGGAGGAGCAAATGCCATATAGGAACTCAATTAAATCTGAGCCCACTCGATCCAGAATTTGAGGTTAATATCTTGGAGATTGTTGAGGGGAGGTATTGGGGAAAAAACTTACTTTTGTTATTTCCATATCCCAAATAAATAACCCTCTTAAAAGTTTAAAAGTTAAATTATGAGCAAAAACAGTCTAAAATTTATCAACTGTGTAATTCATCTCTGTACTTGTAGCAAAGAGAACTCTCTAGCAGATGCCCATATAGTTGAAGTCTTCCATGAAAACTATATCATGCTTCTATATCAATTTTCTCCTTATGATTGTGTGCTTTGTAATTTAACTTTACCCACAATGCTGCTTTTGTTCCTGTCAGTTCCCCCACCCTGAATTTGTTCTTCACCCAAATGTTTTCCTTTATACTTATCCCTTTAGATTTAGATCCCTTTAATAGCCTCTTAAGAATATATTTTCTTAAATTATAATGCTATACCAGTGTTTCTTTTTATCTAACCTTTTCTTTCTGAATAGAGAACCCTTTGCCATGCAATTTCAATCATCCCATCAAGTCTCAGTGATATTTTGCTATCAGGTTTTCTTGTGTTAACAATTCTATACTTATAACTGACTCCATGTACTTTTTTTTTTACTTCCTTTTTTCCTCAAGAGATATTATTGCTTGTAAATCATCAGGCTTCTCTCCTACTTTTCTTCTTTTGTTGTATCTGTTGATCTTTCTTATTTGCCATCCCATATTAGTATTATAAAGATCTTTTAAATCACATTTACAGTTCTCCAGGCAATGTATTATTCATTTGTCAGAGATACTCTAACCCTGGTCAAGAACCAAGATATATCATATCTATTGATCCTTAAATGCAAATACTATTATTTAGTTCCATGTCCAAAAACTAATTGTTAATATGAAGGATATGTAAAAATGCTTACAAATGGGGCAATGATGAACTACCATTTTGTTGATTCACTTGTTAAGCCACTTATAGCCAAAATGCATTGCTTATCAACTATAGAAAAGTTGTTAAGTTGGTTAAAAATTTGAATGATCTTGGGACTGTAGGAGGTGAAGAAATGCAAGTGCGATTATAGACTACTTATATTAATATTGGATTTCTTCAGATCTAGACCCAACCCAATAGTTTGATGCATTAACTTCATTTTGGACTTTTCAAGCAAGGTATTCATTCTGCCTTTTAGAAAATAAAATATTTTCATCAGAATGGTGCTCATGTAACATAACTATTTGATTATTTGTTTGTTAGTTTTACCTTGTTTCTCTAGAGCTATTGCCACCTAAAATAAATTTGTGAGGAAATTAAGGAGAATGGTTATTATTTAGATGTAATTTTAGTGCATATTTTATTCATTAAGTACTATAAATAAGAAATATCATAGAATAGAGAGCTGGCCTCAGAGGAAGAAAGGTGTAAGTTCAAATCCAGGCTCTGGTTCATATTGATTTTATGATCTTATGCAAGTCACTTGGCTTTTAAGTGCTCTAGGGAAACTGTAAGTTTCAGAGAAGGTGAATTAATCTGCATGGATAGAGGAAGTTCCTTACAAGGAGCACCCTGGATCAGTGCAATCATACGGCCAGTAAAAAATAAATAAATAAGGAAAAATGGGGATCTTCATACTTCTCAAAGTTCAATAAGAACATTTAGGCTAAGATTCCATTTATTGAGATTTTAAATCCTTTCTTGACAAACTCCAGCAGAACTCTTCAAGCTGACCTTCAGTCATACAATATTTATAAAATATTATGTATTTTGACTAGATAAGTGATGACAGTTACTTGGTTCATTTTCAGATTATTGTTTAAGCAGGAAATATGACATGTAGGAATGAACCAGATCTCATACACATGAACAGTGTACACATTATCTAGGTCCTCTTGTATTGTGCTGTCAACATACCATGACATTATTTTCCTATTAACTTGAGCACTGATTCCTTTCTTTATCATTGAATGCCTTTCTGAAATGGATTGTTTTAAGCTATCACTTTTATTATATCCCTGAATGAGAGTTGAACTAATGCAAGTAAATTCTCTTGAAGTAACTCTCAAGAATAATGAACAGAACAATTGAACTGCTTACAAAGATACATGTTCCCCTGGAGGGAATGTATAAAATATATTAGGACTGCACAGCACCACTAGAATTTATTTTTAAAAATCATTTTAATTCTCTGCATTCCCTAAACAGTAAGCCAGATAGTTCTTGGGAATCTTGTATTTGCTAAGTATAAATTAAAGTGTTCATATGATGCATGAATATATTTGCAAAAGCACCTTATTTACCATTTACAAGGCACCCTATGGGATTATTTTGGTCTCTGATTACCAAGCGAGGAAAGCCCCCTAGACAGGAAAATGAATCTTCCTTCATATAGGAGCCAGCTGTGTCGAAGGAATATGATGCCATAGTTTCACATCAAATTGGCTAATGCTTGTATAGTTATAAACAACAAATGACAATTTTTCTTCATTTGGCAATAGCCATACGCTTGGGAAAATCAGATTTTCCCATCCACTCTCAAGAGTTGAACATGAAGTCCTTCTGAAAATGAAATTTTTTCTTTTAAACCCTTTCTCAATAATTAAATTCCTAGTCCATTGACTTGAAATAGTTAATCTCCTCCCAGAGGGTTTTGCATTCTTTATTGATTATTTGGGATCCATATTGACATAGATAACTAATGAAATTTTGTTCTGAATTTGCAGAAATGGCTTCTGATATCCCTGGATCAGTGACATTGCCTGTTGCCCCCATGGCAACAGGGCAGGTGAGAATGGCAGGAGCCATGCCTGCTAGAGGAGGAAAGAGGCGTTCTGGGTAAGCAATTTCAGTATTTCAAGGTCAACTTCAAACTGGCAAATGTCACTCAACTCTGATAGCTTTCATGCTGGGGGCCTGGTTGGGAAATCAATTTTGTACTCTTTTCTGCTAGAATAGGAACTCAGCAGTTTGCCTTAGGAATGCTGAGATTTTTGTAAGTTAAAGCAATATGCCCATGACTTTCCAATAAGTGATTGAGAATTCTATGCCAAAGTGATGAGAACTCTGTCCTTGGTTTTAAAAAAAAAAAGCTTTTGTATCCTGCTGGACTATAATTAAGCCAATTTAATAGGAATTCACTCATCTGCAGTGAGCTCACTGAGGATGAGCAGTTCTGATCATAAATACAGAAGGGAAGGCAGTAACTAATTTATATTTCTTAGTGCTGCTTGTGGTGGGCTACAAGAAAAATGCCTCGCAACAAATACCTATCCTTTATTTTGAAGTCAAGTTTTGTTGACATTTCCTTTCAAGAAAGGACATTTAAAGCTGATCCCCTCAATTTCATGGGGTTTGCAGGTTATTAAGATACTTTTGGAGTTAGTTTGGGGAATTGGGTTCAGTTTCTACCTCTGACATTGGGTAAATAATTTCTCTTTTCCTTTTATGTAAGATGAGAGAGCTATATTAGATAACTTCTTTGGTTTCTTCCCATTCAGAAAGGTTTCTGTCAAAAGAATATATAAGGCACTTGTTTTTAAAATTGATAAACACCTAAAGCATCACCAAACTTAAGCTTTAGACATACTCTGGCTCTTTGTTCTATTGAATTATGTTAATCAATATGTTAATAATGTGATCTTGCTGGTGAATAATAAATAATAATATTTATGACATGATTAACTTTACATTACTGACAATTCAATTGTAGTTACTGCAGAAGAATTCCCCCCCCTTTCTTCATAGTCACTAGTCATTAAACATTTATTAAAACGCCTATTATGTGTCAGGCACTCTACTAAGCTCTGGGGATACAATTGCAGAATAAGAAAGAGACCTTGACCTCATGGAACTTATAGTCTAATGGGTGAAGACAATACCCCAAAGACAAAGGAAAGCTGAAAAGGGTGAGAAGGGAAAGTACCCAGAATGGGGGTCATGAAGGATATCCACAAAGTCTAGCCAACTGGAATATGAAGGGATTGCTTGTCTGGGCACACTCCTTACTTGAAGTTTTGGGGAGGAGATTTTTGTTCCATCCTCCAAAGAACCAGAGATTATTAATGAGGTCTGAGAACTAGGGCAGTATCAGGGGATACTTTCACTGTAGGTCATTCAGGGTCCTGTCAGGGAATTAGGCAGATTGCTCATAATTAACCAGTGAATCAGTCAAATGAGGGTGGGGTTAAGTATAGGGATGGGGTGTGTGCCATTTATTATAGCTAGCTTTTTAAGAGCTGAAGATGTTCATCTTTATGCTGGTGATCTGTCTATTGAGCCCAACTTTACAGCTTTGGTTACTTTTTTTACTTTTCATGTCATGAATCCTGATTTTTTCCTTCCTCACATTTTGGAGGTATCACTGGTTCATTGATTTAGAATTGGGAAAAAAAATCCTTTGAATCCTGTGCAACTCAGGAGGACTGAGGTCTAGAGAAGTAAAATATTTTGCCTAAAGTTACACAAGTCAACTCAGAGCTAACTCATCATCATTTCTTCCTCAATCCCTCCCTTAACCCCAGCCAGGAAGGTGTTGGAACATATGAATCTGAACCATTCTGATGACCTAACCTTAATTCCTGATTGCCCTCTTTGCTCAATAATTTAGTTTAGCATTATTGCCCATTCCATAGTAACTCAGTTGAAAAGATCTGAAGTCCTTTACTTAATAGAGTCATATAAATATCCTTTCTTGAGCATATGACAAACTTAAAAAACTTTAGCCATAACTGAGATCTAACTTTTATTTTTCCTTAAAAACCCTGTATTCATAAAAGCAAAAGATGAAGATAAAACTTAGAGAAAAGACAAAGAAATTCAAGGGAAGAATCAGTTTAAGATGATGACGTGAAAGCCCAAGGTGGAGCTAGCTTACGGAATAATGATAAATATCAATTGACATAGTTTTCCAGTTTTCCCAGCAATTTTTGTCAAATAGTGAGTTCTTATTCCAGAAGCTGGAGTTTGGGGGTTTATCAAATACTAGATTACTATAGGGCTTAGTTATTGTGTCATGTGTATCTAATCTATTCCACTGATTCACCACTTTATTTCTTAGCCAGTACCAAATGGTTTTGATGACTGCTGCTTTATAATATAGTGTTAGTTTTTGTACTGTTAAACCACCATCCTTTGTATTTTTAGGGAGCTTGAAGATCTTACCCTACTCTACCTAAAATTAGAGGTTTCTTTCTCAATAGATATACCTAATTTAAGTATTTATTTGCTGAAATATTTTATTTGATTTTTTTGGAAATAAGCTTATTCAAACATTGAAAATATATACTATAGTCAAGGCATTTTTACCATTGGCTTACAGAAACATCAGACTGGTATTTGGTTCTTTGTTGCAGTGGCAAATTACATGAAGAATAAAAACTATAGTTATTGTTGACATTACTTGAGATTAAACATATCTGATTGCATGTTTTTTCTTAGGATAGCATTAGAATCCTTTTTCTTTAGCCATAACTAATGATACATTATTGCACATCAATAGTTATAAAGATCCTTTAAAAAAAAACCTTATCCATCATATCTCTCCAGACTCATTTTCAATCCAGAAGTGCCTTAGTCAGTTTTTTAGGGAAAGAAGAGTTCATTCTCATTAATAGTGAAGTGAAGGAAACATTTTCAGCCAAATTCATCTATTAATTATATTGAATTTTTAAGTTGAATAAAATAAGACTTAAAAGTTACATTTTGATTCATTGCCTTTATTATCCTAGTTCATTCTGGATTATAAAGACCTATAAAAAGACAGAATGAAAGATGGTTTATTAGCACCTTTCAGAGCCAAGGAAATAACCATAGCTCATTTTTGCTGTATTTTAGATGAAGACTTTAAAGTGGAGGTGGAAGACATTATCTAGGCCAACAGATTTCTGCAACATCCTTTGTTCTATTGTGTGAGCCATTTCTGATGTATTGCTGACATGCATTCTGCCATGAATGAATAGGCAATCTTGTGTTATGGTTACAGGTGCCTTGTTTGGAGGATTTTAAAACTCTGTATTATCTCCTAAATTCAGCCTCTACCCTGCATTCATTAGTAAGATAGAGAGACTGCATTTTCTTTTCCCATTGACAGTTCAATATAACTCCCTGGGGTTTCTGATTAATTTAAAGAACTTGGGGTTCAGGCAATGGTCTTAACCTTTGCTCAAAACCAACAATAGAGCATAGATGACTTGAACATACATAAGGCTCAAGTTATAACATTTCATTCTGATGCCAATATAAACAGCTACTTTTGGAGTTGTTTTAGCATTTCAAAAAACAAGTAATTGTGGGGATTGAGGATAAAGAGGACTTCACACAAAAAATAATTCCATCAGGATTTATTTAAAATTGATATCATTATTTATTATTAATAGTATATATTATCACTATTTAATGGATGACATTTTGATAATAACACAATTAAAGAGTTATTTAAGGTTTGCAAAATAGTTTTCTCACAAATCTCATTGCGAGATAATTAATGCAAATACTGTCGTGCCCATTTTACAAATGAGGAAAAAGGCCAAGAGAGTCAAAATAACTAGGGCTCATACAGTTAGTAAATGTTAAGTTGAAACTCAAATGCAGATCTCCTGATTTCCAAGTTCAGAGCTCTTTCCACACTATCATGCTATAAAATTCATATTTATAAAAGTTGAGATATTTGAGTTTGTAATGAAATACAATTTTAAAGTTTAATTACTTTCTGTATTATGAAACCTTGGCAAATGCTTTCAAAGACTACTTTCCTTAGAGTTTTGTAGGACTATCTATTTTTCTAATGATTTTGGTACATTTTTGCTAGCTTAAAAAAAGTTGGATATTTTTGTTTGCCATAAAGGCTTCAGTTTCCCATAATGACCACCGGAGGGCAGTCTATTTCTACTGTATTTTTGTTTGGGGACTTAATTGGTTTTTGTTGGTATTGTTGAGGGAAATATAATTTTCAACAAAGCAATGAATGAAGACAGCAATGATGACAACCATTACATAGAGTATAAATTATTTTCAGTATAACTTCACTTTCAAAAAATCCTTTCTGGCCACATTTTTTAAGCAAGTAACCACTTTCACAACATATTAAAAATATGTTAGATTTCTTCCAGTCTTTCTTTGTAAACTTTTACTCTATCTTAAGTCCTCGTTCTGAATTTTTGTTGATTTCTGACGCTGTTACAGCATATGGTATTTCTGTTTCTTTGTCCTTGTAGTAGATTGTCTATATACAGTATATATGTGTGTGATTATATATGCACTTCTCTTTCTTTCCATTTCCTACCTTTCATCTTTTATCACTATGCATAGATATTTGTATTATTATTGTTATTGCCCAGCTAGTTATCTAGCTCTTTTTGTTCTTTTCTCTTTGGACTAGCATGATACTTGTTTGAGTTACCCATGATGCCCAAAGCCCAGAATTTAAGTGAACAACGCTGGCTATAATATAGGAAAAGAAGGAAAACTTTAAAACAACTTTAAAGCAAACTTTAATGATTATCTAATATTATTCTTCACCAAGACTTCAAGTTTATTCCTTTAGTTCTTTAGATCAGGGCGTCTTAAACTTTTTCTACTCATATTCTCTTTTCGCCCAAGGAATTTTTATGTGACCCCAGATATATAGGTATATAATATAGGTATACAAATTAAGATATAAATAATAATTTCATGATCCTCATATTCAGTTAGAAGACTACATATGGTATTGCAAACCAGAGCTTAAGAAGCTGGGCTTTAGAGTAAAACATTATTTTCCTATACACATCTCCCATCTCTTTTTTTCTCCCTCCCTCCCTCCTTTTTCTCTTTCTTTCTTTCTTTCTCTTTCTTTCTTTCTTTCTCTCTTTCTTTCTTTCTTTCTTTCTTTCTTTCTTTCTTTCTTTCTTTCTTTCTTTCTTTCTTTCTTTCTTTCTTTCTTTCTCTTTCTTTCTTTCTTTCTTTCTTTCTTTCTTCCTTCCTTCCTTCCTTCCTTCCTTCCTTCCTTCCTTCCTTCCTTCCTTCCTTCCTTCCTTCCTTCCTTCCCTCCTTCCTTCTTTCCTTTTTTCTTTCTCTCTTTCTTTGTTTGTTTCCCTCTCTTTTTTCTTTTCTGTCTCTTTCATTGTCCTGTGCTAGGAAGACTGTTCCCACCTGATATATCTATAGTGAATGGCCTTCTTCATTAGATCTCCACTTTTTTCCTTTGGACATCCAGGATATTAGGCTGAAAAGGGAACAGATATTTCCCCTTCTGATTTACCATGAGATGATCACTCTTTCAAGGCAGCTTTTTGTAAAATCTCTGCTTTCCCCAAAGATCCCTTGATCTTGTCCTTCTTTTCTAACGATACATGTATAACAGGTATTGATTACATTCACAACCTCTCCATGTTCCATAAAGGGACCATTCCTTCTCTCGGAAAGGCTAAAATGGGAAGGGGAAAGAAAGGAGGACTTTTTGTTACTGACTGCATGATCAGGGTAAATTGTGCATTATTACCGGTATTGCTTCCTTCCCTACTCTCTTACTTCCCCAGATTCTGTCAGAAATCAGGTGAGATCATCTCTCCCTACCTGTTTTGAGGCATTCTGTATTATTGTTAAATTAACTTTAATAAGGAATTGAGTACGTACATTATATAAATTAAATCATTAAACCAAACTTTTTTATTAAAAATGGATTACAATAATTTATATTGAATAATTAAAAAAACCCAAGCCTCCAGATTTTAATATTCCTTTTTATCATATAGAATTAAGGAAGACCTAAACATATTAATTTAAGAACCTGATCGAATTAAGTAAGTAGAGAGTTTGAGTCACTCAGGTCAAAAAAGAGTATTATTTTTTCCAAATAGTTTGTTTCAACCTAAGATAATTATTATCTTAAATCTATTTTTTTTACTTTGACTTTTAGATATTGCCCGAGGATTTTCATATAGCGAATTGATTAAGTAATTATTTTCAAATTTTCCTCTTTAAAAAACTTGAAGTTATATACATCATAAAACATTCATACAAAGATGATGAAAAATATTTTGTGTATCTGTGTATGTAGTGTGTCAATATTATATACACATATAATTGTACAAACTGTCTGTAGCAGATAACTTCCCAATCTGTTGGTATTAAAGAAATACTGGTTTCCTCAAAAACTTCTCAAGTGGACACTGACTCAAAGCCATCTGTAGTGTAGTTGCAGAGACCTCCAGAGGAGATTACTACTGTTGAAGTGCTTTAATTGTGTGAGTGAAAACTCATGCTTGTGAGTTAAGTGTGACTTGAGCTATAGAATTATCTCTTTTAGCTGAATGAACCTTCCTGACAGGAATTGTCTTTAAATTTTCGGTGACAACCTAGTGACTTTATTTTCAGCACTACAAAAGCTAGGGCTCAGTTTGGATTACTCCATCCAGTGCTAATGAAGAATTTTACCCAATTAGATAAAGGCTCACCAGAGGTCTTGCTTTTTCAGAATGGACTTCGATGATGAAGATGGTGAAGGCCCCAGCAAATTTTCAAGGTGAGTTATTATTTTTTAATACTTAAAATGAGCCTCTCTTTCAAGGTAGGATGATCACACATAAGCAAAATTTAAGCCCAAATTATATAACATTCATCCTATGCATCTTGTTCATATTACTTTTTGCTAACTCTTCTTTAATTGTCTTGAAATGGGAATGTTTGTATAACCCAAGATTTAGTCACTTTGGCAATCAAGTGAATGGTTGACACAGTTTTCAAATCTCACAATCTATATTATTTAATTAGATGAAGTGACATAAATAGCTGTTTTTCATTTTAACTGACAAAAATTCCATTCAATAGACTCATTTTTTATACTTTCCAGAAAGGTCAAAAATTATAGTTAAAATATCTCAGGAGGAGGTATATTTTTCTATCCTTGAAAATGAAGAAAATGTTAGACATGGAACTTGCTTTGCTCCAACAAATAAAACATCAGGCTGTCAAGTAACTCACAATATTTTTGTGGAATGCCATTTTTAAACAGAGATCTTTTTTTTTTTTTTAATTAATGGCAATTTGTCTAGAACATGGACTTTTAAAATTGAATATCATTCCCCGTTTGAGTATTAGCATTTATAATTAAATTGTATTTTGGTATTTAATAGCCATTTTTGTTGGGTTTATATGTATGTATTCCTTAAAGTATAAAATTTCATTTAAAAAAGATAGTGTGGTGCAATGGGTAGAAAACTAAAGTTCAAATTCGTTCTTTGACACCTATTGTCTATATGATCCTAGGCAAATAACCTAAGCCTCCTAGTAACTCCGGAAGCTCTCAGAGATGTTAAGTTGTGGAAAAGGCGATAATAAACACTTGTAGAGGAAATTGTTCATTGACGTTTCATATGTCTATTGAAATAATAGATATGATTTTTTAAAATAGTTATGATGGGATAGAAAAGCTAGAAGACAGAAAATAAATTTGTTGTTCATGGATCTTCATGACAAAGAGGTGGATAAAGTGCCGATTAGGAAGACCTGAGTTCAGATTTGGCCTCAGGCTTTATATTAGCTATATGGTTTTAGACAAATCACTTAACCTCAATTTCTTAATCTGTAAATGGAGATAAAAAGTACCTAGCTCTCAAGGTTGTGAAAAGCTATTAAGATAACATTTGTAAAGTGCTTAGCACAGTGCTTGGCACATAAGTGGCATCTTGTTATTTTTATTTATATTATTTATAATGTATTAATATATAATAACATATTATATAACATATAATATGTTTATATTATTTATGCTTGTTATTTTTATGAAAAAACTTTTTGCTAAGGTCTGGAATAATTTAGCCTTATACTTTACCTCCTTCCCACTCTCATCTGTGACAGCAGAACCATTTATGTATTCAAGAAATATATGAGGCAAATGAGAGAACCAATATCACTGACAAAAAATCAAATAAACCCACGACATAAAAAAGTACTTTCTCTAAACTCAGGGGTTCTAATTGGATCAGTTCCTGTCTTTGTCTAAAAATAGTTTTAGAAGTGTAATTTGGAATACCGTGTGTTCTATTTCAGGTACTATACTACTACTACTACTACTACTACTACTACTACTACTACTACTACTACTACTACTACTACTACTACTACTACTACTACTATTACTACTAGCCAACATTTACATAGTGCTTTACAAAGTTTCTTTCCCATACATTGTCTCATTTCATTCCCACAAAATCCCTGTGAGGTGGACAGTGTAAATACTATTTTTCCAGTTAATAATATTAAATACTTTTACCTCCAATTTATAGATGAGGAAAGTGAGATATTGAGGGTAAGTGACTTCTACATATTACACAGCTAGTAAGTAGTGTCACAGGATCTCAAAGGTTGATCGTTTGACCATATATTCAACACCCATCCCACTATATGACAGTCGTCCTGTTGACCTGTCCGAGTATTGAGTGATGTGCTGGTGGTAGAACATTATTCTGATTCTAGCTCCCTAAAGAACTCAGGAGTATCTCATTACTAAGATCATAATCATTCCATGGGCTTTATTATTTCAGACTTTATATCTAGATACTGATGCGTAGACTACTTTTTTTCCTTTTTACCCAAAGTAGCAGAAATTGGAGCCCTCCCTTCTTCTATGTATGTATTCTACCAATGTAAGGATTTCATATCACAGGTGTTTAAAATGGGATAGGAGGATGAGTTTAATATAATAAGCCTGCTTTTAATATGTGACTTATGGATATCATTGTCATCAAATCTCTTAATGCAGATCATCTGAGGATCCCTCCTTAGCATTTGCTTTAGATATTGCTTTTGGTTGGTCCTCCTTAGTATATATCTTTTGTAGGTCTTTTTCCTTCAAATATATGCTTGGGTAAGTGATTCCATATTTAGGTCACTTTAGCATAATCTCAGATTTGGATGAAATCATAGATATGAAAAAGAACATACGTCAACTCAGAAGATCTTGTAGCTTCCAGTTAAAATAAATGCATATTTTTTCAACAATTAAAAATTCTTAAAATTTCAATAAAATTTGTATCTGCACAGTTAAATATTATATAACCACATACTTAAATATTTTATAGTGCGATATCTTTATCACTGTACCAAAGCAGCCCTGAAAATTATTTGTATTTGCCTTTTTTATGTTTATTTATATATTTAGGTTTATGTACTCATTATATTTACATATACCTTTTTTGTTTTTCTGTTATTGTTGCTTTTAAGAGAAAATTCCTACCAGAGATAACTATGTACAATTCTTTCCTGACATGATTTTCTTCTAGATCCTGATCTCAGGAGATCATGATTTCTGGAATCCAAGAATATATTATTTTTTCCTTTAGAAGTAGTGTGGATCAGAGAGATGTGGAATGTTAGCAGTAAGGGTCAATGTCAACAATAAGATGACAATCTGGTAATATCTATAAACTGATCAGATAATTCAGTAATATAAGCATAGAATCTCATAAACTTCCAATCTGCTCAGAGTGAGTCTGTCTCTAAATGTTTCTGGTCTAGGTTTAAAGCCTTGTGTTTGTGAACTGCATCTCACTAAAAATGTTTGCAGTGTTTGCTGTTTTGTGGGTTTGAAATTTGTAAAGTTAGCAAGTATGAAATTTTTTTCAACAGTAGAAAAAGTCTGTATGAGAAGAAGCCAGTTTTTATTCCTCTTGGTATTGTATTACTCATATCATCTTCCCCCCAGAGCCTAGCACAGTCATCTCCACAAAGCAGTCAGTAAATGTTTGCTGAATGAATGAATGTGGGAAGGTGGGTGTTTCTGGGCTATGCAGGGTTGTAGGATCATAGAATTTAAAACTGGAAGAGACCTTAGAGATTGTAGCCCTTTTTTTTTTTTCAAAGAAGAAACTGAGAACAAAGGAAGTTAAGTGACAGATCCAAGTTCACACAGGAAATAAGTAGTAGAATCAATAGAAAATCTGAACCAGGTCCTTTGACTTCAATCCTATTGCTCTTTCCATGACATCATGGAGGAAGCATCCTAAATTGAGAAATATCTACTGTGTCTCAGGAGCCCAAGAAACCAGTAGGAACATATTACATCCTTGCTTGATATAATTCAAGTAAGATGACCAAGGGAATTCTGATGCTGCCTTCAATAGTAGTAGTTTAGAAAGACACATTTGCATTTCACTGACATAAAGGGCCAAACATCAAACTGTCAAGAGAAGATTGATGCTTCTATGGAGAATCCTTGATAATGGCTAATATTGGCTCTTGAGGGAATATCTTTAAACCTAAAGGAGTCAGTCTTGCTTTTAAAGCTGGATGATTGGCCAGAGGACATTCTTAATTTCTTGAAGATCCAGCATTGCTCTTTGAATTGTCTTTGATTCATAGACTTCTATATTATCTCCTGGTTATCCTCTGAGAATCTTTATTCCCAGCACTATTAAAAACCAAGGGAACATACAAATAATCAGATCAAAAATATCTTAGACTTTAGGAAAACTGATTTTTAAGCTTGAGCCATTGCATATGATACTATGACTAGAGATTTGGAAAAGGAATATAGTTCATGGGGAATGATTATTTGTAAAATAAAATTTTATCTTAAAAATCATAAACAATCACAGTGAGAAAGAGAAGATGGAAAGAGGGTCATATAAGCAAGGAATAATTCAAAAGCACATCCCAAAGCTGTGAGAATAGTATTAGAAAAGATAGATCCCAGAATGAACTGAGACTTGCATCAATGCTAAGTATAAAGAAAGAGGTTTTTTTTATTGGGGATGGAGAAGAGGAAGGATTTGGAGTTTAAGGTAGGTAATGATACTGCTGCTCCTGATGTTGGTTCTTTGCCTATGTCTGAACTTAAAAGAACAAAAACAACAGTTATGACAAAGAATACAGAATTACCCATATTTTCTCTAAGAAGTTAGGTCTTCAAAATGAAAAAAATTGAGTAAAAGTGCATAAAAGAAATCACAATGTGTAGATGAAGATTGCAAGAGAGCACTTTAAAGGAATTCAGACCTATTCTTGATAATGTTCAGTGACTTTTTAAGAATGGCAGAGATGTCAGGAAATAAGATAGATATCTAAGTGTATTTTAGGAATTGTAGACCAGTAAGTTTGATATTCATTTGTAGAAATTTAGATTAACTTTTTCAAATGGCAGTTTGGGAACAGTAAAAAAAGAAAGTCTTATCATAGGGAGTCTAAAATAAATATGATAAACACCATTAACCATTTTAAAGTACCAAATAAATTAGTAAGCATTTAATTAAGTGCCTAGAGAAGGAGGTGGACATAAGAGATGAAGAAGTGGTAGAATCTAAATTTGTTAATTAATTGATGGGACCTGGGAGATTGGAAGATGAATGAGTAAAGTAAGTATGATAAAGGATCAGATTTGACAGATTTGACCAAACCTTTGGCTTTGGACAAAATAATGGTGAAGGGGAAACTGAATAGTACTGTCTCAGAAAAACAGAGAGGTTGACTTGGCCCTGGTATGGGGAGAAAGAATAAAATTTATAAACCCAGCCCTCTTCCTCTGCAGAAATGAGTTAATTATATGATATAACTGGAAGTATTTGGCCCAAAAATTATCTCCCTCAGCTGTTTGATATCATCAGCATCAAATTGTGATTAACAAGTGAACACTGAGAGGGTTAATTTTATTGTGAATTAATTGAAGTGACTTGTTTCCTTAACCCTTAGTAGACTTTAATTAAGGGAATAGGAGTTCTGATGGATGATAGTGGTGAAAATAAGAAAAATATGATTTGGAACATGGAGCTCCTTTGGAAGATGCTGAAGAGAGAGGAATTGGGGCAGTCAAATAACATGGCAGCCTACATTATCTAAAATTGTTTAGAAGAACGAATTTATGTTGAAGAGATACTGGTCTTGTTCTGTATGATCTCAGAGAGCAGAATCAGGGGCAGTGGATGTAAGTTATAAAGATTCAAATTTTGGATCGAGATCAGCAAAAACTTCTTAGAGTTGAAGTTGCCCCAAAGTGGAATAGACTGCCAAGATATGTGGTGGATTTCCCCTCCTTAAGAGTCTTTGACTGGGCAGCTAGGTGGCGCAGTGGATAGAGCACCAGCCCTGAATTCAGAAGGACCCAAGTTCAAATCTCTGGTCTCAGACACTTAACACTTCCTAGCTGTGTGACCCTGGGCAAGTCACTTAACCCCAGCCTCAAAGGTGGGGGGAAGAATCTTTGAGCACATGGTAGGTAATTACTTGTGTTTGGTATGATGATGATTCCTTTTGTGTATGAATTGGGCTACAAGGAAGGTGTCCCCTTCCAACCATTGAATTCTGTGGTTCTGAGGAACATTAAGTGGGCATCTATATTCATGTGTAGAGCTTAGTGTGAATTTTGGCTTCCTAAACTACATTCACTTTCATGAAATACTATTCCTTGGTCCTAGCCTCTTGCCAAGGGAGATCGTTCAGTTTTGCATTCTCACAGAATCTTGACTTGACCACACATCCTGTCCTTTGGTGGTCCGGTTTTATATCTGATAAAACACTTAGAATTTTTCATCTTTGGGGAAAAAAATCCAGTTTGTAAAATTTATCTTTGTTTCACCAAAGAAGAATTGTCTCTTACAACTTTCTTATAATATTTTCCCACTGTGAAACCTAGGCAGATTTCTCTAATATCTCAATTCCATTTTCTGGTCCTCAAATGGTATTAAGACAATTAGAGAAGTCCTGTTCTGTGGTGAAGGGCAGGAACACCAGCCTTCCTTTGTAGATTCCGTAACTTTAGAGATTGGAAGTAGAAAAGAAAAGCCTTTTAAAATTGAGCAATACAGAAATGCAATCCTAGTATCTGACAGGGATGAAATAACTAAAGAGGAACAAATTAATGGTCAGATACTAATATCTTTGCCCAAGTTATTCACGTAACCTGCCACTCAGACTGTCTGAGCTTTGGCTGCTTAATGAGGTCTTGTTGTCTGTAGGTATAGTCAACTGATTAACCATAATATATTTAACCATTTAATTACTCTTTTCCCCTAAAAGAGCTTTTTGCTGCAATAATAAAGCAAGACTATTAGTTCTATCTAATTATGCATTTTAAAGATGATTACAAATGTATCATCAGGTTGCAAGGTAACTTGGGTAACATAGGGTAATTATTTAGTGCCTTAAACATTAATAATAGCTAGTAATCAATCACTATTAATGTAATACTTGGAGTCTCTTCAGATTAGTGTAGAAAACACCTTTTAACTCTATCTGGACTTTTCTTAAAATCACAAAACATTTAGGCATATAAATGTGGCTTCTTGATCCCTTTGGAAAGCCTGTGGCAATGTCTCCTATAATAGCTATTTAGATTTTCCTCCCTAAACTCCAGCAAGTATCTCTCCAGATTAATAAAAAAAAAATAAATTATATTCTTATTGCTCACAGTTTGTGGCTTCCTTCTGTCTTCTTTTGCTTGATGGCAAAGTGGGGAAAAAAGAAAAATCACATTGCAGGCTAGTGATACTGTACTCGCCTGTGAAGAACCCAATAACAAGGTTTTTGCAGTGGGTTATATCATATTCACAGCTGACTTCTCAATGTCAATTTGCCTAATTGTGGAGAAATTCTCCAAGGTCATTCTCTTTGTTGATGCATCTTAGACCTGGTAAAACAATATGGTCATACTATTGACCATTTCTTATATTGTGGCTTCAGAGGAAGATTCAGGAATTATGAAAATCTCACCGTGCACCAGAGCTTAAATGTCCTAAAACAGATTTAAACAAATCTGGGCACATTTTAAAATCAGAAATATCAAGTGATTTCTTTGTTTATAATCTCTCTCTGGTTTTGTACATTATATAAATCAAAATCTCAATGAAAACTACACTCATGGCCTATTACTTTCTAGAAAGTAATACTACAATACTCCCTAAGTAATACTCCCTAAGGCCCAGAATTTTAAGTTTTAACAAGTAACCACTAGATGGTGCCCTTGTTCATATTTTTAAAAAAATAATCCTTTCGAAGTCTATTTTTAAAAGAAAAAATTATTTTATTTTTTCTAATTATATATAATAACTTCAAACACTTATTTAAAATCAAGAACCAAATTTCCTCCCTTCCCCCTGTTTCTTTCTCATTCCTTGCTATATAAAAGCAATTTTATGTAGATTATACATATACAGTTAGGCAAAACATTTTCATAAAGAAAACACAGACCAAAAAAGAAAGAAAAAACAAGAAAATTTTAAAAATGTTTTAAAATATGCTTCAATATATATTCAGACTCCAGCAGTTCTTTCAATATAAATAATAACTTTTTTCATCATGTCTTTTGAGATTATCTTGTATCATTGTATTATTGAGAAGAGCTGTCAGCCATAGTTGATCATTGTCCAGTATTGCAGTTATTGTTCACAGTGTTCTCCTAATTCAATTCATTTCAATCTATTTAAGTCTTCCCGGTTTTTTCTGAAAGCATCTTGTTCATCATTTCATATAGCATAGTAGCATTCCATCACAATCATATATCACAATTTATTCATCCATTCCCTAACTGATAGGGATCACCTTGTTTTTAAGTTCTTTGCTGCAACAAAAAGAGCTGTTGTAAATATTTTTGTATCTATAAAGTCTTTTTTTTTCTTTTTCTTTGATTTCTTTGTGATTCAAAGCTAATAATAATGGTGTTGGGTCAAAGGTGCTAGTTGTCCTTTGGGCATAGTTCAATATTGTTCTCCAGAATAGTTATAACTCCAACTACAATGCATTAGTATCCTTATTTCCCCACTTCCTCCAATATTGGTCATTTTCCCTTCTGTCATTAACCAATCTGACTGTATGAGGTCATAACTCAGAGTTGTTTTAATTTGCATTTCTCTTAACAATAGTGATTTAGAGCATTTTTGGAAGTCTATTTTAATGAACTTGTATGA
Source organism: Sminthopsis crassicaudata (assembly GCF_048593235.1). Taxonomy (NCBI): domain Eukaryota; kingdom Metazoa; phylum Chordata; class Mammalia; order Dasyuromorphia; family Dasyuridae; genus Sminthopsis; species Sminthopsis crassicaudata. The sequence goes on from NC_133618.1 coordinate 570,169,305, forward strand.
ACTCCCTTTTTATCAAGGTATATACATAACTTACAACTATTAAAATTGATATTTTGTGCCTTTTATTTGGCCTGTTTCTTATTTGCTTAATATTGCTTAATTTTACAATTTATGATTAATTATTAGTTCCCCTCCTCAACTCAGCTTAATTTTCATTTACAATTAAAGGGCATATTGCTCCCATTTAGTTCAACTGACTTGCTGATTTTTCTACATACACAACATTTTTTTTTGCTCATCTCCAGTGCTGTTGTTGTCTCTTATGTCTGGAATGTTCCCCCCTCTGTAACTCAGCCTCATAGTATCTAACTTCCTTAGCTTCTTTCCTTAAGATTATTTAGTATTATTTTATATTTACTTGCTTTTGTATGTGATATAACTTCCCAGTAGGATGACAGTTCTTTAAAGGTTAATAATGTTATAATCTAGGCTAGTTAAATTAAAGGCTACTAATCTAACACAGTGACTTGAATATAGTGAGTACTCATGCAATACAAAGAGCTCAGGCTCTCAAGTGAAAGAACTTATTCTCCAACACTTATTGCCTATATGACCTTGGACGAGTGCCTGGATTTGAACTTCCTCATCGGTAAAATGAGAGCATTGGATTGGATTGCCTCTAAAGTCCTGTCCCATTCTAGATCTATGATTCTTCGCAGTTTAATTAATACTCACAGCCATTTGGTTGCTATTGCCTCCATTTTAAATTTGCATTGATAGTGAGAATCTAGGTCACTAATGATGATATTCAAACCACAGCTAATAATGAGCTATTTTTATTCCTTTTGAGTACTAAAGATTAGCTTTTTCCTACAGGTTTTCCTTTTCATTTTGTCTGAGATGCACCAATTTAGAGAATCTACCCCAAATGTTCATATGGATTATTTGTGCCAGACCTGTGGTAGAGCCTTCCTAATTTGTATTCATCAAGTCTTGACTCTGATATAGATAATGTTTGAAACCACTCTGATGGTGAGCTCTTCTAAATTTAGCTGTACTAATCATGCTTGGATAATATTCACACAGGCCATCATATTCAGAACCTTTCTATCTTGATAGAGAAGATCACTGACATAGCTTTTAGGAACCCAGAATTCAGTGCTGCAGGAGTGGGACATTTAGTGGAGGTTAACAAATATATGTCTTCATTGAAGTCTGTATTTAATGGATAAAGAATTGGCTTTAGAGTCAGGAAGAACCAAATGCAATTCCTACCTCTTACAGAAGTATATGCCCTGATCAAATCACGTACCTTCTCTTAAGACTATGGATTGTGGAGAAGATGCAGACCTTCACTGAAAAGGGAAATTGCCTCATCTAGGAGTTTACTATACTAATATAACAAATTGAAACCCTATTCCTGCCCTAGCTATTATCCTTAAATGATATTTCACTACAATTTATATCAAATTTTTGCTACTAAAGAGCCATTCTTTCCTTGAAAAAAGTTCTAGTAATTATCTGCTTTTTCCCATTTCTACATATTTCCAGTATTGTACATTACTTCACCCTAATACCAGTCCCGTTATAAACTACTCCTTATGAGACTGCCATTTTAAGTTTTGGCATACTTTTAGTTAATCTGTAATATCGCTGTTCAAATCACCTTTCTAAGCTAACATGTTAAGTTTGCCACTGATCCTGCTCCCTCTATAGCCATTACATCAACTTTCCCATCATTCTGTCATTTCTCACTGTTGTTCGAAGCTGTGGTCTTACTTTCCATCATACTTTTGTTTTCTTTACTGAAATGTATATACTTTCACATCCTGCTTTCTTTTTCATTTGACCTTTTTCTTTCCTGAAACAACTCTTGTCTACTTCTCTCTCTCAAAACTTACCTTAAATTTTATTTTTCATGACTTCTTACCTCATTCAGGTAAAAATGAGTATGGATTTCCAATATGTAATAAATTCAACCAAGAAATCATTCAGGCTGTAAGTGTGGAGTAAAAGATCAAGGACATAAAGAACTTTTAATTTATAAAAAAGCTGTTTGTGAGAGTTTGTGTCATTTCTTTTAGAAAAGATACTCCATGATGGCACACACATATTTTTATTGTCCAATCTACCCAAATGTGTTCCATTCTGCCTTGTAATTTCTATTCCTTCAAAGATTATACTTTTTGAAAAAATTCTCTTAGAGATCTGGGATTTTCACACTCATGCAAAAAAAATGAGAATTTAAGATTCTAAGCCCAGAGATCCTGAATAATATTTTTGTAGCATAATAATAACAATAGTAACATTAACAGTATACATTTATATAATATTATATATCTTTATAGCTAACAAAGTACTTTATTCCAGCTTTGCTAGATAGAAAAGATGTTATTGTCTCCATTTTACTGATCAGGAAACAATTTCATATGGATGAAGTGACTTGCTTGAGGTCACCTAGTAAGTAGGTGAAAATAGGACTTATTTTACAGTAAATAAAAGCAAGAAAAAGGATTATAAAATACTTGCTGCATGCATGACATTGTTCCAGGGCCCAAGGCTACAAAGATGAATAAGACATCATGTTTTCCCTGAAGAGGCTGAGAGTCTAATGAGGGAGATCCATATGGATATAGAGATAAATATAAGAAATGGTAGAATACAATAAGATCAACAAAGGGCCATGAACTATGAAGAAGGAAAAGGTGTTTTCTTTGGGAAGGAGAATATCAGGAAAAGCTTAGGGGAGTGGTAATATTTGATTTGAAGGTTTCAGCAAATAGAGAAATGGACAGCCTTCACATATGCCCAGATCCTAAAGAGTTTGGGATGAGGGGAAGGAATAGCTAGCAGATCAGTTTGAGTAGAATATGGAGTGTGTAAGGATTGTTGCAAAAATAAATCTGGGAAAGGCAGTGATCCAGTGGAGAAAGTGCTGGGCCTGGAGTCAGGAAAATCTGAGCTCAAACCTAGCCTAAGGTACTTATTATTAGCTATATGGTTCTGACCAAGTCACTTAATCTCTCTTGCTTCAGTTTCTTCATCTGTAAAATGGGAATAATGACAATACCTACTTCCCAGATTTGCAATGAGGATCAAATGAGATAACAATTGTAAAGCACTTAGCACAATGGCTGACGCATAGTAAGCGCTATATAAATATCATCATCATCATCATCATCATCATCATCATCATCATCAACCAGTTTGTGAAAGATCCTAAGTTCTCAGGTTTAAAAATGTATGTGTGCATACACATATATATTGTAATATATATGTATATATATACATATATATATATATATCATACCAATAAATAGGTCAGACGTAGGCAGATTTTTTGACAGTTATATGATGGATGGAGTACAAAACTGAAAGACTGAGTGAAATGAAATCACTAGTCTATTCTATGGGTTCAGGAAAAAAGGTGAAGAGTGTGTGTGCATGGAGATATGACATGTAGAAGATATCATGGAAATAGAATCAACAGGACTTGGCAGCTGCTGAGATATGAAGTATATAATAAGGTTTTAAACATGAGGGGAAAAGGGATTTTCAAGGAAGGCACATTTTGAGGGAAGAAGATGACTTCTGTTTTGCGCATATTTTTGGCATGAGGTGCTAGAATAATGTGAAGGCAGAGATGCTCAACAGGCAGTTAGAATTGTGGGAATGGATCAGGCCTAGCTATATAAATTTGTCAGTCATCTGTTCAGGTGATAGCCAAAGCTCTGGGAATGGATGAGAGCATTGAAAGAACCAAGACCAGGGGAAAGGACCCAGGACAGAGCCTTGGGGAATAAACTACTCTCAGGTCCTAAGAGGAAGACAGTTGAACCCAGGAGACTGAGAAGGAAAAGTCAAATTGGGAAGAAAAGAACCAGAAGAGGGCAGTGTCACAAAAGTTCAGGGAAAAGAGGAAATCCAGAAGGATGCTGTTAGTCCATGGTGTAGTATTTTGCAGATGGGTCAAAAAAGATGAAGAATGAGAAAAGATTCTTGATTTGAGGATGAAAAAAAGCTTTTAGAAGCTTTGGAAATAACACTTTTCAGCAGTAGTGGATATAGAAGTTTTAAATGAGTGGGCAGTGAGGACAGGTACTACAATAGAATTATAGAAATTTTGTTGTGAAAAGAGAGGACAGATTTAGAATGACAGTTCAAGGGGGAGTATATAAGGAAATAAGCAGCAGAGGAGAGATTCATGCATCATGGTCTTGGCAGAGAGTCAAGGAGAAAGGTACAAGCAGAAGGGTTAACTAGGTTGGAGAATTCAGCCTTGGTGGGTTGATAGAGTTCTTCCCTCCAATGAGATTGAAGCAAAGTTGTATTGATTTGATGGCATTCTGCTTTCACAACATCTCTCCTCTCTCATAAGTCACTTTTTAATATGTCTATGCCATTTCAGCAGGACTGTTATAATATTGCCTTCTAATTGACCTTCTTATCCCAAATCTCTCCTCGGTCAATCCAACTTCAACTCAGCTGCTGAAGTGATTGTCTCAAAGCAAAAATCTGACCATGTCTCTCCTTTCTTCAGTTAACTTTCTTCCCTCTCCATTATTTTCAGGATCAAATATAAAGTAGTACAGTGTCATTAAAATCTCTTTGAAACCTGGCCCCTACATGCATTTCTAAACTTTCTAAGACTTCATCCCCTTCCACACCCTTTGTAATCCAGCAACATTGTCCTGGTTGCTTTTAGTCACAGATGATATTGTCTTCCAATTCTGTGTATTTGACCTTGTTATTCTCCAGGCTTGCAATGTTCTTTGCCCTTTCTTCTATCTCCTCGCTTTCTTGGCTTTCTTTAATACCCAATTCAAGGCTACCTTCTGCAAAAGGCCATTATTGGTTTCTCCCTATCCCCCTTCCCTTTGTGATTACTTTTCACTTACTATATACAGACATACACAATAATATATTTATATCATCAATATATGTATATCGTTTACATATGAACATATATGTGTGTATATACTATATATATATCTCTATATCTATATGTATATCTTCTTTTCCACCTCTGTCTCTGCCTCTGTTTCTCCTCTTCCTCTCCCTCCTTTCCTCCCTCCTATCTCTGTCTGTCTCTCTGTGTGAACGTCTCTCTCATACAAAGTTAATTTCATAATGTTTTTCTCATTAGATTGTAAGGTCCTTAAGAGCTGGAGCGGTATTGCTTTGCTTTTTTTTTTCTGTATCCTTAAGGGCTTAGCATTGAGAATGCTACATATTAAGTGCTTAATAAATAATACTGTGGACTTAGTGACATGAAAAGCTTTGAAGGTGTGCAGTCTTCCACTTTGGCATTCCTACCTAATCATAAGTTCCCCTCTAGATAACTGAGACTTCACTGTTTCCTTCTCCTGGCTCTAATAGGTGAATCTTTTGACTTACCTAGCCCAGGCCATCCAGCCATTTCCTGACATCTGCCCCTCATTCCATCTCAATATTCTCTATATCCATTCTCCCTTTCTAGAACTCTATTGTCTTCCTTTTTTTAGCATGTAAATTTTTTGAGGGAAGGGACTATCTTGTTTGTTTTTTTATGTTTGTCTAGCTAGGCACAATGCCTGGTACACATCTATCTATCTATCCTCTATTTTTCTATCCATCCATTTATCCATTTTTCTTTTTATTCTATGGCAGATGGCTTTAATTTCAATAAAATCAGTCATTATTTACATTTCCTTGCAAAATAGAGTTTGGGAATTAAAAAAAAGATTTTGGAACAGGTGCTATATGGAATGTGATCAGGAGGCATATCTGAATAAAAAGATTAGTGTGTATTAGAGAATACTCAGTTCAGATCAGCTAGCATAAATTGTATCCAACCTAGTCAGCATGGTTTTTATGACTCCCTCCAGTAGGTTTCTTAGTCTCAGAGGGTTGAGAATTAGGAAGGTGCAAGGGTGCAAACAGCAGGACAAAGCAATACAGGATTCTTTACATCCTTTGTGCAGAGATTTTTATTCATGAATAGAAATCATTTCCTCCTTGATTTTATGGCTCAGTTATTTTCGGTCATGTATTGCTTTGTGTCCTTACTTGGCAAAGGTACTTAAGTGGTTTGCCATTTCTTTTTCTAGCTTGTTTTACAGAAGAGGAAACTGAGGCAAACAGGGCACAGTGACTTGATCCGGATCACACATCTAGGAAGTGTCTGAGACCAGAATTAAATTCAGATGAGTCTTCCTGACTCCAGGCTGGATATTCTGTCCTGCACCACATATCTTTCTTGATACCACCAATCTCTTGATTCTTTCTGAGTTCAGTTTTATTGCCAATCACCATATTAGATCTTAATGTCTGTCAATATTCCACCTCAGCAGCTAGTTCCTATTACAGAATAATCTTGTTTTTAATTGTATATTTTGTACATATTCATGTGTTTTTATTTTATTTATTCCAATATAGTAGCATGTAGTAGGTATTTATCTTGAAATTATACTTTGTTATGGTTTCCCAATTATCCTCCAAATTAGTAACTAGATATATAGTCAGTGTAAAGTAGCAATAAATAGGAATTAAGAGTATAAAGGGGAATATAGAAGCCACTTATAGAAAATGCCTCCTAAATTAACTAAGGCACCATTATATGTTAAATTAGAAGCAGCCATTTAGATCCCTATTTAACTGTTCCAGTAATGGCCCCTCAATCAATAAGGTGCAGATAATCTCTGTATATAGTCAGAAAAAACAGAAAAATATTATGCTAATAAGGAATTATGCATAACTTTGAGATGAAATTGATATGTAAATGAACTAGCCCAAAGTGGGGCAAATAAAAGTTAAGCTGCCATTCTAAGCCCTATAAAAATTAAACTCCCAAAGCCTGCCCTTTAATCACTTCTCTACCTGCCATGGCTCTATGCTGTCCCAACTCCAATCTGTTGTTATATAAGTGACTCTATAAGCACCTCGCCCTTCCCTCTCTTCCCTGTGTTGCCTCTCTCCAATGCTTTTCATGCTCTATCACAAGTCATCTTTCTCTCTGCTCTCTGTACTCTATTCAAGTGTCATTGATACATCATTATTCCCTGCTTGCTGCCAGCATGAGCTTGGCCTTTGAGTATACAAAAATGGATCTTTTTACGGTCTCTTTTCTTAAATCATGAACTGATTACACCAGGATTAGGAATAATTATTCAAAGCCACACCTCTCAATATGCTAATGAGGCACCATAAATCTACTGGGAAAAAGAAAGGTAGACAAAGAGAGACCTCTCCTCAGGATTGAGTCATGATAGAACAAGGCTTAATAAATGTTGGTTGACTTAAGAATAGAGAACAATGTGGTGTTCAAATTATTGCCATAATTTTGGCATCAAAGGCAAATAAAAATGGGCCCCAGAACAGGACAATGAAATCTTTGGCTTGTATAATGACTTTAAAAAGTACATGTTAACATTATTTATGTTCTATATTTATTTTGTTAAGTATTTCTCAATTATATTTTAATCTACTTTGGGCATCATTGAAACCACATGTTTGAAACCTTGATTTACAGGTTCAAGACTCTAATAGAAGGAGAATAAACTGGAACAGGAATGGATTAAGGGACTAGATATTATATTTAAGGCAGAGGTCAATTTTAGCAGGAATGGAAGCAGTGAAAGAGGTGGAATGACAAGATTTTGTAGTTAGGGAGGAATTTTTAAGTTCTGATGGGAAGTGGAACACTTTTGTTTGATGGTGAAATAAAAGATAAGATTTCCCCAAGAGACTTTTGAGTGGAGTTGAAGATTATAGGAATTAAGGAGGCTGATAAAGTAAGAGATACCAAAAGCATGACTATTAAAATATCCAAGGATTACCATAGGATAATGGTGCAAATTAGGATGTTGAGTCAAATGAGAAAATCATTGAGACAAATATCTTGGAGTCTGGTAGAAGAGATAAGGATGTGGACAAGATGATAATCTGATGAGTGGACTTTGAAGAAGTTATTGAGTAAACACAGAAAAACAAGACCCCAGAAAGGTCAGAGAAAAACAAGAAGTATGCTGTCATGTAAGTTCTGGGACTTTCTTGGGAGTTCTGCTTCTCCTTGTTCACCTTATCCTATCACAAATCACGTTCTTCTAAACTACAACCTTGGATTACCATCACCATCCACTGACTTAGCTACTATTTAAATGCTGCTGAATGGAACTGGAGAAAATCAAGAAATTGTGCTGACGATGCACTACAAAATTATATTACATAATCTCAACTTGGCCCTTACTGTTTCAAAGCAATATTTTTATATCACCCTAGTCGATGACTATTTTACTCATCAAAAAAGACTTTTCATCCTTCCTCTAATTTATTATGCCTCTCCTCCCCACTCTCAGTTAAGAACTTTGTTTGCACTTTCCCTGCAGCCTTTGATACTGTAGATCACCCTCTTTTCTAGGTTTTTCTGACATTGCTCTCTCCTGATTCTGTTTTCCTGAATGCCTCTTCTTAATCTCCTTTATTGGATTGCCATCCAGATTATAGTTATTAATCATGGGTGTCTCCTAAGGCTCTATCCTAGGTGGTCTTCTCTTCTCCTTTCATGGTATTTCTTTGGGTGATTTCATCCATTCCTGTGGATTCACTTATTATCTCTATGCAGATTCTCATTCTTTCTTCTCCCCTCTAATGTCATACCTCCAACTTTCTACTGGACAATTTGAATTTCTCTTGTAAACATGTCAAATTTAACATGTTCAAAACTAAATGTATTATCTGTCCCCAAATCATCACTTCCTCTAAATTTTCTTATTACTGCCAAGGGTACTGCCATCCTCTCAGTCACCAAAGCTCAACACTTTAGTGCATCTTCAACTCCTCATTCTCTCTCACCTTTCATTTTCAATCTATCAAACCTTATTAAAAGTCCTGACTATTAAACCTTCACAGTATCTCTGCATTTATTCTTTCCTCTGATCTTGACACCATCCTGGTCCAGGCCTTTATTATCTCACTTCTGGACTACTGTAGTAGCCTACTGACTGTAGTCTTACTGCCTCAAGTCTCTCTATACTGTAACTCATTCTTTATTCAGTGACCAAAATGATTCCAAACCCAATAATCTCCTGCTTTCCCCAGTAACCCAGTTTATGCTATCTTGGATTTCTCTTTTCCAAACAACTGGTTTCCTTGCTTCTCCTCTTTCCTTCTTGTATCAGGACCATGGTGTTCCTGACATCCCTGGGCCTAGAACTGTATACATTTGGCTGCTTACCACAAAAGGTTGGTCTGTTTTGCAACAATGGGAGACTCATTTATGCAAACTGATTTTCCAATCTCTCCTTTCATAGAAATTTTATTTCACTGCTATATAAGTATATATTTTTCTTTGCTTATATAAGCTTTTTAAAAAACAGGTTTTCAAGCTTCTATTAAGGATTTTGGTATTTTATTTTTTCTTAATTTTGGGGAAACATTGAATATGTCATATAAGAAATAACCATGTTCATATTAATTTTTAGGTACTTAGGTCCATTGGGGTTATAAGAGTTCAAAGTAAATAATAACTGAGAAAGACTATTTGTTTTTACTCTATAGGTTGATTTTGAATTTTTTTCCCTGATTATTTGGCTGAGTAGAATAGATATTAAAATATCCTCTAATTTAGTTCAAGTTAGTTAACACCCCTTTTGCCCTCCATGAATTTAGGTCCCACAAGCAACACCAAAAATTGATAGGTACCCATGCATACATGCAGGAGTTTGTTTTATTCTTGAATTTGATACCAGGAATACCATGAGGTTTTTAAACACATGTGATTCCAATTTTATTTAAGCTTTATTTAGATTCTCTGGAGAAAAATAAAGAAACCCTTCCCCTAGCTTCCTTCCTTGCAACATTTATTAAGCAATGACAGGCTTCTAAGATGCTGTGCTGGGCAATTTGTTTCAAACCTGCAATCTTAGATTTTCATAGCAATAGCCTACACCTTTACCAAAACATGATATTTTTGTTTAGCTTTCTAACCCACACAGTATCTGTGGCCCCAGATGTCTCTCCTTTCCCCAAATCGCTAATCTTAGGCACCAAGAAGAAAAGAAGGGTCAAAATCAGTTCATCTAAGCTGGCATCCTTGTATTAAAATTTATCAGTGCTTCCTGTTTCCCCAGAGAGAATCTTGGGCCTAAGAGTCTCACTACCTGGGTATTACCCTACCATTATTTGCAGTGTAGTCTTCCATAATTTTCATCACTTTTCTGGGTCTCCATTTCCTCAAATTTTAAGATGTAGGGAAGGAAAAACTAAATTCCCTTCTAAGTTTATTATTCCACATTTTTGAGAGCTTACCAATAGAAAGCTGGTAAACAATCCCATCTTGATTCTGACTAGATAAAACCTGATTGGGAGATGATGGAACCTCATTTGAATTTGCCTAGTCTCTTCTTCCCATTTGTAAATGAGTATCTTGCCATAGATGAACCATATCATATTCCTAACAAAGTGATCACTTTGTAGGAAAGCCAGTTGTATGATTTACCTTTAGGTTCCTTAGCTAATGTTACAGATTTTTAGGTGCTTGATATTCTGTCAGTCCCATCACATTCTCCTAATCGTCCAGAATGAAACTTATGAGTCATCAATGTCCATCTCTCTTTCATCCTAAGCATTCCAGTCTTAGGCAATATCAACTCTAAAACTCTTCATGATCTCCAGTAGATTCCCATTGTTTGTAGGATTAAATCCAAAGTTTTCAGTTGTCCATCCAACCAAAGTTCAAGGTTCTATTCTACTTTTTTTAATCTATTCCCCCAATATTTACCTACATATATTTTCCTCTCCAACCAGATCAAGCTCTTCACTTATTTCTTAGCTCAGCCTACCTTGTTTTCCACTCCAACCTTTTGCTCATTTTGTTGAATTGGCTTAAGCTACCCTTCTCATTCTTCTCTGTCTATTTCAATCTTTTCTATATTTCAAGATTGATCTCGTGTACTACTACATCTTCTCCATGAGGTCTTCCTTGCCTACTCCAATTAAGACTGATCTTTTTCTGGTCTAACCCATTAGAACACTTATTATCTATAAGTAAAAGTTAATCATAACTGCTTCTTATATTTATTTAATTATTCCATAAGTGCATGCCTTGCCTTCTAAGCTAGACAATGAATTCCTAAAAGGTAAGAATTACATCTTAGTGCCTCTTATGACTAATCTGGTGTTACTTACATAATAGAAGCTTAATAAGTGTGTATCATACAGACATTAATCAAGTAGAACCAGGCAGTAGACAGGTTTCCTGAGGACTGCTGATTTGCATATTTTAAAATGGCCTTAGAGTATGACTTGTAGGTAAAGATATAATCAACAAAATAGTTCTCCAAGTTGATAAAGGATAGAATGTTAAGCCACACCTATGTAGGCAGTGCATGGGGAGAGCTCTGTTTACAGATTATTAGTAGTCATTGCAATCATTGATGTTGCCACTAGTTGTTGGATATCCTTTGCAATATCTTGTTCTAGATGTACAGAATATTTACAGGCATGGTCATTTTGCCAGATGTCAACTTAAACTTTTGCATACTTTCTCTAGTTATCATGACAAGGAGATTGAATATGAACAATTCTTTTAATTTTCCACTAAATTTGTTAGTAAGAGAATTTATCATAGAAATATTAGCTTTTTAGAGGATTTTAACATATCATTTTAGTTAATTAAAATAGAAGACTTTTATATACCTTTATAAAAGACTCTATATCTTTATAACACTAATGAGACCAATAATACTAAGATCACAAACTGTACTTTACAATGTTTTATCCCACGCTCAACAGGTTTTCTACCTTAGCAGAACAACTATATTATTGGTCATTCAATATGGAGTAAATCATTGTAATTTCTTTAAATTTGCTCCTAAATGTGGAGCATTGTTTGAGTTACCTGTTAAGCATGTTTGATTAATTTTATGCTAATGAAGCACAATATATCAGGTTTTATTACTAAAGTTACTAAGTAGAGACTTTGGACCAATTAGAAAATGAAAATAAAAATTCCAGGTCTAAGAACAAAGTATTTATGGAAATGTGTCCATGTTAGACACAGAATTAAGCCTGCTAAAGTTTTACAGTTGCCATGCTGTCTAATGTTTTTTGTTTAGTTTGTTTTGTTTTGGTTTGGAAAATACTCTCCCTCCCCCAAAACACATTGTTCTTAAATTTTATTAGACCTTGATTACTTAATTGAATACTTTGCACTTACTAGGTAAGTGTTAAAAATAAATATATTATATAGCAATACTCAAATTCATGCTTCTTTTTTCTCCCTTCCTGATTTCCTTTTTTCTCCTGCAGAGAGAATCACAGTGAAATTGAAAGGCGTAGGAGAAACAAGATGACCCAGTACATCACAGAGCTGTCGGACATGGTTCCTACATGCAGTGCCCTGGCTCGAAAACCAGATAAGTTAACCATTCTGCGCATGGCAGTCTCACACATGAAGTCCATGAGGGGTACAGGAAACAAATCTACTGATGGAGCCTATAAGCCTTCATTTTTAACAGAGCAGGTAACACTATGCCTCCCCCCTTTTGTAATTTTATTCTCTTTTCAAGCAATTTTCATATGTTGGAGCAAGAAAAAGAAAAAATGTTATTGACAATATTCCTGAGCCCTGTCCATAGTTATGGAGAAAGGGTGGGAGAGAAGCAATTAAGTGTATAGGAAGAAGACAATCCAGAGAAAAATATAAAAGAATAGGCAAGAGACAAGAAGAGAATTAGGTTGGAGTAATATAAAAAGCCAAGGAAGAAGAAAATTTAAGAAGATGAATTTCTCAATAGTTTCAAAGGTTATTGAAGAGTCATTAAGAATTAGAACTGAGAAAAGGTAATGGGATTTAACATTTAAGAAGTAACTAGTAACTTTCTGAAGACAAGTTACAGGGATCCAAGCCACATTAGAGGAGTTTATGGATATTATAGGTTTATAACATATATGAGTTATTGTACTTCATATAGGCATGGTATTTTTGTACTAGACATTTAACAATAAATGTTATCTATAAACATATTTATTCTTTACCTTGATCAATACAAGGTAAAAACAGTCTCTATGAACTGCTTATAGACAGAACCTTTGTGTATTCTGTATATAGTCTAGCATATTAGAGTATTCAATAAATAATGAACATTTGAATAAATATTTAAGGAGTAATTTGATTCTTTCTTGGCTAGCATTTTTAGTCTCTTCCTGTTGATTAGCTTTTGTAGTCAAACATACTCAGTCTCTACTCTTTTAAAAACAGCCACTACCACCACTTTCTGGAGAGTTTTATGTGTTTGTTGGTTTTTAGTTGTTTCAGTCATATATAAGAATTCACGATCCCTTTATAGAGTTTTATTGGCAAGAATACTGGAGCAGTTTCCCATTTTCTTCTCTAGCTCATTTTACAGATGAGGAAACTGAGGCAGACAGAGATTAAAGTGATCTGTTCAGGATCACACAACTAGTGAGTGCGTGAGGCTTGATTTGAACTCATATCTTCTTAACTCCAGTGCTCTATCCAGTTTGATACCTAGCTGCTTTCATGTGACTTTACTGTCTCTTTAATTGTTCAACTTATGTCTGAAAATTTTACTTCCAAATGTTTCAAAGTACACCATTTTCTCACTATCTAGAGTAATGGAAAGGACTTTGGATCAGGAAACAAAGTACTTGCTCCTTCTATCTTTTTTTGATACTTAACCAGGTGGCTTCTAACAAGTCACCTTTCCTTTTGGTACTTCAGTTTTCCCAACTGTAAAATAAGAAGGTTGGATTATTTTGTTCTTTCCAGTTCTCAATCTTATGTTTTTGTTCCCTTAGAATTTTATTAATACTACCAGACTCCTCAAACTAATTTAATGATCCATAGACACAATCAAACTGTAGTTACTTAATGAAGAGTTTAAATTCTTATTGATGGGGAAAACTGTGATCTATATCTTTCGCATGTCGAATTTAAAATGAAGATGGTTGCCAGGTGGAGAAATGTCAATAGGCAGTTGAAAATGGAATATTTTGATGAAAGACTGAGGCTAGAATTGAATGAAATTTTGTCTTATGGGAACATAGGACACTGGACTAGGACATGGGAAATCTGGTTTTGAGTCCTTTTTTATGTGCCTGATTAAGTGACTTTCGGTATATCACTTAAATAAACACCCTACCTTTCTGCTTCCTTTATCTATAATATCAGACATATTCATAATAGATTGTTTCTGGTATCTTATTTTAGCTTTAAAAAATTCACTATTCTATTGTCCTTTTGAACTATTTATTTAAATGTTTATTGTTAAAGATCTTTTCCAATATTTGTGTTTCAAAACTAAACTCAGAGAGATTAATTGACCAAATTCATAGGACATAGACTTGCCTAAAGCCATAAAATTAGTCTGTGATGGTGCTGGTTGGGCTCAGATTTTCTGACTTCAACTATTTCATCTCTATGACCATGGTTGGATATAGGCTTTGGGAACCATATATGATACAGTAAAGATACAAGAATTTGGATGGGCTAGAATGTGAGACTAAATCTAATAAAATGAAACTTAATAAAGCAAAATTTAACATCTTATTCTCAGGCTCAAAGAATCATCTTTATAAGTGTAAGATAAGGGAAGTATGGTTGGGTATCAATTTTTTTTTCTGAGACAATTGGGGTTAAGTGACTTGCCCAGAGTCACTTAGCTAGGAAGTGTTAGGTATCTGAGGTCAGATTTGAATGCAGGTCCTCCTGACTTCAGGGCTGGTACTCTATCCACTGCACTACTTAGCTGCCCCCTTAATTTGTTTTTAAAAAGATCTTGATACTGCAGTGGACTGTGTAGTCAACACAATGTGAATCAACAGTGTGAACTAAAAAAGCTAATTAAGAGAGGAATTATGCTCAGGATTTGGGAAGTGATAATCCCTCTTATAAAAAATGGGATATTGTGTTCAGTTTTGGGCACCTATTTCAGAAAGGATATTGATACCCTGGACAGTGGGTATGTCTATATGTGTAGGTGTCTTTGAGAATGAAGGACAGTCAACATGTATACATATATACACATATCTATAGGCATACACATATATTGCATACATATTAAACATTTATATATGTATTTCATATTATATTATGTTAATTTATATTTTGTTGTGCTATGTTACCTTTATATTATATATTAATGCTAGCATTTTAATATCACTTTAAGTCTGAAAAGTACTTTACCAATATTATCTCATTTTTATCCTCACAATAACCCTGGAAAATAAACATTATTATTCTCATTTTACATTTGAAGAAACTGAAGTACGTAGAGGTTAAATGATTTGTTCAGGATCACATAGCTAAATAAGTGTCTGAGGCTGGATTTGAACTCTAATCTCCCTGACTCTATCCAGCATTCTACGGTGTGCTACCTGACTGCCAATATGAGAATTTGTTAAAGGAATTCCTTTTAGTTTTCTTGTTTTGTTTGGGGTTTTTTGTTTCTTAGTTGGAGGAAAAAAAACATAAAAGGGATGTGATTGCATTCAAGTATTTGAAAGGCTGGTTCATGAAAAAGGGATTAGATTTATTTTATTTGACTTCACAGAATAGATTTAAGCACAATTTAGGTTAATTTAGGTTTTATGTAAGGAAAAATTTCCTCACAATTGGATCTGTCTAGAAGTAGAATGGACTGCCAAAGGAAGTAATGGGTTCCCCCTTATTAAAGACCTTCAAGCAATGGCTAAATGACTGTTTGTCAGGCTTGTTGTATTCTTTGTCTAAACTGAACTAGTATAAATTGAACTAGGTAGCCTCTGAAATAAGAATCTAAAGCTTGTACCTATGAGAGGATTATTTGAAATCTGAATATGGTCTCAAATGAATATAGAATCTGAAATAGTGTGAAATGTTCTTTGATTAATTGTTGAGTCTAGTAAGAGATATAAAAAGTAATGATAAAATGAACCCTTTTCCTTTTTAAAAAGCTTATAAAAAACCTCCCTTTTATGGAAGATTTCATGGTGCTCCAGCTTTAAATATGTTTCCCTATGAGGCTTGCAGCTACACCAGACATGCAAGTCTCTGACCTCTATTCCTTGAATAACTAATTTATTTAAGCAGGCAGTTCCTCAAAAGAACATTCAAAATCTTTGTTGCCTCTTCTAATATCAATTGGCCTGTCTTTGTTTCTGCCTTAGATGCAAGATGTAAAATATAGCCAGATGTCTTATTTGTTAAAATAATGACTCTCCTTCAGTAGTAACATTGTTTGAATTCATACTGCATATTCCTACTGATCTGGAACCAAATACCATATTTTACATAATTATAACTTCAATTAGTGCAAATTTGAATTCATGCTCTCACTTCACAGTGATCCATTAGTCTCACTAACCTGGACCGGGCAGAAAATCTGTAAGCAATACAGTAGTAACCAAATAAATACATTTTAAATTAAATCGATAATCTGGTGACTTTGAAATCCTTAATCACATTCCTGATATAATATCTATCAACATATAGAAAAACTAGTAAGGTTCATTTGCACCTATGTTGTCTGAACTTCTTAAACCAAGTAACAGTAACTTCCTTACCTTGCATTAGGAAGGAAGCTGCATCTCATTCCTCTGCTGTTTAGACAGTATAAATTGATTTCATTGGAATTGATTTAGTGCCATTCAACCCTCCCTAAAATGATGTGTAGCATTCTACAGCTAATTGATTCCACACAGCTTCCTGCTTTCAGCTAAAAATAGCTCTGCTACTAAAACCTAAGAGGCATTTTAGGGTATGTGTTCCATTTCTCCAGGTTTTATCTACATGAAGTGGTGATAGGAGCTCTAGACTAAAAAATCAGAAAAGTCAGTAGTCTTGGCTTTTCTGCCTGCCTGCTGAGTGAGCTAGGAGTGACCTTCCCAGTCCTTCAATTTTTCAAACATAAATTGGCAGCCATAATATGACATAGCACTCTTATGAAAATCAGATGAATCTTAAAATGGCAGCTCTGAAAGAAAACTTTGAGGTCATTGAATCCAGTCAGTCCCCTCATTTTATTACCCAGAGAACAGACCAAGGAGGTGACTCATCCCAGTCTATATAATGAATTAGTGGCAAAGCCAAGATTGGAAACTTAGGATCCGTAATTAGAACTGGAAATGATCTGAAAGATCATCATGTCCAGGCATATCATTGTCAGGTAAGAGGCACCCAAGTCCTGACTCCAAATCCTTCTCTTTACCCATTCTGCTGCACTGCCTTCAATGGCAGAAAAGGCTCTTCATTCTCAGTATGGCATCCCATCTGCTATAGCATAGAGATGATAAGTGTGAATAGGAATCTTGGGAAATAAAAAAAAAAAACCACAATCACAAGGGATTGTTTTAAAATTATTATTGTTGTATTATTGGACAAAGATTCAGCCTCAGAAGGCCAGGAAGAGAATACAAAATGAAGGTGTAAACCATAGTGAGAAACAGCATGGCCAACAGTTGGCAGGTGGATGTGCATATGGGCCTTCCTTCTTCGTTTGCTCTTGGCATATGCTGTTCTTGCAACACTGATACCATTTGAATATTCGCTAAAAACAATGTTGCTTTTATGAACAGAATTAATACTAGCAGCAAACCTGTAACAAGCATGTGAGTCTACTCCATATCAGTCAATCAATGATGTGTCAATAAGCATTTATTGACATTTATTATTATATGTGTGAAGCACTGTGATAAGCTGTGTCCTGAGTTTCTAAGGTAATTTTGCCAAAAAAGGAGTTGGGACAGGGGGAACAAATCACCTGTCTTCTTTTCTAAATAAATTGAGCAGTGTATGCATTCTAAGTCATCCATTTAGGCATATTCCCACAGGTGAAGTGGCCATAATATAATCACCAATGAGACAGTGAGAAAAATGAACTTGTATTTGTGTTTGCTTTTTTGAGTTTCCTAATTGTAATCTCTTCTTTCAAGGAACTAAAACATCTCATTCTCGAGGCTGCTGATGGATTTCTGTTTGTAGTTGCTGCTGAAACTGGGAGAGTTATCTATGTGTCTGATTCAGTCACACCAGTTCTGAACCAACCCCAGTCTGAGTGGTTCGGTAGCACCCTCTATGAACAGGTTCATCCAGATGATGTGGAAAAACTGAGGGAACAGCTATGCACATCTGAAAACTCAATGACAGGTCAGTGATCTCTATGGTGTTTTTAAAAAATAGAATTCCCTCTATATGAGGTTTATTTTTATCATTTAGAATTAGTTACAAGAAAGGACAGAGTAATTCAAAGCTGCTTTTAGATTAAGGGCTGATTTAGATTGAATGACTGCCATGATTTGAGTTTGTGAATGACATATTTAAAAAATTGCTTTCCCATTCTTCACTTTCCAGGAGTTTTTTTTTCAGAACACAGATATCATTTGATGGTAGAATTGTAATAATAGCTACATAATATGAAATTAAATAGTTTTCGGATTCAGATTAAGATGGGACCTTAAAAATAATGGTATCGAAACCTTTCATTTTGCAGTTGAGCAGACTGAGACACAGAGAAGTTAAGTGACTTATCCATAGTCATGTGGGTAGTAAATTTGTAGAATTCAAACTCAGTCCTTCCTAATCCCATGTCAAGTGATTTATTAACTGGATACCTTTTTATGCAGTTATATTTTATCATATTTAACATATATGGACCAGTGGTTATCAAATTGTGGTTCAGAGAATCCTGGGGATTTATGAAGGGGATTTGAGAAGGTTTGGAAATTCAAAATTAGTTTTTATTTCCAGTATGGTAAAATTTTACAAATGTAATCCATGTAAACAAAAGCTCTTTGGACAGAGACTCTATAATTTTAATAGTGCAAAAGAATACTGAAAACAAAAGTTTGAGAACCATTGATGTAGATCACAATAATGCCATTTCAGGACTTAGTTTCAGGAATGTATAAAAATAGAGCCCCATAGTAAATATTAAATAGTAAAATAATAACATTATATGTCATGCTTCTTAAGGAAAGAAACAGGTATGAATAATTGATACATTTCTCATTGAACTTTAATTGTTGTTGTTATAACTTATCTTATTCTGGTCATACACCAAAACCAAAAGTTAGAGAATCATTTCCATGGTTCATTCCCCTCTTTCAAAGATTGCTTCTGAAGCAATTTCCAATAGATTATGTGAAAGCATCTCTTTCCTCTTTTTTGTGAAATAGTCAAAGGTAAAGAGAATGGTTCTGTCTCTTGGGAATTTTTTTTTTTTATTAATTGGAAAATTTCTCTTCCAGCTTTTTCTGACTTTTTTTTTCTGAAAAGCTACTTGTATTGTCACTCTGTCTTCTAATCAACACTTCATTTGTGAATAGTGATTTTCTGGTCTTCATTTGAGGTGTGTTCCTAGCACCTAACTTAGAAAAAATTGTTAGTTACTCAGAAATAATGTTAAAAGAGCTAATATTCCAAATGGAAGTAGAGGGAGATTCGGTTAAACACATTTTTTCAAGTGTTTTTATGAAAGTGGTTTAAGAGCAAGCTGACTTACTATGTAACAAAGAGAAAATATAAGTAATATCATATTTATTTATCCTTTTCTTCTAGATTCTGACTGCCATTAAAATATTTATTTTGTCCTATTCTGTGCCAATGTCTAATTTTTCATTTTGACAAAGATGTCTGTGTTGCACTTGTTTTTTCATTTCAAGCACTTATCTTGTAGTGTGATCCTACTTTAGAACTATTTCTCCTCAGGTAAACAGAATTGGAGAGTTGAGACAATATTTTGGCTTATTTTAGCCAAAAAAAAATGCTCAACTACTAAAGAACAAAAGGGACTTTTTCCAATTGAATGTTTCCATTGCTAATCAGGAGGTCATTTCCCTTTATGTCACAGACTTACAGGTGTTTTTCTTATTTTCCTCATATAGCAAGAATAATTATTAAATATTGCTTTAAGGTTTTGCAAATAACTTTACATATATGATCTCATTTTATCTTCCACAATAACCTTGTGCAGTAAGTGCTGTTTGTATTATCTCAATTTTATAGATAAGAAATTGAGGCTTAGAGAAATTTAAATGATTTGTGTTTGAAGAAGAATTAGAACTCAAGTTCTCCTGACTTCAAATTCAGTACTCTATCCATTATACCATACTGCCTTTAAAAAATAACTAATAATTATAGATAACAAATGCATTTGTAATGTAATTATGTTAGATTATAATAATTGCAGATGGCATTTGTATATCACTTTGTAATTTACAAAGTATTTTATAATAGTTGCTATCTTACCCTCATATTCCATCATAGTTAGAAAGAAAATCTTTCTTCATCTCATTTTGATACCCTCTAAAATGGTCTCCTATTAAAATATGAATAATATTAATAATATACATATGTAGGTATATATACTTATATTTTACATATATAGCCATTTTAACTGAGTCTTGACTCATATATGTATATCCTCACCTGAAAAAGTCTTGGTCAACCTTAATAGAAGTGGTTGAACGTGAGGGTCATATCCTACCTCTAGAGAGTAAAATGGATCAGAATCATCATAGTGGATTATTTTCTTAGATCTTTTCCCCTAAATATTTGGATTCCTTAAGTGACATTTGTATTGTAAATACTCATTTTCTTAGACAAATATTCATTAAATATTTACTACCAAAAATATAGTATTATGCCAAAGAATATGTTTATATATATATATATGTGTGTGTATGTATATGTATATGTATATGTATATGTATATGTATATATATGTATGCATATGTGTATAGTATAGAAATTTCCCAGTAGATGAGTGACTAAGTGATACAAAGTAAATGGATTTCAAAAGAATTGCAAACCATTAACAATAATATGAAAGAATGTTCCAAATCACTAATAATAGATGAAAATCAAAACAACCCAGAGTTTTTACTTCATCCCAGAAAACTGACAAAGAAGAAAAATGATGGGCAGGCTTGTGTTGGAAAACTTGTGAAAAAATAGGCACATTAGCATATTGTACATAGATCTGTGACTAAGTATGATGAATGTTATTTGGAATTATACAAAAACAGTAACTAAAATGACTATACCTTTTAACTAGTGATTCTACTCCCTGATTTATACTTCAGGGATGTCATTGATAAGAAAAAATTCCCCTATTTGCAAAAATATTTATGAGTATTTGATAATAGATGATTTGAAACAAAGTCAATGCTTATTGAAGGATAATAGAAGAATAAACTGTAGTACACAAACATAATGGAATATTTTTGATATATGTAGACAAATGTTGAAAGATTTATATGATCTGATACATAGTGTAATAAACATTGCCAATAAAACAATATACACAATGACAACATAAAGGGAAAAAGTACAGAACAATCAAAAATAAATATTGCAAAATTACAAAAAACAAACTTGTTCTCTGAAGAAGAAATATGTGAAGGCCTCCCTATTCCTCTGAAGAGGTGGGAGGGTCAGAATTTTTTATGTATTGATCAATCAATTTTAATGATTTGTTTTGATTTCTTTTTTCTTTAAAGATATTATTTGTTATATTTGAATGGCTTGTTAAGGGGAAAGAAATAAATTTTGTAGGCCATCTCTAGTCGTTGACATAATACCCAAGGGGCACCTGGTGTAGAGTAATAAGACTATAATAATTAAATTTTTTTGCTGTTTTTCTCTGGCACTTTTATTATTATTATTATTTTTTTATTCATTTTTCCAAATTATCCCCTCCCTCCCTCCACTCCCTCCCCCCGATGGCAGGTAATCCCATACATTTTACATGTGTTACAATATAACCTAGATACAATATATGTGTGTAAATACCTTTTTCTTGTTGCACATTAATTATTAGCTTCCGAAGGTATAAGTAACCTGGGTAGATAGACAGTAGTGGCACTTTTATTATATACTTTCATGGACAACATCATTTGGGAAATATGTATCATTAACTCATCTTTCCCTGATTATTGTCAACCAATATTCACTGGATATAATCCATAGCAATTATTTGAATAGATAAAGGGTCCTAATTGTGATATGATATATCATAATGACAATAATTACAAAGCTGAAAGGTATTTTGTTGTTGTTCAGTAGTTTTATTAACATCTGATTCTTCATGACCTCATCTGAGTTTTCTTTGTAAAGATATAGGATTGGTTTGCCATTTCCTTCTTCAGCTTATTTTACAGAGGAGGAACTAAAACAAACAGGATTAAGTGATTTGTCCAGGGTCACCCAGCTAATAAGGTGGGAGGCCTGATTTGAACTCAAGAAGATGAATTTTACTGATTTCAGATCCTGTACTGCCTATCTACCCATAAGATATTTTAGAGGTCATCTAATCCAACTCCTTTATTATATATAATATATACATAATAAAAGTCCATATTCTTTGGGTGATTTGTCTAAGGTCAAATAGCTATTTAGGAACAATATCAGGATTAGAGCGTTAGCTCTTTTATGTCAAATTCACCAGTTAGTTATATTAGCAAAATGAAGCTCCTATAATACTATATGGAAGTATTTTGTGATTAGATTTCCTGTTGCTCACTCTAATTATTTATTATTCCAAGGTCAATGCTTTTTAAAAATTATATCATGCTATCTCCATATATTAATAATTATAAAATATAGTTATGATGGATAAAGTCTCATGATAGAAAACCTCTTTGAAAGAAAATCCAAAGGGTTACATGTACAAAATTGTATTTGGTTCTAGGCTTTACTCTTTAAGGAAGACATTAATAATAAACTGAAGAGCAGAGATGTCAAATTCACAGCTCAGGCTGAAAAAACTGTATTGAAAAATATGATTGGTTAACATTTGACAAATTATGTAAAAATACATGCAGCATAGGTAGATTTTCTTAGTAAATATGCAGCTCCCAAGGAGCTGTTTCTGAGTTTTACACTACTGCTATAGAGCATTTGGAAGAATAGCCAGGATATTAGAGGGCCTTACATGGATGGCATATGGATTTAATATTTAATTTGACTGTACTTCAATAACTGGAGAGTGGATGAAGAATCCCCACTTTAGCAGAATCCAAAATATTTTGACATAGGGTTGAATACCAGTGTATTTGTTAAATAATAAATGTGAGATTTAATTGAAGAAACTAGCATTGTTTAGCTTATAGAAGAGAAGACATATAGATGCCTTGATATTTCTCTTCAGAAATTTGAAGGATTGTCATAGGGAAGTTGCAGTAGATTTGTTTGTCCAAAAGAAAAGAACTAGGAAATACCAATAGAAATTACAAAGAGGCAAATTTAAGCTTTATATCACCCAAAACTCTTTAACCATTGGAGCTGTCCAAATGTTGAATGGATTGCCTTGGGAAAGGGTAGCTATCCCTCACTTGAGGGCTTCAAGAATAGCCTAATTGGGTATGATTTGAATTAAATGACAGCTGTTGTCTATTCCTACTAAATTTCTTTGATTCTGTCAATATAGCAGCACATTGCTTACTAATGAGCAGCATTCCATTCCTGAAAATTGATAAGATGATTGTATATTTGGAAATATACAAAAAATGTACATTTAACTGGAGAAAGATATTCATATCTATTTCATTATTATCATAATTTATTTCCCTTTCCCTTTTTGTTTAGTGGTACCCATTTATCATTAAGATCCGTGGCCTCTAAAAAGATGTCTTTTCCTTGCCATCAGTAGTATCCATGGAATTTTGAAAAAGAATACTTTGGTGAAACCCCTACTGTGAGATCTGCTGAGAAAACAGACTAGTGAATGCTAGGCAGTATAAGATTATATATCTAAGTAAGTGGTACAAGACATGTAGTTTTCTAGGCATTCTATATGCTTTCTTATTTATAAAATAGACAAGGTTAAATTCTAGTCATTTTTAATTTCAGGGGAAAAAATTAAGGGATTTCAAAAGCAAAGGGCTACTTATAGCTATAATGGCACAAGGTGGCTCTGTAATATAAACAATTTGTAAAGGATATTTAGGGAAGCTCTTTACCAGATTTTTTTCCCTCTTTCATCATGGTTTTTCCTTTTCCTTTTATTAAAATATGCAAATACAGTATAGCAAAGAGAAACCTATCTCAGAATCAGAAGAACTAAAGCTATCCTATGTAAATGCCTTCAACACATACATTGATATTTAACCCTATGTCAGAATATTCCAGATTCTGCCAAAGTGGGATCCCACACCCTCTCTCCAGATGTTCATGCAGAATCAAATTAAATATTACCAGTGAAAACAGCAGCAACATAAATGCTGGCAAGATTAAAATGGGAAAGCATATGGATTCCAGTAAAGACTACATGACAACAAGATGCCCCTGGTACTGTCATCTTTTCAATAAAACAGTATCCTTTGTATTGTTGAGACAAGCATCAATCAGCTTAACAAAAACTCAATTTCTCTACTATATCTGACTAGCCAATCAAGGTAGACCAG
Source organism: Sminthopsis crassicaudata (assembly GCF_048593235.1). Lineage (NCBI taxonomy): Eukaryota > Metazoa > Chordata > Mammalia > Dasyuromorphia > Dasyuridae > Sminthopsis > Sminthopsis crassicaudata. The sequence continues at coordinate 570,193,629 of NC_133618.1, forward strand.
CCAAATCAAACTTGTTATTGGACTGAGTTTTAATTATTCAGCAATTTTATTATGTAAGAAAAAGGACAATATGTTAGGTTCTTAAGTGGGAGAGAGAAAAGGGTGAAAAGTTTAAATAACTCTTGGTCTTTGACCTCTTAAAGATTACAATTTTATATTTAGAATAATAAATAATGACTTAGAAAAGGTCAAACAGTCAAAATTCTCAATACCAAAGAGTTTCAGAATTCTTATTTACACAATTCATATGCATGATCGTGTTATGATTGGCAGTCGTGATCTCCCTGTGAGTCGTGAGGCCAAAGTACAGAGATGCTTTTAGCATTGAATCAGAGTCTTTGACAGAGACAAATTCCAGTCTCTGATAACAATTAAGAGTAGGAAACTGGTGAGAAATTTTAAGCTGACTTGCAGTTCTGCTCATTTAAATTTTAACAGGCCAAAGATGGTGTAATACACTGATTTGATTTTCCTCCTACACATATGTAAGAGAAAACCAAAAGGGATCTCTGGATAGTTGTTGTTGCTGCTACATTTTTCAGAATAGTTACAAAAAACCCTTTACATTTGTATAAACCTTGCAGTTAAGTACTTTTACATGCATTTATCTCACCCAATTTTCATAATAACCCTATGAATTATTACAGGCCTATCATTTCATACACATCTCTATCCTAAATGTTTTTTTAAGTCAAATGAGGAAATATGGGCTTAGAGAGATTAATGAACTTTCTCAAGATCAAATAACTGGTAGATGAAAGAGACAGAATTTGTATCCAAGTCTTCTTACTTCTAAGTCACTGAACCCTTAATGATCTACTAGACCTATAAGGTCTAAGTACATTTACAACTAGTAAATGTCTAAGGCTGGATTTGAACTCAAGTCCTCCTGACTTCAGAGCCAGTGCTCTATCCACTGTGCTACCTAGTTGCCCTGGTTGGATTATTTTATCAAATTCTGGAAAGTGGTATTTAGTAATACTTATCATAATGCCTTTTTTGGGAATATTATTTTTCTTTGAGAGCTCATCTATTTTCTTATTGTCAACTGTCTTTAATATTGATGACTCTGAAATCCATATCTTCATATTTTGCCTCTTATCTAAGATCCACCTCAATATTTTTCACTCCTGACATTTCAATGTACTTACCCAAAATTGACTCATCACCTACCATTCTATTTTCCATTTTCCTCTCTTTCCCTTCACAAAGTTTCACCTTCCTGTTCTTAAATGCCTTCCATCATTTTCTTTACTTATCTAAATCCTGTTCATACTTTGAGACACAGCCCAAACTCCAGCTCTATGAAGCTTTTTGTGATTGCTTCAGTCTAACATATTTTCTTCTTCTGCAAATTACTTATCCTCTGTATTTCTAAACTGGCATTTAATTACAGACTATCTTGAAAAATTATCTAACTTTGTTGTGTTAACATTTTCTTATCATAGCATCCCAGATTGTTTTTTTGATCATTCAGGAAATATTTCAAGTACCTGCTATATGCAGAAAAATACCATTACGTGAGATACAGGAGCAGGGGGAGGATGAAAATTTAGTCTTGTTTCCTGCAGCTTGATATAAGACTGCTTGAGGATAGGCATTACATCTTTTATTTCTTGTGTCATACAGCCTCTAACATATTGCTGAACACAGAATAATTGCTTTCTTCATAAATAATTTTTTGCTTAATTAAATTGCATAATAGTGTTCTTGTTAATAGATTTCTCTTTTTTAACATGTTGTCTATAGGGAATTAAAAAATCCTACTTTTTTATTGAGTTTTAAATTTTAACATTACTTGTCTTTTGTTTTGTTTGGTAAGCAGAGCAAGTGAGATTGAATAGCACTCTTGTTCCTGAAACAGTTAGATTGGGTACCATAGTTTTTATGTAATCATTGATTTTGCAGCAGGGAATCCAGTCAAGAATTTCTGACTTGAATGACTGATTTTAAAATTAAACTGAAATAACAATTGCATCTGAAGATTAAAACTTGCATCGACCGCCTTTTGTTTGTTGTTCATTTGTTTCAACACTTTGTGATCCCAATTGGGGTTTTCTTGACAAACATACTGGAGTAGTTTGGCATTTCTTTTTTCCAACTTAATTTACAGTTATAGAAACTGAGGCAAAGAGAGACAAGTATCTTGCCCAGAATCACCTAGCTAGTAAGTATCTGAAGCCAGATTTGAACTCAGGAAAAATGATTCTGGATCCTTTATGCACTACATTACTCATCTGCCTGATCAACTGGCAGTCCTTCTTTAGATCATGCAAACCAACAAAGCTCTTCTGCATTCCTGAATTTCCCTAGCTCTAATCAAGAAATTTATGTTTCCTTTTTAACTTAGTTTGCTTTATTCATAGATTAAAGTGTTCTAGATTATTTTCTTTCTTTATTTCACTTTATCACATGCAATATAAATAGGTTGGATTTGGAATCTCAATAGAAGATTATACCTAGAAAATAGTAGAATTCTGTTCAATGAAATACATGAAGTATACTACTTGAAATTAAGCTGCTAAACTTTTGAAGGCAATCCTCAATGCTTACCATAAAATTATGATATTATACTTTAAAGCAGAAAGTTGTACAAAAGCCTTATGGCCAGAGCAACTGCATTGGGGGTACTTTGGCTAGAACAGAGGGTAACTCAGGCAATACTTTTATAGGTGCCTTATGGACATTGTGAAAAATCACTTCATGTACAAAAAATTGGAAAATGAGTATATGCCTATCAATTAGGGAATGGCTGAATAAGCTGTGGTATATAAAGGTAATGGAATTTTATTGCTTTATAAAATGATGAACAAGCTGATTTTAGAAAGGCCTGGAAAGATTTACATGAGATTTACATGAACTGATGCTGAGCAAAACAAGCAGAATTAGGAATATATTGTACACAACAATAGCAAGAATGTGCAATGATCACCTATAAAAAACTTGATTCTTCTCAGTGGTTCAGTGATCCAAGGCAATCCCAATAGACTTTGGACAAAAAAAATGCCATCTGCATCTAGAAAAAGAACTATAGAAATGGAATGTAAATCAACACATGCTATGTTCACTTCTTTTTTTCTGTTTTTTTTCCTCTCCCATGGTTTTTCCCTTTTGTTCTGATTTTTCTTGCCCAACATGATTCGTAAAGCAATATATATTAAAATAAATAAATTAAAAAGAGAAAAAGCAAATTAAAGTTAAAAAAACAAAATTAAAGTAAAAACAAAAAAGAAAGAAAGAAAAATCACCTCATGTTAGCTCTTTTGATACCTTACATGGTTCCAGTATGCAAGTTGTTAACTATTATTTTTTATTTGATTTACCAATGACTTTTAAGTCATAGTATGTAGAAAGTATAATTGATTTGTAATCTTTCCCTCTATTGTTTATTACCTGAGGGACCTTGGAACTTCAATTTACTCCTTTGGGCAAAAGATCTCCTTCTATATAAAATGAGAAGATTATTGAAGATCTAAACAGTCCAAATCAGTCACTTAATCAAGAGACATTTAAAAGCACTTACTATTTGCCAGAAATTGTCATAAACACAAAAGATTCAAAAAGAGGAAAAATAATAGAACATTCCAAAAAGAGAAACAACATGTAATCAGGAGAACTATATAAAATAGAGTAGATAGAAAGTTAGAGGAGGAAGTTGTAGATCCTGGAGAGATTGAGAAAGGCCTCTTTCTAAAGGTAACACTTAAGTCTCCTCTTGAGCCAAGTATTCTAAGTATTCTAAGAGATGGTGGTGAGGAGAGTACATTCCAGGCATGGAAGTATCCAATACAAAGACATGGAGCTAGGAAAGCTATGATCTTTTGAGTTTACTATGAATCCTGTTATTGAATAGTAGAGAAACTAGAGTGTGTCTCAGAATCAGATAGGAAGCATTTATTAAGTACTTACTATATTCCAAGTATGAATACAAAGAATAAAGTAATTCTGAATTAAAGTGATTTAATAATGCCTACAATTTGGAATTGTGTGTATTACCAGATTTAAAAAAAAAGAAAAAAGATAAGGGCAGCTAGGTGGGGCAGTGGATAGAGCACAGCTCTGAAGTCAGCAGGACCTGAGTTCAAATCTAGCCTCAGACACTTAACACTTACCAGCTGTGTGAGACCCTGGGCAAGTCACTTAACCCCAATTGCCCCAGCAAAAAAATACAAACTAAAAAAATTATAACAGTCAAAACTTTGGCTTCCTATAGCACTTGGCAAAAGAAGATTTTAAAAGAACCCCATTGTTGACTAAGAATGCTCATAAATTATTTTCTTGGAAGAAGATTTAGTAGAGATAGTCACCCTGATGTTCAGTGATACATAAAATTCAGATATTGTACCATTAATTCTGGAGAAGATTGGTTTCTAAAATGTTGGTACATAGAGTACTAGACATAGAGTCAAGAAAGCCTGAGTTCAAATACTACCTTAGATACTCTTGGAAAAGTGAGTGTTTCAGAGGGTGGCAATCAACTCTGATTGGTTGATAATTAATGATAAATGAACTTATTCTACTGAGGGGCTAGGAGAGTGACATTGAACCACTTTTCAAAAAATAACTATTTAAAATATTGATTCCAGAAAATAAAATCTTGAGCATTCTAATAAATAATTTCCTAACAACATTAAGTAATCTAGATAAATAGAGTAAATTACATTTCTTAGTTAACCAGCACCCACTCTGTTTCAAGCATTGTGTTAAACAGGGGATACAAAAAGAGGCAAAAGACAGTCCCTGTTCTCAAGAAGTTTACAATCTAACGGGAGATTATTTTTAAGAGCCAATTTTGCAATATTACTATTCTGCTGATTTTGTTAAAATCATTTTTACAAAATGTTGTTTATTGCTTTAAATAGTAATAGTGTGTTTTAATGAAAGAAAAAGACATCTATTTGACTTAGGCATTTTGGAAAGCTGCCCAATTATACAGTAACGCTTAAGTGACAGATAATTGCATTTTTAAATTGGTTTACAGAAGGTGCTTGGAATGTGCATATCAAATGGAATTTAAATTGCAATCATCTTACTAACCTTCCTGCTGATTTTTCTCACTAGAAGTTTTAGCCTTCTTAGATCTGTTATCCCAGATGTTTGCTGGAGCCAGTTCCTTTTCATTCTTAAATATTTACACAACTTGCTTTTGTTTTGCTTTACTGCATACAAAGCATGCTAACATTGTCATTCCATTTATGTTTTTCTCTCATATTTTAGATCTAAAAATATTTCATGAATTCTAGACATAGATTTCCAGCCAAGGCTGCTATTTCCATTATCATTCTAGTATCGTAGCAGATAAAGGAGGCAGAACAGTATTTGGACAAACATTGCCAGGTTCAAGGTGTCTTTTCTCGCACGTCTAGAGAGTCAGCACAAACCAGAGGATTGATGTGTTAAGCAGAGAGCTGTTTTTTCTTTCTTCCTGTTAATCAAAAAAAAGGTTTTTTTATTGATTTTTCCAACTTTTAAATTCAAGAATTGTTCCCATCACCAGGACATGGTAAAGGAAGGAAGGAATCAATATTGCTTTTGTAAAAAGTAGATGAGTGCCTCATCCCTGAAGAGTGTTATGGTGGTATTGTGGGAAAATCTTTAGGACCAGCTTAAATCCTGGTTCAATTAACTACTTCCTTTGTTTGTGACTTAATCTAGGACACTTTATCTTTCTGGACCACTAGAGTCATAAGTGCATAGAATCCTGGAACTGAAGCTAGACAGACCTGAATTCAAATTCAATCTTAGGCACTTGTTAGTTGTGTGATTCTGGACAAATAACTTCTGTCTATCTCAGTTTCCTCATCATAAAATGGGAATAATAGTAGCACCTACCTCAGCAGGGTTTTTGTGAGAATCAAATGAGATAATAAATTGTAAAATGATTCACACAATACCTAACATATTGTAAGCACTGTATAAATTTAGCTATTATATTGTTAAATGAATTAATAATTATGAAATACTTAGCAGTGTCTGGCACATAGTAAGTACTATATAAATATTAACTATCATTATTATTAAATGAGTTAATAATTGTGAAGTGCTTAGCACAGTGCACATAGTAAACACTATAGAAATGTTAACTATTGTTAAAATGAGCAGTTTGGACTATATTGTCTCTAAGGCCCTCTCAAGTCTAAATCCTTTAAGACTTTATTTTCTTTAACTCACAAAGGATATTCTCATTTATACTGTAGCCCCTGGAAAGAACAAAAGGGTGGAAACCAGGATATCCAAGATGAAGTACAGGCTCTTCCTTAAATTACCTTTGGATCCTCATTTATATACAACCTATCTCACAGCTTGTTATTAGGATCAAAAGACATGATGTATGAAATAAGAATATCCTAGAATTTAGAACTGGGAAAGGATGTTGGGACTCATAGAGATGAGGAAAATAAAAGAGGAATCTGAAATTAGGTCTTCTGACTCAAAATGCACTGTTTTTCTTATTATAATATGCACCTTTTCATTTTAATATACTATGAAAATGTGAGTAGCTGCTGTAATAGTTGTCGCATTGTTATTTGTAAATGGAAGGGAAGAGTGAGGGCACAGCTGTATTTGAGTGAGGTCACTTACTTTTTCAATATCAAAATAAAATTATGACTCAGATATGATTATCTGTTAGCTCTTGGGGTCTTTGGTAATTTTTGTTACAACCAAGAATTCTAGCTGACCTGTATAAAGCCTGATTGGATAGAATGATTTCAAAATGTTATAGATCATATCAGCTAGTTCTATGTAGTCCTTTTATGAATCAATCTAGCTTGTTGAGTCAAGCTTGTCTTTGTGGGGTTTTTACTCTCTTCAGCAACATTTTATCTCACTAGTGATATATGGGTACCATGAATGCATATATTCATTTGTTATTTTATTACCATGGATTCAGTTTGTACTATCTGGATTTTTAAATAATTATAGTACTTTAATGGAAAGGAAGGGCAGCCTGAGTAAGGAGAAAGAACCTTTGGTTTAGAATTAGGAGAATTGTGTATGAGTTCTAGTTCCTCTGTTTCCCAGTGAATCACTTAATTTTTTGAGCCAAGTTTCTTTTATCTGTGAGATAATTATGCATACAGTCCCTCTCTTCTTAAAGATTTACTATATCACATTTGAGTTAAATAATGTAAAATTATAACAGTAAAGAGCTATTTAAATGTTTTTATCATTATTGATTGGTATAAGCATAAATCACTCCACTAGGCATAGAAACATATTTAAGGAATCTTAAGAACCCCCAAGGGTCCTTAACCTATGACCCATGAACTTGTTTTTACAAATATTTTGATAACTGTATTGCAATATAATTCTTTTCCTTTGTAATCTTATGTGTTTCATTTTATCCATTTGACAACGTTATTCTGAGAAGGGATTGTTAAACTGTGGCAGACTGCCAAAGGATTCCATGACCTGCAAGGTTAAGAACCCCTGAGCTAGCTCAACCCTCTTCCTTATGTATTTTTAAAATTTATTATTTAGATGTATGTATTTATTATTATTGAAGATCTTTTCATCATCACTATCATAATCTGGAAGATGAATATTGTAGATATAGGGTTGTGGGCTTTTGTTATCCTTTCATATTTCTGGATCACATACATCCCACCAGCTCTTGATAGCCTTATAGAGGACCAGCTCAGAGAGGAACATTTTCCAGTTTAGGTGAGTCAGAGTTGATTGAGGCTGACTTTAGTGGCCACTACTATTAGTAGAAATCTAAGTAATAAGAATGGTTACTTTAGCTGGATAGAGTTTTGATTTGAAATTGATAGAAAAAATGGCTACTAAATCCCAAAGAACAAGTGTCTGTCTAAGTAACCTGCATGTGAATGACCAAGTTTATGAATATAGTAACAGTTTATTGACTGGAACCTTTGCAGAGGTAGCAAATTGTGCGGAATACCAGAGTTATTCCCAATACTGAGGTTTCCTGATTAATCACCCCTTTAAGACACAAGCTTTTTTATTAATTTTAAACATCTTGGATGAAAATCATTCCAAAATATATTACATACTTCCTTCCATTCCTAAACATAGGATATTGAACTTGGTTTCACCTTTTCTTAGTTACTCAGTCATTTTTATGAACATTAAATATTGCCCTTTGTGATAATACAATATGCACAGCCAAGTAAATGACCTCAGACAGCTGTTTAATTCTCAAGTCTGCTTCTGTCTTCTACCTTGCAATTAATTGTCACTTCTCTTTCCCTTTCTTCCATTCTAGATTGAAATATCTAATCTGCTGTGGGCTAGAAACCAAAAAACATGCTTATCAGAATTTGTTTGTAAAATATAAGGATTTTTTTCTTTCAAAAAGCATTTAGCAAGAACCTTTATTAGGGAGTATGCAAGTTTTGGGGAGTAGAGTTTATAGTATTTTATTTGGCTTAACCAGTAGTTCTTATCCTACTAGTTCCAGTAATTTTCCATTGCAAAGTTTTGACTCATTATTGTCTTTAGCTATCTGATTGTCATTCATTTAGCAAGCATTTAGTAAGTACCTGCTGTATGTAAGACATTTAGGTATACAAAGATAAAATGAAGTCCCTATCTTCAAGGAGCTTACATTCTATGAGGGGGTAGGGAAGATAAAGTGTACATATGTACAAAAAATTAAATACTAAATAGATATTCCAAAATAATTTCAAGAAGATATTCAGCAATTAATTTCATTTATTCTAATAGCTTCTTGGTTTTTTTTAAAATAATATATCTTGAATATAGTTACATCCATGTAAGATAAATATATAATTAGTTCAGCTTCTTTTTTGGAAATATTTTGCAGAATTGAGAAGTTACCTTTTTCAATTGTACATTGAAAGGAATGAATTAATTTTTAAAGACTGGCTTCTTGAGAGGTTGCTTTCCTTAATAGGTTATCAAGACATTTTCCATACAGCTAATGTCTTACTCAAGTCATGGCAGGCACCTAATGTAATTTTCTTCCAGTGTTTGTGAAACATTTTGACAAGTTAAATCATCTTCTCTCCTGGGGTAGGTTCTAGTAGTAAGGGATACTTAAGCTAAGTTTTGAGGAAAACTAGAATCTTTGAGATTAAAATAACAAAGTAACATATTACATGCTTGGAAGACAACTTGGGTAAAATCATGGAAGGTGATGTATTGAGAGCCCATTTCTGGTTGGGCTAGTACTTAGATCTTATAAAAGGAAAATAATGTAAGACAAATCTGAAAAGGTGGCTGGAGCCAGATTAGAAAGAGCTTTAAAGCCCAAACAGAGAAGTTCATATTTTATCCTACAGGCCTTCAAAACTACTGAAATTTTTTGAGCCCAAGAGTGATGTATATTGACCTGTGCTATTAGAATTATCAATTTGGGGGGCAGCTAGGTGGCATAGTGGATAGAGCACCAGCCCTGAAGTTAGGAGGACCTGAGTTCAAATCTGGTCTCTGACACTTAACACTTCCTAGCTGTGTGACCCTGGGCAAGTCACTTAGGAGCCTCAGGAGAAAAAAAAAAAAAAGAATATCAATTTGGTAATTGTGAAGATAAGTTAGAGAAGGATAAGGACAGAGCCCGGGAGAAAGGAAACAAGGCCCTAAACTAAGGCCATGTCTGTGGGGGTGGAAAGAAAGGGACAGATACAAGTGGTAAAGGGGAGTAGAAATAACAATATTTGGCAAATGATTGAACATGATGGATGAAGAAGAAGGAAGGGTTGAGAATGACCAGGTTCTGAATTTGACTGACAAGAAAATGGGAAGATTTGGTGAGGGAAGGGGGGAAGTAATGATTTATTTTGGATTTGTTGAACTTAGATGCCTAAAGGAACCATTGGGTCTAATAGTAAGCAGAAAGTCATCTGTATAGAAATAATCATTGAACTCATGGGAACAGATGAGAAAGCACAAAGAAAGAATAGAGAGAAAAACTGAAAGAGATGGACTCAGAAGTTAGATTGTTAGGAGCTGATAATTAAGTGAGAGGTGAAAAAGGAAAGGAAAGGAATGTAGAAAGTGCCTCTCCCTAGGATTCTGGCTGTGAAGCAAAAAAGGGATATAGGATGAAATCTTGAGTGGATGGTGGGATCAAGTAAATAACCTTTACTTCTACCTTCTACTTTCCCTGATGTTATCCATTGCAAGAAGTCTTTCCCAGTCTCATCCAGCTGCTAATACAGTTCCCTCTCAGACTGCATTCCTTTTACTCTTAATATAGCCTATACTTAACCTAGTTGTTTGCGTGTTGTATCCTGATTAGAATATAAGTTGTATAAAGGTAGGGACAGTATTTGCTTTTATTTTTATTCCCCAGCATTTAGCATACTGCCTGACACATAGTGAATACTTAAATGCTTGTATGACTGGCTAAAGATTTTTAAAGGATTGGGGAGAAATAGACATTTATATGCATCAGGGAAGAAGACAGTGGATAAAGAAGGATTCAAGATGAGGGGGAGGGAATGATTAAAGAGGCAAGCTATATGGAGATGGTAGGAAAGGAACAAAGTAGGAGAGGCTAGGGAATGATCAAGGGAGGATTAGATTGAAAGGTTTGAGGGATGGAGGAAGTCAGATTAGTTGACTTTAATTTCCTTGATAAAGCATGATAAAGCAAGGTCTATTAAGAAGAAAGGGAAATGGGTAGTATAGGTGGTTTGAGAAGGGAAGAGAAGGTTTGGAACAATACCAGGAAGGAATAAAAGGACAGGTTTTGTAGTGGTGCAATAACAGGGGGCCAATTGAGATTAGATAATATAAATTGATGATGGATCTAATTAATATAATTATATGGCTTCCTCCATTAGCATGCAGCAATAGATGTAGGAATGGAATAGGTAGATGGTAGCAATAATTCAGGATTAAAATTAGGAAAGTGATGAGTAAGAGGACAAGGGACCAAGGGGTAGATGACAATACAGAATTGGAAGTATAGAAAAAGACCAAGTCAGGTATGAATTCCACAGAGATAGTAAGGAGAACAACTTGGCAGCCAATAAAATAGCAGCCAGATTTTGGATAAAATGAATGAATCTCAAAAAAGGAGAAAATGCTGAATGAAGTTGTTAGTAGGAGAATCTGGAAGTGACAGCAAGGAACAAGAAATATTTCTGTTCATTCTTTTAATCTATACACACACATATATATAAATATACATATAATATATAATATATTAATATATTATAATATATTATAATTATAATATAATATATAAAAATACATATATATATATATGCTTCTAGTATCTGGAATGAATAAAGAATGGAACGAATGAATTTCTGTCCAGTATTAGAGAAGGCTTTAACCAGAGATTCAATATTAGTAGGAAAGCCCCAGGTTTCTCTTTTTAAGTGGATGAGCAGAACATTAAGAAAGAGGCAGAAAAGGAAACCCATAATAGAGTGGGTTGCTATAGGTCACAATGGAAAAGGATGGTAGACTGGTCTAGGAACTCAAAAAGAATGGGTTTCATACAGACATGTGTAAGGGAACAGGGAGTAATAGGAAAAACAACTACTTTGACAGCCTGATACTTTGAGTCATTAGGATTTGCATTTCAAAATCTTTAAGTTAGTATAATAGAACTTATCAACCTAGATTCTGATTATTAAGTATGGAACTAAGAAAGTGAGCTTTGAAAAACCTAAAATTTTATTTATCATATAAAAGTAACACTAATGCCCATAATTTATATATGAATTTTTCTAATCACCAAAATACGAAGTTATGTATATCTACATTTCTCAAAATCTGAAAAAAGAACACATCATTGCCACATGGGATAAACACCAATTTAATGAAACAATTTTTTGGTCCCAACCTCTAATATCCATCCAGAAGAAAAGATGAATAAATCAAGCCCAATATATCTTAGATAGTACAGATGATTTATTTTACACAATAGATATGTTCCTGAAAAGATGTATATAAGTAACTTGATTTATTAAAATTAGATAATTAGTGAATTATAGAATGAATGCAAAATGTAAGGGAAATAATAAATTATTTTGTCAAATAACTAATTTTATAATTCAAATTGTTTACATTTTTTAAAATAGAGAATACATGTGTTTATCTAAGGAGTTTTAAATACATCATGTAAATAAATTTAAAAGAAAATAACCAATTCACTCTTTGGAAAACTTCCATCAGCCAAATCTTTTCCTGAATGACACACTGAATGCAATATACTTGAATTCAAAAACACTATCTTTAATTACTAATAAAAATATTTATTTTAAATCCAGCCAACAAGTATTTTTACTCAGACAAATGTTTATTTGCAAGCCTACTCTAAGATGTGGTTAAGTAACCCAATAGTTGATCTACATTGTAAGCTCCATAAGGGCAATGCTCTTTGTGTCTCTTCTTGGTTGTAGACCAAGTCTCTGTAAATAGAAAACACTTAAAAATTTGCTGAATGAATGAATTTAAGATATTCTCTTTGGGGGATTCTTGACCCTATATTGAGTTGATGCATGACTGTAATTATAGATAACCAGAAGACTCACATTAATAAAAAAAAAAAAAAAACTTATACAAGAAATTGTTAAAAAAAAAAAAAAAAGCCATTCATTGCCAACATTACTTAGAGGTTATCATACTGTTTTTTTTTTTAATCCGTGTGTATTTTTTTTGGAACCTTGAAGAGATCAATTGGAACATTCTTTCCTGTTGGTATGAATTAGATTTCAGGAAATCACATGTGATGTTGGTCATGTTTTGTAATGCCCATGTTAAAAATAACTTTATTGCAAGACTTAGAAAAATTAAAATAGTTTCCTTTAGCTTTGTTGAAAAAAAGATGTGTTTCTTTTAAAATGACAAACGTTATATGATTCAGACTGATGAGTTAAATTTTAAAAAACAAGAAAGAACTACAAGAGAGGTAGTTTGATTTTATTGTTGTTAAGTAGAAATAAACTGAGAAAAACATCTGCATGAGGTTTTGTCTATATCCCTATATTTGAAATCAGAACTTTCTCTTGCCAATAGTTTTTACACAGGAAGCTACTAAATAGATTTCAATTATCTTTATTTAGTTGTTGAAATGAATCACACACTCCATTCTACTATAAAATTATCATCTTTTTGCTTAAATTGAGCATATATACCAAGTGTCATTAAATTTTTAAACATTGCATTTTGTGTTAAAGAGATTAGATATACTAGATTGCCAAGAAGTGTAGTGTACCATAAAGAACATTGGACTTGGTATCAGAATTTCTGGCACCAATACTTAATGACATTTGTAACCATAGGGAAGTCAATTGACAACATGCTGGTTGATTGACCTCTTTGTGTCTCACCTTCCTAATGGACAAAAATCATAGAACTGTAAACTTGTATTTAGATAATACTTTACAGGTATCTTTGAGACAATGTGGTGTGGTGGAAAGAGAACATACTAGCCACATAGAATTTGTCACAGGCCTGTGGACAAAATGCTCTGTAAACCTTGGAGCATTAGAAACAAGTAGATAGTTGACATGACAATATCCTCTTTACATTTCTATTAACTACTAAGTGCAAGGTACAGAAAGGATAAAAATATTTCAGAATTAGGCATAGGGCAGGACAGTAGAAAATGTGTTGGCTTTTTAGATACCAGATTCTACATTTCTAAGCCTATCTAATTCTCACCAAGATCTTCCCTTCCCAAAGTGTCCTCCAGTCTTGCCCTACGTGGGCCTTTCAATATGTCCTAAAGTTAAACTGTTCTTTTTATATTATCTATCCCACTTAGAATGAGAGCTCCTAAAAGGTATTTTACAATAGTGCTTGGCAATATAATAAGCATTCTTCTGTCAAAATTCAAATCTGGCCTCAGATACTTGCTAGCTGGGTGACCCTGGCTGGGCAAGTCACTTAACCCCATTTGCCTCAGTTTCCTCATCTGTAAAATGAAGTGGAGAACGAAATGACAAACTATCCCAAATAGGGTCATGGAGATTCAGACACTACTGAAACCAGTGAAAACAACAAAGAAAAATATAGGTTAATGAGGAAATAGATTGGAAATAGAGAGCTCAATTAGGAAATATCTGAGGCTAGATTTGAACTGAGAGTGATAAATTTTTCTGTATTCAGGAGAAATGAATTTCCTGTATTATTGCAGAGCTTGGTTAAGGTTAGGGAGGTGGTGTGGTTAATAAAACACTGGACCTGGAGTCAGGAAGACTCATACTCTTAAATTCAAATCTGGCCTCAGATACTTTCCAGATGTGTGACTTTGAACAAGTCACTTAACTTTGCCTCAGTTCCCTCACCTGTAAAATAAGTTGGAGAAAGAAATAGCAAACCACTCTAGTATCTCTGTCAAGTAAAACCCCCAAATAGGGCCACAAAAGTTTGGACATGATTGAAATGGTTAAACAAAGCACTTCATAAATTCTTTCCTACCCATGCTACAATCTAACTCTGCAACTTAGTATCTTGCAATTTTAGGCAAATCATTTAATTTCTCTGCCTCTATTTCTTCATCTGTAGAATAAAGAAGTGCTCTAGATTAGAGTTTATTAAACTTTTTCCACTTGTACTCCTTTTTTGCCCAACTAATTTTTATGTGATCCCATCTCAAATGTGAGTCAAATTTCTGCTAGCATTCGTGCATGTGCAGTGCAAAGTGAGTAAACTATGTGCTCGGAACCAAGATAAGTGCTGCCAGAAATACTTTGGATTCATTATACATTTGATTTCGAATTAATTTTTGGTCATTGAATCCAGAAACCTTTTATTGTTGCCAAATTTTTCGCAGTCTCCACATTGTTACATGATCTTATCTGAGATTGAAGCTTTGTACTAGATGACCTCAAAGATCTCTTCTAGCTCTAAACCTATGATCCCATGATTTGTCTAGGCATAAAACAAGATTTGCTAACATCAAATTCAGAATTTCTTAAGCATCCTGCCTTTTTAGAAAGTCACCATTTCAGAGCCTTAGTTCCTCTCAGTTGATGCTTCAGATATGAGATACAGTACCAGGTCTCTTTTCTGGCTCCCAAGGGAGTGATTTAGTAAGTTATTGTGGCTACATTTCTAGGGTGAAGAAGTTGGCATGATGGTAAAGAGAAGGAAAGGGGCAAAGCTGAGACCAATTCTATAGTCTTCAATTGTCCAGAAGCCTCAGACAAGCACTCTTCTCCATGTCCCTGAGTAGACTATATATGTTTGTGTCCACCAATTAATACTCCATTCTGTACATATAGAATAATGCCTTGCTTTTGTCTTTGTGCCATTCCCTTCTCCTAGAAACCCGTCCCTATCCCATCTCTGCCTGTCAAAATCCCACCAAGCATCCATGATCTAGCTTTCAAAATACCTCCTTCATAAAATGTTCTTGAATAAGCTCACCAGGAGTGCGCACTTTCTTTTCTGAACTCTTGTGGTATTTTATATGGGTCATATTTAATATAAATTGACATTTATTATAGTTATTTGTGCAGGTATGTCTTTCATTAGACTCTCCTCCTCCTACTACTACTAATAGTGTTAATCAGTAGCATTTATATCACACTTTAAGGTTTAAAAAGCAATTTTTACATTTATGTAACATTTTAAGATTTGAAAATCACTTTCCTCACAATAATCCTTTGAAAGGTATTAATAATTTTACTTCATACTAGGCAGCAAAGTGGTGCAATGTATAGAGAGCTAGAACTATAATTAGAATACTTGACCTTAACATCTGACTCTAAGACTTAATAGTTGAGTGTCTCTGAGCAAGTCACTTAATCCCCACCTGTCTCAGTTTCCCAATATCTGAATTAAATATGTGGTGAGGTTAGTAGAGAGAAATGAGAGCGATGTGAAGGTGGTATGAACAAGTCTTGGCAATTGGTTGTATATTGGTAAGAATGAAGGAAAGTAAAGATTTAAGTAAAATCTTTGAACAATTTTCAGAGGAAGAAATCCAAGCCATATGAAAAAAAAATGTTTCTAATAAATAATAAGATTAGAAAAATACAAATTAAGGCGATTATTAAATTCCACATTATAACTATCAGATTGGCAAAAATTATAAGAATGTAAAATTTGAGAGAGAGACAAATGTTGGAAGGACTCCAAGAAAACAGACATATCAATATAGAGTTGATGTTGTAAATGTGTCTGACCATTTTAGAAAGTGATTTGGTATAAAACCAAAAGTTACTAAACTGCTTATATTCTTTGGTTTGGCAGTGGTACTACTGGGTCTATATTCTTGAAGAGGTTAAAAAAAGAGAAAAAATACCTCTATATACAAAAAATATTTATAGAAAGTTATTTTTGTAGTAACAAAGAACTGGAAGCGAAGTGGATGCTCATAAATTGTGGAAGAATGAGAAAAATATGATATATGAATATAATGGAACTCTGTGTTGTGTTTTAAGAAATGAAGGGAATGGTTTTAGAGAAATCCAGGGAAACTTCTATGAATAGAGGCTGAAAAGAACCAAGATAACATATTTTTAAAACAACAACTTTGTAAAGATATAAACAACTTTGAAAGACATGAGCATTTTGCTCAGCACAGTGACCAACCACAATGAAATATAATGTCTACCACAGAAGGGTGATGGTTTCAGAGTGTAAACTGGCACATTTGGGGGGGGGGCATGGCCAATTGCTTGATTATACATATTTGTTATGGGGTAAAGATGATATTTTTATAATTTAAAAAATTATTTGTAATTGAGAGATTATTCTGATTTTCAGATCTAGTCAAATGAAAAATTAGTGGCCCCCTCACAAAAATAGGAGAAGTTAAGAAAAGTGGGGGAGGCAAAATTTTTGGGAAAGGGTTCTGCTTTGGAAATGTCTGGTTTGAGATAACGATGGGACATTCAGTTGGAAAAAAAAACAAAAACAACTCATCTTCTTAAGGGAAGAGTCTTTGTATCTAGATACATGCATGGTGCTTTATATGGAGCAAATACGTAATAAATATTTCTTAAAAGAACATTTCAAAGAAAAGCCTCTCTATAGTATTTGTGGTAGAACAGTGCAGTAAAGAGTTAACCATTGACTGTTAAAAATCAAAGACCAAGCTATTACATTTCTGGCATTTTTTTAGCATGATAGCTGGAGAGGGATGTGTTTTTCCATAGTCCCCCAGTGTATTTTAAACAGGATGAAGAATTTGTATTTTTATGTACAGATTAAATCCCAGAAGAGGTGCTGGCTGCAAAGAGACAGAGTAGTGGTGATTTTCTAATGGAGAACAGAGCAGCAGGATACAATGAGTTTGGTCCCGTGATACTAAATCATGTTTTGAGCATGAATGCTATATTTTTTAAAAATAGTATAAAGTAATGATATGTTTTGCAAAATGCAGAAGTACTTTTTGCACCATTTGATGAGGGTTTTTTTTTTTGTAGATAGTAGATAGTAGGTATCTCCATGTATTGGTTATTATTACATTAGGTACAGTATTACAACCGATGCTTGATTGTTCAGAGAATGATTGTCTAGCTTCCAGTTGCAATGGAAATTAAATTAAAATCTTTAATTTTACTTATTTCTTCTTTTTACTGTCTGTCTATTGGACATCTGATGTCTAATTAGCACCTTTATCAGACAGTAGGGAGGACAAATAAAAGGAGGTGTAACTCAAACCAGTCTGCCCTGCTACTTGGCTAACTCAGTTGTTTAAATTATCTGTGGGTATCAGTTATCCATGATATCCTGTTCCCCATTGCCACACATAATCAAGACCTCCCTCATATAGACCAGTTAGCTTCAATGTATCCTATGGCCATAGACTGTAACTTGAACGCTAGCCAGCCATTTGGAAATGTGCAAGCTGTTGGTCACAAGTATAACTGGACTGGAGAGATTGGATCAAGGTATATCCACACCCAACAATATAACAATTGTGCCCTACTGTTGGTGGATCAGTAGTATCACCACTAGGCATAAAGAGTACCTTTATTATTAAGACTTGCCAGAACATACTATGGATGAAAAGTGTTTTCTCACAATAGAGTGTTCCAAGTGTGAAATCTTTCACCAAACATCTAATCAAATAGTATAACATACACTAACATTATGATTTTTTTCTTTATCTAGTCATTTAGAATTTTTACATGTAAAATATGTATGTTTTCTTCTTATAATTAACAAGTAAGTTGACAAGCATCTATTAAATGCTTGCCATGGATATGGTACAGTGCGGAGTCCTGGGAATTACAAAGATCAAAAGAGTCTCTGTCTTCAAGGAGCTTACATACTAATGGGGAGTCAGCACAATGGCTCTATAAACCTTCAGTTTGGTAGTATACTTGTGAAACCAGGACAGTCTACCAGCGCCATGTCAGAAAACTGACTTCTTTTCATTTGAATTGTCTTAGGAAGATCACCTGGCAGAATAAGAAACCAGACACTGAGGTTCTTTTTCAAATTAAATTGCCAAGCATTTCAACTCTTATTTCAGAGAGCACCACCCCATTGGGCAGGCCACATTATTAGAATGTACACTTGCCAAAAAGGTTATTTTATGGATAGGGCAAGTGTTCACAAAGTGAGCAAGGACACTCTCAAGATCTCTCTTAAGAACTTTAGAATTGACATAGGAGACACTAGCACAGGACCACCCAGCATGTCATGCTCTCATTAGAGAAGGTGCTGTGCTCTGTGAGCAAAGCAGAATTGAATTAGCTCAGAAGAAACACAAGATGTACAAAGTTAGAGAAGCACCCCAGATATTCCTAGGGACTCTTTGTGTCTGACTTGTGGCAGAGCACTCTGAACTCATCTTAGTCTGATCAGCTATAGTTGGACACGCTGTAGCTTGACTCTAACATAGTGATGTCATTTTGGTTCTCTTGGAGAATGAAGAACAGCCAACCAATTCTATTTTTTAATTAATTTTATAATTATACATTTTTGACAGTATATATGCATGAGTAATTTTTTATAACATTATCCCTTGTATTCATTTTTCCAGATTTTCCCCTCCCTCCTTCTACTCCTTCCCCTAGATGACAGGCAATCTCATACATTTTACATGTGTTACAATATAACCTAGATATAATATATGTGTGTAAATACCATTTTCTTGTTGGACGTTAAGTATTGGATTCCAAAGGTATAAGTAACCTGGGTAGAAAGACACTAATGCAAACAGTTTACATTCAATTCCCAGTGTTCCTTCTCTGGGTGTAGTTATTTCTGTCCATCATTGATCAGCTGGAAGTGAGTTGGATCTTCTTTATGTTGAAGATATCCACTTCCATCAGAATATATCCTCATACAATATTGTTGTTGAAGTGTATAGTGATCTTCTGGTTCTGCTCATTTCACTCAGCATCAGTTCATGCAAGTCTCTCCAAGCCTCTCTGTATTCCTCCTGCTGGTCATTTCTTACAGAGCAATAATATTCCATAACCTTCATATACCATAATTTACCCAACCATTCTCCAATTGATGGACATCCATTCATCTTCCAGTTTCTAGCCACTACGAAAAGAGCTGCCACAAACATTTTGGTACATACAGGTCCCTTTCCCCTCTTTAGTATTTCTTTGGGATATAAGCCCAATAGCAGCAATGCTGGATCAAAGGGTATGCACAGTTTGATAACTTTTTGACAGCCAACCGATTCTAAAGGAGGAATAATTTGGAAATAAAGATGTAAATACATTATATATTCAGGTGATTAATCTCTAACAGAGGTCATAGAGGTCATAGCTTATAGAGTCTCTAGACTACTGAAGAAGGAAAGAAATTTAGGAATAGGAAGATAGAAAGGAGCCAAGTTGTGAATTGTCTTCCAATGCCAAACAGGCTAGAATAAAAAAAAATAATAAATCATGGTCAAAGAGCCTGCAGTCTATCAAATTATTTCATGTCTTTCTTCTAACAATCTCTTGACTCAGTAAAAGTGTTCTTCACACTTTAAAAATTAAGGAACTAAGACTCAGAGGATGTGGGATTTGCCAACAGTTAGTAAGTGGCAGAGCTGAGTCTCTCTGACTTCAAACCTAGTTCTTGTTTTTCTTTTCAAATTCAAATTCTTTCCATTACATCTTCTGAAATATTTTAGGTCAGTTTTTCCCAAATGCCAGTCAGCAAAGCTTTTGCCACCAAAGAAAGATATTTTCTATTCTTTAACAATTATAAACTCTAAAAACTGCTTCTCCTATACCTCCTATTCCTCCTACCTCTATATATTTTCCTTCCCCTATTCCTTTCTTTTCCCTCCATGTTCTCCAAAGCTTCCAACTTGCCAAGCTTGAAAGAATTTGGGTGTTTTACTAGTTTGCATTCTATTCTGAATTGTTTGATCTCTCTGTAGGTCTCAATTTCCTTTTCATGTACATAAGGCAACAAACATTTTTTATGATTCTGGCACTGTGTTAAGTGCTAAGGATAGAAATACAAACAAAAAGAATGTGCCCTCAAGGAGCTTAATTCTAATAGGAGAAAACTACCTTCAAAAAAGAACTAAAAAATGAAGGCGGAGATGAAGATACATATGTGGGAGCATAATATTAAAGTCCAGAAAGTCAGAAACACATCTGGGAGGGGAATGAAGTTTGGTCCCTCCCCAAAATGGAGGTCCCCTGATGGAACTTTCCAATCAGAAAAAGGAGTCATGTTGAAGAGATAATCCAGGATGAGAAGACGGTAGGGAAAGATGAATATTCCAGGGTAATAAAGCCCCAGGAAGTGAGAGAGACTCCAAGGTGAAAATGAGTGGAAAGTAAAAAGAAATGTTAAGATCAGAAGCATCCAAGGTCCTTTCCAGCTCTAAAACAATGAATATTCCCTCTTTCTGGCACTTGGTCAACATTTCCTACAATCTTAAAATATTACAAAAAAGCAAAGGACTTTAGAAATCATTTAGTCTTAATTCCCTCATTTTACACATGAGGAAATTGAAGATTGAAAAAAGGTGGGTAACTTGTTCAAATCAGATAGCTAGTTTATTGCTCAAGGCCTTAATATGAATGTCCCACTAATAACTCAAGCTTTTAACCAGAATTGAGCTCATAACCTTATTCCTCAAAATCTGCCTCTTTTCTCGGATTCTCTTTCTGTCAATGACACCATCATCCCCCTCAAGTCACCTTTCTCTTTGATTCTCCCTTTTATTTAATGCTTACATTCAGTCAGTTTCCAAGTTGTATTGATTCTGCCTCCAGAAAATCTTTCACACTTGTCTTTCTTTTCCATTCACACACTACCATACTCTTATCACTTCTCTTTTTTAAAATTGATATCCTTTGTTTTTATATCTCCTTTTTAGAATATATCCCTTTCCTTCCCCTACCTACCAAGCTATTTCAGGTAATTTAAAAAATTAAAAAGGAAGAGAGGAACAAAAAAGAAAGCCTTTCAGAAAAAAATCAACCAAGTTATCAACATAGTCCATATATCAATCTAGTCCAACGTCCATATCAACATTTGCAGTGTCCCATATCCAAAGTCCTCTAATTCTCCTACGAAGAGAGGTTTACATGATCTAGGCATTTTGGAAACCAACTTGAATTTCTTCATCACATCTCCCTGAGATTTTTCTAATAGCTTATCACTTTCATGAGTTTCTGCTCCTCTGTAATTCATTATTCATATAGCCTGCAAAATAATCTTACTTAGCACAGTGCCTAGCATATAGTAGGTACTTAATAAATATTAAGTGATTGATTAAATTCCATATCCAACTATTTCATTTTCTGCTCAAAACACCCAGTAGCTTAGGAAAAAAAGAATTTCATAGTGGAAAGAATGAAGAATTTGGAATCTGGGGAATCTGGGTCCTAATTCTAGTGTTATTACCAAATAGTGACTGTTGGCAAATCACTAGGTAGTGCTAGCTGTATTCATTCTCCCTATCTAAAAAGTAAGAGAGTTAGACTGGAAGATACCGTGACTATGACCCTATGACTTTATTTTTTGATTCAAAGGTTTACTTGGGAAAACTCTGACAAAGACATTGGGTGCAAGTGTCCTGCTTTATTTAAGTTAACTTTGTATGTCTTCTAGCACCTAACACAGTTTTCTGTATTTAGGAGATATATGATAAATATTTACTGGCTTGAATTGAACAGATATATGAATAGCCTTGATCCTTTTGGGACCCTAAGCAAAATGACAGAAATTGGCGTCTAAACATTTTTTTTTGTTTTACTTTGTGCTCTGATGTTCAGTTTGGATTTAACAAACTTTTATTAAGTGCTTACATTATGTAAAGGACTGAGCTAAGCATTGGTGATACAGAAAGACAAACAATAATAGACTCCAAAGAGCTATTGGGTTGAGGAGAAGGCTAAACAGTCTGTATAAAGTTAAGTTGAATACATTATGCAATGTGACAGAATCAGATGAAAGATCAAAGCAGAATGTTCAAGGAAATTTTTAGAAAGAAGAGAATGCATTAATTTGGAGTAGCCAGGGAAAGCTTCATTGGAGAAGGTAATGTGAGTTGAATTTTGAAGGAAATTAGTAATAGGGATAAATACTAATACTATGATTTCATGGGTATAGAGAACTTGAGAGTGAAGAAACTCTCTAGCAAAACAGGGAAGTAAAGATTCTAAAAGGTAGAGATAAAGAAGGAGCTCATTCTTAGAATGGGAGATGGCCTGGAGACATAAAATATTATGTTAGTTTTGGGGACAATTTTGCTTAAAGATAGTATGTATAAAGGGATGAGTTGGAAGCAGATATTTAAAGGCTAATACCAAAGTAAAGAGTTTATATTTTAACCTAGAGGAAATGAGGAATCACTGAAATGTTTTAAGCAAAGGAGAATTTTAACGACAATATAAAAAATAAATTAGGGGAGGGAATAGAAAGAAACAAGGGAAATCAGTTACATGGATATTTCAACTGTCCAGACAAGAGATGATAAAGATCTGAGCTAAGCTTATAAATATAAATAGAGAGAAGAATGTATGAGCAATGGAGGCACAATTTCCAAAAAATTGGATGGGACTTTGGATGGGACAGGAATTATTAGAGAGAAGAATTAAAGATAATTCTGAGATTTTAAGACAGTGATTGGAAGAGTGGTCATGATATAACCATAAACTATGAGATATGACCAAACAGGTGAGCAATGTAGTTCACAGCATGCTGACTCCAAGGTGCCATTGGACCATTTTGGTAGAAATATCCAGAATGTATTTTGAATCAAGAGAAATTTTAAATGGTTGTTCTTTTATGCTCCTCTTTGGCACTTTAAGGATCAGCATGATGCTAAAATAAAATACTTATCTTTTATTTTTAAATGAAAAATTTAATTAAATAAATGAAATTTTGAAATACAAATTATAGTAGGTCATCAGTGTTAGGGATTGTTAACTATTGAATCCATTATTCTCCAAAACAATTTCTCCTTGACAACAAACCTTTCTAATTTTTGTCCTTCTAGGTCAACCAATTAACCTTAGTTGCCTTTAAAAGAATCAATTTCCAACTCTGTTACTTCTTCCCCAGGCAAAGCTACCTATTTAAGGTGCTGTTTCAGGGGTACATAATGCTGTATATCTCATTAATTCTGTGTTCCTATAAGGAATAAGCTTCCCCAAATTCTGATGAATACTTTTTCTACTATTGTGAAGTTCTTTCAAGGTCAGCTTCATGTACACATCTGTTAAAATGACTGTTCTACCTTTTGAGTATAAGAACATTTTGTCATAGCAATGAATAGATTTTCCCCCCTCTATCCCTTCATTTCAGGGGGCTGTACATATTTGGAACCACTTCAGATGTTATCTGTAATTTGACCATAGCTTTGCTTTTATTTTTAATCATTTCCTCTTGTTCTCTCCTTCTCCTTCCCCTTTGCTATCTTGGTTTTTCTCTTTATAAACAGGATAAGATGTTTTCAGTTTTCTTAAGAATTCTTTTGGTGAAGTATTTCTATTTTGTATTTGTCTTCGTCCTCTAGCCTGTGGAGTATTTTTTATGTGTACAAAGTCTTCTTTTGTGATCTTATCCAAGTCAAACTTCCAATTTGTCTTTTTTTAAAAGTCAGTATTAGCCAAAAGACTGTTTGAAATCCATCTGGTTGACAACAATTAGGGAAGGATTCTCTTCCTATTAAAATAGACTTTCCTTGTCCTAAGGCCATAGTGTCTTTTGAAATTGAATGTGTGGACCTCCATAAAGGGAATACAGCAAACCACTACTCTATAGTTGGAGAATTGGTGTCAGCAATGATTTTCTTTCAAAGTTCCTATCTGACTTCCTTGTAATTCTGACCCAATTTCTCATCCTCACTCAGTCCCACATTCCATCTTTCCCAGCTATTTCAGCCATATTATCTTTTTTTTTTTAATGTATACTTTACAGTTGTATTGATTCGGATTGATATATGATTATGTGTCTGCCTCCTTGGATCTGATGCCTCTTTTGCTCCTATCTTCCCTGAGTTTAGACACTCAATAAATGACACAGGGTGATAGAATTAGACTCCCCAGAATATTCATCACTCCTACCACTTCTGTAGTTGATCAGTGACACCCTGTAGATCCCAGTTGGCCAGAACTTGGTTAGATTCTTACTCTTATCTGCCATAGTTGGAATCAACATTAACTCTTTTCTCTTAGTGCCAGTGCTCAGATTGTTAAGATCATTACCTGATTCTTTAGCGAAAACTAAGAGAAATACTGCCTTATAGGGTCCTATTAAGGACTAACGTGCAGTTAACCTGACATTCTCTAAGTGCAGTTCTGCATACATGCCTTTGAGAAATTAGATTTTGGTCGGAGAGCAATAGAGCATCATTGTTGGGAGGTTTCTTGAGAATAACTGATCAGAGCTATAAAAACAAGCTGGAAATTTTTTTTTATTTTTAAGTGTTTTTTAAGCTGAAAATTTTGCAAAGTTGTCTGACTTAACAGTTTGAAAATAAGTTTGTCCTTAACATTTACTGTGTCTAGGGAACAGTTATATGTAACCTGTTTCTCATTTTTGTGTAATATAATCAGAGGGTTGAATTCAAAAGGGAAGGTTTATCAATCTTGTTAGTTGTATATGCTTACTGTTTGTTCTTTTGTTCTTTCAGCAATCCCAAGATGCATTCTGCCACCAAAACTCAAGAATTTAGGCATCATATCTTAATGATGTTACATGGTGACAAATTAAGAATACCATGTCCTCTAAAAGAGGTAGTATAGCATAGAAAGCTGATCTCAGAACTAGGAAAACATGAATCCAGGCACTACCTCAGATACCATTTTGTGATCCTGGGCGAGTCACTTATCTCTCAATGGTGTAGGAAACTCTTTAAGACTATAAATTATAGGAAAGATGCTGATCTCTAGAGGGAGTTTGCTCACAAAGGCATTCCAAAAAGAAATGAAATCACAAGTCCAGTCTCTATCCTATGTTCTCTAATTAGTCAAAATGGCAAATACCATGTTAGACAACTCAAAAATATACATGCAACAAGCATATTACCAATGATGATTGGCATGCAAAAAAATGGTGTAAAAATGTATTGAAACTACTGGGCCTGTATCTCAAAGAAATCATAAAAGAAGGGAAAAGACCCACATGTGCAAAAAATGTTTGTGGCAGCGCTCTTTGTAGTGGCGAGGAACTGGAAATTGTGTGGATGCCCATTAGTTGAGGAATGGTTGAATAAATCATGATATATGAATGTAATGGAATATTATTGTTCTTAAGAAAAGATGAGCAGGCTTTCCAAAAAACATGGAAAGACTTACATGAACTGATGCTGAGTGAAGTGGGAAGAACTAAGAGAACACTGTAATAAGATTATCTGATGATGAATTGTAATGGACTTGGCTCTTCTCATCAATAAAGTGATTCAAGGCAATTCTATTAGACTTGAAATGGAAAATGTCATTCACATCTAGAGAGAGAACTATGAATATTGATTATGAATGGATCAAAGAATAGAATTTCCACCTTTACTTGTTTCTTTCCCTTATCACATTTCTTTTTCCTTTTTGATCTGATTTTTCTTGCACAACATGACAAATATGGAAATATGTTTTAAAATGTATTGACAAATATATATTTGAGTGGGGAAAAAAGAGGTGAGAGGGTGACAGATAGTCAGTTTGCATGTCTCATAAATATCCCTTAAATATTAAAAGACCTTAAGGAAAGCTTCTGGTACATTGTATAAAATCCTTCATGAAAAAAAAATTATAATAGGACATGGATAAGAAGAATATAGGATGAGAATTCATGGAATTCCACGTAAGCAAGTACCATATCAATAAGGTCCCAGACACTGGAGTAATATTAAAATATGTGATCACTCCACCAGGAAACCCTAACTTAGAAATTTTCATTGTTATTTCCTTTATTTCCCATCAAGCCATTTCATTTCTAAGCATCTGTAGCATCTTTTTATTGCCCATTACATCAGCTCTACTCTCTACCCTGGCATTTAAAGCTCTCTTCACTCTGGCTCAATTGTATTTATCTAATTTTACTTCCCACTATTTCTCAGCATCAATCTTCCACTGCAGTCAAGTCAAGACTACTTTTACCCCAAACCCATCATA
Organism: Sminthopsis crassicaudata; assembly: GCF_048593235.1. Classification (NCBI taxonomy): domain Eukaryota; kingdom Metazoa; phylum Chordata; class Mammalia; order Dasyuromorphia; family Dasyuridae; genus Sminthopsis; species Sminthopsis crassicaudata. Next base: position 570,220,070 of record NC_133618.1, read on the forward strand.
CTGACAGAGACCTTAGGACCTCTGCTATATATATTGTCTTGGGGAAAAGGGAATGCATTCAGTCAGACTGTGTGCCATCAAGCCAAACTGTGTGGAATATATTAGAGATAGCTAGGTGGAACAGTGGGACATTATTTTTTATCATTAAAATAGCCAGAGAAATGGCCCCTGCAGGGAGAAGCTAGGACCAGTTAGAATTTCTTTAAAGGAATTACAAAATGACCTTGTGAAAAAATATCTATTTATATATTCAATAATTTGTACTCTCAATTTCCAGTTCCTCGCCACTACAAAAAGGACTGCTACAAACATTTTTGCACATGTATTCACATAGTGAGTCCACATCAGGAAGACCTCAGATTATATGAGTTCAGACACTAATGATGTGATCCTGGGCAAGTCAGTTAACATATGCTTGTCCTAGTTTCCTTATCTCTAAAATCAGAATATTTCCTAATCCCGGAGTTGTTGTGAAGCTAAACTGAAATAATATTTGCAAAGCACTTTGAAAATCTTAATGAACTATGCAAAAACTAGTTATTGTTGTTTATTATAAGGCAGATGGTCCTTGGAAAATATTATTTACCAAGTCTCTATGTCAATCTTATCTGTAACCCTGTATAGCTAGCTTACTGGTAGCAATCCATGATTGCCATCTTCTACAGGGAACATGGACCTAGAAGTGCTCCTATATGTCAAATTGAATCCAAATTGTAAGACATGGAAAACATTTATATGACAATTGGGAAAACCCAGACTTCCCAGGAGGAAATGTGTGCTTCTACAACGTATTGGTAAAATCTACCCCTGTTTCTCTCATTTATTCTAATAATTAAGATCTATATTTTGCTGCTACAGAATAAGAGGGGACTTTAAAAACAAAAACAAAAAATTCCAATCAATCCCTAATTTTGATTTCCCTATTATATACCCTGCAAGCAGTCTTCCTTCTATGGAATAGAATTATTTCAGGCATGTTGTATTCCAGCACACTAACACCCATCTCAAGCCATACATTGTGATATTCCAAGTCTAAAGCTATAAGGCTACCAATAAATGCAATATCTCTCTCTCTCTCTCTCTCTCTCTCTCTCTCTCTCTCTCTCTCTCTCTCTCTCTCTCTCTCTTTCTCTCTCTCTCTCTCTCTTTCTCTCTCTCTCTCTCTCTCTCTCTCTCTCTCTCTCTCTCTCTCTCTCCTCTCTCTCTCCCTCTCTCTCTCTCCCTCTTCTCTCTCTCTCTCTCTCTCTCTCTCTCTCTCTCTCTCTCTCTCTCTCTCTCTCTCTCTCCCTCCCTCTCTCTCTCTCTCTCTCTCTCTCTCTCTCTCTCTCTCTCTCTCTCTCTCTCTCTCTCCCTCTCTCTCTCTCTCTCTCTCTCTCTCCCTCTCTCTCTCCCTCTCTCTCTCCTCTCTCTCTCTCTCCCCTTCTCTCTCTCTCTCTCTCTCTCTCTCTCTCTCTCTCTCTCTCTCTCTCTCTCTCTCTCTCTCTCTCTCTCTCTCTGTGTTTTTATTCATTTTATTTCTACCCTCTGAAAAGCTCTTTCCTGTTTCCCTCTACCTTTCTAAATCATTTCCATGCTCAAGGTCCAGTCCAGCTTCCATAAAACTTTGAGTGCTACACTCGATCTTAATCTCTGATTTCCCTAGAACCTCACGTAACTCACCATCTTATTCTCTAATTGCACCTGTTTGTCTTATCTTTTCAGTCACATTGTAGCGCTATCTGAGGGTAGGATCCCATATATAACACTTCTTTTATACATTCCTCATACAAATTATTGAATATATAAATGGATATTTTTTCACAATGTCATTTTGCAATTCTTTTAAAGAAATTCTAACTGGTTAGCTTCTTCCTGCAGGGGCCCCCCTGGCTATTTTAATGATAATAATAATATAACATTTAAACTATACATTTCTGATCTCTATAGAGTCCTGTCTCTGGCTATTTTAATGAAAATAACAATGAAACAATTGGATTATCCATTTGTAATCTTACTACCTGATGGATGCTCCTAATTTTTTGGACTTACTTATGTACATATTACTGACCAAACAACATCTGTTTTAATTTATCTATTGAGGAAGAAGCATAATATTGTCCAATTGCCTCTTAACTTGGAGTTATACTATAATATAGAAAACTGCTAAAAAAAAAAGTTCTGCATTATATTCCTAACTCAATACAGTGTTTGCTTCCCCTAGCTCTGCTTATAATCACTGATTTATATGGCTTTTTCAACAAAACTTAACCATAGTGTAATTTGAGCTTTGGAGTTGCTATGGTGACAAAGTAACAAGGTCATGCAGAGATAGTTCATCTTTAGGCAATAAGCCTTACTTTAGTTTTAATCATAGAATTTTTAAATGAATAGAAGAGAAACAGAACATAGTCTTTCCCCTCATAAAGGCTATGAATCAGTGTTTGCTTTTTACTGTCACAAATCACAATAATCTCATGTTCTCAGAAACAAGGAAAGATGCTAGTTATGTATGACAAAAACAATCACCTAAAGAGTTATGCCCTTGAATTTGAATATAAATGGGATAGGTATAGGAGCAAAATTCCTCACAACTTTGATGAACTGATGATCTAATTTGTATGGGCACTCCCTCCATTGGTGTCAGTCTCATCAATAAATTCTCAACCTGAGTTCCATGCTCTTCTATAAATCCTCCATTAGAGATATCTACCTAGTGTCCTTGAAGCCTTACTCTGGCTACTTAAATGATAACACCAATGCAACAGTTGTGTTGTCATCACTGTCCATCTATCTTAACTGTATGAAAGGTGTGCCTATTTTTTTGCTTATACATGTCTTTGAGTTAGCATGGTATAATAGAAAAAGACATTGATTTTAAAGCTGAGCACCTGGCTTCAGTTTCATTTCTTGTACAAATCACTTAATACCCTATACTTCATCTCCTCACCTGTAAAATGAAGAGCTTAGATAAGATGGTATATGAGGTATTTTCTAGCTTTAGATTTATAAGTCCATGACTATTGTGCCTTTTATCATTTTTCTTAAGTATAAGTCATTATTTTCAGTATGCTTCAGCCTGCTTACATTCATCATCTTTCAGAGTCTGCTTTGGTCATCTCATACTGATTCTTCTTAAAGTATGATTTCCCATGATTCACAACCATATAGCATTACTGGGAAAATATTGATTTTTTTTTAAATGAAAAAGATTTTGATGACAGAAAGCAACTTGAGATCATTAAAAGAGCCACACTCTTTCATGTTTAATACACATCATTCTCTTCACTTTTTTTGCCTAAGATAGATAGTTATCTACCTATACCTGTCTTTCTGTGCTTCTTGTCCTCTGTTTCTCTGAAGGTGAATAACAGCATCCTTTATAAGTCCAAGTCTTTCCATATGTTTTCTAAACCCAGCAACTCATCATTTCCTACACCAGAGAAATATTCCAACCTTATACTATCTAGTTATTTTAAATAGTCCAAAACAGTATTGCGTAATATGGCTGACTATAGTGTAGTTTCCTTATTCTTCTCTCTTAATTAAATCTACTGATAAACTATAGATTATTCAGAGAAGGATGGCCAAGATGGTGAAGAAAAGATTTAAAAGCAAAATCCTCTGAAGTATTGAAAGAGCTAAACTTTTTAAAAGGAAAAGATCAAAAGGAGTTTGTGACAGATAATTTGTGATCATGTTTTCCACCTCCTGATGAGTTTTTCCTGCCACTCATGGATAGAACCTCTTCATTTACTCATGGGGAGTATGTGATATGTATCAGTGGAGGATGCTGCTTCTGCTGCATTAAAGGTTATTTTGAGTATTGACATGGCTGTTTTATAAAGGGCAGTGAGAGAGTCTCTGTTCTTCCAAAAGCAGAAATGAGAGAAAATGAGAGAATAAATGTAATATAAACATAAGAACAGAACTATCCTGTAATGCCATGGAGTTTCTCTGTGGGTACAAATTGCATCAGATTTTGAGCCAGAATATCTGTATTTAAGTATAAGCCTTTTAAATTACTAACTATATGTTTTTAGTCAAGTCACTGACTGAGAATCATTTCTTTATTTGTAAAATGAGAATTACAATGACATTACTAATGTGAGATTACTGTGAGGACCAAAGTGAGGTAGTATCAGCAATATACTTAGTAACTTATAGAATTATGGAAATGTTACCTATTATGTTGTTTTACTAGAAACTAAGCTCCTTGAAGGTAATGGCTGTGTTGTTTTCATTTTTTTCTTCATTGTTTGCCACAGTTCTGTTTGTTGAATTGACTTTTTATATTATTAGGTAGTTAGCACTCCAATATATTAGTTATTTATGCACAACATCTGTGGTCCCATCTGCAATTAGAGAATTGGGCTAGGTGTCTTCTAAACTTTGTTCTACTTCTAAAATTCTGTAAGGGATTAGAATTCATTATAATCCTGGCTTGTATACATATGTCTCTGGGTTTTCTTAATAGTCAAATGAAATTCATATGGACCTCACAGGGATCTCATAGACCCCATAGCCAAGTAGTCAACAATTTGAAAAAGAGAATTTTATATAATACTGAAAGAAATAGAATGTTACTGAGAGTGAGGTTCTGAAGATTCACACATGTGTTATTTGCATTTTAAAAGACCATATTTGAATATCAAGCATCACATTTTACTTTTATGTTTGTTTTTTCATGTCTGATTCCTTCCTCTACCTAATTTCCCCTAGATATATTCTTCACTCTCATTCTTTATCCATTTCTGCTTTGCCAGTCAATTAATCAAAAAGCATTAAAGTGTCCAGTGCGTGCTAGCCACTGAACAAAACTACGCTTTTAACTTCTCTATTGTAATGGACAATACTACCTTCATTTAAGTTACCCAGAATTATCCTGTACTACTTCTCCACCAACCAATCAGTTTCTAAGTCTTGCTGATTTGGCTTTCACCGCATCTATGCAATCAATCTTTCCAGACAACCTCTTTTCCACCATGTTTATTCAAGCCCTTTTCCACTGGGTAAGTTACTAAAAGTCATCTTTACCCTAGACTAATGTAATAGCCCCCTAACTGGTCTCCCTGCTTTAGTCCATTTCCTCTCAAATCCATCCTCCTAACTGATATTCCTAAAAAGCACAGATCTACCTATGTATTTTATTTTGCAAAAGAAATGTCATTGACTGTCTATTACTTCTAAATGACAAAACTCCTCTTTTCAGCATTTAAAAACTTTTATAATCGATCTTCACTCTATTTTCTGCTGATTTCACATTCTTCTTCTTCTTCACAGTCTGCATTCCATGTAGGTACTGACTGTTCACCATATACAACATTCCATCTCTCACCTCCAGCCATTTTACATTCCACAGCCAGAATGCTCCACTGCATCTTGGAACCCCTTTTCTCCCTTCAAGTTCAGGTCAAGTAGTACATCCTTCATGAGTCTTTTCCCAATTTCTTTTGTTGTTAATGTTTATTCCTCCTCTCCTAAAGTGTTTTATATTTCTGTGATACATATCAATATATCAAAAATCATATTATTTAAAATTTTTCCTCTCACACTTAAGTTTTTAAGTACTCATCTATTATACAAAGTAAAGTGAAATTGGCATTTTGAAGGGCATGTGCAAAGGACTCCATTGTTCCTACTGAAACTAGAGTAGAATGTGGAGAAATAAACATTGGAACAGTTGTCTTATAGAGTCGTGGCTGAAATATCATGAAAATATGTTTTCTGATCTCCTTGTGTTCAGCAGCCCATGTGGCACACAGCTGTGATTTATTTTCAGAGTGCTGGATTGGAATTTGACAGACTGCAAGGTTTGCCTTCCTCACAGCTGAAACCATTTGCCATTTGGGTGATGATAAAGCAAGTGACAATTTACACTTAAAATGCTGTTAAAAAACACACACAGGAAAAAAACCCAGAACCCATGAGTGAGAACAGACAACCACCAAACTGTTTGCAACACAAATTATACAAATGACAACTATTCATTTAGTATCATAAAAGCTACATAATCATCAGTACTTAGTTATAAGTACTCTTTATACTCTTATAGAATACAACTCTGTAAGTACTCTATAAGCAACTCTCTATGTTCAAATGTACACATTTAACTCAATTGTTCCTAAATTCCTTTTAAAAGTTAAATACTGTAACACCTTTCTGAAGTCCTGCTCTGATGGCTCTCTTTGGCTCAAAGGTAAATCTAAGTTCATGAAGAGGCATAATACAGTGGAAAGAATCTCAAGGCAGAAGTTGAGCTGGGTTTGAATCCTGGCTCTGCTATTGGAAGAAAGAAAGAAATGAAGAAAGGAAGGAAGGGAAAAAAAGAAAGAAAGAAAGAGGAAAAGAAAGATGAAAATAAAAAAGAAGGAAGGGAAAGAAAGAATAAAAGAAAGGAAGAAAGAAAATAAATAACAAGCACTTATTAAGCATCTAGTATGGTCCAGGCTTTGGCTAAGCATTTTTGTTAACTCACAATAATCTTGAATTGTAAGTGTTACAAGGAAACTGAATCAGATGTGGGTTAAATAACTTGCCTTGGTCACACAGCTAATAAGTGTCTGATACTGACTTTGAAAGCAAATCTTCCCATTTCCAAGCTGAGTGCTACATAAGTGCAATGACTAATGGTTGCAGAGGACTCATGCTAGCCCATTTCCTGTTGACTATGTTATGGACTTACACTGAGGATTGAGACATAATATTTTTTTGAACATGCCTCAATGTGGGAAATGGTTGACCATGCATATTTTTAATAAGGGCATTTTTCTTCTTTTTTTTTCTTTTTCCAGTGGGGTCAGGGAGATGGGAATGAAAGAAAGTATATTTTTTGTTCATTAAAAATTTAATTTATAAAAAAAATAATTCACTTCAGATTCAAAATCTGTCACTCTATAGCAATGGGGCACAAGTTCTGGCAAGTTCTACTAAAATAACAACATTTGAGAATGGCCTCAGTGATAGACTGTATGTCTATCATCCAGGGCCCAGTCTAGCAAAATTTGGAGAGATATTATCAGAACAATTGTCAAGTAAATGAAGGTTTTTCTTTTTTTGGCCAGAGCATCTCATTAGTCAGGACCTAAAGGCATAGAGGAGTTTTGGTTTATCTTAGTGAAGGGGATACTCATCTAGATGAAATCACAGCTGCCTCAAGTATTAAGCTCCTACTTTCCTCATGCTACTTGCCAGAATGAAATAGAGAATGACCTATTTCTTTCCTAATTGAGGCCTTAGGGCTGTGATTTAAATGTTATAGCTTCTATTAAAAAGGTAAAATCGATAAACAGTTATGTCTTACCCTAATATAACACTTGCCTTTAGGGTGCCCTATTGTACACATTGGTGACAGCTAAAACAAGCTGTTCACAGGTACTGTAGGTGTTAGGACATGTCTGTTGATTATAATTTTCTTCACACTATGGTAGAGTGAGGCTCACAGAAATTAAAAAAAAAAATAAAAGAATTCTAAATAGCTGCCTTTGTCGTGACACCATCTGTCTGTCTGAGATAGGGCTGGGTTTGACTAAGGTTTAACAGGCTGAATTCTGGAGTTCAAGTTCAAGACTGATATGTCCCTGGAATGTGGAATGTGTGTTGCAAAACCTGGTTAATCAGGCAGAGCTGAGCAGATACTTGGTTAGCTGAACTAAAAATTAATACCAGATCTGTGTTAAAGCCAGAGGAAAGAACAGGTCAGGGTACAGAACAGAACATGTGTCAGTTGGAAAGACTAAAATAATAATAATTGCCATTTTATACCCATTATACCAAAGGTTCTTAGAGTCAATAATTCTATTAGTATATTGTTTCCTTTCTAAAACCTATATATATATATATATATATATATATATATATATATATATATATATATATATTAATGTATTAAAAATGCGATTTTGGAGGGATAGATGGTTTCATTAGATTTTCCAAAGGGATCCCTGGCACAAAAAAGAGTTCACAGCCCAAACATTAAAGTTTAGGAAATCATTTTACATATACATTATTTCATCCTGCCAACAACTGTATAAAGTAGCTACTACAGGTATCATTACTTTTGAGGGAACTGAAATTCAAAGAAATAAAAATGGCTTGCTCTTATCTCAGGGCTATCAATTGTCCTACACAATATCTGAACCTCATTCCACCTTCTGAACCCAAATCCAATCAGTTTCCATTATACCACAGCTGAGGTTTCCATAGCTAGGACTTCTCTGTAGATGTTGGACTTAGAGTGGATTCCCTATGATATTTTTAAATGAATGACTCAAGTCTTTCTGAGGAAGAAGTGAGTTCCCTATGACATATCTTTTGATGGATGATTTATCTTTCTTAGGAGATGGTATTTATGCAATCTTAAAAGGGGCTCTGACCAGGATAGATGAGACATTAAAACTAGAATGGGGATAATAATATTACCAACCTTGCAAGGTTGTTGTGAGGATCAAATGAGGCAATATATGTAAAAAGCATTTACCACAGTGTGCGGCACACAGTAGGCGCTATATAAATATTTATTCTCCTTCTTCCACCCCCTCCACTCCAAACTTAAACTTTTTGCTATGACATTTACTTCTTAAAGGCAAAGCCTATTTAGAACATGCATTTAGATCCTTAATTGTACCAGAAAAATATATATGTAAGTATGTATATGTGTATATATGTATGCATGAGTGAGTAAAGATTATTTTAGTAGCAAGTGATTATTATGGGGAATTTATATATTTTTAAGTCATAAAATTTTTACTTTTTACTGGCTAAACGAATGTTTATTTTCTACTAGTATATTCATAACAGTGATTTGTATCAGTGAATTTACTTTTTAAAAACAAACACACTCTTGTAAATAACTTACCTCCTATGTATTATCTATATAATGTCTTAAATTCCTTTATTGCAAGGAGAAAAAATGAAGGGAAAAATTTCAATATAGTATAATTTTGTCAATATATTTATCATTCAGGAAATATTTATTGATCAACTACTTAGTGCTCACCAATATAGTTGAAAGAACACTGGATTTTAATAGCTTTGTAATCTTGTATAAATCACTTTACTATTTTAAGACTCAGTTTCCTTATATGAAAAACAGGAATAATAATACTTAAACTACCATCCTCATAGAAATGTAATGTTAAATCTTAAAGTGAATGAAAAGGCATTTATTAAGCTTTTATTATATATCAGGTGCTATGCTAAGCACTGAAGATACAAATACATATATTCTAATAGAGGGGGTCAGTGCATAATGGAGAATAGTAGCCAAGAAAAGGAATTTTAGACTTGGATTATAGAAGAACAATGACTTTATCCATAGGACAGTTGATTGACATGTTTTTTTCCTAATAGCATTTGATTTAATTTGGGGGCAATGAAGAAATCACATGAGAAAAGTTTATACTTGGTAAATTTTCAAGTACTATATAAATGCTCATCTTCATCATCCCAAAAGAAAATATCATTAACAAGAAGACAGAAATGTTTGTCATTGTGTTATATCTATATATAAAGATCTGAAATTCTTTAATTTTAGATTTGACCTTCTAGATTTGTAGATTTGTAAGGAATTGTAAAATACCATGAAAGTTAGCTAGTTTAATCTCTTTTATTCTCTGTTAACAACTCTGGGAAAGACTTTTTCTTTTCTCAGGAAGGAAAGAGAAGAATAAAAACTATTTACTGCATTGAGTTATTTGCATTGAGAGTAGATCTCATTGATCATTTTCTCCTTGCCAAGTGTTACAGACTTGACTGTACTAAGAAAAGACCAATGTATATAGTTCCCTTTTCCTTGTTACTCAGAACAAGGGAAGACAGTTATTTTCTGATCTTGTCACAAGTTTTCTACCAACTTTTTTTTTTCTTTTTAAGGTCGGATTTTGGATCTGAAGACAGGGACAGTGAAAAAGGAAGGTCAGCAGTCATCTATGAGAATGTGCATGGGATCCAGACGCTCTTTCATTTGCAGGATGAGGTTTGTAATAATATCAGTTAGTTTGTCTCAAACTATTGTTTGCCATGTTTGCCCCTTATGGGAAGGATTGAATAGTGGCTCCCAATTACTTTCATAACAATAATAGTTCACATTTATACAGAGTTTTCCTCACTATTGTTATTTGCATTTTATTGTTAAGGAAAGCAAGGTTCAGAAAAAGTAAATAATTTGTTTGAAGCCACACTGAGTTAGGACAAATCTCTTTCTAATTATAAATCCTTCCATAGTCTATGATACCTCTGTTTCCTCCTCTGTGCTTCCTTAGGTCATTAAATAAATGCTAATGTATAAACTTGGAATCTCAGCATTGGAAAAGACTAGAGTTATAAATTCAACCAACAATTGATTGAGAATAGCCTCAATAACTTTACTAACAAGAAGCTATCAACTTTAAGAACCCTAATGATGGTGAATCCATTATGTCCAGGCCATTCTAGCTTTGAATTTAAATCTGCCTCCTTACAACTTGCACCAATTATTCCTTGTTTCACTCCTTAGGGCCAAGCTGAACCTCCCTCAAAATTGACATGAGTCATTAGTGACTAAAATTGTCCATGCACTTGTTTCCAATTCCAATTAATTATACCAGTGGTTAGTTCTTATCTTTTTGTCTTGCCCAAAAGAATAAGAGCCAAATGTTATATTGAAATCTTTTTAAAAAATATTTTAGTACTTTTTATTTACCAGATATATGCATGGGTAATTTTACAACATTGACAATTGCCAAACCTTTTGTTCTAATTTTTCCCCTTCTTCCCCCCACCTTCAGATGTCAGGTTGACCAATACATGTTAAATATGTTAGAGTATAAATTAAATACAATATAGGTATACATGTCCAAACAGTTGTTTTGCTATACACAAAAGAATCAGACTTTGAAATAGTGTACAATTAGTCTGTGAAGGAAATCCAAAATGCAGGCGGACAAAAATAGAGGAATTAGGAATTTTATGTAGTGGTTCATAATCATCTCCTAGAATTCTTTCACTGGGTGTAGCTGGTTCAGTTCATTACTGCTCTATTGGAACTGATTTGGTTCATCTCATTGTTGAAAATGGCCACATCCATCAGAATTAATCATCATATAGTATTGTTGTTGAAGTATATAATGATCTCCTGGTCCTGCTCATTTCACTCAGCATCAGTTCATACAAGTCTCTCCAGGCCTTTCTGAAATCATCCTGTTGGTTGTTATATTGAAATCTTGAGAAATTTTATCTATAGCATTCTCTTGGGATTCATGGTCTTCCATAATCTGGCCCTAACTTTCCTTTCCAACTTTTTGATATTTTAGATATTTTGCTAATGTCTAGATAAACCATCTACTTGAGCCAGAATGGTTTATTTATTGTCTTCCGAGACTTTTCTACTTACTTGTCTACTTCCCATCTTGCTTATGTTCTGTCTCAACTTAGAATTGTTTCCCTCCTTTTTTGTCTATCCAAGTCATATTAATTTTTCATGGCCTAGCGCCATGAAGACTTTCTTCTATACTTTAAGGCAAGGTGAAAATCTTTTGCCACTGAAATCATTAGACATATTGTTCCCAGAACACATTTATCATTAAATTATTCAATGATATGATTTCTTGTCACAAATACTGTTCTTTGATTTCTTTGACTATTTCTTATCACTGCTACTAAATTATAAGTTCCTTGAAAACAGAGGGGGGGTTCAGAATGAGCATTTATCTAGCACCTTATATTACATTACAAGATGTTATGCAAAGTGCTTTACAAATATCTTGTTTGAATCTTATAACAACCCTGAAAGGTAGGTGATATTATTATGTCCCATACTTTACATTTGAGGGAATTGAAGCAAACAAGGTAAAGGGATTTGTCCAATATCATAGAATTATTAAGTGTCCCAGGATGAATTTGAACTCTGGTCTTCTTAATTCCAGGCCCAGTGCTGTATCTACTATGCCATCGAACTGCCTTATTCATCTTTGTATTCCTCTTAATACCTAGCACATTGCTTAGCATCTAGAATGTGTTCAATAAATATGTATTGAATGAATAAGTTAGTGAATGAAATTAGGAATAGGTACAGTGAATGGTTCATATAGAAATATGGCCAGAAGTGGGGAAGGGAGCTATGAAAATCACTAAGAGACCTGGATAAAAGCTTTACCTTTCTTATTTATAAACGGTGTGATTTTAAGCAAATTATTTTGCCTCTGTGCCTCGGTTTTATTTCTGTAAAATTAATGGATTGGACAAGATCTAATCTTATGTGATTCTTTAGGAAGCCCTCTAATTTCTATATAAATCTACTTTTTTCTGTACCTGTTTCCATTTCTATAACTCCTTAACCCCAAAATAATACAAGCCAATAAGTACATTGGGCTAATCATTGTCAAACCATGAAGGTCAATATAAGCCTACCCATATGCCCACTGGTATCTAAAATCCCATACCTGGTAGCAAGCTTGTAAGATCATTAATTTCTGCTTCAATTTTCTACTCCAAATTATGACTAAACAATCAAATCATATTTTATAAACTAAGCAATAATGTGAATTTTTATTGTTTTATAGCTGTAGTAAATTTTGAACAAGAATATCAACTCATTTTCATACATTGCAGAATTTTTTTCAGAGCTCAAAAGTGACATTCTCAGCTTTGAGCTTAAACTAATAATTCAATCAGCCTATTCAATTCACTGTCTCTTGAGTTTCTACCACAGTGTCAAAGGAAATGATAAACATCAGAGTCAAAATTCTCATGATGTTGAAGGTGTGGTCCCATTCTCAAGAAGTTTACCATCTTGCAGGACTGATCAAGACACAAAATAGCCATGCAAATCTGAGTGTGAATAGTATATAGGCTGACAGTCAAAAGCTCAAAAGATTCTACAGAGAAATATCACTTTTGACTGGGAAGATTAGGAACAATTACAAGGAGAAGATAGATAGATTTTCCAAAGAGGAGAAAAAATTCCCCTGGCAAGAATTGTAGGAAGAGGATATGTGTGTATTTTCCTGTTAAATAGTTAATACAACAGATGCAGCAGACTAGATACAGACTCCTGCAGAGATTTTAACTTCTTTAATCTCTTTTTTTTCATCCATCTCTCACTCAATACTATTTGTATTTTTTGCATTTATTAAGTATTCACTGATCTTAAATGACCTAGTAGAATGAAGTAGAAGAAAAGTTAGACTTATGAAAAGAGAAAAAAGAAAAGAACAAAGATGGTGCAGTGGATAGAGTGCAAGAAGATTCTTCTTCCAGAGTCCACATCTGGCCTCAGATACTTACTAGCTGCATCACTTTGGGCAAATCACTTATCCCTATATGCTCTTAGTCTCTTTTTCTGTAAAATGATCTGAAGAAGGGAATGGAAAGCCATTCCAGTATCTTTGCCAAGAAAACCCAGAATGAGGTCATGAAGAATCAAACATGACTGAAAAACAACTGAACAACAACAAAGAAAATGTGCAAATCTGGAGAAATTCAAGTTTTCTACAGAGCCTGAAAATTGCAGAAGCACATAGAATGGAAATAATAATAATAATAAATATTAATTGTTTACCATTTTACAGTATGGAGAACACATGACATGTATTATTTTATTCTCATTACAGTGAGATAGATTTTGTTTTTATCCCCATTCTTCAGGCAAGGAGCCTCAGAGTAGGAGTCATGAAATGGTTTACCCAGGACCACATAGCTCCTAAGTGTCTGAGTCAGGATCAGGTGTTTCTAATTCCAAGTCAAGTGTTTTAGCTACTATACCATCTTAATAGCCTCAGAACCTGAAGCCCACATGCTAAAAAAGTGTGATTATGAGTAATTTCCTAATCTTTTCCCCTCTCCCTTCTTTCACTAGGCTGAAAGTGATCCCAATTGAGGCATACAGGAATTACCTAGCAGTTTGCTATACCCACAAAGCCAGATCTCTTACTTTATGGAGATAACAATCTCTCAGCCTCTCCTAATTTATCCAAATGCTTGGATAAATTCCAGGTGCTTGTGGAAGATAGGGAAGAAGTGCTAGAATTCAGGGGGCATTTGATAAAGAGCTGGATATGGAATCAATAAGACAAGTTCAAATCCTAAACTACCCTATCAATGCTTAATTCTATTATTTTCTCTACTCTTGTGCATGGGCCACAGGATATGATGGAAAAAAATTCAAAACCATGTAGAACTAGTCCATTTCATGCTTCAACTGGCTAACCAAACTAATCCTCACTGCTGCTCAATTATCCTTGAATTTCTCCTTCTTAGACTCCTTATTATACTCTCCACATATCTCTCTGTAAACCTGTATTTTTTTCCACACATTTTCATTTTCAACAAATGATCTTGGATCTTACTTTACAGAAAACTGACACCATCCAGTAAGAGTTTCCTCATAAAACATCTTTAACATAAAATTTGTTCTAAACCAAGTGACATTTAAGGCCTTTAAGGCCAAAGATGTCCCTACTTCCTTATAAAGCCAAGCTTTGTACTCTGAACTATTCTTCCCTTCCTATTCCTTGTTCTGTATTATCTTCTGGATCTTTACATCTTGAGCATCGCTTGTAAACATACTCTGGTCTCCCCTTTTCTAGAAGAAAAAAAAAGTTCTATATACAAAAAGTTCTGTATATAAAAGTTCTATATTCCCTATACAGCAAGTAAGATTTTTTTTTCCTATTAAGATTTTTCTCCCCTGCAGTTAGGGTCCACTATCATGATGGGGTGGGCCTGCATTCAGTTAAACTGAATTATAAAGCAAGTAGGTTGGGCAATTGTTGTTTTTATCCAAGATTGAAATTCCTTCCATAAATAAATGAATCCACTTTTTCATTGAAACAATAACTTAATTTAATTTATTATAAGTTAATATTTAAACTACACCCAGAGATGGAACACTGGGAAGTGAATGTAAATTGTTAGCACTACTGTCTATCTACCCAGGTTACTTATACCTTCGGAATCTAATGCTTAATGTGCAACAAGAAAGTGGTATTTACACACATATATTGTATCTCGGTTTTATTGTAACACATGTAAAATGTATGGGATTGCCTGTCATTGGGAGGAGGGAATGGAGGGAGGGGGGGGATAATTTGGAAAAATGAATAAAAGGGATAATATTATTTTAAAAAAATTACTCATGCATATATACTGTGAAAAAAATTCTAAATTAAAAAAATAAGTTAATATTTATTAAAAACCTACTATATGCAAGCATTTACTCTTACATAGAAATATTTTAAATAGTCACAAATTTGGTACCTTTTTTTCACTAATCTTTAATTGTTATAAATAATAATCCAGTCTAAGCATGGATTTATTTCTAAATTTTAAATAGGAGATTTCTTTTTTAATGTACCCTGAATCCTGTCTAGGAATCAAATATCTTTCAGATCTAATATACAAGTCATATAAATCTTTAACTTCAGGATTTTAGCTGAATATCATATTTAGAGGCAGCAAGTGGTACAGTAGATAGAACATTAGGCTTAGGATCAGGAAGACTAGCTTTGGGCTGTGACTTGCCCGTATGTAAAAGATAGCCCTGAGTGCATTGATGGTTTGTTTCTCCCTAAGCCTGCTATTTCTGACATGAATCTCTGTTCCTTGATTTCCACCGACTAGACATTAAGTCTGTCTGGTTCTTCTTGCCCTTGCTGATTCCCTAGATCTGACTGAATAATGCTAAATGGCTACACATGATGAATTCCTTTAACCTTATCAAAGCCTTACATTGACTCATTATGTCTTTGGTCCATCAGAAGAAGGCTTCCAGAGTCTTCTCCTCCCACTTGATTACTTGTTTAAAGCAACTTTTCCTTTCACATAAGAATAAAAAAGTAGCATCATAGAGCAAACATGAAACTCTCTATAGAGAGTCAATGGAAGAAAATCAAAGTTACCATCACTTTTGCCAGCCTATTGATTAAACTCCAAGGAAAAGAAAATGAAATATAATTAATTGAAAACTTCAGTGTAAAAATTTAGTGATGTGCTAAATTGGCATTTTTGTCTTGTCTATAATTACCAGTTAATCCTAGACAAAGATAATTTGTACAAAATTCTGGATATTTTGTGGCATTTATTTAGGTGTTAATTACTGGTGAATTGATTTACTCTTAGGTGTGGAAATGCCCCTTTGGATCACCTTCCTCTTAACAGAATAACCACAATGCGGAAAAGATACAGGTCAGTTTGGTTGATAATATGTGTTATCATGAGTTCTTTTGGTCTAGCATGGCTTCTCAGTCCTTACTTTATTAAGACAAACCATAACAGGACAAGGAGTAAGAATTGGGGTGGGAGCAGCATGGTCCTGATGCAAATTGTTTTATAAATGTCTTTTTTTTTTTTTTTTTTTTTTTTTAAGGAATGGCCTAGGCCCAGTAAAGGAAGGAGAGGCACAATATGCTGTAGTCCATTGCACAGGATATATCAAGGCCTGGCCTCCAGCAGGTAAGAAAATCTGAGTTCCCATTTTAAAATAAATAATAATAATAAGGAGCATTTAGAATTAACCACACCTTTTGATGGACTAGCTCACAAATCATCCAATCATTTCACATGTAACCTGTGGAGTTATGGGTCCTATTTGTAACTTCTTAGAGACCCAGACAGGCAACCACCATGACTGGTCTTCTATCCCTGAAAAATCTTAATAGGGTATTTCCCTAATCCCTTAATTTATAGACATCATTTCACTCTGCCTTTGACTTTATATCACAGATACCTGAGCTTATTATTGATGATTAATTATTTAAAACAAAGGTTCTTAACCTTTTTTTTGTTGTGGAGCCTTGTGACAGTCTAGTGGGATCTCTTCTCACAATAATGTTTTTAAATGCATAAAATAAGATACGTAGGATTACAAAGGAAATCAAATACATTAAAATATAGTTATAAGAAATTTTAATCATATTTTTCTTGTGTAGCATGATGAATATGGAAATATGTTTAGAAGAATTGCACAAGTTTAACTATATTGGATTGGTTACTGTCTATGGAAGGGTGGAGGAGAGGGAGAAATATTTGGAACACAAGCTTTACAAAACTGAATATTTAACACCATCTTTGCATGTATTTGGAAAATAAAAAGCTATTAAAATATGAAATTTTCACACTCAAAAAATAAAAAATAAATTTAAAAAAACCTATGGACACCAAGTTAAAATCCCTTGACTTAAAGTAATCTGGAGTTTCTAGGAAGCATGTAAGTTAATCTGCATGCATTTATGAAGTATTTATTGGGTGCCAGACAACATGCCATGCACTAGTAATATAAAGAAAAGCAAAAACTCACTCCTTCCACTTAAGAAACTTGCATTCTAATGGGGGAGACTATATACAAATAACTATATATGTGTAGATATATATAGATATATTCAAGATATATAAATATACACAGAGAGAGAAACAGAGAGATATTCAGAGAGTGTGTGAGAGAGAGAATAACTCTCAGAAAGAAGGGAATAGGGTGAGGTGGACACTGGCACCAATAAAAGCCTCCACAAGAAGGAAGAATTTGAACTGTGTATTGTTTCTTAGTTTCTGAAATCAGATGAGTTGGGACATATTCTGGGTGTTATAGTTAAAGGTAATGTAGTAAATTAGAATACTGAATCTAGAGTCAGGAAGTCTTATCTTGATGAGTTCAAATCTGGCCTCAGACATTGGTATGTGACCTGGGGCAAATCACTTAAATCTGGTTGCCTCAATTCCTCAGGTATAAAATAAATTGGAGAAGGAAATAGCAAACCACTCCAGTATCTTTGCCAAGAAAATCCCAAAAGGTCACCAAGAGTTAAACATGACTGAAATGACTGAACAACAATAACCATAGCAACGGCTGAATTGGCAAAGCCATTGAGAATCTAGTGTTAACTTAAATGTCAAGAAAAGGCATCAGAATAAAACCTCAGTAGGAGTATCATACAATAATAATTATGGTAATGATGATGATAATAGTTAACATTTATGTAGCACTTACTTTGTGTCATTGAATCTTTACAGCAACCCTAGAAGGTGAGTACTGCAATTATCCCCATTTTACAGATAAGGCAACTGAGGCAATTAGAAGTTAAGTGACTTGCCCAGAGTCACACAGCTAGTAAGTATCTGAAGTCAGATTTTAATTCAAGTCTTCCTGATTCCAAGCTTGGTATTCTATCCACTGAGCCACCTAGATGTCCACAAAACCCTGATAAATTATATTTTATTTATTATATTTTATAACCCTGATAAATTATATTTTATTTATTATATTTTATTATATGTTTATTCAGATTGAATAAACAAAAATGAAATGTGTGTTCAAACTATAGAAGATAGTGCTATACAGCTTTCTATATAAATTAGGCATGAGAACTTTGATCATGAGTCAGGATTATCACTTTATCTCCCCTTGATGCTAGAACCTTCCCTCAGAGATTATCTCCAATTTATCTGATTGTGTGTGTGTGTGTGTGTGTGTGTGTGTGTATATATAATTTATCATAGTTTGTATGTTGTCTCTTCCCATTAGATTATAAATTCCTTGAGGGAAGGGACTGTTTTTGTCTTTCTTTGACTCTCAAGTGCTTAGAATAGTGTCTGACTCATGGGAGACAGTTAATAAATGAGTGTTTATTTGACATGACCTGAAATGAATGAATTCGTAAACTGGCTTATATAGGAAAAAACACTGGATTGGTAGCCAGAGGACCTACTTGATACATCTGGCCTTTTTGGTCATAATTTCCTCAAATGAATATTTTGCATTTACATATTTAATATATTTGGCATTAGTTTCTATAGAATGATAAGGGTTGACTATCCTAAAGTACCTTCTAGCCCCAAAACTTATGGTTGTCTTTTAATTAAAGCACTAGAGCTGTGATAGTCCCACTCTCTTCAGTTCTAGTTAATCCAGAAGCAGATCACTTTGTTCAGTGAATAAATTATAGCAAGAATATTGATAAGTTTAAAAAATCCTGAAGGTAAGGAGTGAAGAGAAGAATCAATACCAAACCATATGGACTTAAATGGCTGAAGTAGTTGGGAATATTTAACAAGGACAAAGATAAGATTTTGGGGAAAATGTGATCATTTTCTGAAAAGTTTGGTTGATTTTAAAAAGACATATGACTTCTTCTGCTTAGTTCCAGGGGACAGAAGTAATATTAGTGGATAATAGTTCTAGATAGGCAAATTTCATCACAGTGTAAGAAATTCCTAACATTTAAAACTATCCAAAAATAAAATGGGTTGATTTGGAAAATAATGAGTTCCCTTTCCTGGAACATGTTTAAGCAAAGGATGGATGTTCACTGGTCAGGGATATTTTAGAAAAGGTTCAGATTTCAAATAAGGGTTGAATTAAATGAGACCAAAGTCCCTTACAAATAAATAATCCTGTGTCAGAAATGTGATATTATGTTCATTTTACATATGAAGAAAGGAGAAGTTGCCCAGGTCCTACTGTTGGTAAATGTTAGAACTTGATTAAAAAACAAAATTTATCCATTTATCCATGCTTCTTTGGGATTGCACCCATGAGTCTTTCTGGTTCATAGCAGTTATATGAATGGGCACTGAAGTTCACAGAATCTAGCCTGATTGCTTTTAAAAGTTGGAATCTATTCTCACCTTATTATTTGCACAGTTCTACTGTTAAAGGGTATCTACACATAGGAGGAGACACATTTTTTTCCTTTAAAGATAAAATGCAATGATCTCAGCATATTAATAAAGTTCCCTTTATTTGAAATTATTTTTTAAAAGTTTATACTTCTGTGAATGATCTATCAAAGCCACATTGAACCTTAGTATAATATATGCCAGATTAACCTTTGAAAGACAATATGACTATGGAAACCATGGTCTATAAATTTAAACTTGAGATCTTCTTACTATCCATAGTCTAAATTATTTAATCCCTCTGTGAAACTCACTTTCTCATTTGGAAAAAGGGAATAAAAATACAAACAAAATAATATGAGAAATAAATGATATTAACTGTACATGTTTCTAATAAGGTTTTGTTTTTCTAACAAAAATACAAACCTAGGGGCAGCTAGTTGGTGCAATAGATAGAGCACCAGCCCTAAAGTCAAAAGGACCTGAGTTCAGATACTTAACACTTCCTAGCTGTGTGACTCTGGGCAAGTCACTTAATCCCAATTGCCTCAGCAAAAAATAAATAAATAAATATAAATACAAACCAAATATGAGAAATAAATAAGATTAACCACACCTGTTTGTAACAAGGGTTCTTTTTCTTTTTTGTTCATTGGAATAAGGTGTGAGTAAGAGAGAAAAAAAATGTGGATTTTTGCTGATTGAAAAAAATAAATTTAATTAAAGGAATTAAATGAGATTCACACAGAGAGACACACATACAGCCATTAATATGTTTAGGCTTAGAAAACCATAAATCTCTACTTATCTTAGAAGTATTTTCATGATTATAATTAGGAGCCTTCTATCATCCGCTTACCTATGTTTCCTGAAATATAAATGTACTTTGATAGAGGTAAGTGTACAGAGCAAAAGTCATTTAGCTGGAATGTATCAGGAGATTAGTGGGTTGATATTTTTAACTACCTTTTAGTCAAATTCAATGGAATTTCTCAATACCTATTTCACTTACAATCTGAGAAAAATCAGACCTTACCTTTTGTAACTGACTTCTCCCTTGATAAGCACTGTAATGTAGTGGTCAAAACACACACACACACACACACACAAACACACACACACATACCTCACAAAAATGAAAACTGGATTTTCAGTCAGAGGACCTAGCTTTGAATATTGGTTCAGCCATTTTTTGTCTGGGTCAAACTATTTCACCTCTAAGCTTCAGTCTCTTTGTTTGCAAAATGTGTTGTTTATTATTGTTTTTTCAGTTGTGTCTGACTTTTTGGGACCCCATTTGGGGTTTACTTGCTATTTCTTTTTCCAGGTCATTATACAGATGATAAAACTGAGGTCATATAGCTAATAAATATCAAAGACTGTATTTGAACTCGGGTCCTGACTACAGAACTGATGTTCTATCCACAGTGCCACATAGTCGCCCCCTAATATAGCACTTAGTTTATCAGATTGTTGTGAACATAAAATAGATAGTTTATGTCAAATTCTTTATAAGCACTACAATAATATATAAATGTCAGCTAGGACTATTTTGTTATATTATCCTTTTCTGCTTCTCCTAACTCATAGTGTTCTTTCTCTTTTACTTTTTTGATCACTTCTTTCAAGAAGCTCTTTCCACTAAGAATTCATCTTTAGTATACTGATCTCTCTGCAAATTTTTTTCTTAATTATTTGATTGCTTAAAGAAAGAGAAGTGCAGAGAGGTAAAATCATCTATACTTTTGTCCTAGATTCCAGTTAGCTTATTGTATTTATTTCTGAATGTCTTAAAATTTTAAGAAGGACATTGATAAGCCTGAAGGTGTCCCAAAAAAGGCAATGACCATGGTAAAGGATCTTGATTGAGTTCATGGAACATAAAGATTGGTTGAAGGAAGGATGGGTGTTTAGCCTCAGAGAGATATCAGAGAGGGGATGATAGCCATCTCCAAGTACTGAAAGGGTATTCATCTGTAAAGAGGTTACATTTGTTCTGCTTTGATGTCAGAGCATTGATGTAATGAGTAGAAATTGAAAAAAAGTTAAATTTAAGCTTTATGTAAAGAAAAACTTCCTAACAATTACAGCTGAGGAAAAGTAGAGTAGGCTTTTTTGGGAAGGCAATGAGTTTCTCCATTTTTAGAAGTCTTAAAGAAAAGGCTGAATAGCATTTGTCAGATGAATTGTAGCTCACAGGTTCTTAACATGGGGTATATAAGTTTATTTCAGGAGTTCTGTGAACTTGAATGGGCAGTGACAGGGAATAGAGTGCTGGGCCTGGAGTCAGGAAGACTTATATTCCTGACTTCAAATCTAGCCTCAGACACTAGTTTTGTGATCCTGGACAAAATCATTTAGCCCTTTTGCTTCCTAGTAAAAGGAACTGAAGAAAGAAATGGCAAACACTTCATTGTCCAGATACTAGGTCATGAATTCTTAGTATTAGCACAATATTATTGAATGGGAAAATGACATTTTTATTTTGAAATTTGTTTTTCTTTATAAGCCTATGTATTTCATTTTACACATTTGAAAACATTCTTCTGAGCAAACTACACAGACTTGTTAGGAGATTGTCAGAGAAATCCATGCCCAAAAATTACTTTAAGAACTTGCATTGTAAAGGGAATTTTTTTCAAATATAGATTGGACTAGAAGCCCACTGAAGTTCCTTCCATTTAAAAATTTCTGGGAATTCTTTGCAAAGTGGAAGAGCCAGGATTCAAATCTTTATCTCCTCCAAATCTAGTGCTATTTCTACTCCAAAACATGGTCAGCAAGTAGCAGAGTTCTTTACATTTGTCTCCAATCCAAAAAAAAATTACAATCGAAAGTACAGGAAGATAGTTCAGTTGCTATTACAGAACCATTGTTGGGAAATTCTGAGAAATCATGAAGAATGGGAGAGGTGCCAGACTCTTAAGGATAGTCAAATGTTCTATTTTTTATTTTTAATGAAAAAAGTAGAGTGGAAAACTACAGACTGGTGAGCTTGATGCCAATCCTTAGCAAAATTCCAGAAAAAATTTTAAAAATTGATGATTTTTGAATATATAGAAAAGAAAGAGCAATCACTAAAACTAAGCATTTACTCTTAAAGAATAAGTTATCCACAAATAATCTCATTTCTTTTTTTTTTTGACAGAGCTATAGACCAGCAGAATGTTATAGCCATAGTGTATGTCACTTTTTAAAGCAAAGTTATTCATGATTCCTCATAGATAACACCAGATGTTTTGCTGGGTACATTAATTAGACACTTAAAACTAACACAAGGAGAAATTTTAGTGAATTGCCACAAGTCAATAGCCTGAAACTCTCCAGCATTTTTACCAATGTCTTGGATAAGAACATAGCAAGGATGTTATGGAATTTATGAGTAAGTTTGGAGGGATAGTTAATTTAATGGATGACAGAATCAAGATTTAAAATAATTTTAGGAACAAAAAAGATGAAATTTAACAGAAAGTAATGCTTTTTTATACTAGAAAAGTAGAGGAGACAATGACAAGCACTTTAGTTTTATTGACTTCTGTGGTAAATTTAAAGTATACCTTTTTAAAAAATATGTGGGAAACATTCACAACTTCTTAGTGATTTCTAATTAATGTTTATTGACATTTACACTTAGGAAAATGAAAAGAAGTAGGGTTTTTTTTATCAATTGCCTAATTACAGGATGGAGGATATCTGACTTTATGTGAAAAAAGACAGGAGGAAGAGTTCATCACAACACACTTATCAGGAGCCAAGAATGTGATGAAGCTGCAAAACAACTGAAACAACATTAAGTAAGCTAGAAGGATAGATCCCAAAGGAAAAAAAGTCCTACTAAAGTCTGCACTCATCAGACTATTTTTCAACGTCCTATTCTGAGTGCCACATCTTAATTAGAATATTTTCAAATTTTATTTTATTTGAAAGTGTGGCCAACAGGATTTATAATTATATTGCATGAAAAAATAAAGTGTAGGATATTTAGCCTGAAAAAGATTACTTTTTAGGTGAATAGAATATATCTATAATGGGAAATGAAATGGATTTGTTCCAAAGGGAAAAACTAGGAGCCGTATTTGGAATTAATAAAGAATCAGATTCTGGCTCGATCCGAGGAGAAACTATTTGAATGAATTAGGGTGACAATAACATGAGCTACCTTGTAAGCTAGTGAATTCTCCATCACTGGAAATATTTAAGTACGTCTGGCTAACAATATGTTAAGGATTATATAGAAAAAAATTTCTGGGAGTTCCAGCTGAGGTAGAGAGTTGAAAGGTTTTAGCTAAACCTAGATCTTCTGAGTAACATTTAACAACAATGAAAAAGAATACCATGTGAAAGAACAAAACAAAATTAAAATAGCACTGAGCTCCTTTGTCCCATAAGGAGTAACACAAGGGGATACAATAATATCATCAGCAGCTAGCATTTACATTATGATTTAAGGTTTATAAAATACTTTCTGATTATCTCATTTGAACTGAAGTGTGGACTGCTCCAGAAATTGAGGCCTTCTACTAGGGAGGGTGTTAGGAAACCAGGCCAAAACCAGTAGCCAAATTAGATATCCGGAGATGCCCTAGGTCACTGGTCTGAAGTCAATGCTGTCTCTGCTGGGGCTGTTTCCAGGGGTAAGATCTGAAGCCATAGAACTCTAGGTAGGTAATATTATTTCTTCTACTACTACTACTAATACTATTGCTGCTGCTGTTGCTATTGCTACTACTACTACTACTAGCTAAATTTATATAGTGTTACTATTCCCCAGGTACTGTGTTAAGTACTTTACAACAGCTCATTCATTTGATCCTCACAACCACCTTGGGAAGTAGGTGCTATCATTATCCCTATTTTGCAGTTGAGACAATTGAATCCCTAGTCCCTTTTACACACACACCCTCCAAAAAAAACAAGATCAGATGGATTTGCTTGTGATTTCAGACAACTAACAACAATATGACATAATTATCATAATAGGAAAAGAAAACATCCTTCAAGTTTCTTTTATAAACAAATATAGTCTTAATAACTTAATGTATGAGAGATAAAATATAAAAAGAAAATATACCAACATCTCTAATAAATATTAATGTAAAATTTTCAAATATATTAGCAAAAAGTAAAATATTCAAAAATTATTCTCTATTATCAGACTAGATTTATTTCAAGAACTTGAAGTAGGTCCAATAGACCATAAGCAACAAAAGACTATAATATATATATAATTACTTTAGTAGATGTAGAAGATGTTTTTGACAAAATATAGCATTTGTTTGTTTTTAAAACTCTTGAAAGCACAGGAATTATTTCCTTAAAATGATCAAAAAACAAGAACCATAATTATCTGTCATTGAGAAACACTAGAAAGACCTTTCCAAAAAGATCATGGATAAAGCAAGGAAGTACACTGTTTCCTCTGTTATTTAATCTAGTTTTGAAAATATGGTAACTATTGCAGTAAGAAAGAAAAAATGAAAGAATGAACACAAATTTTTAAAAAAGCAAAATTATCACTATTTGTAAACAATATAATAATTTACTTAGAGAACCATAGAGATTCAAGTGGGTCAGCTAAATGGCGCAGTGGATAGAATTCTAAGGTTAGTGGTAGGAAGACCTGAGTCCAAATCTGGCCTCAGACACTAACTGTGTGATCCTAGATAAATCGCTTAGCCATATTTGCCTCAGTTTCCTCATCTATAAAATGAGCTTTAAAAGGAAGAGCTAAACCCAGGTCTTCTGAGTAACACTTTTCAATTTTCTCTACCAAGAAAACTCAATTGCAATAGTTCTTTGGTTAAGACCTAAATTCTTTGACTGCGTTGAAAGAACACCTAAATCACTAAAGACTTGGGAGTTTTATTTCTAAAAAAAATTAATGCTGATCTGTGAAATCAGGATTGTAGGGCCAGATTTTGGCATCATCTCTGGATTTTAGTCTCACATGAAGGTATGGGACAGTTCTAGAAGTCACAGGAGGAGACAATGATCTTTCCTGGTACAGGGCTGGGATCCCAAACCCTCAGCCTATTTATTAAAGAGTTTTTGCCCTCTAACTAGAGTCATCATCATAAGCCATTCATGTTTCATAATTATAATTCCAAGGGCAGAAGTACTATGAATTTAGGCCTGTTAGTCCATTAAATCATGACCTTAAAACTATTATAAGTCCTGATGGTTACACTAACAAAAACCAGCTGGAAGACATAGAAAAGGTAATCTCATTCAAAATAACTTCTGAGTAACTGGTAATCTACTGGCCAAGCAACTACAAAATATTTTTAAAGAAATAAATGAAAGTAGATAATTGGAGAATTATCAATTGCTCGTGTTTCGGTCATGTCAATATAATAAAAAAATTATTGAACTTAATTTAAAAACAGTGCTTGGCCAATCAAAGATCAAGGATCTGTTTTATTTGTCCAGTTTTGTTTGGTTTTTTAGACACACCATTTGGGATTTTCATAACAGAGAATGGTTTGGTATTTTTTTCTCCAGGCCATTTTATAGATAAGGAAATAAGCAAACAGGGTTAAGCAAATTACCCACACAATTCTTAACTGACTGAAGCCAGATTTAAACTCGTGAAGATGAGTTTTCCTGATTCCAAGCTGTGCTCTATCCATCAAGGTGCCTTATCTGTTTTATAGAACTGTACAAAATGATAAGATACATTTGAAAGAACAAAAGGTCAAGAATCTAAAAGAAAATTATGAAAAGGAGGAAAATAGAAGTAAAATGGGCACAAGAGTATCAGTTCTCAAACTATTATGATAATGCTTATAAAATAGTAATCCAACAAAACCATTTGGTATGGGTTAAATAACAGAAAAAACTAATGCATGAAATAGGTTATAGAAAGAAACAGAATTGTATAATTCAGAAACAATGGTACAGTAATTTAGTGTTTCATAAGCTCAAAGTCTGTAACTACTAGGTAAGGATTCCCTTTCCGCCAAAAACTGCTGGGAAAACTATAAAGCAGTCTGGCAGAAATTAGATTTAGAGAACATACTCACTGATTCCAAATGGATAGATGAAACCTAAATATAAAAGGCCATGTCGTAAGGGGAAAAAGGAATTAGAGTCTAAAGGAATTCCAGATCTTGGATTTTGTGATTATTTGAGATATTGACTTATACAGCACATGAAGGTGAAAGCCTTTAGATGTGTATTTGTGTATATTCTTTTATTCTGGTGCCATATTCCCTTCTGGGTTTCACTAGACATGCAGGGCTATAATATTAGGTTATAGAACCACACTGTCTGTATGTTTGGCATTGTAGGAAAACATTGTCTTCTCATAAACATTAAGGATATCCATTACATGCTTATACTAGGCTTATCCCTCAATATATGAGAAGAGAATATGACTCTTTGATTATGGATATTAACCAACACAATTCTGTAGGGTGTTTTTTTTCTGTAACAATGCTAATCAACAATGCATTTCCCAACTAAATTCCATAAGCATTGGACCTCTCTAATTGCCATCACAGTATCACTGCAAGCTGATGTTCCACATTTCTAGTTTGTTTTTAATTTTCTAGTGGTAGTATCCTTTGATATGTTAACCACACATGGCTTAAATATTGAGGAAATTTAATCTGTTGACCTCTCAATTTCTTCATGACATTTCCTACAATTAGAATTCTCTAGCAATGAAACAGACAACCATGCAAAGCATTTTTCTGCTTGCAATATTTCCATGATAGGAACAATGTGGGAGAGAAGCCAAATAATTGATGGTTTTTCCACCTTATGAAGGCTGAAATAGGGATTGAGACTAAACTAAGTAGATAAAATGAGGGATAAAGAAGAAAGAAATCATGGGATTTCATTGGTATAGAGAATTTTCCAGACTAGTAAATTGAATAGCAAGGCAGACTGCCATATTTTCTGCAATCTATCACTGTAGAGAACTGACTCTTAGAGCATTGAGAGGCTAAATAATTTGTACAGAGTTACACAGCTAATAAATTTATCAACAGTGAGATTTGAATCTAGATCTACCAGGCTTTAAAGCTAACTCTTTAACTACTAGTCATATTGCCCCTAAGCGAAGTTAGAATTCATTCAAATTCAATTCAGTAAATATTTACTATGTGCAGATCATTGTGCTGTGCTTTGGGATAGAGAAAGGACTGAAAATAGATCTGAGTCAAAAGTTATCTTCTATTAATAGTTTTAATATTTTAAATAAAATAATATTTATTTTAAAATGTAAAAATCTACTCTGAAAGTAGTATAAAATCAAACAAGTCAAATTTGGCCCTCATGCTGTAGTTTGCCAATCTCTGCTAAACATTTAAAGTTTCAAACAAAACAGCTCTATCCCTGTCCTCAAGAAGTTTACATTCTATTTATAAGGAACATTCTCTGGCAATCATAGAATGTCAGTATTGAAAGAGATCTCAAATGCCATCTGTTCCAACTTCTACCTAAGAATGTTCCTTTTGGTTTTTCTAACAAATGGATATGTAGAAAACTGTTCAAAATAGAATATCCTTCCTGGAAAGACAGCACAGAAAAGAAGTTATTCCGTTTTGGACAGTTTTGAGTATTTGAAAACGTTTATTTTGTATGTTGTTGTTCAGTCTCAAACTGTAAAAATAGTTTTTCAATCCTATCTGACTTTGATCCCATTTGGAGTTTTATTGAGAAAGGTACTAGATTACTTTCTAATTTCCTTCTGCTCATCTTATAGATAAGGAAACTGAAGCAAATAGGATGAAATGACTTGTCCAGGATCACACAGCTAATAAATATTTAAGGCCAGATTTATACTCAGGAAGAGAAAAATAAATATCCACTGTTCCATTGCACTACTAGCTGCCCCTTTATTCCATATGACAGCCCTTTAAATGCTTGGAATCTGCTATCATGTCCCCTATATGTCTTCATTCACAGTTCATTCAAACTGTGGTTGTATACCTTGACAGAATTAGCAATAGCATTTGTGAGATTTGCTTCCCTAGAATTCTTGAAAAACAGGAGAAATGTTGTTCTGGCCTGGGTATTTTAGTCAGAGGGAGAGCCAAATGCTCTGGTTTTCTTACTTTCTTTGATTTTGCACACTTGAGCAGAACTTTTATTCAGCTTTCTGTTGTAACCTTTAAATGTGAATGATCAGAATTGTATACACTGGAAATGTTCTTCAGATGATAATTAAGTAGCTAGGTTTTTTCCCTTTTCATTGAACCAGGCTCCTTGGTATTTTAACTTCTCACAAATACAGAAGAAAATGGTAAAATTATAAATTTTGGTGGAATCAAGTCTTATTGTTGAACATATTTGGTAGTATCAGGTCTAACTTTTTTGGAAACTTGTCAGGAGTGGTACCCATAAAATCATAGATTTAGAATTGGTTTAGACCTTAAGACTTCTTTTGTATTACCCTCTTATTTTACAGATTAATAAACTAAAGCCCTGAGATGTTAAATTTTTGTCCAAGGTTACAACTATCACTGTATTATAGATTTCAAATGAGAAGACTTAGGTTACTGATTAAATTCTCTCATTTTAGGAAACTGAGGCCTAGAGAGATTATATTACTTGTCCAGATTCACACATCTAGTAAATGTCTGAAGGAGGATTCAAAAATCCAGAGCTTCATGACTGTTAAATCCAACCCCCTATCCTCTACTTATAGTCTTAGAATTTCCTAAAGCACAGAGAGTTAAAAATGACTTATCTAAAGACACTCAGTCAGTATAAGTGAGGAGAAAATTTGAACTCAATGTCTCCTGGCTCCAATAACAATACTTTATACTTTTCTCCACAATTACTCTAAAGGGTAGTGTGACCTCTCATCTGACAGATGAACTTTGAACCCAAGCTCTCTGCTATATCGTTTTATTACTTAATCATATTGGAAAATTTAAAACTTGTTTGCTCTCATTCCCAAAGAAGTTAGTAAGGTCACTAATCTCTTTAGTGTCTGCTGACTCCTTATTTAAAAAAAAAGAAATTTAAGATAGTTCTAACACTTACCAGGTGGTGTTTCTATTGTGTAATAATTCTTTATATTATTTCAATTTTCATACATATATTGTGTAATAACTTTTTATATTATTTTAATATTTCATTAATATGTCTCACCATATTACATATAATATGTGTTTTATAAAAAAAATTTGAGGGAAAAAAGAAAAGTTTTAATTCTGCTTGGTAAATCATTGTCCAGCCTTTTGTTTGTTTAGTCTGTAGTAAACCAGTCACAAAAACTTATGTTTCTCATTTCCTAGGATATGTTTTAAATCAAAAAAGAAACTTAGAAAATGTATAGATGCTAATTTCCTCATCCCACCACTTCCACTCCTCCAAATATAAAGATGATGCTAGTATTTTCATCTCACTACCATAACTCTGTACCTAGGATTTCACAGACATTCATTGAGAAAGGAATCACTTCTTTGGGAATAAAAGGATACTTTTCCAGGAAAATGCTCATGTGATGCTTTTTATGGTTCATCAAATAAAAATCTATGGAAAACATTTGGTTAACTATAGTGCATCAATATTTTAGTGGTGTTGTAACTACCAAAATAAGGCCAAAGTCAGGCTAGTGAGAGAAAAATAACCCCCTAGTGCTGGCTTCATTGTCATAGGGCACAAGGAGACCATCCAGGTCACTAAGAGTTTTCAAGTCATTTAGAGCTTCATCTTTATCTTTAATTTCTCAAATTGCAATAGTTTTGTTTTCAGTCTTGAACCATTCACATTAGACTTTCAGTAACTACTTAACCGCAACATGCCAAAGTAGTTATGTTATTTTGGGGTTTGGCTGGACTCTTGAATTATTACTCTGACACAGTTCCACTTTACTAGGCAAAACATAATCCTGCTGTTAGTCTATCATTAAAAGCACTGTCATTCTTAAGAACTTTGTAGTTGTTTTTTTCTTTCCTTTTAAAAATCTCATTAAATGATTTTCTATGTTCAACCCACTTATATGAACTCATAATAAGACTACAAGCTGGTAGTTGGATTCTGCTTGTGTGAAACCCGCAGTCATTTATTTTTATGCTCATATTATTAAAATGACTTTTCATTATGGCAACTGGGACTTTGGGTCATAGAATTGTAGAAGTGAAACAAACCCTCAACATAATATCAGAGAATCCTGGAGCTGGAAAAGAAATTTCCTTCAGAGATTCTCCAACCCAAATCCTTCATTTTATAAATTAGGTAGCTGAGACTGCAAGAGGTCATGAGGCTTCTCTAAGGTCATATAGGTAATAAATTTCAGAGTCTGATTTGAAATTAAGTCTTCTGATTTTGAATCTGGTATCCCACACCCAGAGCCACAACCTGGGCTTTGACATGACAGCGTAAAGGAAAGGGGAAATAAGAGACTTTAGCTGTAAAGTAGTAAAAACTTTTTAAATCCAAATTATTTGGCAGGCAGGATAATGCTGAACAGAAAGACCCAAACTGTTCTGAATTAAAATCAGCAGATGCTCCCAGATTTTTGCTGGGAAAGTACATGCTTTTCAGCCTCTCTAGGTTCCTACTTTGCCAGACTCCAAAGATCTCTCCTTCAATTCCATTCTTTCTTCTTTCCATGATTCTACTAATCCAGATTGTCAAATTCATAGACTAGTTTTTACTTCCTTCCTTTACTTTTATTTTCTGGTGACCCCCCGCCCCGGCCAGTTATTTAATCTGAACTGGGTTATCCCTACTCCCACCATTTATTTGGATTTCATAGACAGATCTGGAGTCTAGGTCTGGAATGATTAAGCATAAAATGGTAAGAGAGTCAGCAGATAAACTGAATAAGACACAGAGAAACAATATCACCTTAGAGTCACTCCTTTAAATTATCAGGGGACTATGAATAATATAACATTTTGAATTTTTATATGAATTCATCATTTATTATTATGGCTATTTGTGTACATGACCTGACACCCTATGATAATAAAGACTTAATGAAGGCAGTGACTGTGCCTCCTCTAAATTTTCTGTCTTCCCCATGGCATAGGATAGGATTCATAAACAGTAATTGTTTAGTAATTTCTAATCATTTAAACTGAATGAAGAGTTATGTACAATAGTACCTGTATCAGATTGCTTGCTGTCGTAGGGTGAGGTGAGGTAAGGGAGAGAGGGAGAAAAAAAAATTGGAACTCAAAATCTTACAGAAATGGATCTTGAAAACTATCTTTACATGTAATTGCAAAAAATAAAATACTACATATGTTATATATACATAGACACTATATAAATATCATATACATTTTTAAATTGCATACAAGTAGAATTTTAAATTTGGAAAATTTTAAATGTGACCCTGGTTCTGACACAATATTTAGGCCACTTGCCAAGTACAGTCATATCTTCTACTTTATTACTGTTAAGTAATAAACAGGACTCACAGAAAATTATATGTATGATGTGGATTGCTAGAGAGTGTTTATTTTTTTTTTCCGCAGTCAAGAAATCAAAGCTCTTCTTAGACTTGGCCACTGATTAAATTTGGATATGAGTCAATATTCTTAAGTATCTTTTACCTTCATTATATTCCTTACCTTTTTCTAACCTCACCATAAGTTTATCTATGTTCATTTTAGAGAATGGAATCACCAAAATATGCTGCATTATTATGATATATATTTTTCAATTAGCGGTGTCCCACTTGACTCCTAGTTCTGTGTTTTGCCATCATTTATTTAACTTAAAAGTCTCATCCTTCATGCTCCTTAGGTTGACTCTCAATAATTTAAAGCTTAGATGAAGTCAACATAATCAGTTGCATGCTTATAAAGTAGAAAGTTTTCCTTAGTTTGATAAATTTTCCAAGTTATTTTTAAGATCTCCTGAGTCTTTATAAAATTGTAGGATTTTATTTGAAAGATAATTTTATTTTATTGTTCATTTAAATTTTTATTGACAGCTTTGGTTTTAATATTCCACAGCATTTCCCTCTTCTCAGAAAGCTAGTTTTTATACCAACAAAAAAGAATAAAAAAGAGGAAAACAGTTCAGCAAAACTAATCAAGATATCAGCCAAATGTAAAACATATTCAGTATTCCAGTTTTATCGTCCTTTTTCTCTGCAGAGATATGAAGAGATGTTTTCTCATCTCTGTTCTTTGGAGCTAAGCTTAATCATTATAGTTTCACATAACAGTTTCAATTATCTTTGTTCAATTTGGATTGTCATCATTATGTATATTATTTCTTGATTCTATTTATTTAACTTTGCATCAATCCACAAGTCTTCCTATACTTCTCTGTATTCTTTACAACATTTTTTACAACATGGAAATATTCCATTGCATTCATGTACATTCATGTTCATTGGTTTAGCTATTCCTTATCAATGTATATCTGCTTTTTTCTAGTTCTTGGCTATTATAAACATGTTTGGTACTTTTCTTATTGTCATTACTCTCTTTAGGAAAACCATATATATCTAACAATGCAGTCTCTCAGTCAAAGATATTGACTTTATAGTTGTTTTTTTTAAGATAATTAAAAATTGCTTTCTGAAATGGTTGGACCACTTCATAACTTGAACAATTGTATATTAGTATGCTTTTGAGAAAGATAATTTAAAAAAGATTTAGTTTGAAAACAAACATGATCATCCCAGTTTGAAGAAAGAAATTTACGTAAAGGCCTAGAAATCCTTTTGGGTTGACAGATCAGAGAGAATTGTTCTATTCATACCATTTCTGGTTCTATATACATATTTGCAAGTGGCTTCACTTTTCTGTTCTTTAGTACTCACATCCTTAAGTGGGGTTAACAGCTCTTGCTCCCATCTGCTTTAAAGAGTTATAGAAAGACTTCATTGAAGAGTTGTGGGACTATGAGTGCATTGTCAAATGTATTTGTTAGTTTTGTTGAAATTTTTTTCTTGGTCTTCAGTTATTAAAAATAGCTTGTTGGATAGAAAAAAATGGAGAAATGTATTTGCAAATGGATATATTATAAGATCAAAAGATGCTAAATAGAATAAGATAAAATGTTTAAGAGTTATAAGAAGACACAGGATCAATCAGCAAGATTTTAAACAAGTATTATGTAATGAACACTATTAGGCTTTATAGAGAATACAGAAAAAAAAAATATGGGACATGATCCATATCACAAATACTTTATAATGAATTTGAGATTAGTCTAACATATGAGAAATAATATTTGACCACAGAAAACAATATTTATGTACTAAAATATGTGATGCAGATCATAAGTGCTGCAGAAGTTGAGGAGAAAGGAAGAACAATGAGGGCTAAAATCAAAATGAATGAGCTGGGACTGAATTGGTCCTTTAAGAATGAATAGAAGCTTCCTCTTCCCATGTAAGAGTTAGAGCCTGCTTCTGGCCAGAAACATCCAATTTCTTTGGACTTTCTCTCTCAATAAAATTCCTTTATACCTAAAAACAAGAATGACTAGAATTGGGAAAAGTGGAAACAAAAATAGAGGCTAGTCTAATAAAGGTACTCAATAGGTTTGTAGACATAGAAGGGAAAATGAGTAAAGTAGTAGAAGTAGTAAAAGTAGGAGTGATTTCAGGAATAGTTTTTGTTGTAGGAGAAGTATAGTAGTAATTCTATTACTAGCAGTAGAATAATAAGAGTGATAGTAATTATATTAATAATTTTAGAAGTAATTGTAATAGTAGAAGTTATAGTAATGAAATAATAGGTATAGTAGTATTAGATTAGTAATTGTAGTAATAGTAGTTGATAATGAGTGTTTTAGTAGTACTAGTAATTATAATAATAGAGGTTGGAATAGTAGAAGTAGTAGTTGTAGTAGAATAGTATTAGTAGTTGTATAAGGAGTGGTAGTTGTAATAGTAGCATAGTAGTAGTAGTAATTGTAATAGTTAAAGTACTGGAGTAGTATTTGTAGTAGCAATTGCAGTAGAATTGAGTAGTTGTAGGATGAGTAGAAGTTAGAATAGTAGTAGTTGTAGTAGGGTAGTAGTAATTATAGTAGTAGCATTTGAATAGTTGTAGAAGTAGAAGTGGTATTACTGATAGTAGTAAAGAATCATTGAAATTATTAGAGGAAGGGAGAGTTATGAAAATGCTATGCATTAGAAAGATGAATCTGGCAGCAGGTAAAGGTTAGATTAGAGAGAATAGAGAAAGAGAAACTAAATATAAGACTTAACAAGAATAGTGGCAGTAAAAATGTGAAAATAAAAACTGGAAGGGGCCTTAACGATCACCTGTTCTCCTTTTGTACATGAGAAAAATCTAATTTGTGGGTCAATATCTAGAAAACATTTATGGAACATTATGTTATGCAGGAAAACAACACAGTGAGCACTTTTTCAAGGGGCTTCACAGTGTTAATAGGATCCATATAAGGAGAAAAAGAGAAAAATCTTGTCTATATTATGTTCCATCAGAAACATCAGTTTTAAGTTATATATAATTTGAGTGTTTAGATTGTTTTAAATGTGCTTAGATCTGGCGTGACTTATATTTCCTAAAGGGAAAATATAATTTCCTGCAGAGACTTTAGCAAAAATGATCTTGTGAAACAGATTATGGAGTCACTGAAATCAATTAAAATATCCTTAATTATCCTCTTAATACCCAAAGCCACTTCAATGAAGAAGTTAAAGAAAATATCCAAACTTTTTCTGCTTATTGATGGATTACAGTGCATTGTATATAATGATAATAATGATGATGATGATAAATTTTTACATAGTACTTTGTTTCACAAAGTTATTTACAGACATTATCTTTCACAATAACCTCAAGAAGCAAGTGGTATCTCCATTTTCAAATGAGAAAGGAGATTCTGGGAGTCTAAGCATCTTGGACAGGGTCAGACAGATGGTTAGTCAATGTCTGAAGTAGGATTGGAGCTCAGACTCCAAGTCCAGTACTCTATCTCTACTCCATGCTCAGCAGTAATATTATCAATGAAGTATGGTAAATAAATAACATGATAGGCTTGTTCTGATATATAAGGGTAAATTAAGAGATTTGACTCTATTTTTCCAGTGACTCAATTTATTCAAGAATGCTGTTTTATGAGATTTCTAAATTAGTCATCTTCATTGACTAATTGTGAGACATATCTTACAAATGTGAGCCTTTGAACACAAAAAGAGCTAAGTGAAAGAATGTGGATGATTTTTCACAATTAGTAATTTTAAAAAAATCTCAAAATGTATGCTATACAAATGATAATCATATTCATCTACAAATCATAGAACATATGTCAACAAATCAATATTTGCACAAAGTATTTTTCAAGATACTGTTAACATATAGTCTAGTGATTAACTCACTCTTGCTTTTACTATAGTTACATTGATTAGTATCTAAATTAAAAGGGGTTCTGAAACTTCACATTGGGAATTTGTTTTTCTAAAATTCTTTGCTCTTATAAGCAGATAATGCTAAAGCCAGACTAGAATGACGGAAGATTAAGAATTTTGCCATATTCAGCATCATAAGATATTTAATCATTACAAAAGGTGATTGAAAATGCCCTCAAGACTCAGGGTGGAGGAGATTATGAAGAGAAGAGCAAATAGATCCATTTGCCTTTTGAGGTTTGAGAGAATTTTATTAGTGAACTGAGATTGGTCAAGTGTGTCTCCTTTGGGCTAAATTGAAACCTGAGGATCCATTGGCTTGTAATGGGGGATAATTTATGAGCTGTTCAATCCATTCCATCTGAGTAGGAGTTAGAAGGCTTAAAATATGGCTAGCCAGGACTTCAGATTGATTTTAATCTATGGTTGAACAGAATGAAATGAGATGAGGGTCATCCTAAGTAACAGAGCTGTCAACTGAAAATAAGCAAGAAAACTGCATTGGAGAATAGGATGATTAGTTGTCCTAGACAATCAATCCAAGTGGGGCAGGATTCCCAATTGGGCAGACACAAAGTAAAACCTGACAAAGGAACAGATTAATTTGGAATTTCAAAAGATAAAAGTACTTCTAGGTAAAGGTTTCATATGAACAGGATTACTGTCAAGTGCTAGGTCAGCATGTTGGGCACTGTTTTGACTATCTCAAATCTATTCATGATGACTTTTTGCTTTATTCCCAAAGTGATGTACAAAAAAGTTCAGGAGTTATTTTTTTTCCAACTGGCTCCTGATAATCAGGAAATCTTTCTTTGAAAGTTTTAACCTGCCAGAGTGAGGTTTATTGCAAATGTCCTATCAAAGGGCTCACAGAAAAGCTCAGAGATTCTAATTAACTATAATAATTATAATTCATATTCATATAGCACATTTAATG
Organism: Sminthopsis crassicaudata; assembly: GCF_048593235.1. NCBI lineage: Eukaryota > Metazoa > Chordata > Mammalia > Dasyuromorphia > Dasyuridae > Sminthopsis > Sminthopsis crassicaudata. The sequence continues at coordinate 570,256,879 of NC_133618.1, forward strand.
TGACTAAAAACTTTCTTTGTAATAACCAGTAAATAGTAGGATAAGTATTATGATGTTCATTTTAGAGAGGGGGAAGGCAAAGTTTAAAGGGGCTAATGATTTGCTCAAATTCATTTGGTTGAGAATGTAGAAAGCCATGCTCAAATCCAAACCTTCTATCTCTAAGACCAATGATCTTACCATTACACTCTCTATTGATTCCAATAGGTCTTGAACTCCATCAGTTGGAAAGTAATAAAGTTAACCCATCATGAGTACAACGTGCTCCTGGAAATGGTTTTAACACCACCTAACTTTGCCTTTGTTTTCATGAAACAAGGAGAAGGATTTGGGGAGCCTTGTACATACAGTTGGAGAATCTTTTGCATCTGCAGCACCCAGCATAGTGCTTGGTACATAGGAGGCATAATAAGGATATATTGGCTGTCCTGCTTTAATGGTAAATAGATCAGCATGGTCAGATCTTTTCTAGAGGCAGGCCAGGGTACAAGCCTAACTTAAGACAGGGATTTGTATTATAAGATAAGATCATAGGATGATCAATTCCTATATACATGGCTCTCTTCAACAATGAGATGATTCAGACCAGTTTGAATTATCTTGTGATCCAGAGCCATCTTCATCCAGAGAGAGGATTGTGGGAACTGAGTGTGGACCACAACATAGTATTTTCACTTTTTTGTTGTTGTTTGCTTGCGTATTATTTTCTTCATCATTTTCTTTTCTGATTTGATTTGATTTTCCTTGTACAGAAAATTAATTATATAAATATGCATGCATATATATTGCATTTAACATATATTTCTACCATGTTTAACATGTATTGGACTACTTGTCATCTAGAAGAGGGTGTAAGAGAGGGAGGAACTGGAATACAAAGTTTTGTAAAGACTAATGTTGCAGAATTATCTATGCATGTTTTGAAAAATAAAAAAAGCTTTAATTTAAAAAAATAAAAGATCCATGTACCTAGGGACAACCCATATTAATCAATGTCAGAAAAACCTCCAACTCCTGATAATCAAATTCAAATGCTAGACAATCAGGCTGAATGTTCACATTCCATTTTACTACACAAAGGGGAAACAGAGACTGTCTAAGAAAATAAGAATTGTTCTTTGTACCTTTTGGGCATATATTCACAATATTTTAAAAAGGTCTTGCCTACCATAAAATAAAATAAAATAAAATAAGATCGACTCCTTGCCCAAGTTTCAAAACAAAATAATAATTATTAACTTTCTTGGAAATAAGTGTTATAAAAAAATTAAAACTGGTCATTGTTTCCCTATAAACTATAGCTCCATATTAAATACTCACAGAACTGTAGATATAATGTAATGTTTCCGTTTCTGTTAATCTTTTAATGTTGTCCAGTTTACTATTTTCCCACTGCTAAGCCTTCTGAGTCCTTTCTCATTGATATTAAAGAAGCATAGAACTGGATATGCCCTTAAAAGTCATCTAGACAATATTTTTATTTTACAGGTAAAGAAACAGGCTCAGGTAGGTTAAGAGAATTACATGAAGTTTCAAAGTTTAGTAGAAACTGAGCTTCTAATTCCCAGTCCTCTTATATTCTTTTTTACCACACTGCTTCTCAATGATCACAGTTTCTTGTTTATTATTTTTATTTAAAATAAACAGTCCATATTTACAAAGGAAAAATATTCCCAGCAAGTCCAGATACATGTTAAATGTACACACACACACACACACACACACACACACACACACACACACTTTGTAACTTTTTCTCTGTGAAGAACAAATAGAATTGGTTGTTTTATGTATATTCGTTTGGAAAGATATGTCTAAGTTATTTATACCACATGTTTTCAATTTGAGATTCTATTGTTAGCAACATTTCACCATCATTTTGAAATAGTAATCAAGCCACATGCTATATGACTGAATTACTGGACAATACAATCTAAGGAAATCAAAAATACAGGTAACAAAAGGGCACTGAAAATACACATAGTGGGTAAAAAGGAAGGCTGCAGCATATGATCAGTAATTATTTACACATGAAAATTATAGTAAGGAATGTTAGGAAGGACATATGCCTGGAAAAGATCAGTCAGTCAAGTGGACTACCCAAGGAGGGCACTGGTTCTTACTTCAAATATGGATTTTAAAAAAATAGCAAAAGGACTTCAGGATGTAGAGTATTGAGAATAATTATATTATAGGAAGGCCTGTGAGTTTACACCATGCGAGTTGGGGAGAAGTGTACTCAAACCCAGGATCAATCAAAATGATATATTCAGGGGGAATAATTCTGAAGTTTTAAGCACATTCCATTTTTTCTGGCACCATTTGGGAATGAGCTGTTCCACATAAGCAAATTTTTCAAATAACTTTGTCAAGAATTTTTTAAAACTTTAATTATTTTAAATGGAAATCTTTCAAAATGATGCATATCCATGACTTCTTAAATAGAATATGAACTTAATTTAACCTTTTTCTTGTTATAAACATCTATTGTACTGTACTATAATGTAGCTAGCTAGCTACTTAGATAGATTATTTATTAAGTGCCAAGGACTGGACTAAGTGCTACCATACAAATACCAATAAGTTCAAGGAATTTAGATTCTAATCAGGGAAAACAACATGGAAAGGGTGAAAATATATCAAGTAGAAGAGAAGGAGACTGTATGAAGTGATATGGAGACCCAGACTCCAACAAGATAAACTAGGGGACCTAAAGTTAAAATCTAAATTTGGGGGGACTTGAAGAAAAGAATTGGGCAGGTAAAAAACTATGATGGTTGAAAGTAAATTTGAGGTGAAGAGATAGTTATTGAGGTGTTTACACCTATAACAAATGATCTCAGATTGTTGTGTTTTGTATGTTCATTTTCTTTATATATACATAGTTTTTTCTGCCACCACTCTTGCCCTTATTATAAGGCTATTAGCCATAGCATTTTGCATCTTTTAGCCTATCCCACTAGCACCTTTCCCTTCATACCCCTTGCTTTCTAATTTGATATTCCTAATCTGTTGTAGGCTTAGAAATCAGAAAAATAGATTTGTTGGTATTTTCTAAATAATAACTCAAACCAAAAAACTTTTTATAAGTAAAAGGCATAAATTTTAATTTATAGACTTAGTAGCATCTATTTTAATAATTTAAAGAGTTTTTCTGCTTACTTCCTAATCTAGTGCCTGACAGATGAAATTAATAGTTAATGTCATTCAGATAAATGAAGTTCTTCTGTGCTCTAAGTTAGAACTAACCCACATTTAAATAATATATTATGAAGAACAAGATATTAATCTTCTGTGGCTCCCCAAAGTAAAGTCTTAACATTTGTTTTGGAATGAGAGTGCATTAGAGACTTTTAAAATTCTAGTCTTTGCAGTGTTAACCTGCTATTGCCATACAGGGACAATTTTTCCCTCTCGTACCTCTGTTAGTCATATAAGTAGGAATGTTTCCCCATATCCAACTAGAAGATTTTATTTACAAAATGAAAAATGACGTGTGAGAAAAGCAATTATCATATTTTGGCTATATGTCATGCAATTTAAAAATCCCCAACATGACCTATTTAAGCTATTGAAGGTGAAAAATTAGAAATGGATAAAAGAATAGAAATTGACTGTCTTAATTTCCTATAGAAGATTAGCCAACATTGATCAGGATTTGAACTCAGTCCCTCTGATAAGATTAGGGTTTTCCCCCTACTTTTGTAATTCATCATCCCCTACTAGTGAGCTTCCCCACAGTGATTTTTAATTACAACTAACTAGCCAGAGAGTTGACTTTTAGAATGGGCTACATTGGAGATTTTAAAGAAGAGGATGATTACCAGTAGCTGAAGGTATTGGAAAAGATTGCTTATCATGGACCAACTATATGCCTCTGAGGTTCTTTTCAACTCTCAGGTTCTGAGATGATATTTCCAGATTATGGTACAAGTGCAACCCAGTCATAGTAGCAGAGCTATACAAAAAGAATCCTATTAAAAATATAAGATATTTGTCAGGCGCAGAAGCAGAGATCAAGCAGGATTAGTGAACTGAGCTGTTTGCTCAAGAACAAGGAGAATCGACCTATGAGGAATATGATTGGGTGGGGTTCATATCTCATCAAGAAGAAAAATCAGAGATGGAAAATTTCAAGAATAAAACCAATTTGGCTGTCAGTTCAAGCAAATAATATGAAACAAACTGGTAAGAAATGACAAAAATGAGACCTTAGTTAATTACCCCTGGCAATTATCTCTTGACAGCCTAGGCTGGTATGCAATTAGTCTCACCTCTCTTATTACTTAAAGGGGTCCTGATAGTTGGCTAGACTGTGGCCTTGTTCCCAAATGCATGCGCATTATTTGGTCTCAATAATATGATCTCTTAGAAGAATTGTGACTCTTAAGTTCTCACATAATATCACAATCAAAATAATCATAATTACAGTAATGATAATAATAGCTATCATTTACATAGCACTGTGCTAAGTACTTTACAATTATCTCATTTGTTCTTCATATTAAATAGGTGCTATTATAACTTCACTTTACAGGTAAAGAAACTGAGGGAAGCAGAGGTTATGTGATTTGCCCAGGTTCTCACAGGTAGTAAATTACTGAGGCTAGATTTGAATTCTGATGTTCCTGATCCAACCCAAGTATCCCTAATCATACAGAGAATATCAGAGCTGAAAGTGACCTTTATCAAAGGTCTCCATATAGGGTCATATAATTAAATGTGAGGGTCCCAGAAAATTCAGGTACATAAGGTTTCTGAATGCAATGACCAAAAATTAATTCAAAATCAAATGGGTAATGAATTTAAGGTATTTCTGGCAGCACTTGCCCATGTACTTTTCCTGTAGCCTTAATTCTAAACATACAACATGTACCTTTTGAACTGTGTATGCATGAACTCCTTCAGAAACACGTAGATTCAGATTCAAGATGGGATCCTGTAGGGGCAGCTAGGTGGAGCACCAGCCCTGAATTCAGGAGGACCCAAATTCAAATCTGATCTCAGACACTTAACACTTCCTAGCTGTGTGACCCTGGGCAAGTCACTTAACCCCAGCCTCAGGAGGAAAAAAAAATGGGATCCTGTAAAATTCTGGGGGGCAAAAAACTTTAAGAAACTCTTGCCAGTCTCCTCATTTTTACAAACAAGAAAACTGAAAACTACAGATGGGAAGTTATTTATCCAGGATCAGACAATTAGTTGATGGAAGACAGTATTTCAATTTAAATCTAGAGGAGATTTCTTTAATTTTTTTGTGTCTTAGACCACCTTAGTCATCAGGTTGATTCTTTAGACACTTTTCCAGAACAATAATTTTAAATGCATAAAATAAAATACATAAGATCACAAAGTAAAGCAATTGTATTGAAGATGTCATTTTTTACCATCTGAATTAATGTACTCTCCTTCAAATCTATCTACAAATGTCACATGGTATTTATGAACCTAAAGTTAATAACTCCTCATCTAGAACTCTTTCCCACCATTACCTTCTGCACCTTTTTATATGAAAATTCTTCTCATACTTTCCTAGATTGTGAGGTTTGGGTCAGACATATGTTTATTTGAAATTGAAAAAAATAGGCTGAAGTAGGAAGCAGATATATAATGTAAACATCACCAGCCTCCTCCTATTTTCCCTTAGCCATTTCTATAGCATGGACTATGAGGGGAAAATTGCAATTGGAGTTTTTAAAAAACATGAATTCAAATCCTTAGGATTTAATTTAACTAGATGTGTTGATTCTCTAGGATCCTTAATATTTTTATCTGTAAAATAGAAAGATAATATTAATATTCCAGGATTTTTGTAGAGAAAGTTCTTTGCAATCTATAAAGTGCTCCATAAAATATGAGCTATTATTTAAAATGAAATAACTGAAATGGTTTCATTTCAGGTGATAAGCAAACAGCAAATGCCTTGGTTCTAAATTAAGGACAGTGAAAATGTGAAGTTTGTTAAGTCTCATTTCTCTGATTCTGAGCATTTATGAATTATTTCATCTTGAAAGTACTATTCCTGTTAATTAGTTGGGATATTGGCAATAATGATTCTGGTTATAACTGAAACTTGTAGTAATACTTTTAAGTGCAGAAGAACACATGGCTTCAATTGACACTGCCCTCACTTGAATGGTGAGGAGGGAATTTGATGGCATGTTTGAGGCAAAAGTTAGTATCAACCAATGAAAAAGCAAGCACCTACTAATTCCACATGCCAAAAACTGTGCTAGGTCATGGGGAAAGAAAAACAAAAATGAAGCAATCTCTGCTATGAAAAAGCTTTTATTCTTTCAGAGAGGCAACATATATTGAAACAGTTGATTCTCTAAAGGTTTATTGAAAACCAGAATAATAAAATTGGAATAGAAATGAAAATAAGGAAAATAGAAAAGAAAGGAATAGAAAGGAAAATTGGAATAAAAAAGCCATATTCTAACCCCTTTATTTTCCTGCTGAAGAGACTGAAGCCAAGGGAAAGTGAGTGATGTACCTATAATGGCAGACCAAGCAAAAGTGAGATGAGAACATGTTTTTCTTGACTTCTCCTCTAGTTCTCTTACCACAACACATCGGTAAGAGAGGTAACCAGAAAACCACAACAGAATGCTTCTCTGTCAATGCTCAAAGCCCCAAGGTAAAATGAATGAATCAGCTACAGTAGGCAGCCAGGATATCATGGGAATTCCAACACTATGGATTGTCAGATAGTCCATAAATATTCATTATCTAACATGTTCCAGGCATTCTGCAAAGTGTTTGGGAAACAAAGACAGACAAAAAATAGACCTTGTTCTCAAGGAGCAAATAGTCAAAAAGGGGATACAACATGCAAATAACTATATGTAACAAGCTACATGAAGCATAAATTGGAATTATCAATAGAGGAAAGGCATAGATTTATGGGAGATTGGGAAAGGCTTCCTATAGGAAAAATAACTGGATATGATGCTTTTAGGCTATAAATTGCATAGGAATTATAGGAATTGTAGAGGGAAGCAAATATATCACTGAATATGAAAAACAAGTACAATAGTTTGTCTCAAAATCTCACCAAATAGGACAGAGGTAGATACACCCAGAGAAGAAACACTGGGAGGGGAATGTAAATTGTTAGCACTAATATCTGTCTGCCCAGGTTGCATGTACCTTCGGATTCTAATGTTTATTGTGCAACAAGAAAATGATATTCACACACATGTATTGTACTTAGACTATATTGTAACACATGTAAAATGTATGGTATTGCCTGTCGTCGGGGGGAGGGAATAAGGGAGGGGGGGTAATTTGGAAAAATGAATACAAGGGATAATATTATAAAATATATATATATATATATATATATATATATATATATATATATAATAAAAAAAAAAGATGAAAAAAAAAATCTCACCAAATAATGAAATAAGTGCATAAATCATATGCTTTAGTAATATAAGATATTATCCTAGAACTCTGCTATAGACATGACCCAAATATTGATACTAGTCTAGAATGCTAAAAGATTAAGGAAGCTGGGAAATGAGACCAAACAATCAATGAAGGACCTACATGTGCAGCACACTGTTCTAGGTGCCAGGGATATAATTTTTTTAAGTATATAAAAACAAATAAATATAATATGATTTTGGAAAGGAGGGCACCAGTAACTGAGAAAATCAATAACAAATTATAGACATTTTTAATTTACATAGCACTTTCAAGTTCATTACGAGCTTTCCTCTTATGAAGCTACTATCTGAAATAGATAATGCAAAAATTGGTGTATCTATTCTAGAGATGTGGAAACTGAAACTTCAAGTATCAAATATCATGCCCATAATTAGTAAACGTTAAAAGTAGGATTGAATACCAGATTTCTTATCCCCTATCCTCTTTCCATTGAGAGAAATCTTCATTATCTACGCATAGAAATATGTATATTGGAGAAATACCACATTGGGATTCTGATGTGGATAGAACAAGCTATTTCTTCCTAGAGCAAGTTAATACCAAAATCCAAAAAAGAAGTATGCTGACTTAGGCCTAAGTGTAAGCATATACAGAAAATATTTGTTGGTGAACCATAATTACAACATATTCAGCTTCTACATTTAAGGATGCCAATGGATGTCTTCTGCTATTCAGAGGGCTGGTATGTCGAAGGGAGAGTAGTTCTGTTCTATGTTGCTCCTAAGACTGTAACTATGAGTGGGAAGATGTAAAGAGGGAAATAAGTTTCAATTCAATACAATGAAAACTATTAGAATGTCCAACAGTGGAAGGAAAAAGCTGCCTTGTGAACGCTGGGTACCTCATCGCTAAAGGTTCTTCAACTGAATAGGTTTGTGAGAAGAAAAATTTATTAGGTTGGAGGTTGGACTTTGTTAATCTTTTAAGTAGAATTCTAATAATAGTTAACATTTTATAGTGAAATATAGTTTATAATGTACTTTCTTTAAGGCAGTAACAGTTTATTTTTAACACAGAGTGGAGTTATTTATATAGGAAGGAAAAAAACTACTGAATATAAGGTCAAGGTATTTGAATTCAAATCTCAGCTACTCAGTGTGTGTGTGCCATTGGACAAATATTTCACCTGTCTGTATCTCGTCATTCTCATTTGTAAAATGAAGGGTCTGGATTAGATGACTTCTAAGGGCTCTTTCTGCTTTAAAGTCTTGATGCCCTGAACCCTATGAAGCTGGCAGAGTAATATTATTAAACTCATTTTACAGATGAAGAAACTGAAATTTAGCAAGGCTAAGTTACTCAAGCTGGTAAGTTCCAAAGATGAGACATGAACCCAAATCTCCCAGCCTTCTTCCTAGTGCTCTTTCTATCATGCCACAAAGGTTTTTTTAATTTTGTATTGTTTTATTGAACATTCTGGTGGGAGAGGAGTCTATCAATGAGTATTTTAAGTTTGAGAGAAAAAAATATAATAAAATACAGAAGCACAAATAAAACTTATTTCTCAAAAAAAAACAGGGAATTTTTTTGGGAAAAATAACCTACAAAAAGCTTGTACATTATTTTAAAAAACACCTCCTTGGAAGCCCACAATAGCTATTTGCTAAAACGGGTTTTGAGAGAAGGGAAAAACATCATATTTTTGGAGAAAGACATGGAACTCATTTTATAGATGGAAACACAGATTGTGAAATAACTTGTGCAGTGTCACACAAGTTGAATAGGTGGCCCAACTATTCTTTGTACTATCACTGTGATATTTCCCACTACCCATATCCAGCTTTTAATTTTGAACATTCCCTATGCCTAGCACTGTGTCTTTTACATAATAAAAGTTTAATGAATAGTTACTGGGTGGAATGATTAAGCTTTTAAAATGATAAATATGAACATTTCTATAAACATTTTAAGATTTACAAAGTACTTTTTGTTGCAACACTTTTGTGTTATGGTAATACCATTGTTCTCAGCATGATGTAGAAGAAAGCACATTGGAGTAAGAGGATGTACGCTTTGAATTCTGGCTCTGCCATTTTGTAAAGTTGGATGAGTCATTTCCTGCCATTGGGCTCTAATTTTCTTATCTGTAATTTGAAAGAGATGGACTAGATTATTTCTAAGGTTCCTTCTAGCCCTTAATATTATGAACTAATTTTGACAACAGGGGCAACTGAATTTGCCTAAGGTTACATTCCTACCCACCTAGTCTCAGCTGCTAGCTTTTCCTCTAGCAGGGGCTCCAGAATGGACATAAAGTTCTTTGAGCAGGTAACATATATGTGAGGAATAAGGGGGATTTATTTATTTAAACTTTTGAAATCTTCTGTGAAGATTCTACACCAAACATTTTTATTTAATGGAATCATCATAGAATTAGATAGAATGTTTTTCCTGGACAGGAAATTGGTGGTTAGAGACAAGAAACAAAGGATAAAATATGATGGAGTATTTCTTCATATGGAGAAGTATAAACAGTGGGCTCTCCCAAGTCATGTGGCAGCATGACTTTTTCAACACTTTTACAAATGATCTGGAGGAGTTTCCATACTTAATCCAAAAAGTGTGTGGTGAATGATAGCTTCAATTTCCTCTTCACAATGCATGTTAGTCAAGCTGTTAATAAACAGCACTGACCACTGATATGAGTTTTGTTTTGTGTCATTTCCTTTGCTTAGGTCAAAGTAAATGTTCTGGCTAACATTGTAATGACCAAGAGGGGCTAATTCACATAACAGATAATTAACCCTTGGATAATTGAGAGTGTATTTATAATAGAGTAAATCAGGGCACTTTTCCTATTATTGATTTCACACATAATGGTGATGGTGGTGCTATTCCTCATTTCAGGAATGACTATACCTGAAGAAGATGCTGATGTGGGACAAGGTAGTAAATATTGCCTTGTGGCAATTGGGAGACTTCAGGTAAGACTAATTTCTATCCTTATATTTTTATCTCATTTTCAATCATGATGCATCAATGTTTGAATTTTCAAAGAACTTTGGTATCATCTTTGTAGATAGGATAAAGGGCTCCTGCAAAGAAAGAATTTCATTTGCATGGCTATCAACATAAAATAAATCTATATAAGCCACCCCCATCCAAGAACCAAAATGTTTGATGTCATCCAGTCCACTAGATTGCTATTCAGAAATGCATGCCTTCTTTGGTTGGTATACAAAATTATTTGGAACCTTGACCTATTAGGCTAACTGCTCTATTTCTTGTATGTCACGTGCAAGACAGAAATGTTTTTACTTTATATGGGCTAAGTCATCATTTGCTTCTAGACTGAAAATAATAACAGATCTACACAGAATGTAAATTAGGATTAAAATGGATTTTGTTTGATTATATACCTTCTGCTTTACTCAGATTGGTCTCGATCCACTTGTAAAATATGAAGAACTCATTGTTCCTCCCTTTATTCTCATGGTAGCATAATAACTGACATGACTATAGTGCTTTAAAGTAATAAAAATGCCACAGGTAGTAATATCCTAATTTTACAGATAAGGAAACAAAGGCTTAGAAAATTTAAGGGATTTGCTTAGGAACACAGAAGAGGATTTGAATGAAGGATGTCTTGATTCTAAGTTCAGTACCTTCTTGACCACGCCAAGCTCTCTGTCATTGTTCTCACCTGAAATGTTTACCCCTCACAGTTTTACCTATCAAAATTCTACCTGTCCATCAAAGTTCATTTTACATCCTTCATGAAGTCTTCCCTGATTGCTTCAGCCCTTACTCTTCTCAGAACTCAGAGAAGTCCATATTCGAATCAAGCCAATAATTTCTGTGTGTATATTAGATGTAATAGATTTATTGGATAACTACTTATTTTTCACTATCTTTACCCTAGTTGAGACTTTTCTTGCTTATGACCTGGTCTATCATAGTAATGATCCTTAGAATATAATCTTGAGGAAGTGTTTCCCTATTGCCTTTGTATCCCTAGTACCTAGAAGCCTAGCATATACAAATTACTCAATAAATGCTTTTTGCTTAATCCTTGGAACCTATTATGTGTATAGCTAACATATGAATAATACTAAAGTAAACTTATTTTGGGGAGGCAATCAGGGGTAGGTGACTTGCCCAGCATCACACAGCTGGTTAGTTTCAAGTGAATGGAGCCAGATTTTAATTAAAGTTCTCCTGACTCCAGGGCTGGTGCTCTATCCCCTGGGCCATGCTGCTCCTAAAGTAAACTTCTGATCATTTTGATATTCTTTATACTACAGAAATTTCTATAGCTCCACATTATCTATGGAATAAATTCCAAAAATCCTTGAGCTCTCCCTCTCCCTTTCCTTTTCCCTCCCTCTTCTCTCTTCTCTCTCTCTCTCTCTCTCTTCTCTCTCTCTCTCTCTCTCTCTCTCTCTCTCTCTCTCTCTCTCTCCCTCTCTTTCTCTCTCTTTTTCCCTCTCTCCCTCTCTCCCTCTCCCTCTCCCTCTCCTCTCCCTCTCCTCTCCTCCCTCCTCCCTCCCTCCCTCCTCTCTCTCTCTCTCTCTCTCTCTCTCTCTCTCTCTCCTCTCTCCCTCTCTCCCTCTCCCCCTCTCCCCCTCTCTCTCTCTCTCTCTCTCTCTCTCTCTCTCTCTCCCTCTCCCTCTCTCTCTCTCTCTCTCTCTCTCTCTCTCTCTCTCTCTCTCTCTCTCTCTCTCTCTCTCTCTCTCTCTCTCCTTCTCCTCCCTCTCTCTTTCTCTCCTTCTTCCTCCCTCCCTCTCTCTTTCCCTTAGAGCTTAATAAGGCCTTGAACCAAAATTACTATTCTTCAACTACTCACCTTACTCTGTTCTTCCTTATGTCCCTGCCTTTGTTGATATGCACAAGTATTTTTTTGCATGGAATTCTTTCTTCTACCCATTGCTAACTGTGAACTTCAACTCATAACTGAACACTCAAAAATCCATGAAATATTTTCTGTTCATTCCCCACCCTCCAACTGAAAATAATTCTCTTTATCCTCTATTCTTCTTAAGTTCTTTGTTTATTCTTTTCCCAGACTGCTGAGTATGTTCTGGTTTATGTTATAAGTGCTTAGTACTATCTGTTTTATAGTATAATTATTAGATTATATATTATTTGAAGTCCAGGACTGTGGTCTTCTCTGTCTCTGAGATTTGGCCAGGATCACATGGCTCATAAGTATCAGGAGAATTTGAACCTAGGTCTTAGGCATAGTATATATTCCATAAATATTTGTTGAGCTATTGAATTAGATTGAACTCACTTAGGGATATGACAGATATTTGAAAGGTTAAGTAACAAAGTAAAAAGGATTTAAATAGCAGTTAAAGGCAGTGGAAGACAGTAAATGATTAATAGCCAAATAGATTATCCAAATGCTAATTGATATAGAAATTCAAAGAACTGAGAAGATCACTATAATTAACACTTAATAATACATTCCTATCTCAGTGTGGTTGCAAAGTCTTCAAGTAGACAAGTTACAAATGTATAAAGGTTAATGTACTCATCTGCCCTCATGAAAGGGATGTATGTGACCTTGAATGAGTCAATTAACTTCTGTTGACCTATTACCTAGTCTCTAAAATGAGGAAACTGGACTGGATGAACACTAAGGTTACTTCATCTTCCACTCTATGATTCTTTGTAATGTGACCCATTTCTTCTTTGGTAATATTATGTTAGATTTCTTTTCTCCAAATGTAAATGAAATTTACATTTAAGAGGTTCTGATCTCTCCCTCTCCTTTCCTTTTCCTTCCCTCTTCTCTCTTCTCTCTCTCTCTCTCTCTCTCTCTCTCTCTCTCTCTCTCTCTCTCTCTCTCTCTCTCTCTCTCTCTCTGTCTCTCTCTCTCTGTCTCTCTCTCTCTGTCTCTCTCTCTCTGTCTCTGTCTCTCTGTCTCTCTGTCTCTCTCTCTCTCTCTCTCTCTCTCTCTCTCTCTCTCTTTTGCACCACAATAGAATTCCCAATCTATATGAGTCAAAGAATCCAGAAAATCTGTAACACTAACAGGTTGTTTCATTTAACTGTACATTCTTAGGAAACTGTTCATCTCTTAGGAAAACTGATGTTAAAACATCAGTTCTTTAGGAGGCACAGAGTTGCATCAGAGGCCAGACAAGCTGAATCTCAGAGGAGTTCAGGTGCTCAGGTTACAATTATTTTCCTTCTTAAAAAAATTTGCCCTTTGTGAACCGTTTTACCATTCTTATACCTAGTGATTTGGGTCCTCGCATTTCTCAAAATAATTTATAAAACTATAGAAAGAGGAAGAAGTGTCAATTGAAGATCAAGAATTTCTTCAAAAACCCTATACACATTCTAATCCTTGATTTTCCAATCACTCATGTGACCTTCATTCCTTTACTCCAACAACACTTTAATTTTTAAATTCAAATAAAACAAAGGAAGATGTCACATATAATTTTTGCATGCATATATATGTGTGTGAGTGTATATATATGTATGTGTGTGTGTGTGTGTGTGTGTGTGTGTGTGTGTGTGTGTGTGTGTGTACTGCATGGCAAATTATCTTGACAAAATCAGGTAAAATTTACCATCCAGAAATAGGTATGGTATTGGGAGAACTGAGATCCTGAGGGTACATGCATTATTAGAGTTATTGATACAATGTGCATTTAGTTTTTTAGTGCCAGAGAAGAACAAGTCCTTGGGACTGTTTAAGTTAAAATTCTGACTGTGACCAGTCTCTTATTTATGGGAATATACACGTTGAAAAGTGGGAGCAAGGAAGTCACTTCAGACTACTGGTAATCTTAGAATGTGGAGATACATCCTGGAATATTTTAGGTTTCAGACATGGAGAACAAATAAACTTGAGGATGAGTTTCTTGATTTAAAAAATATATACCAAAATGAGCAAGAGTATTTTTAAATATATGAGATAATGTGTAGGAATATAGAGTATACATGGCAAGGGTGGGGAGATAGATCTATCCATACATATATACATACATAGATGGATATAGAGATTGAGAAAAGTGGAAGTAGGGCAACTGGATGACATGGTGGATAGAGTTCTGGATCTTGAATCAGGAAGACTCATCTTCCAGAGTTCACTTCTGGTTTCAAACACTTATTAGCTGTGTGATCCTAGAGAAGTCACTTACCCTCTTTGCCCTAGTTTCCTCATTTGTAAAATAAGCTGGAGAAGGAAATGGCAAACCACTTCAATATCAAGAAAACTCCAAATGGGGGTCAAAGATTTGGATGTGATTGAAATATGACTGAACAAAAACAACAAGGTAGAACAAAACTGTTTTTTTGTTGTTGTTTTGTTTTGTTTTTTTTTGTCTTTTGCCCAGTCTTATGATTCCATTGCTATAAGGAGCTCCAAAATTAAGGTCAATTGTTCAGCATCTTATACTTTAATAGCATCTTTAGTTATATATATATATATATATATATATATATATATATATATATGTATATATATATATATGTATATATATATATATGTATATATATACATATATATATAACTTATGCAGTTTATATATATAAAACATGTAGTTTTATATTTTAAAAAATTTTTATAAAACAGTTTATAGCTACTTAACTCACTGAAAGATCAAATGAATTATTTGTTCAGGTCACATAGCTAGTATAATTAAAGGCAGAACTGAAACTAGGTCAACCTGAATCTGAGGTCAACTCTATCCACTCTACTGTGTAGCTTCTCAGGAGATGACTAATACAATGAAATAAATTTATATAGCATGGAGTAGCATGAAAAGTTACTTCTTTGAAAACATTTTCTGTCAGTAAATTCCCTCTTCTCTCATTTTCTACACTCTATTAACAGCCTATACACTGTCGTGATTTTGATTTCTACCACAGCTCTGTACCTAAAGAGAATGTACTTTCCATCTTTGCCCATGATAAAAATGAACAACCACCCATTGTTAGGTCAGCCACAGAGAAGGTATTAGAAATAGATTTCTCTTTTTTGGCTCTTAGGTTAGTCCATATTCTCCCAGTCTAGCAGGTCTTCAGGACCCAACTTTCTTTTTCACAGACCACAGTCCTACTGGGAAGGTCAAAGACTAAAGTTCTGAGGGATATTACTTTCCACGCTCCATATTTTAGGTCCTTTCCAACCTTAGCAAACCCTGTGTGGAATGAGCTATGTGAAAAGGCTTGGTCACTTCTCCAGCTGTGACTTTTACCCTTTTTCTTTTTGATCTCCCCTTGCTTTCTGTATGGAGGGAGACACCAACATAAGCTGCCTGCAGAGATTGTGGGAAGGGTGGAGAAAGCTATTTTGTCTCAGCCTAATAGCAGAAAGAGGCTCAACCACAATTCATCATGAGAAACTCAGAATATTCTTTATTTCTGAAGAAACCAAGGCAGTCTTGAGTTTCATCAGTTACAGATAGGTTGAACCTGCTGGCACCCTGTTAGGAGAGCAGTATACACAGCAGCAAGGCTGGGAGTAGTAGATAGGCTGTCCAATCATTCCCAGCATCTTTGATTTAGGACTACTCTGAAGAGAGTGTACATGACTTAAATACGTAAAACTTAGAGACTAGTACGTGTCATTTCTATCTTTGTATCCTAAACCAGAGCATTGCACTTATAAATTTAATAAATTGCTAAATTTATTGAATTGTGAAATCATAATTCCATTGTGGTTACACTTCCCTGATTCTAAAACTTTGTTTTATTTTTCTTTATTTCATTCATCTCTTTTCCCCAGATGAACCATTTGCTTTCAAGGAAACTTCACCTTTTTCTATACTTTTTTCCCTAACTCCTGATCAACCACATGATTCTTGCTTTCAAGAATTATTTCTATATTATATTATTTGATCACCAACATTTGTTACCTCTCATATTGCTATCTCTACCATATCTTTGTATTATTGTCTCTAAATTTTTATTGGTATCATATATCTCTTAGCATTGCTTAAATCCTATCATCTATGTACATAAATGTGTATTACTTTAATAGCAGGCAAGATTAGAGCTGAATCTGGGGAAAAGACTAGAAATGGGAGTTCCTGTTCTTTAAACTCGAAGCAATGGGATTCTTGATTCACTGCATTATCATAATTATTCCCATGAAGACCACTGAATTCTAGACTATCTCTAGGTGATAGGAGATCCAGTTTTGTCCTATGCAGAATTGAAGGGCAATGCTAAAAATCCTTGGAGAATAAAGTGTTGTAATTCCTTTACAGTAATTATTTGTGATCAGAGAGCTAGCAATGATAATAAAAACAATAATAATAACTAACAATTATATGGTACTTTAAGATTTGCAAAGTGCTTTTCAAATATAATTTTATCCTCAGAACAACCCTATTTTGCATATAAATAAACAGAGACAACTTATCTACTTTTCTACACACAGCTAGCATCTAAGGCCATATTTGAATTCGTTGCTATCATTTATCTATCAACTTCCCTCATATCCATCCATCTCCTCCTACTGATACAAACCAATTTACAATTCCCATTAGCTCCTTAACCTGGATTATTATAATAACCTCCTAAATTGCCTTCTCTTCTTTTCTTCAATACAGATTTCACAGTACTTCCAAAATTATCTTCCTAAAACAAGCCATATTCTTCTCTTACCTAAAAAAAATAAAAGAAAAAGAAAAACATCTTTGGTGCCTCTGGGTCACTCATTTTCACCATTGCTAATCTTGTAAAGTTCATGACTGTTTATAATTTGACTTATCTCAAATGACTCCCAGTCATGATTCTAATCAAAGTAAATTCCTCACCATTCCTTAATCTTGTCCTATTTTCAGTTCTGTGTCTTCTTCTATTTCTTTATTCCTGTCATCCCATAGAGCTACAATGTCCAGCTAGGTGGTACAATGGATAGAGCACTGGACTTGGACTCAGGAAGATTTTTCTTGAGTTCAAATGCTGCCTCAGACACTTACTAGCTGTACTCTGGATAAATTACTTAACGCAGTTTATCTGATCTGTAAAATGAACTAGAAAACAAAATGGCAAACTACTCTAGCCATTTTTATTAAGAAAAACCCAAAAGGAGTCATAAAGAGAAAAATACAACTGAAATAATTTCCTACTTTTTTTTTTGCCCAGGGTCACACAGCTAGGAAGTATTACGTGTCTGAGACCAGATTTGAACTCGGATCCTCCAGAATTCAAGGCTGGTGCTCTATCCACTGTGCCACCTTGCTGCCCCTACAACTGAAACAATTTAACAGAAGCATCAATAAATCTGGCTGGAATAATGCACTATTTCCCTATCATTCATTCTACTTCTACCTATTTAAATATTTCTTTTCAAGGTTTGAACTCAGATGACCATAGCTACCAAGAAGACTGCCTTTTAACTTGAAAGTGACCCTTCCTTCCTTGAGATGTTCATATCACTTCCTTTGGAACTCTATGACATATTGTAAAGTACCTAAATTTGACTCTTGGTTTTGGTATTTTCTAACTTTGTCACTAAATACAGGCAAGTTACCTAAACTCAAAGAGTCATTGTCTTCATCTGTAAAAAGGGTATAAAAATGCTTTCTTTTGTGCATTTTTCCTGATATTGTTAGGTTCAATATTTAAGTTGAATACTCTCTCTCTCTCAAACATCTTTAATTCACAAAATTTCTTTTCTTATAAATCCAGCACTATTGTGCCTAGATCAATGATTCATGATATTAGTAAATCAAAATAAAGCATATTTTAACATTTGCTTGTTAACAGAAGCATCTCAATATTTTTTTTTATTTCCGCCTCCATGAAATACAAATGCTTTCTTCTGATTCTATCTTTCTCAGGTAACTAGCTCCCCTGTGTGTATGGACATGAACGGGATGTCTGTCCCTGCTGAGTTCTTATCCCGACACAACTCTGAAGGAATCATCACATTTGTAGATCCAAGATGCATCAGTGTTATTGGTTACCAACCACAGGTCAGTAGATGATTTAGGATTCATTATTATTGGCTGACACTATTTAGAAAATCCATCTTCCCTAATGGACAATTAAAAGTACTTATTCTTTATTAGTGACAATATAAACACAGTGTTATAAAGCAAAATTCCTTAAGTAATATGCTCAGTCTAGGTAATTGCTAAGTGTGTTTTGAAGTCTTAGGCAACTCTAAATTAAAAACTCATGGAATAGCATTATACATAATAGCTTTTGTTTTTGTTTTTGTTTTTGTTTTTGTTTTTGTTTTTAACCATCTCTAATGCCTATAAAAGCACCTAGATCTTTTTTAAAGCAGGTACAAATTCTTTCCTCATAACTAAATTACTCATGTGGATCTTTTATTGCCATAGCCTTTTCGGCTAAAATCTTGACTCAAAACATTTGAATAAATATGGCAAATTTATCTCATCTTTTAGATAAAATTGAAGGAAAATAGTTTTACTTCCCACATATTATGGTATTATTTTGGCGGGTAGCTAGGTAGTGCAGTGGATAGAATACCAGTCCTGGAGTCACTTCAAACCTAGCTTCAGACAATTAGTAGTTTTGTGGCAAAGTCAGTTAACCATGTTTACCTCAGCTTCCCTATCTGCAAAATGTGCTAGAGAAGAAAATGTCAAACCACTTCAGTATCTTTTCCAAGAAAATCCCACATGGGGTCATGTAGAGTTGCACAGAACTGAAGTGATTCTGTAACAACCAACAGTATTATATCAGTTCAGTGCTGCTTTAAAAGTCATGACAATAATCCATTTATGCACCCACACCAGCCACAACAGATGCATGTTTTCAGGTGGAGAAGTTTATATCCAGCTACTGTTTTCCCAGTTTTGTCAGCGTAGACTCAAACTCAGCTGAATACTATAGTTTTGACCAGAGAGTAAATATAGCAGCTTGAATTATGTCTTCCTGTACATCCACTTGAATTCAGTGGTTTAGCTTTTTATTGGTTGATTTCTGTGCACAAATACTTATTCATTCCATTAGATATTTTCTTTCATGATCATGCATGCTCTTTTGAATAAACATCAAATAATGGAACTAGGTAGTACATGTTCTCTTAACTACAAAATTGTTTCATGTAGAAAAGCATCTTTTTATCCCTAAGAGAACTGCAGTTTCCACATTTAAACAATTACAGTTTTCACAAGCAACACATCCTGTCTTCACTTGGTAATTTTGCTTTCTTTTAATGTTTATTAGAACCATATTTATTATATTCTGTTCCTCCAAAGCAAATAGAATGTAAAAATCCATCTTCCTAGGAAAAAAAACCCCTACAGTTCCTTGGGCTATTAATGTTTTGCCTTATATAGGCACTGATCTTGCTCTCAAAAAGTCTGATTAACATAAAGTTGCCAACAGGAAGTTTCATATAGACATCAAGAAAAGAATTCTCAACTGTAATTTTAGAGGGCATCTGAGGAGGACTAGTAGGTATGGAAAAGATTGAACAAATAATTATTTTCTTACAACAAAGAAATGAAATATGAACAGTGGAAATTGAAATTGTGTGCTGATGATTTTCTTTTATGTTTAGGATCTTCTGGGAAAGGACATTTTGGAATTCTGCCATCCTGAAGATCAGAGCCATCTAAGGGAGAGTTTTCAGCAGGTACTATCCTAAAATGAGTCCTAGCTTGTGCATAAATCTAAACATTTTTCCATATGCCCAAGAAGATGAGTTTGGATGTAAAGTAATATGTATAGATATTAATACACAAATTACTGTCCCTTAAATAAACCTGCACTAACAATAAAGAAATTTTGACCCCATTTAAAATTTGTGAAAGTATATATAATAGGGATGTGTCAATAAATGTTTAACTAGCTCTCTCAGAGTGAAAAAGTTTGTGTGACATACTTTTAAGCTTAATTTGCAAGAGTGACAATTTCTCCATCACTTTAAGTCTAGACAATCACCAAAACATTCATTTAAGCCTTGATTTTTAGTGTTTGCTAATTTTCAGGATGTAAATGCTCCCACTGAAAATTTTTTTTTATTTAGAATTTTTTCCACAGTATATATGCATGAGTAATTTTTTTATAATATTATCCCTTGTATTCATTTTTCCAAATTATCCCCCCCTCCCTCCACTCCCTCCCCTCGATGACAGGCAATCCCATACATTTTACATATGTTACAATATAACCCAGATAATATATGTGTGTAAATACCATTTTCTTGTTGCACATTAAGTATTAGATTCCGAAGGTATAAGTAACCTGGGTAGATAGACAGTAGTGCTAACAATTTACATTCACTTCCCAGTGTTCCTTCTCTGGGTGTAGTTATTTCTGTCCATCATTGAACAACTGGAAGTGAGTTGGATCTTCTTTATGTTGAAGATATCCACTTCCATCAGAATACATCTTCATACAACATTGAAGTGTACAGAGATCTTCTGGTTCTATTCATTTCACTCAGCATCAGTTGATGTAAGTCTCTCCAGGCCTCTCTATATTCCTCCTGCTGGTCATTTCTTACAGAGCAATAATATTCCATAACCTTCATATACCATAATTTACCCAACCATTCTCCAATTGATGGACATCCATTCATCTTCCAGTTTCTAGCTACTATAAAAAGGGCTGCCACAAACATTTTGGCACATACAGGTCCGTTTCCGCTCTTTAGTATTTCTTTGGGATATAAGCCCAATAACAGCAATGCTGGGTCAAAGGGCATGCACATTTTGATAACTTTTTGGGCATAATTCCAGATTGCTCTCCAGAATGGTTGGATTCTTTCACAACTCCACCAACAATGTATCAGTGTCCCAGTTTTCCCACATCCCCTCCAACATTCATCATTATTTGGTCCTGTCATCTTAGCCAGTCTGACAGGTGTGTAGTGGTATCTCAGAGTTGTCTTAATTTGCATTTCTCTGATCAGTTCCCACTGAAAATTTAACAATCAGCCTTCATGAGCTAGTTCTACCTGGCTCTAATGGATCTCTGAATTTAATTTAATTTAGCCTCCCCCCCCCTTTGGGAGACTTTGCACAATGACTTTTATGAAATGGGGGCTTAGTAAATCTCTGTTGAATTGAATTGAATTGAGTTAAGTTAGCTAGATTGATTTTTTAATCAGAAGGAGAACCTAGCTTGGAATGTCTAGTTTAAACTCTAGTGCCTAGACTCCTCATGCTTCTCCAGCCTTTTAAAGCTTACAGTTTTTTCTGTTCCATCTCCAATACTCCTTCCTCTAATATAGGAAAGAATAGATACAACAGGGACAGAGGCAATATCAAGGTCACGAAATCTTGGCTTCATGTTAGTTGATCTTGGTGGGGAGACTAAGCCATAGTATTCTTTCCACCTGGAGGCAGCCTTTCCTCACTTGCTTCCTCACTTGAATGCAAGTAGGAAAAGAGAACAATTTGGGCAGTTAGTTTCTTTTTTTATGTACTCTTATTTCCAGCTCAGGCACTAACCCAAAGGCCTTTCTTCATTATGTGGTAAGTGGACAGGAAGTGGTCATGGAATATTTGTTTGTGCTCCAGAGTCCACATGGGAAGGAATTGCATCAGGCAGAACATGCAGTACATGCTCATAAGGACTAATTTCTCATTGACCAGCTCCCCTTACTGTAAAATGAAGGAGCTGGACTCCAGGGTTCCATAATTCTATTGTCTTTGCTCATTGATAGAACCCCTTCTTCCTGTGGCCATAAGCAGAAGAAGTATTACCACTGAACTGGGCAGTATGAAGGTTCAAAGAAAATTGGGTCAGCAGTAGACAGTTGGGCTTGGATTCAGGTCTCTGCTCAAACACTTACTAGCTATATGGCTTAACCCCTGACTACCTCAATTTCCTAAACTGCAAAATGGGGATAATAGTACCTATATGATAGGGTTGGTATGCGTATCAAATTATATAATATTTCTAAGTGTTCAGCACAGTGGCTGACACATAATAGACATTTAATTCTGGTTTCTTTCCTTCCTAGCTGAGTTAGAACATGGATAACATTATCTTTTTTTAAAGGCAGATTTAGAAAAACTGGTCATTGCCCTGTAATTGAGAAAAAGTAAAATAAAAATTAAATTTTAAAAAGTGGTCATGTCTTGTGCTCTCCATCCTGGAAAGAACAATGAAATGGGAATCAGAGGACTGAGTTCTGCCACTAATTCAGTGAGATTGTCATTTTATTTCTGCAAGTTGGTTTGTTTTTCTGAAAGATCAGTCTATTGAGTGCAATAATTTCCAATGTCTTCCGGCTCTAAATTTTCTGGTTATGGTGAATGGAGGAAATGGGATCCCAAAACTATTCTAATCATCATTTGTGACATGATTTCTGTGGGGGAAATGAATTTTGAGTTCCAGACAGCTGAGTTGGAAATTCGAAAGAAACCAGTGGCAAATGGAAGACTGCCTTAAGTCTGTTTTCAACTCAAATTCTTCACAAACTATCACTTAATTTCTATTAATGAGTTTTTTTAAATTTTCATTAGTTCCTTCAGAAGTTTGTTTATATTTCTTCATTCTGTTTTATCCCATGACCTGACAGAACTATTCTTATCTTTTAAAACTTTAAAGAAAAATTTTTTTAAAAAATTAATTTTCTATCAGCATAGGGAGGACTTAAGCTACGTGTGAAAAGCTATGCGTTTAGGTTTAAGGGAATTACTTTTGGAACCTGGAGGTGCCTTCAATTAACATGCCTTGGAAGTGATAGGCCCAGTTAACATCCCCAAACTGCCAATTTGGAGAATTGTTGGCAAGAGTAGGGCTAATTGGAAATGTCTGGTGTGTTTCATCATACTTAAATATAGGTCAGTACAGCCATAGACTAAGATTTTTGGAAATTCTTATTTTTCCTAGTTTATAGTTTATTCTTTTTGAGCCTAAAAGGAGCTACAATGCTCCCTTCCCTAACAAAATCCTATTTAAGGGAAGGAAGTGAAAGGCACATTGAGGATAGTTGGAAATGGGACACTTAGGGCTTGGTCACTTCTCCAGTTTTAGGAGGATTTTTTTCTTTCCTTAAAAAAAATTTTTTAAAGCAATTTGAATAAAGCAGATGCATAATGCTTTCCCTAGTCACTGCCTCTAAATCCCAGTGATAGAAGCTTGGGTTGACTCCTAGGACTATTGCAGCTGTTCTGGCCACAAGTTGTCCTCCATCTTGCCCTTTGGCTCTGGCCAAGATAGGTCTAGAGGCAGGGATAGTTAGAAATGTTTGGCTGAGGTTTAACGGGCTTCAGGATGCTTCTCTCATCTGCTAGACTATGGAAGGGGAACTTTTTTCCACTCCCTTCTTTCATGGAAGCCATCCCTTTATATTACCATGTGGGCTCTATCTTCTTCTACTTTCTTTCTCATTTTCTTATCTCTTTTTTCTCTTCCCTCTTCCCTTTTTCATCACATACACTTTAGTGACCTCCCAGTTTCTCCCTGGTGGCTCTTCCTTTTCTTCCTCTCCTCTTTTTTCTCATATTCTCTCTCCATCTTTCCCTAAATTTTTTCCTATCTCTCTTATCCTTTATCTTTCCTTTCTTTTCTTTTTTTCTTTATCACCTTTATTTATTCTCCCTTTTATATTCTCTCTCAATTTCACGACTTCCCCTCTTTCTCTCTTTCTTTTTCATATTTTAAAATTTTCTACCCACTTCCTTTTTACATTCTATGTCTTCACCTTATTTTCTATTCTCTCCTTTCCCCCTTTATCTACTTTTCTTTTTCTTGTATTGCAAAATATCATGACATAGTGGAAATGTGCTGGATTTGGAATCAAAGAATCTGGGTCCACAACAAAGCTCTGTCATTTTGCTATATATGTGACTTTGAGATAATCATTTAACTTCTCTGAGCCTTAGTTGTCTCATCTATAAAAATAAGGAGTTCTACTCAGTGATAACTAGTGTTTCTTCTAGATCTTATCATATAATATCAATTCATATAACACTTTAATGTTTACAAAAATAATTCACTCTTTTGTAAAGGTGTGTCTTCTTATACTTGACATAATTTAAGTTCATAAACAGTTCATCTAAATCCTAAGATGGCCAATTATTTCAGACTATAGTATTAATTATTCCTAAATGTAGCCCTTTCATTTCCCAATTAACTTATTTGTTCTGTGTACTCATGTTCTACCTCTAACCATGTCAATAATGTTTACCATTGGCCACAAGAAGAATGAATGAGAAAGTCTGAGAGGAAAAATGAAAATTAGTCACCAAGGCTAAAAAAATAAATCAGAGTATAGGAATTGCTCATCCTAAATCAGAATAATAAATATATTATTGTTACCTAAAATCTTGTTGCTATCTAAAGGCTCAGCTAGTATAGAACTTCTTTAATCCTAGAAAGGTAGCATATTAAGAATGGAAGGGGCATTTAAAATCGTCTATTGTGAACTCTTTTCCATAGTATTATGGAAAGAACAATAGATTTAGAGTCAATTTTCTATTTGAATTATGGCTTTGCTAATTACTATCTCTATGGACAAGTTATTTCCAAATTTTTTTCCTTTGTAATCTTCTGTCTTCTCCCTACCTCTTCTCTCCTATTAATATTTCTTGTGCAGATGGCTTATGTAAGTAACCATATGATATTTGTTCAGTTTTATGCTAGTGATCTTTAAGGATTTTATTTGAGAAGAATATGAAATGCTTTAAAGGCAAAGGATTATACAATAGAATTTTTATGTGTTTTCCTTTTTTAATATATATCAAGATTTTCCTCAAAAAAATCCTGTCATATTTTCAAGTATATTATTATAAAATTAGTCTTGCCTTCAAGACTCAGCCAATGAAAAATCACCTAACAGGAAGGATTATTTTATTATTGGTATGTCAGCTTTAAAAATATTTAAATTAAAACACTAAGCATGATTTCAAAGGATATCTCCATTTTATAGAGCCACGGAGATTGCAAACTGCTGACGTTTTCAGAAATTTATTGATTCTAAAGCAAAAAAAAAAAAGTGTGATTAAGCATCTGATTTCTGCCAGTACCCAGCTCATGTAGCATCAGTTCCTTGAGAAGGCAAATTTATTCATATGGTGGGAAAATTAAACCAGGACAGTAATGCCCTTTGGCCAACAATAATAAATGTATCCCAGAATCAAAGGGTCCACTGGCCAGCTATCTAATATCCACTAGGAAATCCTTGGGTTGGACATTGACACAGCCTTTGTATTCTTTGGGATTCTGCCATTGGGCGTGGTGGCTAGGAATTGTTGATGAAGGGAAATACTTTTATTCATTTGAAACTGCAAAGGAATTAATTTCAAATAAAAATGAACTCTTTAATTTTAACAGAATTATTTGAATATACCATGTATAAATATGAAATATGAAATATAAATATGAAATAAATATGAAAACACTACTTAACAAAATTTGCATATGACACAAAACTGGAAGTAAAATTTTAAAAGGAAAAAAAAAATATATATATATATGTATATATATATATATTCTTTGACAAGCTAGAACATCTTAAATCAAATAAGATGAAACTTAGTACGAAAACATATAAAATCTTGAACTTAAATTCAAAAAACAATTTTAACTTCATAAATGCTAGATGGAAGATGGTATGATTAAATAGAAGTATATCAGGAAAAGATCTAGGACTTTCAGCATACTCAGTATAAGTCAACAGGGTGCTAATACAACCAAGAAAGCTAATGTGATATTAGGCTGTATCTAAAGAGGAAGGGTATCCATGACTAAGGAGGTGATAACTTTGCCCACATTTAAGGATATTTATAAGCTAGAAGGTACCCAAAGAAATTGAAGACTCTTGAGATCTTGCCACATGAAAATTGAGGAAAATGGGAGTGTTCATCTTGGATTTCAGAAAATTCTGGCACTGTTGGACAAGATTACTTCTAAGGTTCCTTCTAACTCTTGACATTCCACAATTCTGTGAAATTCTATCTAGGCATTATAAGAATAGAAAAAAATCTTGTCTTGTTAACAGAAATCTCTCTGTAACTACTGGATAATCTTGGGATAGTCAGTTTACTTCAATCAGTCTGTTTTTTAATCAATAAAATGGGGAGACTAGTGAATGATCAGATATTGAGAGGTGTTTTGGAAGTTAGACTTTCAGAGACATAAAGGAATGTGTCATAAGTCAACCTAGCAAAAGGCTTACTTTGAGAAATAAGGATCACAGAGGAGGGAGAAGAGAATCACCTCCATTTTCCCCCCTCCTTTTTTGATTCTTACAAGATAAAGGCATTGATTCAGTATATTTGTCAAATGTTTGCAACTGCAGAAATTATCCCCATTTTATCAGGTAATTTAGTATGTACCTTTGGAGAACCTGAGAAAAAAACAATAAATTTGAAAGAATTACCTAAAAAATTCTTCATTTCAAAGAATAGGTAAATAATTAAGGAACTGCACGTGATAGTAGTAGTAGCAATAATAATAGTAGTATGTAAAATGGCCTCAGTTTCCTATTCTATACAAAAAAAAATACAGTTTTTTGCATATTAGGATCTTATATTTAAGAATTTCTGATTCTGAGGTTCTGTTCTCCTTGATACCTGTGTAAATATAATCAAGTCACTTAACCTTTCTAGGCCTTGGTTTCCTCATCTGTAATTTAAAGATTTTGGACTATAACATGTAAAATTCCTTCTAGGTCTAAATCTTCCTATTTTTTCATATACATACATATATGTGTGTGTGTGTATGTGTACATATGTGTATATATATGTATACTATATATGATATAGGTATATATTTAAATTAAATTAAAATATACAAATAAAAATACACATATTTTATATGAAATAAAAATATTCATATTTTTTCTAGCACCATGCTTGATTTGGGGACTTGTAGCCCACTGTGTTCCCATGCAACTAGATGATGTAGTAGATAGAACTCTGGATGAGGAGTCAGGAAGACCTGAATTCAGATCTAGCCTGGCTTACCATCTGTGTGACCTTGGGCAAGTTATTTTTAAAAAGTTTCTGTGTCCCTCAGTTTCATATGTAAAATGAGGATAATAATAGCACCTGCCTCCCAGTATTATTGTGAAGAACGAATGAAACAATTATTTGTAAAGCACTTAGCATAGTGCCTGGCACATTATAAAAATACCACAAAGATAAATATTTGTCCTCTTCCTTTCCTTCTGCCCCAATTCTACTCAATTTTATTTCTATAAACTGTTTCCTTAGGTCGTTAAGCTGAAAGGCCAAGTACTATCAGTCATGTATCGATTTCGGACCAAAAACCGGGAGTGGATGTTAATCAGGACCAGCAGCTTCACTTTTCAGAATCCTTATTCTGATGAGATTGAATACATCATCTGCACCAATACCAATGTGAAGTAAGTGTTCTCCCTTTCCCTGTATATTATGCCAAATGGAAATGATTTCTCATAAAGGAATGCTTCTTGTTTTCAGATGGAATAATTGAAGACCATTTCACTGCTATTGCTTTGTAAAAAAAAAAAATGCCCTTCTGTGGGATTCATCTGTGGAAAGTTTTCCTTCACAGAAGCGGGGTGTGGTGAAGAAAGGGCAGGGTGCCAAGTCAGCTCTACTCTAGGGTCCCTGTCTGCCCCACCATCTGACACTCTCTGGGGTCAAGAACAAAAAAGCCTCTTAAGCATGGTTCCTTACCTTCTACTCTCTATGCTCTTTCAAAAGCAGCTTCTGTGCCTTCTTCCTTCCCCTTTACTCCTCACTGAATTCCTCATGCATTGGAATGAATTCCTTCTCTCTACTATTCTGGCTGCAAATGCCCATATTCCTCATCCTGCAGGGATGTTGGGGTGAGGAGGCTGTGCTTCTCAGAGAACCTCTTTGGATAATGGGACTAAAATGCAAGGATACTCAGTTTGATCTGTAGTCCCCTTTGCCATCCAAGCATGGGTTGCTGTAATTCCCTCCTCCAGTCTTGGGCTTTTTAATCCTTCACAATTCTGTTTTGAGATGGAATCTCTAATCTCTTTTTTTTCTCTTTGTCCAAAAGATGTTTTCCCGTCTCCATTTCCCCACTTCTCTCTTCTGCTTCCCCATTGTCTTTTTTTCTTCTGTTTCCCAGCATTCTATCCCTATTTGTGCCCCTCTCCTCCTCCCCATATCTGCTTATCAGCAGCTCACTTTCCTTTTCCTTCCTCATTCTGTATCCTTCCACTTCTTGAGAGACTGTGTTTCATAACAGAAAGAGAGCTAGATCTAGGGCCAGAAGAATAAATGAGTGAGTTTAAAAAATATAGACTTAGTTTGTGCTGAGCATTCTGCCAGGCTAAGACCTGGGTTTAAATTCTGCTTCAGTCACTTGTAACTATAATCTCCTAGAACCTCAATTTTCTTATCTGTAAAATGGAAATAATAATAATACCTCATTAGCTGATGGGAAGAAAGTGGTTTTCACAGCGTAAAATGCTAATAATTATGTTATTCCTCTTTTCCCTTCTGTCCTTTCCCCCAACATTCCCTCTCTTTTCCCATCCCTCCAAGACACAATTACTTTGGCTTTTGGGAGGCTTAGTCAGATCACTTCCCTATACATACATACACAAGGGACACCTATAAGGCAAAGACTGGGTTACAGGTCCTTCCTTTTCCACATACTACCCACATTCCCTTGTCTTTTATCCTCACTTTATTTATCTGTAAAGTGGGGATAATAATACTTTTATTACTAACTGCCTCACAGGGCTTTTATGAAAAATCAATGAAGAAAAAATGTAGGTAAAGCATTTTCCCTTTTTGTCTCTCATATATTTTACATACACACACAAAAGAGAGAGAGATGAATGAAACAGTGTTTATTTTTTATTTGTGCCTTGTAATGTATGACATAAATTTAGCTATTGTTTTTATGTGTCCAACAGTGCCTATGTACATTGTATATTTGTATGTACAGAGGAAAGTATGGGTTAGATAGGTGAAATGAAGAAGACCTAGTCATGGGGAATTTCCTTGCATTATCATGAAATAGTGGTTACTCATTGCTTAACTATCTGTGGTATCCAGAAAGATTATGGGAAGCTCAAACTAGGGAAGGTATTAAAGCCAAGCAGTTTTTGTGCTCCAGGGTAAAAGAAAGACAGAGAATCCTTAATCAAATGTGAAATATTTGAGGAAACCCAGCTGGTTTGCTTCTTTGGAAAACAAATATGACCAGAGCCCCCACATAACTCTATGTATCATAATGTGGAAAACATTTGTATAGAAGTAGCAACATCTACCTGATCTGGGAAAGAATGAGAAACTACACTCTCCTGTAAGCAGGTCTTCTTTGGCCATAAATCAAGATTGACATCAAGACATTGGCCCTACCATCTCCCTCTGACTTCTGACAGTTCACAAGGAGTGTATGCCTACACTTGATCATTATGCAGAAGATACAAGGAGAACTGCTTCTATCAGTGAGGATTCAAAGAGGAGATGTGGAATGGAGAGAAGGGAATTTTGCCACCAAATTGTTATTGTTCATTAATTTCAGTTACAGCTGACTTTTTGTGAGCCTGTTTGAGATTTTCTTGGCAAAGTAACTATAAGTGTTCATCATTTCCTTCTCCAGTTCATTTTACAGATGAGGAAACTGAGGCAAACAGGGTAAAGTGACTTGCCCAGGGTCACACAGCTAGTAAGTGTCTGAAGCTGGATTTGTACACAGGAAAATGAATTTTCCTGACTCAGGCCTAGTGCTTTTGCACCATTTAGTAGTCTTGTGTCACCAAGTAGGCCGTACCAATTTCTGGCTTACTGCACAGACTAAGAGGACCAAATGCCAACAATTGAGTCCCTCATTGCCTTTCCTGTTCTCCACTTTATAAGATCCCAAAGGACAAGGTCTACAGAGAAATCTCTCTGTATCTTCAAGAAATACTTTTTAAAAAAAATATTAGGACATCTATAATATTTATATAAGAACTGAATAAATAAGAAGTAGAAATCATTTTTCTGCATAGGAATGGAATATGCTACAGCCATGAAAAGTTTTCAATAAGCTGGACTCATGACAAAAAGATTAATTACTAACCATAGAGGGAAAGAACATAGTGACCAGAACCATGCCATATGCCAGGAATATATAAACTTGGTTTATATCTAAAACTCCTATATTCTTTTTCATCTTAGTTGGATTGGATCATTTTCACAAAATGCTCCAGGACTACTTTTAGCAATATAGATTAGCATAAGAATTAAATAAGAAAAAAATACTGTCCCAACTGTGAATAAAACTGTAAGATTATCCATACAAAGTCTCCAAGAAATATCAGGGGTTTTTTATTCTTAAAAAAGAATTTTAGTTAATTGCCTAATTCAGAGGTTATAATGTGGAATTATATATTCTTAAAATTTTTCTAAATATCTCTGCATGCATGATCACTTCCCTTCACCCTTTTTGTCTATTATGTCAAGTCAAACAATGAAGTAATGAACTAGTCTAGAAACTCCCTCAAAAAAGAAAGATTTACAATGTCATGGTTGATTCACCTGAGAAAATAGACAACTTTTATGCCTTTGAGTCCTTTGAAAATAGGGAAAAGGGCAATCTCTTAGAGGAACTATGTCTTTTTCTCCTTTCCCTCCTTCCCTCTCTTCCTTTCCTTTCTTATTTTCTTTTTCATTCCTTTCCTTTAACTCTCATTCCTCTTGTTACCTCCTCTCCCCCATTCCATGCAGGGTTTATCTACCCTTCTTTTTTAATATTCATTTTGATGTGTTTTGTACATAATAGTTATTCAGTAAATATTTATAAAATTTCCATTTGAGTTGAGAAAAGTTTTTATAATCTGTTTTGGACTGGTATATTCTGAAATGTTGCTGAGTGCCAAATCCTTTTTTTTTTTTTTCTGAAGCTCCTTGGAGAATAAGCTCAGGCATTATATTCTTCAGGAAACATAATAGTGCAAGTGTTTGGAACCTGACAGAGTCCTTTAGACTTGGCTCAAAAAAATTGAGTAGATCAGACTACTCTTATTTTCCCCAGTGTGCAGTAGAAGGCTAAGTGTACCATTTATTTTGGTGAGAAATAATAGAATGCAGCTGTGTGTAAGAGTTTAAGAATCAGATTTTCAAAATCTTCATTAAATTATACCCCAGAATATGTCTTGTGTATAGAGACTTCTTTTGTCAGTATGATGCCACAGGCAAATTCTGTATTAGTTGACAGGCTAAGAATACATTTTTACCAATAATAGAAGTGTTTGTATACATTAGTAGTGGGAATGAAAATAGTGGTCACTGTTTTTGCATCTTCAGAAATGGAATCTAGAAGCTTTATTTCAAAGTCTGACATGGGAATATTTTGATGTTGAAGAGAATAAATATATACATATACATTTATATAAGAATATCTCAATGTTGTTGGAAATAGATATACATGTATACCATATGTATATATGCATGTGTGTATATACACATATCTTTCTTACTAGATCTGGGATTCTTAATCTTTGTGTATATGTATGTGTGTGCGTATAATAGACTTTGGAAGTCTAATATAGTCCATGAACTCCTTTTCAGATTGTTATTTTAAATAGTTAAAGAAAATGCTAAAATTCAATTAGAGGTTAAATCAAAATGTAACTTTTTCTCCATCCAAGTTCAGGAATCCCTAAAAAAATCTATCCATGGACTGAGTCACTAAAAGTTATAAAACCTTGCCCTTAATGATATCCTATTTAAATTGTAATGGCAGCTTCACTTACAACTGTTCTGTTAACTTCTTTTTATTACTGTGAATCCTGGTTATTGCTTGATGATTATTATTCGTCGTATTAATAGCTAAAGACATTTATACTGAATTATAGAAGAAAACCTCTTTCAGAAAAAATCCATTAATGAAAAATTAGAGAAGTTGTATGTGTGTGTGTTTTTTAAGGTAACAAAAAGGTTCTCTGTAAGATTTCTGTAAATAGTAGACTAAAGGAAGTCTGTGGTACTCACAGTTCTGTGACTTTGGAGTCATGTTTATATTCACCACTTTCCAAAAGAACCACATGACCACCAAATGCCCCAGGGAGTCCAAGGTAATGGAATATTCAAAGCTGGAAATGCAGGGCTAGAAAAGTTGCAGGTAGATCACAAGTAAAAGTTCCATCAACTATTTTAGAGCAAATGCCTACTTATCTTACTTGTCACATTGTAAGTACTTTTTCATTCATTCAAAACATGATTTAATTGGCCAAAATAAAATTTGTTAACTTTTCTAGAATTAATCTTCTTGTTTTACAGAACCATATGTGTACATGTTGGCTCTTCTAATCGAATATAAGCTCTTGAGGGCAAGTATTACTTCATTTAAAATTTTTCAGTCCTCAGCATCCAGCAGAGGGCCTGATATATTGTAGGTGATTTATAAATGCTTTTGATTGATTGATCTAAATAATGTCTACTGTTTTTGATTTATTAAGGTTACCTTAGATGAAAAAGTGTCCTTTTGATGAGGTTAGCTTAGACAAAATTTGTTTACAAAAATCAGCCTCTAAAATAGAGTTATCCCTTTGCATTGTTCAGTGAAGATAATTTGAAAGTTTGCTTTCATCTATAGTGGGCAGTTTCAATTGTGAACAGTGACACCTTTGAGCCTGTGAACTGAACTTTACTAATGGTAGGTTTGGTATGGAAAAATCATTAAACTTTGTATCCAAATGTTTACCAAGTTCCTGGGGGCTGGAGAGTTGGGAGAGAAGAAGAAGCGGAGGGAAAGGTAGCTTAGTTTCTTTCAGTCATAGTCGTCCAAAAGAAACTTCTTGGAAAAATAGAAGATTTAATGTTTACTATGTGTGTTGAGCTGCTGAGGAAGAGAGCTCTTCAACTCCATACTGTTTTTTTCTTGTCACTTCTGATCAACTTCCAGAGCATGGAAAAAAAAAAAAAAGAGTGAGTGAGACAGAGAGAGAGAGAGAGAGAGAGACAGAGAGAGAGAGAGAGAGAGAGAGAGAGAGAGAGAGAGAGAGAGAGAGAGAGAGAGAGAGAGAGAGAGAGAGAGATACTTATTTAACCTGTTAGCTTGGCCACTTTTTTAAACAAGCCCATCTATCCAATGTCTTGTGGTCAACTCAGATTTTTATGAAGACAAGTCATGGGGTTATTTTTTCCTTTTAGATGTTTCAGTATTTTTCCATTTTCACAGCCTAGCTAGTTTATAACCCATTAACTAGTGTGTGGCCCTCATTCTAGAGCTACGTTGGGTCAGCGACCTGATGTCAACTCAGTCTCTCTCTTGCCTGCTACTGCCCTAGTTCTAAGTCTAGTTCTTATCATACAGACACTGTTCCAAAAATACATAGCAGGGTCTCAGAAATGTTATTTTTCCTTCTCAAATTCTTCCTCTACACAGTTGGTTTTGTTGACTCAAACAGTCCAACAGATACTTAGAGGTTTTTATATGTGTGCTTACTATAAGCCCAGCACTATGATAAGCCCCTTGGGAAGTATCAAAAGAGTATGACATATTTCCTGTCTTCCAAGAGCTTACAATTTGACTGGAGAGAGAGAACTGATATTTTATCAATGAATCAATTAATAAGTATTTTTAAGCACCTACAGTATTGGGCTACATGCCATGCTAGACAGTAGAGACACAAAGATACAAATGAAATAATGTGTGCCCTCAAGGAATTTTATTCTTTTGGGAGAGAAACTATTTACACAAAATATACAAAATAAATACAAGGTAAATTTTTTGGATGAACTGTACTAGCCATTTCTTCATGTAAACAGTGGTAGTTGAACAGAATTTTAAATGAAACAAGCAGTGTAACAGGTGGAAGTGAGGAAGAATGCATTCTAGGCATGGGGACAGCTGTGACAAAAGTATGAAAATGGGAGTATCCTGTGTAAGGAGAACGACAAGGCTAATTCAGCTGCACTATGAGATGCAAAAAAGGAAGCAATGGATAATAAGGTTGAAGAGGTAAGTTGAAACCAGGTTGTAAGCAAACAGGAGATTCTCTTTGATCCTGCACAAAGGGGATCTTTGTCCATCAGATCCATCAGATCTGGACAAAGGATTCTTCACCTTTTTAGACCATGGACCCCGCTGAAGTTTGGTGAAACCTTGTCTCAGAATCATATTTTCAAACATATTTAATACATAGGATTACAAAGGAAACCAATTATATTTAAAGTTATTAAAATTAACAAAAAGGGGGACTTTATAGGCTCCAAATTAAGAACATTTATTAATTGCTGCCCAAAAAGGAAAAGGGGAGAGAACACATAAAAGAAGAGAGGAAAGAAGGGGAGAGGAACAGGACACCAGAGGGTATCCAGAATATGGAGTTGACACTAAGAGGGGCAGCAAATGCCAAGTGGAATGACATGAGTCCAGTTTCTGCCCTCCATAAAAGAAGGTATTGGGAAGAGTTTGCTAATGTGGCCTTCCAGAAGGGAAGGTGGTGTCAGTGAAGCCTTGACCTAGCAGAAGAAGGTTGGTGAGTAAAAAGAATGGAGTCATCCTGGGAGGGGAATCTTATTCTCTGGAATGGAAACTAAAACAAAACCCACGCAAGGCAACTGAAATAAAATGGAGTTTCATGAGTATAGAGGATGGGAAAGATAAGAGATATTGGTAATAAATTGGATACTATGTGAAAAATCAAAAGACAATTTGGATTTTAAATGTAAACTATGAAGACAATTTAGTGCTAAAGTAAATAGTACTTTTAAAACTCATTTCTTTACACCTTTACAGTTGGCAAAGCCACTTCACATATTATTCCATTTGATCCTTTCAACAACCCTGTGAAGTTGGAATTAAAGAAACTCAGATAAATGACTTGATTAAAATTACCCAGTTCATAAATGAGCAAGTTCTTCTGATTCTGTTCTTCTGAGGTATCTGGGCTTGAAGTCAAATCTTGTTTCAGAAATTTATTTGCTTTTTGACCATCATCAAGTCATTTCACTTCTCAAAGTGTTACTTTTCTTATTTTTATAGTAGATGTATAATATTGCTTTACACCTACCCCACAGAATTGTTGTGAGAAAAGTATTTTTCCATTTTTTTCTTTTCAAATCTTAACGTACTATCTAACGTAGATTATTAATATTAATATTATGCCTAAAAATACACTACTAGTATAACTAAAGATAAGTGAAAGGAGAGCTGACATAAAAGTTTTTAAAGCAGAAATAAGAATGTTAGGTGGACTTTGAATAATAGTTAGGTTATAAATAAATGTAAAAGATGAGGAGGAAGCCTTCTGGTAGGGGAAATAGCATGAGCAAAGGTAAAGATACTTCTTACTACCACCATCACTATTCCTACTGCTCCTACTCCTATTGCTAATAATGGAGCAGCATATGTAAAGGTAGGGATACATTTATTCATTATATCAGAATAGCTTCAGAAGAGTTTCCAGATTTTTTTATGATTAAATATTGAAGGTGCCTCTAAGTCTATTTAGAATCACTTCTCCTTTTTCTCCTCCTTCTTCTCTTGCTAATGGCATAAATAATAATTATTATTATTGATTAATAATAAATACTTCTAATAATAATTATTATTATTATAATAAAATGCTTATATAACACCTATTTGGTGCAGGCACTGTGCTGAGTACTTTATAAATACTATCTTAGTTGACCTTCACAACAACCCTGGAAGATAGGTATTATTATCATTGTCCTTTTATAGTTGAGTGAACTGAGACAAACAGAAGTTAATTGACTTGTCCTAATAAATATCTTAGTCCTGATTTGAACTCAGGTCTTCCTAACTCCAGGCCCAACAATCCATCTATTAACCACTTGGAAGCAGGAAGAAGCATGATCCATATGGAAAGAATGATGAGACCTAATTGTAGGTTGGAGAGTAATAGAGAAATGAGGTGGAATTATATAATGTGAATTTAGATTATGAAGGACTGTTAACCTCAATTATGTTGGCATATGCTTGGTGATAATGTGGGGAGGATCAGAATTAGAGAGGTCAACCAAGTGGAAGGAGTCTGAGAGATACTGTGGTTCTAAGAAGTCATTCCCCTAGTCTGCCCTATTTTATGTTGCTTTCTGAGTAAGGGAGTCCTAGGTGTTCATTGTTACTAAGTGGGCAGAGGTCTAAAATTAGATCTTTCCCCACCTGGGACAAGACTGAAAAGACCAGAATCATCTCATGGAATTTCTCTCATAACGAAACATGCTAACCCTTATTTGAGAATCCATTATTATCAAGTTTCAGAAAAGAAAGGTCTTGCTTTCAGAGTTCTTGGCACTGTCAGATGGCTCAATATCAGGAAAGGATACTTTTATCAGTAGAAATAACATTAAAGAAGAAGCATTATTATCTGCTTTATTGCTCTACCTCAGTGACATGCAATCTTTCCATCTGACCTGCAACTGAAACATTCCATATATGTTGCCTACTCCATTTGAATATAAGCTTACTGAGAGCAAGGACTAGCCAACTCTGTTTCTATTAGTATCCTCAGCATTCAGCTCAGTACTTTGCCTATAATAAATGTTTAATAAGTGTTTTATATATTCATTTATTCATTATATCAGAATAGCTTCAGAGGAGTTCCCAGATCTTTTCTGACTAAATAATGGAAGTATCTCTAGGTCAACTTAGAATCAAGAAAATTGTTTCTATTTAAGTTTCTAAAGGAGAAGAATGAAATATCCCAATCCACGGAAATGATTATTACAACAGTTTGAAGAGAGAGACATGGAAAACCAGAAATGTTGGTGAGGAAGCACTATTTTGGTTTGGTTTGGTTGTCACACTTAATTCTTTTTTTTTTTTTAGAATTTTTTCCCCACAGTATATATGCATGAGTAATTTTTTTTATAATATTATCCCTTGTATTCATTTTTCCAAATTATCCCCCCCTCCCTCCACTCCCTTTCCCCAATGACAGGTAATCCCATACATTTTACATGTGTTACAATATAACCTAGATACAATATATGTGTGTAAATCCAATTTTCTTGTTGCACATTAAATATTAGATTCCGAAGGTATAAGTAACCTGGGTAGATAGACAGTAGTGCTAACAATTTACATTCACTTCCCAGTGTTCCTTCTCTGGGTGTAGTTATTTCTGTCCATCATTGATCAACTGGAAGTGAGTTGGATCTTCTTTATGTTGAAGACATCCACTTCCATCAGAATACCTCTTCATATAGCATTGAAGTGTACAGCGATCTTCTGGTTCTATTCATTTCACTCAGCATCAGTTGATGTAAGTCTCTCCAAGCCTCTCTGTATTCCTCCTGCTGGTCATTTCTTACAGAGCAATAATATTCCATAACCTTCATATACCATAATTTACCCAACCATTCTCCAACTGATGGGCATCCATTCATCTTCCAGTTTCTAGCTACAACAAAAAGAGCTGCCACAAACATTTTGGCACATACAGGTCCCTTTCCCCTCTTTAGTATTTCTTTGGGATATAATCCCAATAGCAGCAATGCTGGGTCAAAGGGTATGCACAGTTTGATAACTTTTTGGGCATAGTTCCAAATCGCTCTCCAGAATGGCTGGATTCTTTCACAACTCCACCAACAATGTATTAGTGTCCCAGTTTTCCCACATCCCCTCCAACATTCATCATTATTTGTTCCCGTCATCTTAGCCAATCTGACAGGTGTGTAGTGGTATCTCAGAGTTGTCTTAATTTGCATTTCTCTGATCAGTAGTCACACTTAATTCTCAAAGAGGACCAAAATGACATCACTACATTGGACCCAAGATACAGTGTATCTGACTGTGACTGATCAGACCAATATAACTCTGAAGACTCTATCACAGATTAGTCACAAATACATGACTATTTGGAATGATGTTGTCTCTAAATTTGCACATCTCACATTTCTTTTGAGTACTAAAATTCTGCTTTATTCATAGCATGCAGTGCCATCTTGGATGGTGGGCACTCTATACCGGGCAGTCCTTTGTCATTTATTGTTCTACCATATCACACAATTGATTCCAATAGTCTTCAGAGAGATCTTGACTACATTGCTTCTTCTGACCAAGTGAGCACTTGCTTTGTATGAATTCTCTTCGTATTGATTGGTGTGAATACATTTGGCATTCACACAATTTGGCCAGCTCAAAGGCATGGCACTCTTTGCAATAGAATTGAATGTTTAGCAGTTTAGCTTGAAAAAGAACATTAGTGTCTGGAACCTTATCTTGCCAAGTGATCTTCAGAATCTTTCCAAAATAATTCAAAAGGAAACAATTGAGTTTCCTGGCAAGTCACTGGTATACTGTCCAACTTTCACAGGCATGCAACAGAGAGGTCAGCACAGCAATTCTATAGACTTTCAGTTTGGTATACAGTTTAATATCTCTTGTTTTCCATACTTTCATTTAGATTCTGCCAGATACTGAGCTCTGGCAATGTATTCATCAATCTCATCATCTATCTGCACATCTCTGGAAAGTATACTGCCAAGTAAATGAATTTTGTCCACAGTTTTCAATATTTTTCTGTTTGTTGTAACCAATGGTTTCACATATGATTGATGTGGTACTTGCTGGTGGACTTGTGTTTTCTTGGCACTGATTGTTAAGCCAAAATTATCACAAGCAGCAGAGAATCAATCCATCTTTTGTTGAATCTTAATCTTACACTGCATTGAGATATAATTATCTGCAAAATAAACAAACAAAAATCTCATACCAACTCTCCCTCTACTTAAGCCACACTGGTTCTCAGGTAGATAACCATCTTTCAGATAAGGATTTGCCTATTAAGGAGGACTCTGGCAAGAATCTTGTCAACAATAAGAGAGAGACTCTTTCCCCCCATCATTCTTCCCTGTCCCATGGTTATCACAGGAGAGCTTTTTTTTTTTTTTTTTTTTAACTTTTATAGATATGGACAATGAAGGCATCCTTGAATTTCTGAGGTATAACCTCTCCTTGCCCAAAAGCCCAGAAAATTTCAGTCACCTTTTGTATGAGTAATAGATCCCCTGCCTTGCAAATCTCAGCTGGAATAAAATTAGCACCAAGCATTTTACCACTGGAAAGAACCCTAATGGAATTCCAAAACCTCTTCTTCATTTGGAAGTTAGCTAAAGAGGAATTGACTTCAACTTGTTGTATATGATCAATGGCTTCAGCACTGATCGACAACAATCCATTGAACACTATGGAAGTGTTCAGATCATCTCTCCAGCATCATATCCTTATCACTAATCAGTGTGGTTCCATCAGTACTGAGTAGTTTGTATCACAGATCTTTGGCTCATAAATAGCCTTTAGGGCATCATAAAAGCACTTTGGATTGTTGCTCTCAGTGTAAAACTGAATTTCATCTGCCTTCTCCCTGAGCCAAGAATATCATATCTCTCTAAACTTCACTAGCATTTTATTTTTGATGGAGCTAACTACTACTGTCTTCTTAGAGATGGATGAACTAATAAACCCTGTGGAGTTCTCCTTCTTCATTTAGTAGTTTCTGAATTTCTCCATCATTTTCTTCAAACCAATTTTAATGTTTGTGAGTATACCGCCTAGATGAGCAATTGCAGTGCTATACACCAAACTTCTGAAAGCTATCCACTCCTTTTCTGCTCTACTGTTGTCAACCACATGTTGGCTCAGTTTTCCCTCCAAGTTAACTTCTACCTGAGAAGCACTCTAATTTATGAACATTCGTTTCCTGGTGGTCATTCTTCCTTGAAGATGCCGTTTTTGTTGAATGCAAATATGTAACTTGGAGAGGATGTCTATGACCTTTTTACCATTCTGCACAACATCACCTTTATCACACTCACATTCTATTGCTTTTCTTTATAGTACCTCAGTCTATTAAATGATAGTATTTGTTACTAGATTCATCCAGAGTTTTATTGCATTTAGGTAAATGGAAGACAGTGTTAATGATAAGAAGGTCATGAGGTATATAAGTCTTTAGCAGTAAGTGACCATTCCCCCCCCCCCCCGCCATATCTGGTAGTTTTTGTCTACTCATGCATCAAAGTCACCTAGAATTATAGATTGTTCTATTTTGACACATTGATGATGAATGTCTCCAGATCCTCATACATTTTTTCTTTGATCTCATCAGGACTTGTCATGTTGGGAGCATATGCACTGCTGATGTGGCTTGGCACTTTCCTACAAGTAGCAATCACATTGTCATGAGCTTATCATTTGCCCTTTTTGGGCACTGCTTCATAGCATTCCCCTTCATTATGGCCACTTCAGAAAAACATGGATCCAGTTCCAAGTTTTGTAATCTAGCCTTCATAGCACTTAGAGCTGCTATTTAGTTATACCTACTGAGTTCTCTTACAACAAGTGATGTTCATCTTTCAGAGAGATATGGAACTCCAGATATATTGGGGAGGAAGTACCATTAGAAGAATTCTGAGGGACATTTCATCACTTATATCCCATGATTCTAAAATGTGAAAACCATTGGGCTTTGGGTAGTGGATTTATGGGCAGATGATATTGATTGATCAAGCAATTCAGCTATTTTAGTATCCCATCAGACTGTTTAGGCAGAAGTAGAGCTTTGAAAAAAGTGAGAGCCTAGGGTGGGAGAAAAAGATACCAGATGATATGTGTGCCCTTTGAGCCTATTCCTCATTCTTCAGGATAATACATTTGTGCCAGTCCACATACTGGATATGGGTTCATGGTAACTTCAGTTAGAGCTAACAGAGAAGGCATTAGAATACTGCCACAAAAGGGGCTAAGTAGCAGTGGGATGTAATTTAGGAAGGGTATGAGACTGAGTCTACTGAAATAGGAGTGATGATCAAATAATAGAATCATTTCTAACATAAAACATGGAAGAGTAAACAGGCACCATATGGATCAAGATAAGTGTAGAGTCAATTCCAAGGAAGTAAATTAAGTCAAATAAGCTTGTGCAGCCAATGATAAACAAGAAAATTAACTGTAGAATAGGATTTGGGTTTATGAAATTATCATGAATGAGTGAATGAAAATGTATTTATTTTTATTATATGCCGAGCGCTATTATAAGAATTGGAGTTATAAACTTTAAAAATGAGAGTCCTTGTCCTTAAAAATCTTATCTTCTAATAAAAAGGAGATACCACATACAAGAGAGTGATAGTGAGGGAAAAATATTTTGTTTTGGAAAGTCACAGGCATTGACATGCCTTTCTATTACAAAGATAGGGCCAAGGAAGTTACAGATAAAATATCAAGAAGATGGCTAGGATATAAAATGAGGCATGATTAGGTCCCATTAGACTAATGAACAATGTGAGGCACTTACCAGTCTAGATCATGTGAAGGTTCCAGAGCTGAA
Organism: Sminthopsis crassicaudata; assembly: GCF_048593235.1. Classification (NCBI taxonomy): domain Eukaryota; kingdom Metazoa; phylum Chordata; class Mammalia; order Dasyuromorphia; family Dasyuridae; genus Sminthopsis; species Sminthopsis crassicaudata. The sequence goes on from NC_133618.1 coordinate 570,298,448, forward strand.
AGAATTAAGGCCCATCTTCCTCCCCAATTGTCTCTGGTTCAGAAGGCTCAGGAACACCTCAGATAACAAAAAGATGGCCAGAGTTTTGAGGTTAACATTTTCACTGGACATTACCATGGTACCTCCACAGTTTTCAAAGATCCTCATATATAATCCTGGGCTTTTGCATCAACTACAAGATATTCGCCTCCTCTCTTTATTTCCCTTCTACCTAACTTTAAAGAAATAAACATTGCCTTAAAAATTAGAAGACCCAGGTTTGAAGCCTAACTCTGTTATTTATTCCCTATGTGACCCTAGAAAAATACCTTACCTCTCTTGCCCTCAGCGTCTTCATCTTTAAAATGTGGAATTGTGTTAGATGATTTCCAATCCCTTAAAGCCTTAAAGCATATCATCACTTTTCAAACCATATTTTAAAAAACAACAACGATGCTGTATATGCTTGATTTAAGTAATGCTGGAGTCTTTTTGGAAGTCAATAAGCTAAAATTCTAAATAAACTACTAACTAAATTTTATCAAAAACTACTTTGTCTAATCTTGTTCTATATTAAAGTTTGAATAAAACACTCAATTCACACTGAACTCTTCTGGTATTGGTTTGTTGAGATCTGTCCATGGTTCTGAGATTACTAGTCATCTTGGCATCAAAATTCTTTGTATTTCCTCTCATCAAAGGGATGGCTTTGCTGTTCATTCTGTTTTCTTTAGACTTCTTGATTCAACCTTTGGGCTGGTCCACAGCTCATTCTTCGTTTCAGTGGGTTTAAAAAAGATCCATTAGTTTCCTTTGTAGCTATGCCATTTCCAGGAATGGCCTCAGATTGCAATAGCTCTCTGTAGTCGCATATCATTTTCGTTCTACAGGAAGCACAAGAAATCAGACCTGGCCACATGTCATCTATATTTGGCAGCATAACTTCCAATCATTACTAATCTTTTCTGTAAAGCCATACACTAACATCAGGTCCAGAGTTCACTTCTTAAAAAGACATTTTGAGCATCATATTGAAATCAAATATATTTTGCATATCTATATCTCTTTGTATATCTATCTTGCATATGTACTTGAATATCCATCTGTTTATCCAAGGTCAATTTAAATTACTAATTCATAACCCATGTTGGCTCCTAGTAGTCAGTTTGTTCTTTTCTAAATATTCTTAATCCATATATTTAGCAGTGTGTTCTAGAAATTTGAGAATTTACTATAAATTCAAAATTCCCAGGTTCTCTCCTTTTCTCCTTTTGGAGAATTAGAATAGTATTTGTTGACACAGTGAGTTGAGCATTGGGCCTGGAGTCAGGAGAACCAGAGGATAAATTCAGCCTTAGATACTTCCTAATTGTATGACCTGGGCAAGCCACTTAAATACTGTTTGCATTTGTAAAATGCTAAGGAAATAAAAATAGTAGCACCTACCTAGCAGAGTTTTTATTACATAATCTTTGTGAAAGCACTTAGCATAGTGCCCAAGGCATAGTAGATGTTATATGAATGCTTGTTCCCTCCCCCTACCACATTTCCATTCTTTCCACTGCTTCTTCTGTTTGTCAGCTCCAGCTTTCAAGGATTTTGGGAATACTATCAATAAGTGCTACTAATATAACTTTCAGCAATGAGAATCTAATTCTTATGTAATAAGCTATCTTTTGTGTTTGTTTGTTTCATACTTTGAAGTTAATGCTTTTGCTATTACTAACTTGAAGACAATGCTTAAATGTATTCATTAAACGTTAATGCTTCTTGATCTTTGATTCCTGTAGAATAAATGTTTATTAGGTGAATGTTAAGTGTAAGGGCCCTTTAAATGGGCGGACACAGTGCATCGGGAGATTGAGGCCCCGGAAGTAATTTCTGTGGATATTAGGACTGCCCTTGGGCGGGATCCTGGCCATATTGAGATAGTTTTGTAATGGGTGACTCTCTCGCTGATTGGCTGTGTGTGTGACCTCACAGGCCCTATGTAAGCCCACTGCAGGCAGCAACCGCCCTCTTTAACCTCATGCTGTTCACCCTGGCTCCTAGCCTGGGTGGCCAAGCCAAGATGGGTAGCCGAAAGAGGTAAGGATTTTGGTAGTGAACACGTGGGTCTTCTGACCAGGTGTTCACTCGGGAACCAACAAGTCAGGGCATCAGCTAGGGCATTATGTGAGTAGGTATAATAAAGGCTTTTAAGATTACACGTGGTTGTTCTTGAGTGCGCTACCGGTTATTAAGCTATAGATTCAAGAGATTGTGGCCAGAGACCTTAGAAGGCCTCAGAGGAGGCGAGCCGGGTAGAGCTCACACTGCAAAGGACAGTGGTCAAAGGTACTCTGGTGGGTCTAGGACAGACTAGTAATTGTAACTGCCAGGAGAGCACGTTACAGTTAAGAATATTAATTTCCTTTAAAACTCATAGATTGGCAGTGGGAAAGTGTGTGTGTGTGTGTGTGTGTGTGTGTGTATGTGTATTTAGAATTAGGGGGTTAAAGATAAATGTTTGTGACCAGAAGAGATTAGTTAACGTAAAATATCCTGGTCCAGTCTCCTTATTCTACAGTTCTTTTGCATCTGCTGTCAGTAAACCCTTCAATATTAGTTATGCATGGTTTTTCTTGCTTAAGAATGTACAGGCATTCTGTGGCTTATTTTTTATAACATTTCAATAAAAAAAGTTTAAGAAGCCTCCTACAGTTCTCCTCTCAGCATGAGGAAACCTCCCAGAACAGTGCCTTATGTCCCATGGCCACTCAACAAAAGAAGAGCAAACAAATGAACTCCAGGCCCAGGAAACTGATGTCCTGACTGTGGTGAAGGTCAGTTTCTTGCAGTTCGACAAGGCAGTTCAGCTGGAGAGGTGGAGGACCTTGTTTCCCTGAGTGTCAATCCCCCATAGAATCAGAGCCAAGAACAAAAATCTTTCAAGTTCAGATTGTTGGATGGAAGACAATTTTTGAGCTCTGTGAGATTTAAATTGTTTTTAATTCCCTTTGTTGTCTTAGAGGCATATAAGAAGCACTTATTATATAATGTAGACTCATTTTGAGCTAACAAAACACTTTTTAAAATTAAATGTTTTCTCCTAATATAACTGCTTAAATTTAGGAAAACTGGTAGAGAGAAGTTCCAATCATAAGCAGACTTTTTACTGATACTTTGAATAGTGAATATCCATGAATGAATAGATCAATGAAAAAGCATTTCTAAGAATTTATTTTGTATCAAGAACTATGCTAAGTGCTCAGACTATAAACACAACAGTGAAGAGAGTTTTTGCTACCCTTCCAAGAGTTTTAAATGATAATAGAAGCAGAAAAATAGAAGAAGAAAAAAATAGAAGCAGAAAAAAAAAAGCAGTGTCCTGGGAGGGGTTTTTGGTTAGAAAATTAAGAGGATATTTAGCTGGATTATATGAAAGCAGACTTATGTGGAATGATATGGAAATAGACTGACACATATTTTTGCAATGAAGATAGCAGTACTAATCTGAATATAGTTCTAGAATTAGAAATAGGGGGACCATGGGAGAGAGTAAAACCTCTGATTGGAAAATATCTGGAGTAGGGAATGAACCATGTCAAGAGGAGCCAGCCTCATTATAGTAAAGCCATGAGATACTAATGTCACCTGCTTTCCAATTGGTGGGATCCCCATAATAGAGTTTCTAATCTAAAGGGATAAATCTTCCAGTTATAAGTAGAAGAATGCTTATAAGGAAATTTGATTTCTCTGTTCTGAAGACTAGGTACTATAAAGCTTCATAAAGTTACTCTCCATGGATTCACAGCATCATATAATGTTAGAGATGGAAGAACCTTCAAGATGTCTTTAAGTTTACAGAGTAAAGGCCAAGGGAGGAAAGGGGTTTGCTCAAAATCATACAACTGGTATTTGGGACATTTGGGATAAGAACCTTTAGCTCCTGACTACATCCAGTGATCATTTCACTATATCAAGCTACCTTGGAAAGTGTGAAGAATATGTTTCTCTAACCCCACAGAGATCATATAGTTGTTACCTTTGGGTGGCTGTAAAGGCCATATTGATGTCTATAGAATTGGAATGGGAAAATTATCATAATGTCATATACAAAGATAATTCATGACAATCCAAAGTTAGGTTTCATTCTGAATATATTCTAGGCTTGGATACAACATTAATCCAGACTGTATTCTTGAAAAGTTGAATTTGTAAAAGTCTTTTTTGAAGTGGGAATTAAGGTAATTAGATATATAAAAAAAGAGATTTTGTATTGTTCAGCAAAGCTCTGTATTACAAAAATGATAGTGCTGTTTTTTTTTCATTTTTATTGAGATTTAACTACATTTCATTCAGATGGTAAAAGGAACAGGAAGACCACAAAAGCCTTAGTTTGCAGTACACCCAAAATTTGGTATATGATAAATCTTTTAGTGGAAAATTCAACAACAAAACCCCTCATTTATGCTATTTTAGTACCTCTCTGCTGTTGTTTTTTTGCTCTAGAAATTTAATATGTTCTAAATATAGCCTTGATATTGCCTCAAGTGGACATTGAAAGGGACTTCTTATGGACTTGCTTACTTTTTAAATGAGGTAAAGAGAAGGGAAAAGAAGAGAGGGAGGGTTGTGTTGTACAAAAAATTGTCATTAACTAATTGATAGTGAAACAAATCCCAAAATCTGTATATTTAAATGCAAAAGTAAGATGGTCTTTTCCCTCAAATAGCTTATATCCTAATAGAAGAGACAGCATCAAAACAAGAAGAGCCTGGACTTAGAAAGATACAGGGGGGCAGCTAGGTGGCGCAGTGGATAGAGCACCAGCCTTGAATTCAGGAGGACCCGAGTTCAAATTTGGTCTCAGACACTTAATACTTCCTAGCTGTGTGACCCTGGGCAAGTCACTTAACCCCAGCCTCCAAAAAAAAAAAAAAAAAAAAAAAAAAAAAAAGAGAGAGAGAGAAAGAAAGAAAGATACAGGGATGGTAAATGAAGACATAGGGAAGTTGCATGACATGTCTTTTCCAGGGCAAATGGCACTCTTCTGGATCCTTGAGAAGTAGCAGGATAAATGTCAAGAAAATGATACATCTTACATTTTTGTTTTAAAATAGCATGTTCTATTTTTTTTTTCTGAAATAAGTAATCTTAAAAGGGAGAGATCCTTCAAAAATGCCTGCTGACAAGGTCTTGATCGGAGGTCAGAAGACAAAATTGCAGAAATTAGCAAAGAAATAATTAAATGTACATTTCAGACTTCCTGATTAGAGGGAGAGTTGAGTGACATACTTGGAAGCTGATTTTAAGGAAGTCTTCTTTCTTTTTGGAAGAGAAACTCCATAGGAATTTGCTGTAAAAGAAACAGTGAGATAGAATGTGGAAAGAGCCTTGAACTACAATTGATTTCAAGATCTACCTCCAACTCTTATTAACTGAGCCTCAGTTTACTCCACTATATTACTATATTGGGTGGTTATGAGGAAAATACTTTGTAGACCATTAATTTTCCTCAAGTTCATAAGTTTGAAGTAAGTTTATATTTTATATCAAAGATTGGTGGTTTTGTCAGTGGGGTTGTTCTCTGTGCTTAAGCTATAAAGTCAGAGAAAAATCTAAGTTCTTTTTTTTTTTTAATTATCTACCCTCGATGAATATATACAGTGGGCACTGTTGATAAAAACAATTTTGAAAGTTCCTGATCCCTACACTAAACAAATTCTTTTCAGCTAATTCAGCTTCATGTGTAAGCTTCCACTGTGGGAGAGTGATTAGAACAGTGGGCCTGGAACCAAGAAAATCTGAGTGGAAAATCAGCCTGGAATATATACAGCAGTATGACTCTGAGAAAGTTATTTTACCTCTATCTGCCTTTTTTTCTTCATCTGTAAAATGGGGATGATAATAATAGCACCTCCCTCAAAATGTTGTGAGAATAAAATTATATTATATTTGCAAAATTTTAAAGCACTACAAGAATACCAGCTATTATTATTAGCAAAGTATTATTGTTCAGTCATTTCAGGTCCCTAGCTGTCCCATTAGCTGGTTGAGAAGATAATAGTAGTGGGACTTTGGTAATAATATAGTCCAATATAGTAATACAATCCAATAGTAATTGGACTCAGCACATTTTTTGACAGTGTGGAGTGGAAGGCAGCATAACTCAATAAGGGAATAGTAGTCTTTACCTAGAAAACTTTCTTGGCAACAACGTTGACATTTGTCAGTTTCTCTTTTTGCTTTTATGACCAAGAGAAGAGATCAGATAGTATTAAATATTTAGAGAATTCTTTTGGAGTCCTGCCTTGATGCGAGATGGACCAAGTCTCTCTTCTTGAAACAGACTGTATTGTAGTAACCTGAGTAATGATCCCTTGTCTCTAACCTTATCTGTAAACATTTTGAACTCTCTTGTGTGTCATATAACCTTTTAGCAATCTAAGGAAGCTCAGAAATCTGTTCTCAAAAGGTTGTCTTAAAATGTGTTTTTAAGAAAAAAGTATAAAAATAATCATAGGATTATAAAGGAAACCAATTTTATAAAAATACAGTTACTGGAATGTTTTTAAAACTAATTCACATACTCCAGGCTAAGGACGCCTAATGTATAGAGAGACTGACTACCTTATCTTGAATTTAATTCAGATTTTAAAAGGGCATTAAATTTCAGGGCCTTCAAGGGCTTCCTTCTTCCTTCCTATTAGCTTCCTTCTTAACTCAACTTTTACTGATTAGGGAACTTCAAGATTGAAAGATTACATAAATTAAACACCATTGTTATTAGATTTCTCCTTTCAAATAAGGACTATTTCAGAGGTGTCAAAGAGCCTGCAGGAACTAGATTAAAATGCATTTGGGAAAATATTTAATAAAACAAATGAAAATGCAGCACAGATTAATATTAATTCCTAATTGTATTCACAGGAACTACCTGTGTGGAGCGTTTAGTCTCTCCTAAAAAGCAGTCTGTTAAATCAAGAAAGTTATTGTGAAATGAGAATCCTTTTTAGAGAATCTGGAGAGTATTTTGTTAAATTTTTAACAATTGGCTCTCATAGAGCACCAGCTCTAGACTCAGGAAGACCTGAGTTCAAATCCAGCCTCAGACACTTAACACTTACTAGCTATATGACCCTGGGCAAGTCACTTAACCCCTTGCTTTGCAAAAACAAAATTAGCTCCCCCCCAAAAAAAATATGCCAAACACATTTTAAATTTAATCTACATCATTAATGGTTTCATATGGCTAGTACATCAACAGAATGATAAATAGTCTTGATTTGTACTGTTTGCTATTTCTTAACATATGTATGTTAACCCTGAAATTTTAAGTGGAACTAATTCTAGCATACCCATGAAAGGACTGGGCAACAAAGAAGGTGGAAAATGGCATCTATTATCCTATGACTGGGACATAGTCAGCCTGCTGACTTATCCCCATCACCACTGTTGCTTCCTATTCCTCATAAATTTATAAAGAACACACACACACACACACACACACACACACACACACACACACACACACACACACACACATACACACACTTAGAGAAGCTTTAATAGATTTATAATCTCATTGGAATTAGGTATTCTGTCCACTGATTAAGACTGTAAAATCCATACTTCATATCCTGCACAATTCTTGTACATGCCTTTCCTTAGCTTCTCCATGGAGAAAGTACCCTATGCACTAGAGATTTTCTTCTGGATCTTTGCATATTTTGTGGATTTCAGTGCCCCCCTACAACTATCTATATTTCACTCTTGCTGCATTTAACTCACATTCCTACCTTTTTAGAAGGCATCATGAACAATATTTTCTACACTAGGAGTTTCTTAAACTTTTTCACTCACAACCCCTTTTCACCAGAGAAAATTTTACATGGCCCTGGATATATAAAATATGCAAATCAAACATTTACTGATAATAAGTCATAATTTTGTGACATTTAATTACCATGATCCCATGTGGGTCATGACCCACAGTTTAAGAAGTTTTGTCCTATACTATTTTGTTGCGAGCTGTCGTCTCCAGAAGCTGCTGGATCGCTCTCTGGGAAGAGATCTGCTGTGTCTACTCAAATCTTTAAGACAGATTCTTCTTCCTGTAGTGAACCGTTGTCTCCAGGCAGTTGCTGTTAACTCTTGTCCTTAGAAGTGACTTCCCTTCCTGCAGAGAGCCCCGTCAGGCCTGATGTAATGCAGAGTCTTTCTTCTTGAATCCTGGCTCTGAATCTCCTCCAGCTCTTATCCTTCTCCAGGCCGATCTGCCCTCTGCGCCCATTGCTGTCTCTTTTTATCCTCCCAGAGAATGGGCGTGGGATAATGCAAGGGCTTCTGGGAAGAACCACCCCAGCCAATGAGCTTGCCCCCTCTATCAAGTCAACCTGAGTTCTCACCTTGTAATTGTCCAGAAAACCTGAATTCTCACCTTGTCACCATCCAGACAACCTCAGTTCTCACCTAGTAATCCTAACATCTCCCCCTTTCTTTTGATTTAGAACATAGGACAGTCATGACCTTGAAACATAAATCCATCAATATGGGAAGTATTACAGATAATTACATAAATTACATAAGCATATAGTAACATAGTAACATAACACATGCTAGAAGTATATAACATAATTGAAAATTTATAAATGTCCATAAGTCCATTGTCCATTAGTCTCATCTTGTGTGAGGAAGTCCAATGATTCCTGCTGGTTTTAAAGTTCTTTAACAGTCTTCTTATTATCCATGCTCTTTCAGTGTCAGATGTTTCTTAGATCTTCTCCTTTATTTTGAGGTCTTTCTCTTTTTCTGTCTCTCTCTGATGGACAAGGCGAATATGACTCGTTGGCACCCATCTGATTCCTTCTCCTGCTGAAGAAATACAAGCAAACCCTCTCTCCCAGGCAGTTAACCTATCTAATTATTACCTTCTATTTACCACTTTCTAAATCTCTTCTCATCATCTGGCAATTACATTGGAATTGTTTGCACTGGACACAGCCCTGTTGGTTTAAAAGGCCTGTATTCTCCCCAAGTGTAATCCATTTTTGCAATCTGATTGCCTTTTGACTCACTTATCAGGTAATCCCTTTCTGCCATGTGATTGCTTTTCTGCTGGTTGATTAAATCATAGTCCTGACCTTCTAAAGGTTCTTTGGGTGTAGCATTAGCTGCCATCATGCCCCAAGTCTTTTTTGCCTGGGGTCCTGGACCTGGGCCCCTCATCCCATTTCCCTGAATTATTCTACACTCTGATGCCCAATGGAGTCCTCTGTTGCATTTTGGACATGGGGTTTTAGGTCTTCTTTCACCCTGTCTTCTCACTGTATCTCCATACCTACACTGAGCTCTTAGATGCCCAATTTTTCCACATTGAAAACATCGCCGAGTTTCTCTAGAAGTCCCTTGCCAGGAGGGACCCTGCCTTTCCACATTCATCATTGTCCGGGTGTAAAAAGCATTTGTTCCCACTGTAGCACAGCGTCTTATGATCTCCTCTAAAGGAGCATCTTTGTCTAATCCCCATATAATTCTTTTGCAAATCTCATTGGCATTTTCCTTAGCCAGATGTCTGGTCATTATTTCTGTAGCTGAATTTTCTCCAATAGTTCTTTTGACAGCAGTTTGCAAACGTCCCACAAAATCTGCAAAAGGTTCATTGGGACCTTGCTGTATTTTAGTGAAAGCCTCTCCACGATCTTTCTGTCCAGGAAGGACACCCCAAGCTTTTATTGCAGCCTTAGCAATTTGTTCATATATTGTCATGGTATAATTAATCTGTTCCGAATTCTCTCCATACTGACCTTCACCAGCCAAGTGCTCAAAAGTGAATTGTGTGTTAACTCCTATTTCCAAATTGCATCTGACTTGAATTTTACATAATTCATGAAATTCCGAAAGCCATAATAAATTTTCTCCAGGTTCCAGGCATATCCTTGCTATGGATTTCCAATCATTCGGGGTTAGGACTTCATAAGACAAACCATCTAGTAACATTTTGACATAAGCTGATGTAGTCCCATAAAGGGTACAACCTTTTTTCAAATCCTTAATTTTATTCAAATCTAAAGGTGCATATCTTCTCATTTTATGACCTACAGAATCAATATTTTCAATCACAGGATATGCATGTATAAAATCACTTATATCCTGTCCTTCTCTCTTAGCTTTAACCAATGCTTTTTCTAATCTTGTCATAGGCTTAGGCTGCTTCACAGGCAATTCTGTTTGTGTTTCTGCCTCTTCCTCTCCTCCTTCTTGCTCCACCCATGAAGGGTTAATTGAGGGAGGAGATGGGAGGTGCTCCTGTTGCTCAGAATTGTACTTAACTTCATTGTTATCTGATTCATCCTTTTCACCTAGTTTAGTTGACACCTCCCCATTTTGCTCCTTCATCTCTTCCTTTAGAATAACATTTTTTAAAGCCATTTGGATTAAATTGTAGGTATGAATTGTATCTTTGGAAACTGAGTTTGGTCTGGAACCAAAGGGTAAAATGTCACAAAGGTAATTGTACTGTTCACCTAATTGCTCTCCTACTAATTTCCACTCATCTGGATCAATTCTTCTTCCAGAGAAAAAGAAGGACATATAACCTTCACAGTTCTTAAAAGTTCAGTAATCTCCTCTAAAATTATAATCAATCCTTGGCTTTTCATAACCTTGATGATGCTCTCTAAACATTTTCCTTGAACAGAAGGTGTTTGCCCCATTTCAGCTATAAGAGATTCCTGGTTTAGTCCTTAACAAGTTCCTTATTTATCTATTAGCACACTCACTTAATCTTTAACAAAGTTTCCTCGTTACTCACGGTTCTGGGTCAGAGAGACTGAGATCTAGATCGGAAGCTTTTCCACTGGAATCAGGACCGTGTCTGTCCCTGTTCGGGCGCCAAAATGCGAAGGTCTGGTCTAGCTCTTCTTGTCAGGATAAGCAAAAGTCCTTGCCCCACGTGTGGACGCCAAATGTTGCGAGCTGTCGTCTCCAGAAGCTGCTGGATCGCTCTCTGGGAAGAGATCTGCTGTGTCTACTCAAATCTTTAAGACAGATTCTTCTTCCTGTAGTGAACCGTTGTCTCCAGGCAGTTGCTGTTAACTCTTGTCCTTAGAAGTGACTTCCCTTCCTGCAGAGAGCCCCGTCAGGCCTGATGTAATGCAGAGTCTTTCTTCTTGAATCCTGGCTCTGAATCTCCTCCAGCTCTTATCCTTCTCCAGGCCGATCTGCCCTCTGCGCCCATTGCTGTCTCTTTTTATCCTCCCAGAGAATGGGCGTGGGATAATGCAAGGGCTTCTGGGAAGAACCACCCCAGCCAATGAGCTTGCCCCCTCTATCAAGTCAACCTGAGTTCTCACCTTGTAATTGTCCAGAAAACCTGAATTCTCACCTTGTCACCATCCAGACAACCTCAGTTCTCACCTAGTAATCCTAACACTATTTCTTGTGTACTCATCTTATTTAGTACTATGCTTGTTACACAGCCTTCTCAAACCACTTCAACATTGTTATAAAAAGGTTCCTGGAGCCCAGATCACAGTAGCTAGAAAGGCTAGATGCTAAGGGCTAATGCGGTTAATTGCAACTTGAAGCTTATGCCAGTCATCTTGAAGATCATCATGGGTAACATTCTTCTAAAAGCAGCATATAAGGACAGATTTGATTTCAGAGCCTTGTAGGCATAGGGATACATAGACAAAGGCCCTTAAATTATAACTATTCAATGCTTGCTTTAGGCATTGAACACATTTTGTAACTAGGACCTTGTTGTTTTTGAGGCATTTCAGTTGTGTCCACCTCTTCATCACTTTGGAAGTTTTATGGAAGTGATAAAAAAAGTCTGCCATTTCCTTCTACAGCTCATTTTACAGATGGAGACAAGAAGACTTAAGTAACTTGTGTAGGGTTCCATAGCTAGTAAGTGTCTGAAGTCAGTTTTTTTTTTCTTTTTTTGTACTTTTTTAAAATTAATTTTATAATTATAACATTTTTTGACAGTACATATGCATAGGTAATTTTTTACAACATTATCCCTTGTACTCCCTTCTGTTCCGAATTTTTACCCTTCTTCTCTCCACGCCCTCCCCTAGATGGCAGGCATTCCCATACATATTAAATATGTTATAGTATATCCTAAGTACAGTATATATATGTGCAGAACCGAATTTTGTTGTTGTTGTTGCAAAGGAAGAATTGGATTCGGAAGGTAAAAATAATCTGGGGAGAAAAACAAAAAATGCTCACAGTTTACACTCATTTCCCAGTGTTCCTTTTCTGGGTGTAGCTGATTCTGTCCATCATTGATCAATTGGAATTGGATTAGCTCTTCTCTATGTTGAAGATATCCACTTCCATAAGAATACATCTTCATACAGTATCATTGTTGTTGAAGTGTATAGTTCTGCTCATTTCACTCAGCATCAGTTGATGTCTCTCCAAGCCTCTCTGCATTCATCCTTTTGGTCGTTTCTTACAGAACAATAATATTCCATAATATTCATATACCATAATTTACCCAGCCATTCTCCAATTGACGAGCATCTGTTCATTTTCCAGTTTCTAGCCACTACAAAAAGGGCTGCCACAAACACTTTGGGACATACAGGTCCCTTTCCCTTCTTTAGTATTTCTTTGGGATATAAGCCCAGTAGTAGCACTGCTGGATCAAAGGATATGCACAGTTTGATAACTTTTGGGGCATAATTCCAGATTTCTCTTCAAAATGGTTGGATTCTTTCATAACTCCACCAACAATGCATCAGTGTTCCAGTTTTTCCACAGCCCCTCCAACATTCATCATCATTTGTTCCTGTCATCTTAGCCAATCTGACAGGCGTGTAGTGGTATCTCAGAGTTATCTTAATTTGCATTTCTCTGATCAATAGTGATTTGGAACACTCTTTCATATGAGTGGATATAGTTTCAATTTCATCATCTGAAAATTGTTAGTTCATATTCTTTGACCATTTATCAATTGGAGAATGGCTTGATTTCTTTTTTTTTTTTTAATTCATTTTTCCAAATTATCCCCTCCTTCCCTCCACTCCCTCCCCCCCCCATGGCAGGTAATCCCATACATTTTACATGTGTTACAATATAACCTAGATACAATATATGTGTGTAAATACCATTTTCTTGTTGCACATTAATTATTAGCTTCCGAATGTATAAGTAACCTGGGTAGATAGACAGTAGTGCTAACAATTTACATTCGCTTCCCAGTGTTCCTTCTCTGGGTATAGTTATTTCTGTCCATCATTGATCAACTGGAAGTGAGTTGGATCTTCTTTATGTTGAAGATATCCACTTCCATCAGAATACATCCTCATACAGTATTGTTGTTGAAGTATATAGTGATCTTCTGGTTCTGCTCATTTCACTCAGCAAAAGTTGTTTTGTCTCTCCAAATGGCTTGATTTCTTATAAATTAAAGTCAATTCTCTGTATATTTTGGAGATGAGGCTTTTATCAGAACCTTTAACTGTAAAAATGTTTTCCCAATTTGTTACTTCCCTTCTAATCTTGTTTGCATTAGTTTTGTTTGTACAAAAGCTTTTTAATTTGATGTAATCAAAATTTTCTATTTTGTGATCAATAATGATCTCTAGTTCTCCTTTGGTCACAAATTCCTTCCTCCTCCACAAGTCTGAGAGTAAATTATCCTATGTTCCTCTAATTTATTTATGATCTCGTTCTTTATGCCTAAATCATGGACCCATTTTGATCTTATCTTAGTATGTGGTGTTAAGTGTGGGTCCATGCCTAGTTTCTGCCATATTAATTTCCAGTTTTCCCAGCAGTTTTTGTCAGATAATGAATTCTTATCCCAAAAGTTGGGATCTTTGGGTTTGTCAAACACTAGATTGCTATTTTTATTCACTATCTTGGCCTGTGAACCACTGATCAACTAGTCTATTTCTTAGCCAATACCAAATGGTTTTGATGACTGCTGCTTTATAATATAGTTCTAGATCAGGTACACCTAGACCACCTTCATTTGATTTTTTTTTCATTACTTCCCTTGAAATTCTTGACCTTTTGTTCTTCCATATGAATTTTGTTGTTATTTTTTCTAGGTCATTAAAATAGTTTCTTGGGAGTCTTATTGGTATAGCACTAAATAAATAGATTAGTTTAGGGAGTATTGTCATCTTGATTATATTCGCTGGGCCTATCCAAGAGCACTTAATGTCTTTCCAATTATTTAAATCTGACTTTATTTTTGTGGCAAGTGTTTTGTAATTTTGCTCATATAATTCTTGACTTTCCTTTGGTAGATATATTCCCAAATATTTTATACTATCGACAGTTATTTTGAATGGAATTTCTCTTTGTATCTCTTGCTGTTGGATTGTGTTGGTAATGTATAAAAATGCTCAGGATTTATGTGGATTTATTTTGTATCCTGCAACTTTGCTAAAGTTCTGAATTATTTCTAATAGCTTTTTAGCAGAGTCTTTGGGGTTCTCTAAGTATACCATCATGTCATCTGCAAAGAGTGATAGTTTGATTTCCTCATTACCTACTCTAATTCCTTGAAGCTCTTTCTCGGCTCTAATTGACGAGACTAGCGTTTCTAGTACAATATGAAGTCAGTTTTGAACTCAGGAAGAGGAGTCTTTGTGACTCCAGGCCTAAAACTATCCTTTGTGCCACCTGCCTTCCCAGGAGAGTGGTTAGAGGTGATAGCAAAAAATTTTTAAACCACATAGCAGAACATTACTGACAAAAAAATGGTATAGACAATAAATGATATAGGAATCTTGAGGAAGGAGTGTCAATGTGGACCTAGGAAGATCTGACAAGACTGAGTGTGACAAGACCCATGAAAAAGGAGGAGGCTTTCCATTGGCTAAAAATATGAGTAAATATCATTTTGGGAAAATATGAAATACAGTTCTAGAATGAAATGTGGGATTTTTTAATGCTTTATAATGTTAATGCTTTAACTTAAGGAGGGAGTAACAATTAGCATAATTATACTTCAGTAATTCAAAAATTCAGAGGTTTATCAGTGTGACTACTCCCTCTCCTGATAATATAGATTATACACCTTCCAGGCTTTAGCATATAGTCTTCATTGGTTAATATGGTCCAAAAATAATTTCATCATTTGTGGTCTAACCTTTTGGGGATAGCAATAATTTTATACTAATTAATTTAAAAAAAAAAAAAAAAAAAAAAAAAAAAAAAAAAGGTTGGCTCAATTGGAAATGTTTGCTTTTCACTAAACTTACCAGTGACCTGCTAAACTTTATAGAATACCAGATGACTTGTCTTTTAAGAGAGAAAGAATAAGAAAAGACTAATTAAAAACTAGATATTCTAGTTATTCTGAATTTCAATTTGAAGAACATTGCTTTGTTGTCCTTCCCTACTGTTCCAGGAAGAAACATGGCTCATTGGAAAGACCACTGGATTTGAAGTCAGAGAACCTTCATTTGAATCTTAGCCCTGCCATTATTAGTTTTATGTCTTGATTTGTTACTTTGTTATTGAATATGTTTTTTTCTCTATGAAATTTGGGCATTGAGATTAAGTAATTTCAGAGGTCCCTTCAAGACAGAGATCTATGATCCTATGATTTTAGGCCTTTAAAAATAATTATCAATGTAATTTTATGAAAAATGAAGACATAATTTAGAATACATGCCTTTAAGAAATGTTTTATTACAAGAGAGTGATTCTTGTCTTTATCTTTGTTGGGAAGAAAGAAAAAGTTTAAAATTTGCAAAGTACCCATCTTTTGCTTTCCTGGGGAAAAATGAACTCTTACCATGTTGTATATCAGAAAAAGTTGTAATTAATTTTCATTTGCACCTTTTCTAATAAAAATAATAGCAGCTGGCATTTACACAGCATTTTAAAGGCTGACAAAGCACTATATATGATATCTCATTTTATATTTTTCATAATTCTTATTTTTCTCCATGTTTACAGACAACTTCAGCAACAACAGGCCGAACTTGAAGTACACCAGAGAGATGGACTGTCTTCATATGATTTATCTCAGGTGAATTTTGATATAGCTTTTTATTGATCTTTATTGATCTAAAACAGCAATGGAACACCTCCATGCTGCATGTCAACATCATTCCTGTACTTAAGTTTTATCTTTCATAAGAGGTGATGTTGCTTTAGCCATTCTTATTGGGCCAGAGAATGATTTTCTTCTGGTGGGATACTCTGGCTGTATCATTCAGAACAGAACCACCAAAGATTTAAGGACTAAAGCAGATGAACTGTACTGAATCACCTCATTTGTGTTTCTGATAACGAAAGTAACTTATTATTTTTGAAGTTTTATTTTGAGCCTGGATTTGAAGTCTAAGCTGAGTGTTACAAAACAATTGATTAATCTTCCCAACTTAACTCTTGTCCCTCTTCCCTTTTTTTCCATGTCTCTCCTTAATTATGTATTCCTTTTTCCTCTTCTCCCTCAATCTGTCTTCCATCTTTCTTAACTACTCCATCTACACTTTTCAGCTAACCACACACAACATGGAACCAAAGTGTCTCTGAGTATTTGTTGTGTTTATAACTTTTGTTTCCACTTCACAATTTTAAAAGTAAATAAATTGAGCATTTGGTGTTTCTTCCCCTAAAGGGAGAAAGACATACACAAAGTTGTTTTTTTTAATCCTTTGTTGTCCTTAATTGACCATAGGTTTTTTTCTGTGGTTCAGTAGCCCTCAGAGGGAAAAAATGTTTTTGACAATTGTTTAAAGAATAAAACAATATCAGTGTCCAGATAGAAGGAGAAACCTAAAGACAAAGAATTGATAGTCATTAATAGCTACTAAAGAAAGATTTTTTGTGTTAAATGGTTGAAGTGGTCAATTTCTTTCTTATATTTTAATAGGTGCCTGTTCCAAATATACCAGCTAATGTTCATGAGACTGGAAAACCAGTAGAAAAGGCAGACACAATCTTTTCCCAAGAAAGAGATCCTCGGTTCGCAGAGATGTTTGCAGGAATAACTGCATGTGAGTGGTCATTAGAATTCCTTTTTATTTATTTTATTCTTTAAGAAATAACTGTTAAAACAGAGCTATCACTGGTGACTCAGAATTCTGCTCCTAGAAAGCACAAAATGTGACTGTAAAGTTCATTGTCAACTTAAACAATAAAAGGACCAGATGACCATAACTTTTCATTTGGAATGAGGGAAAAATGGATAAAGAATTTGAATCTCTTATGATGGGTACTTTTTGTTTGGGCTTCCTGAAAAAATAAACAAATTGCCAAGGTTTTCAAAATAAAGTTAAAAGAGAATTTATTTCTCATCCCAATAGATCAGACTCACAGCTTTGTTGGGTACCCAGAAAACAGCAGGGAGGATAATTACAACAGTTAGAATCTCCCTGGATTTTCCCAAGTCACTTGAGGTGAGAGCAGTGATTCTGATAGGAAGGAGCAGTGGTGAAGCAAAGATTCACTGTAGCTTGACTGTTCCAGGAATAATTTTAAGGAAACTCTGAGGCAAATAGTTTTCATTTCTATGGATGTCAGCAGGTCCTGTTCAAGAGCAGGGGAGAAAACCAGCCTTCTGCTTCAGCAATGGAATGCTTGTGAGATGAGAATGAAATTAGTGCTGCCTTTTTGCTAATTTAATTTTCCAAAGATCATGCCATTTTTCCTTTTTTTGAAAGAGAAAAAAAATGCAAAAGATGGTTTTATTTGTTGTTTGGGGAGGTTTGGAGTCTTTTATGGAAGGAGGGTGCTTCTCTTGTTCCCTTTTGACACTCAGGTATCTGTCTGTCTTTTCCTGTCTCTCTCTCCCTTCCTTCCTCCTGATCTTCTTCCTCCTCCTCTTTTTCTTCCTCTCCTTCTCCTTCTTCTTTTTTCCTTCTCAGACTCTGTCTCTCCCTCCTCTCTCTCTCTCTCTCTCTCTCTCTCTCTCTCTCTCTCTCTCTCTCTCTCTCTCTCTCTCTCTCTCTCTCTCTCTCTCTCTCTTTTTCTCTGTCTCTCTCTCACTCTCTCTGTCTCTCTGTCTCTGTCTCTGTCTCTCTCTGTCTCTCTCTCTCTCTCTCTCTGTCTCTCTCTCTCTCTCTCTCTCTTTTTCTCTCTCTGTCTCTCTCTCTCTCTGTCTCTCTCTCTGTCTCTCTCTCTCTGTCTCTCTCTCTCTCTTTCTCTGTGTGTGTGTGTGTGTCTTTTTCTCTCTCTCTCTTTCTATTTCTCTTGCTTTCACTCTCTTTCTCTCTATTTTGGCTTTCAAAAAAAATAAATAAATAAACTCTGCTTAAGTAGCTTGGAATGAAGGAAGAGATTCCCCATGAGGTCTCCCAGCAGGGGGCAGAGTTCCGGCCTATGAACCATCCATACAACTTGACCTTTCCCTAACTGCCTGATCCCCATCACTTCTGTTTATTTACTTGAAAGATTGGATGTTCTGGGGCTTCTCCTGTTGTGAGACAGGAACCCAAGCCGGGCAACTCAATTCCCACCCCAGGCTCCGGAGCCTGAAACGACAGGAGCCCAAGCAGGGTGGTTCACTTCTCTCCCCAGGCCCCGGAGCTTGAACCCAGGATAGTTCTGCTTTCGTGGGGCTTCCAGAAACTCTGACGTTGGAAGAGAATGGGTGGGGGCTCAGCCCAGCAGGCTCTCAGTTCAGCTGGGGGACAAACCCCAGGTTCTGATGAATACCAGCGTTCTTATATTCTGCCCCAGTACAAAATGCAATTTCTAATACTAATGCTGAGGGAACAGTTCATGAAACCTAATCAGGTGTTCTTAATTATTTGTTTAAGAACAAGAGGAGTTTCCCAAAAGACTCAATAAAATACCAAATTAAAAATGAGGGAAGGTTTTGAGTGTATGTAGCTTTGGTATTTCTGACCTTAAAACTTTTTTTGCCTTGTAGGTTTTTTTAAAATTGGGGGGGGGGGGGATTTAGGAAAAAAAACAACTAACTAGGATGTAATAAAATAAGGACCAAAATCTTGTTTTAAATCATAGGATTTAGAACATGAAGTGACCTTTAAGATTATCTCTCAAACCTGCTACCCAACTGTTTTAGAGTTTAGGAAATTAATAGTCAAGGAGAATTAAATTGGCCAAGATTACATGAATAGTAAATAAAATATCCAGGACTCAAGTATAGGCTCTTTGTATAGTACTGATACTGAAAGCCAGCATCATTTACAGAAAAGACTAACTAAATGTTTAACACTTCAGCCTGCATAGAAATATACCACATTACCACACATGCGGGCAATTTAAAGAGCATTTAATGGGACTCAGAGGGCCAAAATTCAAGTCCCAGCTTTAGTACTTGCCAAACATGAAACCTAGGACAAGTTGTAATAATGGTAATAGTTGTAGTCATAGTCCTAAGAGTAGTAATGATGAGAAAACATTTTTAAAGTACTTAGCATGGTGCCTAGATATTGTAGGTACTATATAAATAATGGCCATGGTGGTGGTAGTAAAGGTAGTAGTAATAGTAGTAGTGGTAGTGGTAGTGGTGGTAGTAATGAGATATTTGTAAAGCACTTGCTACATTTCCTAGGCTGTGGTAGATACTAAATCAATGTTTGGTGGTGGTAGTAGTAGTAGCAGTAGTAATGAGATATTTGTAAAAGGCTTAAGATAATGCCTGGCATATAGTAGGTGCTATATAAATGTTAGGTAATAGTAGTAGTTATAGTTGTGATTGTAGTTTTTGTAGTAGTAATGAGATAATATTTGTGAAATACTTAGCATAGCACCTGGTAAATGGTGCATGCTAAGTAAGTGTTAGATGGTTGTAGTAGTTTTTTTTTTTTTTTTTTTTTTTCAGAGGCAGTTGGGGTTAAATGACTTGCCCAGGGTCACACAGCTAGGAAGTATTAAGTGTCTGAGGCAGGATTTGATCTCAGGTCTTTCTGAATTCAGGGCCAGCATTCTATCTACTACACCAACTACTTGCCCCACTAATAGTATATTTATAAAGTGCTTAGCATAGAGTCTGATACATAATAGATGCTATAAAATGTTAATTAGTAGTGATAATAGTAGTTGTAATATTGAAATATATTTTGAAACATAATTAGTATATGCTTAGTATGTATTAGGTCCTATATAAATGTTAACTAATAATAAAGCATTTACTCTATAAAATTGTCATGTAGCACTTTTAAGATTTTCCATGTAGGAGCAGCTAGATGGCGCAGTGGATAAAATACCAGCCCTGAAGTCAGGAGGACTTCAGTCTCTGAAATTCTTCTTAATTGAAGATCAGAAATTTAGAAATGGAAAGGACCTTAATCCAACCCCTCATTTTACAGGCGAAGAAATTAATGTGCACAGAGAGAGGTTAGTGACTTTCTGAAGTGGTTCCAGGTAAAATGGAGAGATTGGGATCAGAGAACCCCAATGTGCAAAGTTTTTTGGACAAAAAATGGGAGAAATGAGGCCTGGCATTTTTACTAATGTAGGAAATGTATCTATTCAGTCTTCAGACACTTTTTTTTCTTTACACTGACTTTGAAAGTAGAAGAACCAGACTCAAGGGCCCATTCTTCACTGATTCTTGAACTGACCAAAGTCACATAGCCTTTCTGAACCTCACTGTCTGAATCTATAAAATGAAATTATAATGCATGTGGTACTCCACCTCAAAGAAGTGCTCTTAAAAAAAAAAAAAAAATGCTCTAAAGGGATATCCAAAATCCCTGTTCAGTTATTTTAGTCATATCCAATCCTATGTGATTCCATTTGGGGTTTTCTTGGCAGACATACTGGAGAGGTTTGCTATTTCCTCTTTCAGCCCATTTTACAGATGAGGAAATTGAGGCAACAGAGTGAAGTGACTTGCACAGGATCATACTACTAGTAAGTGGTCAAGAGCAATTCAGAGATATTTCTAAAGGGCTGTAAAACTGTGCATATTGTTTGATCCAGCTTCCAAAGAGCTTATAAAAGAGGGGAAAGAGCCCATAAGTGCAAAATGTTTGTAGCAGCTCTTTTTGTGGTGGCAAATGATTGGAAAATGAGGTGTCCATCAATTGGGGAATGTCTGAATAAGTTATGGTATATTAAAGTAATAGAATATTATGTTCTAAAAAAATTGCTGAATAAGTTGATTTTAGAAAGGTTTGGAAAGATTTCCATGAACTGATGTTGAGGAAAACAAGCAGAATCAGGAATACATTGTACATGATAACAGCAAGAACTATTGTATTTCTACCCAGGTTACTTACACCTTCGGAATCTAATTCTTACTGGGCAACAAGAAATTTAGTTTTACACACATATATTGTATTAAGGATATACTGTAACACATTTAATATGCATGGGATTGTCTGTCATCTAGGGGAAGGAGTAGAGGGAGGGAGGGGAAAATTTGGAAAAGCAAATACAAGGGATAATCTTGTAAAAAAAAAAAATTACCCATGCATATGTACTGTCAAAAAATTATAATTATAAAATTAATTTTAAAAATAATAATAGCAAGATTGGGCAATGATCAACCATGACAGACTTAGTTCTTTAAAACCAGCAGTTTCAGTGATCCAAGGCAATCCCAATAAGCTTTGGATGGAACCCTCTTATCTGTATTCAGAAAGAAAACTATGGAGACCGAATGTAAATCAACAAATGCTATGTTCAGTTTTTTACCTCTTTCTCTTTTATTATTTATTTGTTTTGTCTTGTGCTTTTTTTCCTGTTGTCCTGATTTTTATCTCCCAACATAATTCATGAGGAAATATGTTTAAAAAAAAGAAAGAAAGAAAGAAAAAATGTACATGTATGTACATGTATAACCAAAAAAAAAAAAGAAGAAATAAACTTTTTTACACGTATTTAGGAAAAATGAAAAGTAAAAAAATTAATAAAAAAGAAATCTGAAGCCATATTTTAATTCAGGCCCAACACTATTTACTGTGCCTTACCCCACCAGAACTTAGTACTATGGAATTTAGAGCCATGAGAGGCCTAAGATATTCTTTAGTTAAGCCCTCTCATTTTCTACATGAAGAAACCAAAGCCATATAGGTAGTAAGAAGCAGTAATAGCATTCAAATCTCAGGGGATCCCAAAGCAAACTCATTCTTTTTTTGTTTTTAGCTACTTCTACTTTATTTTATTTTTTAACATTTGTTTTTGGCTTTTTTCATTATTAAAGCTTTTTAATTTTCAAAACATATCCATAGATAATTTTCGATATTTACCCTTAAAATTTTTTGTATTCCAAATTTTCCCCTCCCTTCCTCCAGCAAGTAATCCAATATGTAGACAGCATATTTGACAGCAAGTAATCCAATATGTATTAAACATATGTAGTTCTTCTATACATATTTCCACAATTACCATGCTGCACAAGAAAAATCAGATCAAAAAGGAAAAAATGAGAAAGAAAGCAAAATTCAATCAAACAACAACAAAAAGAGTGAAAATGCTATGTTGTGATCCACACTCAGTTCCCATAGTCCTCTCTCTGAGTACAGATGGCTCTCTTCATCACAAGACTATTGGATCTTATTGTTAAGAGTCATGTCCATCAGAATTGATCATCATATAATCTTGCTGTTGCCATGTACAATGATCTCCTGCTTCTACTCACTTCATTTAGCATCAGTTTATGTAAGTCTCTCCAGGCCTTTCTGAAATCATCCTTCTAATCATTTTAATAGAACATTAATATACTATAACATTTGTATACCATAATTTTTTCAAGCATTCTCCAACTGATGGGCATCCACTCAGTTTCCAGTTCCTTACCACTACAGAAAAGGGCTGCTACAAACATTTTTGTACATGAGGGTCCCTTTCACTCCTTTATGATATCTTTGGGATACAAGCTCAAAAGAGACACCGTTGGATCAAAGAGTATACACAATTTGATAGTCATTTGGGCACAGTTCCAAATTGCTCTCTAGAATGGTTGAATCAATTCACAACTCCACCAACAATGTATTAGTGTCCCAGTTTTCCCACACTCTTTCCAACATTTGTCATTATCTTTTCCTGTCATCTTAGCCAATCTGAGAGGTGTGTAGTGATACCTCAGAGTTATCTTAATTTGTATTTTTCATCAGTAATGATTTAGAGCACCTTTTCATATAACAAGAAATGGTTTTAATTTCTTCACCTGAAAATTGTCTGTTCGTATCCTTTGACCATTTATCAATTGGAGAATGGCTTGGATTTTTATATATATTTGAGTCAATTCTCTATATATTTTAGAAATGAGCCTTTATCAGAACCCTTGAATGTAAAAATTTTTCCTAGTTTATCCTTCCCTTCTAATTTTGTTTTGTTTATACAAAATATTTTTAACTTAATATAATCAGAATTATCCATTTTGCATTCAGTAATGTACTCCAGTTCTTATTTGGCCACAAATTCCTTCCTCCTCCACAGATCTGAGAGATAAACTAGCTTTTGTTCTTCTATTTGCTTATAATATCACTCTTTATATCTAAATCATGAGACCATTTCAACTTTATTTTTCTATATATAGGGCATAGGATGTGAATCAGTGCTTAGTTCTGCCATACTAATTTCTAATTTTCCCAGCAATTTTTGTCAAATAGTGAATTTTTATCCCAAAAACTGGGGTCTTTGGGTTTGTCAAACACTAAATTACCATAGTCATTGACTATTGTGTTTTGTGAACCTAGGCTATTCCACTGATCGACTACTCTATTTCTTAACCAGTACCAAATGGTTTTGATGACCACTGCTTTATTATATAGTTTTAGTTCGACATAACTAGACCACCTTCATTTGCATTTTTTTCCATTAATTTCCTTGAAGTTCTTGACTTTTTGTTCTTCCAGATGACCTCTGTTATTATTTTTTGTAGCTCTGTAAAATAATTTCTTGGGAGTTTGATTGTTATGGCACTGAATAAGTAGATTAATTTAGGTAGTATTGTCATTTTTATTATATTAACTCAGCCTAACCATGAACACTTGATATTTTTCCAACTGATTATATTTGACTTTATTTGAATGGAAAGTGTTTTGTAATTGTGTTCATATAGTTCCTGACTTTGCCTTGGCAGATGGATTCCCAAATATTTTATATTATTTGCAGTTATTTTAAATGGAATTTCTCTTTGTTTTCACATTGCTAGATTTTGCTGGCTACATAGTGAGATGTTGATGATTTATGTGGATTTATTTTGTATCCTGCAATTTTGCTAAAGTTGTGAATTGTTTCTAGTAGTTTTTTAGTTGATTCTCTAAGTATATTATCATATCATCTGCAAAAAAAAAAAAAAAAAGATAATTTATTTTCCTCATTACCTACTGTAATTCCTTTAATTTTTTTTCTTCTTTTATTGCCAAAAGTAATATTTCTGATACAATATTAAATAGTAATAGTGATATTCCATCTCTAATACTGGTCAAGTGCCTACAGAGTTTTAAAGGCAGTGAATGAATATAGAGGGTATATTACTTTATCTTAGGAGATAGTACACATGCTCAATAATATGATTGTGTATAGAGAGATGTTGCTTCTAAGATACAGGAGTCAGAGGGGATATGCAAGAAGGGGGAAAGGATTTTATATCATAATATCTTAAAAGTCTCACACAAAGCTGGTCACCTCTCAAACTAAGTACATTTTATATATTACTTACAGTGATATCTTCTCTCTCCATCCTCAGCTATGGAGAACTTCCTTAGTTGAGTTCATTGCTCTCCTATAACAGTTTTTCTTGTTTTTTTTCCTAGCGGAGAAAAAAATGATGGCATCTGCCTCAGCAGCTGGAAACCAACAACTTTACTCCCAAGGAAGCCCATTCCAGCCAGGACACTCAGGAAAGGCATTCAGGTACAGTACTAGAGTGAAGAGCAAGGTTCTGGATCAGATCTTCCTTTTTTCTAATAAATTTGGCCAGGATTGCTAACTGGCCCAGTGCGACAGCAAGTAGCTTCCTCTTGAGGTGGGTTTTATGTTTGCTTTGGATTTTTTTTTTTTTAATGCTTGTATTTCTGACCTTTGAGTGCAAACAGGGAAGTTGTAATTAGTGATTTATTTGTGGATGCTCGCTGTTGTGTTTTGTTGTTCAGTCATTTCGGTCCTATCTGACTCTCCATGACCTCTTTTAGGGTTTTCTTGGCAGAGATCCTAGAGTGGTTCACCATTTCCTTCTCCAACTTTATTTTCCAGATGAGGAATAGAGGCAAACAGGGTTATATGATTTGCCCAAGGTCCCATACCAATGTCTGAGGCCAGTTTTTAATTTAGAAAAATGAGTCTTCTTGACTGCAGGACACAACACTATCCACTATCCACTGAGTCACCTGGCTTTTGGGGCATTACTGATTCTTTTTCTTTGTTTGAAAGCAGTTTGCAAAGAGAGGCTATATTTATTACTTACTCTGAATGCATGATGCAAGGAGGTCAATAGTAGGTCATGTTTTTGCAGCTAATTATATGTTTCTGTTTATTCCAAAGCTTGATGCCATTTAAGACCATAATTAGTGCCATCTTTTGGCAGAATCCATGATCTTGGATAGGAGCAAAACCGGAAATCCTGTAGGTAAAACCTTACAAAATTACAGGTGTTAACATGACTCTCCAACTCCTTCTTATTATAACTTCTTTATCATCAACAAATATTTAATAAGCATCTATAATTCCCTATTCAGAGGAAGACAAAAATTTAAATCATGATCCTTGATCCTCTCGGAGTTTACAAACTAATTGAAGAGATAAAACATGCACCAAAAGAGATGAATAAAAAATTTAATGTAACATCTCATTCACAATCTGGCTTCCAAATCTATCATTGCTTTCTCCAAGGTTGCCAGTGATTCCTTACTTGCAAAACCCAATACACTTTTCTTGGTTACCATTTTTCTAAATCTTAAGTGACTCCTTTATGCTGATAGGATAAAATTCAAAATTCCTCTTTTTGAGGGATAAGGGGATGGGGAAGCATTGAAAAACTTTTACTATCTTTTACTATTTACAGATTTCACATTACTACTCTTCATGTACTATATGTTTCATTACTATATGTTTCAACCTAACTGACCAGCTTATTGTTCATCATATGCCACATTCTATCTCCCATTCTCATGCTTCTTCACAGACTGACCTCACTCTTAGAATGCCTTTTTTATCCCCTTTTTTGGAATCCCAAATTACCTCTGAAGTTCAGCTCAAGTACAACCTCCTCTAATCCTACTCCTATCTCTTATTACTCCCATTACTCCTCTTGTCATTTCCCCTCCCCCCCCAAAAAAAGAAAATGGCTCTTTATAAAGAGCCTTATTTATCTGTGTACATACATATATATCCTTGCAATAGAATACTAAGCTCCCTGAAGCCAGGTTCTGTTTAATTTATAGCTTTGTCTCCTCAGAGTCTGTCATATTGGCTTACATATAGTAGATATTTAAAGATGTTTATTGAATTGAATAATAAAAGCCAAGCACAAAAAGGTAATATGGCCACTGAGAGTTCAGGGGAGAATTCTCACCAGGATCTGGGGTTGTTAGGAAAAAATTGATGGAATGTATGAGACTTAAGCCAAGACTTACAAGAAGGAAGAAGGGCAAGACTTAGACAAATAGGAGGAGGGGGAGACTTTTGAGGTGAGAACAACAATGTAAAGCAAGGTGTACTTATAGGAAAATTCAGGGAATGTTCAGATAACTGTGAACAGATCGATACACTAGGTAAAGGTTTTCTAGGGACTGGGGAAGATGATGTTGGAAGACAGAAAGAAACTGATTGTAAAGAATTTCAAACAGCAATACTGTGTGGTTAACTTTTTAAAATTAGCTTTTCTAAGCAATTCAATGATCTAAGATTCTAAAAAGATTCGTGATGTAAAATTCTGAAAATATCCAGAGGAAAAACTGTGGAGTCTGAATGCAGATATGTATTCTGGGTGTAATAAGATCATAGAATCATCCATAAATCTATTGCTGGAAGAAACCTCAGAGACCATCTAAGCCAACCCTTTCATTTTACAGATGGGTTGAGGGAGTTTGGATATTTATCTAAGGTCACAACTATAGCCTTAGGAATGAGATTTGCACCCAAACAGCTAGCAATAAGGTGATGAGGGCCTAGATTATGAAGTCATGTTGATAAAGGCAATGGAAAAGCAGGGTGAATATAAAAATCATTGTTTAATAAGAATCTAAGAGATTTGGTGACTGACAGAATGAGGAGAATAGGGAGGGTGCTATGATGTGCCTGGAAAAATAATAGTATCCTTGACAGAAATAAGGAAGGCTAGATAGAAGAAAACATAGTTTGAAGAGAAAGATAGGTTTTAAACCTTTATCTTTCATTGCGACTGACTCTTAAAAATACAGGCCTATTATCCTAGAGAATAAATTTTAAAGCATTCTTCAAAAAGATGAAAGCATTATGGAGACGTATGGTAACATTATATCCTAGAAAACATGCTTTTGATATAATACATAGCACATTTGTTCTTGCTGAGTCTCTTCTGAACTAGGTATATTGCAATAGAGCAATCAAACCAAAATTGGGTCAAAGAGAAACTTTCTCTGGGCTCTTGAAATTCCTCATTTTTTTTTTTTTTTTTTTTTAACAAATGGCTAATCCTTATGTTCTCTGTAAAGGTAAAAAGCAGCACTGGCTCTAGTCCTAGTAGTAGTGCATCAGGAAATGAATGAGAGTGAAACTGAAAGAGTGAATCTTCTTTGCTTGGACTTGATTGCCATGTAATAGAGCAATAGTATAATGTGACAACACTGCCAAATACACATTGGAGATTTTTTTATGAGAAAGGAAAGAAAATTGGAAGATGTTTAGTAAACTTGATAAAGAATTAGCTAATTTGACTATTGGAATTATGCTTTACACTATTAACAAGAAAGAAGCATTTTTAAGTAATCAGTGCAAAAATGTTTAACAATTTTTTTCAGCAAGGAAATTGGAAAGAATATCTAACTCTAGCACCACCACCTTCTTTAGAGAGATAAACTATAATTCTAAGAAATAGTCTGGAATGCATTTCTTAATACAATTAATAAAATTACAATATTCAATTGAGTAAACTACTATTAGTAGTAATAATAATAACTGACTTTAATTTAGCATTTTATTTTACAAAGTGTTTCAATATGTCATTGGCTCATTATCTCATTTGTTGTATCAATCAATCAAATCAACAAGCATGTAAATGGCTACTATATATCACACATGTGCTTAAGATACAAAGACAAAAATTGAAATAGCTTCTGCCCTTGCAGACCTTAAATTGAAAGGAAGAAACAACATGTATACAAATTAGTGTATCTAGAATATATACAAATTAGTATATTTAGAATATATACAGAATAAATCCCATGCCAATGTTTATTGAGTAACTTTGGGAACAAAATTAAGAAATACCTCATGTAGAAGGTGGTGGTTGAATTAAGTCTTGAAGTAAATGAGAGGTGAAGGGTTAGCATCTTCCATTCATGGAAGATAGCCAACACTGAGGCATGGATGTGAAATACGTGAGAAATTATATTATGATAGTTAACATTTATGTAGTACTTAACTTTGTGCCAGGCATTATGCTAAATGTTTACAATTATTATTTTATTTGATACTTGCTACAACTCTGAAAAGTAGGTGCTAATAATAGCTATTAATAGTAGCTAACATCTAAGAAGTACTTACTATGTACAGGTATTGTGCTAAGCACTGTACAAGTGTTATCTCATTTGGTCCTCACAAGAACACAAGAATTGGAGTACCACATTAAGAACTGTTGGCCATCTTTAAGGTTCACACTCTGGCTTGATGTCTTTTCTCTTTGCAGTTACAGAGCTTATCTCTTCTCATGAGAAATCAAGTAGCATTTTTTTAATATATGCTTAGAAGTCAAATACTGTGTCCCCTCCCCACCTCCAATGTAGAGAAATCTATCATGTATTAGAAGGTTGAAGAAAGGAAACAAGTGGAAAGGGAGAAATTGAAGATGTCACAGGAGTGGATAAATCAACATGTCAAGTCAAGGAGCATTTATTAAGTACCTTCTGTGAGCCAAACATTTAAAACAAAGAAAAGGGAGAAATTCATGCTTTCAAGAAGATTAGACTCTAGCAGGGGTTCTCAAACTACAGCTCGAGGGCCAGATGTGGCCTGCTGAGGACGTTTATGCGGCCCACCAGGTTATGGCAAATGGGCTGAGGGGTGGAGACAGAGTGTGAGCTTTTGTTTTTACTATAGTCCGGCCCTCCCACAGTCTGAGGGACAGTGAACTGGCCCCTATTTAAAAAGTTTGAGGACCACTGCTCTAATGTATAAGCTTGGAGCAAGGTGACCTAAGGTTTGGGTAAAGATAGAATTTATGTAATCTCCTTGTAGAACCTCTGTGATTCCAAAAAAGATAAAAGGGATTCTGGGCATGATCTTACATTGAGGACTGACATAATGGACTGATCAGTTGATAATTCTGAATTTTCTGTTACTGGCATTATTAGTCACAATATTTTCCTCACAGGAGGTTTTGTTTTTGTTTTTCCTTTCTAGCTCTTCAGTGGTTCATGTACCTGGAGTCAATGATATTCAGTCCTCTTCTTCAACAGGCCAAAATATGACACAGATTTCTCGTCAGATAAATCAGAGTCAAGTTGCCTGGACTGGGAGTCGTCCACCATTTCCTGGACAGGTATGGTGATTCATAAGGAAATTGGTATGGTCAGCCAAGAGTCTGTGTCCTTTATAATTGACATTGTTTCTGAGGGTTGAATATGATCTGACTCATTCCCTCTCCCTTTGAAACTTGGTTGGCTTGATTAGCATTATTATTGATCATGATATCCATATTTTTCCCCTTAATGAAATCAGCTGGTTCTGAGATAAACCAATCAGAACATAGAATGCTTGTAGTCAGATCTCTCCTTTTCCCAAACTAAAGGCAACAGGTTTCTACCTTATTTAAGTGCATTTCATCATCTGATTACCTGGCTTTTGTCTGAAGATTAGTTCGGTATGTAGATTCTCAACACCATCATTTTTTAATAATACCTGAGTGCAGCTACTGCTTCAACCTTCACCAGTGATTCTGGTGTTACACTATCTTGGGGAGTTTAAAGAAACAAATCACTATTGCAGAAATGTTAGCATGCTATGAACAAGTGTCTGACCCTCAGTTTAGCCTTTTGAACCCTATGAATATAACAATAGCTATATGTTATTAGTATGAGGTGAAGGCCAATCAGTCTTGTTGACCTTTCTTACTAAGAAGTCTTCGCCTCTCCCCTTAGGTAGCTGTGAGGATCTGTTAAGTAATTATATTAATAAGTGTTTTGAGCTCGTAGGAGGAAAAAAAGCACCAGAGTCACCAAACCAAGGTAAATATGATATTAAAATATTTGCCCAAACCATTTTTTAAATACTTTTTTACCTTCCTTTTACCATGAAGAATTGTCTTTGTGGAATGTTACCATTCTTCTTTCAAATCAGCCATTGCACCATTATGGAGCAAATAAAGGGGTCTTCTATAGTTAGCTAAGTGAATTCTTTTTGCTGCTTTGCTAACTCTTAAATCTCTGCTATCCATCTGAACTGGTGTCTAGAAAGAACATTCATTCTCATTTGCTGCTCAGGCAGCAGTGTACATTTAGATATTATCTCTTTCCTTAAATGCTTATGGCAATAAGTGCAAATATTTGGATATCAAAAATGTTTGGGATTGGTAGAATCCATGGAGCATTGTTCTACCAACCCTTGCATTAACACTTGCTAAGCCCTAGTGATGTGGCTCTACCAGGAAGGAGGTGAAATATAAGAAGGCCTTTGTGATGTTTTTGGTTTGTTTTCTTTGTGGGGGGGTTAGCAAATCCCATCGCAGTCCAGCAAGACTCAGTCTTCTCCCTTTGGGATTGGGACCAGCCATACCTACCCAGCCGACCCATCCTCCTACAGTCCTCTCTCCAGTCCAGCTACTTCTTCACCCAGTGGGAACGCCTACTCCAGCCTTGCGAACAGGACCTCGGGGTTTGGTAGGTTTGAAATGATTTGCTGTGAGGGGCCATAAAAGCTGAATCTTTCCTGAATATATTCTCTCTAGTGCCTTTAAAGCCCCTTTAATGCCAATGGGTTGTGGAAGATTCCCTTCAAGTTTGGCTACTTTTTGATCCTGGGACTCTTGTCCTGGTCATTTGAGTTCCTCTCCTTTTAGAAGGTTGCAAAATGTCTCCCTGTGTGATAGTGGGGTTTATTTAGCAGGGTCTTATAAACAACTAACTAACTGCCCATTCTGGTGCATTTCCCAGAGGCCCTTGCCACATAGATCATGTTTCATTTTAAAATAAATGTCCTCAATGTCTTTCCCAAGGAAAGACTTTTTGCTTTTGCTGGCAATGAGGAAGTAGGAAGGAATCACATGTTGCTGGGATGCCCAAGCTTCCTAATGTTATAGACACTTTCATAACAAGGCATTTATCAAATGAATGAATCTAGTCTCCTAAATGGAGAGGCAGAGTGGCATATAGGATAAAGTCAAGACCTGGGTTCAAGACACATTCGAGTTATATGACCTCATATGAGCAAGTCATTTAACATCTCAGTGCCCTGGGGAATTCTTAAGACAGCCATAGAGAAGGTACTGTTCTATATCTGTGGAGGCACTTTCCACACCAGGAGTTCCCTATACTAATGAATTAATGGGAAGCTATGGCATAAAACTGTAAAAATCTGTCTGGCATAAAACTGCAAAACCTCTGTGCCCATATTAGATTTTTGATAGTTTGCATTTCGATTTGATTTCATTGTCATCTGATTAAAAACAATCTAATTCCTTCCAAAGAAATTGTTTACTTATGAGTAGTAACCCCATTATTGCTTTTAATGGAAATAATTCTTAATAGCATGTTTCAGTCTCATTGAATGCAGCATCTCTTGACACTCTTCCAAGACTGGCTGGTTTGTTTGTTTGGTTTTTACTCATATGAATTCAGATGTGTATCCAACTATTAATCTTATTACTTGTCATATGATACTCACATATGATTTCAATCCATTGGAGCATGTAGAACAAAACAAAACAACCCTCTTTTAATATGAAATTCAACAAAGTTTGGGGGAAAAGCCTGGGTGCTTCCGAAGAGACTATGGGAAAAGTGATACCCTAAGAATTTCAAGTATATCAGTCTGGTCATTTTTAAAATTTGAATTCACATCACCAAATAGTTTGAATTCCAGAAGCCATTCTGTGCTAGAGATAGGAATTATTAATGCATTTGCTTCTACCATATGGTAACTTTGCATCTTCTCACTTTAACACATGTTTGGACCCATCTTGGCTTGCCATTTGTAGGGGAAAAGGTCCATTGGGTAAGTGAAATGCTTTAGGGACCATTTAACTGCTGCTGTAATGGAAAATGACAAGGACTTGGGAGGCTTCCCTTTAAAGTTCAAGGAAGCTCTTCTGATATTTTGTCCCAGGACTAGCTGCTGTTTACTGCACATGCAGCCAAAATGGAAGGTAAGAAGACAGGGCACTCACATGCCCATCGCCTTAGAAGGTTTTTTGTTTTGTTTTTAAACATCAGGCTGTTATCCTGTCATTGAGTAAGTAGTAAATAGCTAAGTAGAAATGAAAACAAATGAATACTGACCATAACTAGGCACATATGGGAGAGACAGCATGGAAGGCAAACTAGCATAGTGGACACAGAACCAGGAAGATGTGGTTTCAAGTCCTGTCTCTGAAGCGTATTGTCTGTGTGACCTTGGGCAAGGTCAGTTGACCTCTCAATACTCGATGCAATTTTTTTTAGGATTGTAAGTAACAAAGAAGATACTAAGCCAGCCTGATAGAGGATGTTCCTCACTAGGAAACATACCATTGAAATCTGAGGTCCAGCCCCTATCTCCACCTCTGTATACAAGCATAATCACAATCATACTTACATCCCCGGACCACCCACATCCCCTCCCCCTCACAGGGTAGAGTTTAATAGACAAATTCATAATGCAACTCTCTTATAAGTATCAGTCTCTTTTTTAAGATGTCTTATATTTTATAGAAAAAAATGGGAAGCAGTACAATCTCCAAGTGCTTCTTTTGATAAATAAACAGTACTTAAAACTATCCCCTACCCATGTATGATGTACAGATATAATGTACATCATACCCATGTGTGATGTACATATAATCATACTGACTGGGTTAACCAGTGATAATCCTGAAGAAATGTGTAGGTAATCTGTGAAAATGGTTGCACATGATTTATATAATAAAATATTTCATGGCCTACCAGCCTATACCCCTCAATAACCTACATAATTATTTAGTAGTATATGTCAATGATTCCAAAAAGTAAGAAGAAGAAAAGCCAAAGGGAGATAAAGATGATTCAGTTCTCTCTGACTAATAGCCTTGCAGAATTTTCCTCTAACCAAGTAAACCAGGATATTTTACATATGACAATTAACCAAATACCAACTAGTTGGCTATTGATGCAGTAATTTAAAAGGAAAACAAAATGAATATTTATTAGACCCCTCTGGAAAGTTTTTTGTGGGTTTGATAAAAGTCATACATTTAAAGGGGAGATGACTCGATAAGCATTTTTGATTAGTGAAATTGAAACTTTTTTTGTAACTCGAATTTATTTCTTTTAAAATTTTATTTATTTATTTTCTTTTTTTATTTCAACCTTTCAAGAGTTAGATATGGGACTCTTAGAGGCAAATGTTTCCTCTTAGTTCTAAGTTAGGTTGTGTTGACTTATAATCCTTCATAGTGAGGCCTTCCAGACCCATTTTGTTTGATTATAAGATTTTTACTAGAAACCTAGCACTATGCCAAATGGCCCATCCAACCCCAGAGAACTAATTTTTCCCTGCTAGCTATTGAAATAGATCCATGAAAGAGTTTGTCATTGAAGCCAAATCTAGAAAGAGTACCAAAGCCAAATGTAGAGCTAAATAATGTAAATAAGTATCTGCAGAAACCTAGTGAATTATTTAACCAAGAGTAAAATAATAAATTAAATTTAGTGGGCCTTTGGGACTTAGGATATGTGTGTGGAGGGGGAGAAGATGTTATAAGACCTGCTAAATTTTTGAAGATAATCTTATGTTTTGGGATATAACTCTTGGAAAGTTTCTGGTTTTAACTGTAAGCATATTTCTTGCCATATGCCTGCTATGAGTTTTATGCCAAGATGGTATTTGTAGTTAAAAGTGAATGCTCACAGAGAGGCAACAAGATAGAGTAGATAAAGATCTGGAGGATCTGGTTTCAAACCTTAACTTTAATACATGTTGGCTTTGTGGCCCTAAACAAGTCACATTTCCTAGGTGTCTCCAGACTATTCTCTAAGACACAAGACAGAATAGGGAGTTTTATTGTAGATTCCCTATACCAATAAAAAAGACAGACCCATTCTAAAAAAATTAAAAAGTGGCCCCTGCCCACCATCTCTCTGCTTTGTTATATACTGCCACTGCTATTCCATATGGTGACCTCATCCAATTAGGTGGGACCAGATGGGATCTCTGAGGGGGAACCTCAGAGATGGGAGCCTTTTAAGAAAGCATTTTTTAAAAATCTCTTTGCCATTAGTGGTTGTCAACAGGATTCCTGAATCAGCTGAATCTCTTGAAAGGGAAACTGTCAGCAAGGGTAAAGTTGCAGTGATTGATCCCAGATGAGAAAGGAACATGCCATCCTAGTGCCTCAGCTCCCCAGGATACCACAAACCTCCATCAGGATATATTTCTCTCTGTGGAGGTTTCTCCTTACCACTGTCTGGTGGAGACACCCAAGAATCTGGTATGTTGTTAGCAAATGTGCTTGAAACTCCATTACAACTTCCAACTGCCTTTCTTTCCATTTTTGCTGATGGAGATGATGACTGATGATTCTTGGAGCCAAAAGGGCAAGTCTGTGTTTTGCAGCACCTTTAGGAGAACTCTATTCTGATTTTGATACTGTGGTAGCAATCTAAGCCAGCCAGTTAAGGAAGGCTGTAAAGCTGCATAACAAGGGAAAGGAGACTAAAGGAAGGAGTGAGATGCAGAATAGGACACCTTAAAAATGAAAACTCAACTTATTAGGACCTTTAATCAGAATTTGTTTTCTCCATTTGTTTTTTGGAAAGAGACAAATTCTAAAAAGAATTCATATCAGGCATTCTCCCCCCCCCAAAAAAAAAATTAGACATCCAGGACATATTGACCTGAATCTTTTATAATTTGTTTGCAGAATTATCAGGTTATAATTGACTTCCAGAATAATGGCTCTGGAATATCTCATAATGCCACAGAATCAAGGATTATTTTTACTCTTTAGTACTTAATTTTTCAACAAGGATTAAAACTAAAAAGGTTTTCCTGTTTTAGTAGGAACTTGGAAGTCCTCAGTTGACCTTTAAGTGGTACATAAATGTTATTATTTATAGTTGGAAAATCTTGTTGCCCCCCAGTGGCTATAGTTAGTTAAGACTTTCTTTTTTTAATTTATACATGTATATGTTAATATATATGCATATGCATTTATCTGTATATGAACACATGCATATACATATGTGTATATGCACATGTTGTGTATGTAGTGTTAACATGTGCATTGATAGACATATGTATAACAATCTCAATTAACTAGTCACTAGGAGGGATGAAGTATTCTGGCTATTAATAATTATATATACACATATGTGTATATATGCATGTATATAAAATATAACATATATAACAAAATCTCAACTACATGTGTATATATATATATATATATATTTATTTACACATACATATATGTGTATTTGTATATATAAAACTACATAATAACTCTCTCTATAATTATAATTTCAACAAAGATTTCAAATGCTGCTTTCCAGAAATACCATGAAGTGTTCTGGTTTAAGATAAAATTCTTAAGTTTTTCCAATGATCGGTGATTTTGTTGATGTTCACAATTCATCTACTGACACAAAGCATAGTCCCTCTAAAGTCTCTCTTCTTGAGTTGCTATTGCCAAAAAAAAAAAAAAAAAAAAAAAAGTTTGTCATCTGCAGCCAAAGTCTAGTGATATGTTGGCAACTAACGATCACCAAATGTTAATGCAGTCACAATTCCCATTGGGCATTTATTTCTTTTTAATATCATGCTGTTGTGTATCTGTACCTGCCATATCCTTGACCTTGGAATGTCTGTCCTAGCTACCTAAATGACACCATCTACACACATAGAAAGGTATTCATGCCCTTCAGAGATCTCATTAGCTTCCTGAGTTCAAATCTGCCCTCAGATATTTACAGCTTGGTGACCCTGGACACATCACTGTCTTCAGCTTTTCATCTATAAAGTAAGCTGGAACTTTCCAGTATCTTTGCTAAGAAAGTCCCAAATGGGGTCTCAAAAATTGGACATGACTGAAATGATCAAACAATAAAAATGCAGGTTGGGACATCTAGATTTCTGGAAACATATTCGGACTCTAGAGTAGCAAAGTACTGTTTCCCACGGCATAATTCCATCCCACTAGCAAGCAACAACAGGGGAGCTGATTGTGCCATATTTTAGTGGAAATTATGACCCATATGAAGTAGTCACATATATTCAAATCCTCACTACTTTAAATTTAGCTGTGTTAAATATAGTCACTGATTCCAGCCAAGCAGATAAATGCAGTGGGGAATTCAAATAATAATTCTACCTCAGTATATTATTCATATTAAATGGTATACTTCATCTTCCCCTTTCCCAATGTGACCAGGCCTAAACTTGGGGTAAATCAGAACTAGGTCTTTTGAAATAATTTAATTCTCTGAAAGAGTGAGCAAGGTTTATGGACATGAGATGGTATTTTGGGGAAAATTATTAGAAATTGCCATACACTCTTTGATGAAAATCACATTTGCATAAATGTTAGTAATGTTTTATTGTATTAGGGTAAGTGAATGGCCATAAATAAATCTAGATAAAGTATAGTCTCTCTTGATTTTTGGAATGCTGTTAATACTGTGGTTACTATTTAATATTCTAAAAACATCAATGATAGGCTAAGGAAGAAATCAAAAAAGTTGCTATAGTAAATGATGGTTTCTCAAGATATGATTGTGTATTTGTTTTTTTTTATATTTTCCTTCCTTATCTAAAATTTATATAATGTTCATGCTTCAGATATTGTATCCATTGTCTATGGGGATCAATTGGAGCAGTGCACTGGGTGTATTTGGCTAATGTTTGCCCACAAAACCATTATTATGATGTTTTGAAATGAAAGGAAAAAATAATGTGAT
This sequence comes from Sminthopsis crassicaudata, assembly GCF_048593235.1. NCBI lineage: Eukaryota > Metazoa > Chordata > Mammalia > Dasyuromorphia > Dasyuridae > Sminthopsis > Sminthopsis crassicaudata. The sequence continues at coordinate 570,335,584 of NC_133618.1, forward strand.
TCTTTTTGATGTGATTGAAAGGGTGAAAATAAACCAACAATTCCTGGTAGAATTAAAAAAAAACCTAAAATTATAAAAAGTTGATTTCCCTTGAATCAGCAGATTTGCTTTCAGATGATTTTTAAGGTTTCGTTGCTTCTTACAATATATAAGCATGACCTTCTGATCTATGTTGTGGAAAAATTGCTTTCCTTATGTCCAAACAAATCAGTGCCAAGTCAGATAAATGCTATACTTATTTATGCCTTATTTGCTAGCAATAAGATCTGAGACTGTTTAGAAAAAAAATATTGAATTGACTAGAAATATTAAGATTTGTTTTAAAGAAAAGATTTTTCCAAGAGGAACATTAAAGAAAAAGATAGTTCATACATTTGGATACCAAATGTTTTTTCTAAATTTCCTGGAAGCTAAGGCAGAAAGGGAGAAAAGCAGGGTTACATCATTTTCACTGATGGACAAAAGAAACTCATTACAAAGCCATTTACAGAAATGAACTCTCCTGGGACCAAGCTCAAGGATAAATTAACTGGGTGGGTCTTTGTATAGGGGACAGTGAGTAACACAGTAGACAGTTCCATTAATATGAGAGGCAAAGAAATGCTGCTGGGATTGATTTTGCTCATACTAATTCTCTTTAAAAGGTATGGGGAAATTATTACCTTAACAGAGCAGACTTAACCTATGAAGTAACAACTGATTCAGGAGTCAGTGTGGTCCATCGTTCATTTGGTTTCTCAATCATAGCCGAGAAATCCAGGGGATGCTTAGTACCCCAGAGATATCTGGGGATCCAGTTTAAAAGTGATTCTTTTTCATGAGTCATGATAAATACATTACCCCAGATAGAACTAATGGATGTGCCTGATAGTTGTCATGACAGGTGATCAATGGGCCAAGATTTAAGCCATTCTATGAAACTGTGACAGGTGATCTCCAGAGCAACAATATAACAGGGCACTGGGAAGAAGTTATCGCCTGTCTCATCACATAAACATGAATAAATAGAGGGTTTCTCTTTCTCCCCAGCCCATCTGCCACCTGTGCTCAATTTCACCATCATTTTTGTTTTAAATAATGGAGAGAAAGACTCTCCTTTAAGTGGCAAGTATATAAGCTGAATTCTAGGTGAACTATTTTTTTCAGATTTGTCAGAAACACTAGAGCTGAAGTAGTTCTTAGAGATCTCAGATCTTTAGTATCCATTTTAAAGAAACTGTCCTGCATCGGAATCTTTCAGCTGAAAGTGGACAAAGTAGCGGGCAGTTTCAAGGGAGGCCTTCAGAGGTCTGGTCGCAGTGGCAAAACCAGCATCATAATCAGCAGAGCAGTGACCAACATTCACATCAGCAGCCCAATCAGACTGAAGTATTCCAGGTAAATAGAGTACCTTCTCATAGGTACCGAATACTTTTATCTGCTTCCTATTCTCTTTTTCCCTGCTGCAGCATTCAGGTTTTTGCTTGTCCTGGTTCAAGACCATAACTCTGCCCTTTGATTGGAATTGGAGGGGGAGGGGAGAGTTTCAGGATCCCAAAGCTAGAGAAAATCAATCTTCAGTTATTTTGTACTTAATGTGAATACTTAATGTGAATTCATTAAACATTGCTATAACAGAATAAATTTTAAGCCTATTGAAAAGTGAAAATGCTTCTAATTACCACAAGTTTCATGAGGGTGAGGGTGGTTTCGTGTCTAAACTTTATATGTTCCCAGCATCCCGAATATGGGAAATCCTTAAGGAATGTACATTATGACTGAGAATATGCTCAGAATATCCCAATATGACAAAATAAAATTCCTACATATAAAAATCAATGTAAATTATATCCCAAGTACAATAATCTACAATTCTGCCTGATTTCTGCAGACTTCTTTGGGGGTTAAACACCTCCAGAAACTAGGATCTGTCCACCCTGGAAGAAGCTCGCATTTCTTCTCTCTTCACTAGAGAGGGAGAATTCTAGCCCCACTCAGTCTTTTGCCTTTTTCCTAATGAAATTAATCACACTGCAGTCTCATTAGTTTGCCACTGAGGCATCTTTTCCATGGGATGTTTCACTCTCTGCTATGATGTTGGCTACTCCATCACTTGTACCCAGGGTGGACTTGACTTGGCTTTCTGGATGTTGCCCCACTGTCTTGCAGTATAACCCAGCTAAATGGTGATTTCTCCTTTCTGATTTCAATGAATCTAATTAAAACATCATCATCAACAAAACTCACCTTCAGAAGGTTCAAACAGGTAAGATGAACTTTGTATCTTTTCCTAAGCAGCATAAGTAGCACTCATCCCTACCCTGTCATCCCTAATATTAGGACCAAGCCTATTCATTTCCCATTTCATCTCAGTCTCCTTTTTGGCGGGGTCTGGACTTGCTGGATAATATACCCTGTCCACACTGGTACCCTGAACAGCAATGAAAATGAAAATACATTTGAGTTGGAGCATTCTACCCATTCATATCTCTTCCTCTCCCTTTTAAAAAAATCTTTTATAGACTGTAGTAAAATGATTTGCAGCCATGGGTTTACTCTATGAATTACTCAGGTTCCCTTTTCCATTATTAGCTACATGACTCAATGTCCCTATGGATGAATGTTTGCAGCTACAGTTGCTTTTACTGTCATTAAAAGGCAGCAGTTTCATATTACATGCATAGAGTACCCAGATATCATAGTAGATCTTAGCTATCCAAGGGGGTAATCTTTTGTGCTTCCAAGGTAATTTTTCTTATCTTTCTCCATTGGATTTCGAAGCACTTGGCCAATAGTAAACCTCACCATAACCCTATGAGGAATGTAAATGTTTCTGTCCCCATTTTCTATAGGGGTAAACTGAGGCACAGAGAAGTTAACTGATTTGTTTGAAACAAACAATAAATAATATATAAATAAATATATAAATATAATAAATAAATAATAAAGCTGGAAACAGAATTTGCCCACTGTAATCATTATTTTTTTCACATAAGTAAAAATGGATTGTATCCTACAATCTTCTGCTAGCCCTCTCCCCCTTACATGTCTGTTGCTTTGTGAGTGTCCACAATATACTATATCCACAGACTACTCTGCATTTTGTGCCTTTTCTCTCAATTTAAAAGTCAACCTGCTCATGCAGAAGAGTTTTATGTACCTATCCAAAGTAATGCTCTTAAACATGGTTTCCAGTAGAAGGAGATTCCATAATAATTCATAGAAAACCATAGTCTGATCTGAGTTTTTCAGAGGCTTGTGGAGCAATTCCAGGTTGTGCCACTTAGGAAAAAATGAATCTGAGCATATCTGGCAGGCTGGCCTCCTGGGATCTGCCCTGTTCTTTACCAAGTAACCCAGCTTTCTCTTCGGCTTTTTTCCCTTCTTCTGCAGGATATGCTACCAATGCCAGGAGACCCAACTCAGGGAACAGGCAATTATAATATTGAAGACTTTGCTGATCTGGGCATGTTCCCACCATTTTCTGAGTAACATCTGAGAGGAAAATACAAAGAAGAAGAAATCTCCCTCTACTCAGCGCCATTCTGTGAAATCATCCCCATTGTATTTGGAGCCTGGCTTTGTCAGTGTTTTACTACCATATCACCTATCAAGAAAGGGATCTAATTTCTTGTATTGCAGTAGAAATTCCCTCATCTTAGTGATCATGTGTAATATGCATTAATAGTGCCTGGGCTTCTCTATGGCTATCAGATATGGTACTCTGGGGAGTGGTATATATTTTTTTTTAATCTCATCTTATTTTCTTTTGCCTCAGAAGTGAGTTTTGAGGGGTCTTTCAAATTGAAATGTGAGCCACTTATGAAAAAAGACTTTGGGTGTTTTTAAAAAACAATCAATGATAAATTTAGTCAACACCCAAAGGAGAGGTCAGGTAACACCCAGTGCTAAGATCTACTACCAGGAAAGTAAAAACCAGTTAACATAACGCTTTTTAAACTTCTGTTTGGCAAAGGTGGTGGGGGTGGGGAAGAGCAGGGATTCAATTTCTTTTTGCTGTCTGCCATGCTATTTTAGCTCATTTTGAAGATGAGAAGCAAAAGCCGTTAACATGGGCCAGATGAAGCCCAAGAGCCTTTTCCTTTGCCTTGCTCAAAACAACTAAATCTGAATGTGTGTACATCTTAGTGCCGTTTGTATATTTTGTGCTGTGTGAAGTGAATTTCCTGTTCTGGTAGATTCATTTTTTATCTTGTGTCTGTCATGTGAGACCAAAGTGGGGGGAGGGGGGAGTGAGGGGTGGGTGTCTGGGGGAAGGGGAATGGGAAAGAAAATAGCCCACTGGGAAACACAGCCGTGGTGGTGGATTCTGCATTCCCTGAGCTCAGAATGATCTTGCAATTGATAATTCATATTCAGTGGGATAGAAGCTACATAGTCACCTATGCTTATGTTCCTGGTTTTGCACAGATTTTATGACCAAGATTAAGATTTCAAGCATAACCAACTAGAAATCAAAGACGAGTGTTAAAATTGTTCACTCCACTAAAGTTACCTCAGTAAGGAACTTCTAGAGTCTGGTCATCTGACATAGGATGAGGAATTTTCTTTTTCAAATCAGTTAAACCATTTCCTAATATAAGTAAGCCGCTTGAGATTCTCACAACTCTGTCAGATCCAAATTTTTTCCACAGTTAGAATTTCTGCTATTTCTCATGCTTATATTTTATAGTAAGAGAATCTCTTGCCTCTGCCTATCAATAGGATCCCCAAAGGAATAACTCTGTGCTGAGCACAGCTTCTTTCTGTAAATTAGAAAGCATTAAATGATGTCACTGATACTGCATCAACCAAAAGGTCTTCCTGAACATATGATCACTGGAGCTTGGGTTGTCAGGGTCATCAGGGACCCTTTCAGTGAACATTTCAAGAGAAGTGAATGGTACTATAAGCTGTGAACTTGAACATGATTCTCTAAATTAATGTTACTGTTTTCCACACAAATCCATCCCAAATTTGCAAGCTTTAACTTAAATCAGGATTAACAACCCTAAAGGGAAAGAAAGTGTTGCATTCAGTTTTTGCTGGGAGGAAGACCTTGAGAATCAGCTCATCAAATTGAAATGAATTCCTGTTACTCAAAATGATTTAGCCTCTGCTGCCTCATCCCTGGCAGGGATTTTCTTCATTCTCCAAGCCATGCTATTCCTGTAAAATTGCTCTATTTTTCATCATCAAATTATGTGCTATGTAATTAATACCTGGAGCAGTAGAAAATCACTTATAAGTTATCATCTTCCCTCCTTTTCAGCTTTTTTTTTTCTTCCTTCAGGATCATTTTTACTAACAGAGATTTTGGCTTTTGCCCTTTGATTTAATAAAGGAGTTAAAGAAATTATTTCAACATTCCCACTAGTTATTGAGGCATATCTAATCCCCATTCCATTTGCATCCCTGGTGTGGGAGAATGAAAGAAATATATTAATTCATTTGGTGGTTAAGACAAAAGGATTATCTTCTAATAGAAAAAAACAACACTTAGTTAAGCCTTATGCAGAAATATATGTGTTCTCTTTGAAGTCTCTGAAGACTGAATGAACCAATGATTGTTTAATGAGTCAGTAAAGAAATAGCCTGTGCTTCCCTTCCACATCCATTCCGGTGAACATAAAAAATTCATGTATTCTAGGGCTGTCTGGACATAGAGTGGGTTGAACTCATAGGGTTGAACCAAGGTGGGGACAGGGGATATGTTCAGGATCCTTCCATAGAATTGTGTTATAGAACCCAAAGATCTTATCACTTACAACTCAAAAACATTTGTTCTTATAATTAATCTTGGGGTTGGGACTTCTATATTCAGAAATGTTGGGAGCCTTTAGCTCCTAAGATCTTATACAAATGATGATCTATGGAAAATGTTTTGCAAAATATTTACATACCATTGGCAAAAATACATTCATACCATCAGCACCCTGGATTTCCTGATTCACATTCTGAAAACTAATACTGGTTCTATGTTTATGTGTGTGTGTATATACATACATACATACATACATATATATATATATATGTATGCATACAATTATAACAGAAACAAAAGGAAAGAGAAAGGATGCATATAACACATTTATACAATGAAATTGATAACTTAATGCATCTAATTACTTCTTTCATACACAATCTGACATCAGGAATTTTTATACTTCTGGGGAAAATGGCAAGCAATTCAAATTACTTCCCCTGAATTTCCTGTATTTCTTACATTTTGACAGAGTCAAAATATCCTGAAACAACTTCCACTTGCTTAAACCTGCCCCTTTTCACCCCTGGCAGTTTCCAATATGTAGCTAGGCATTGTTATAATACCTTTTAAATGAGGTTTAGGAACTTTTAGATCAAAATGCTGAGGATCCATAATAATATGAAAAATTAAATGAAACCAAATTGCATCAATGGATAGGTTTATATTAAAGTGTAATCAATAAACCAATAAAAATATATTGAGCTGCTTGCTACATTTCTAACACTGTAAGAGGACTTGTAGGAGAGTACAAAATAAGTTTCAGATAGGACCCTGTCTTTAGGGAGCTTCCATCTCTCCCTTTCTTACAAAGGTTCCATTCAGAGTTTAATCAATTTAACCCAATTCTTAGGTGCAGAGGTCCAGGATTGCAAAGATAATTGAAATCTACAAGTAATCCAGGAATCCCACAGGTCTAACACTATTCCATTAAAATATTTTATTAGGATGAATAATAAGTAACATCCTTCCCAGATCTCTGGTTCTATGATAAGGAGTCAAAAAGACTATTTTAAGATATATTGTTTTCCATTTTTTCCTGCCCACCTATAGAGTAAAGAAATGGCTGAAAAGCAATTAAAAAAAAAAAAAAAAGAGAGAGAGAGAGAGAGAGAAGCTAGAACCTAGATGACTCCTAAGCTAGATAATTAGCTCCATGTTTACCTAATCAGGAGTCAAGTATGGGGAAATTATTTTCTATAAACCCACTTTTATCTCTGTGGTTGTAGAGGAGAATAGAAATAAAAATCAATGTCCCAGCATGCAAAAGAAAAGTACTTACTGCACCATGGTGTCTGATCATTTAGTTTTGAATAAGAAAAAAATCAGTTATTTTATCTTTTCTATCGAGTATATATTTGAAGCAGGATTTCTCCTAAATTTTATTTTAATTGTTCCTATGTCTCCTAACCCATCTTTCCTCTGTGCCTGGGCAGTGGAGTTGATGCTTGGATTAGTAAAATGGGTGACCTCTTCTAGACTTCCTATAATATACAAAGGAAAACATTTTTCCCTTTTACTTTTTCTGTAATTTTGGTAAATTCCATGTTCTCCTCTTTTCTTATCCTTCTACTTTGATTTGACTACTAAATCTTGATTGCCTTTCCTTAAGATAAGCAGTGTCAGGAGAGGTAGATAGCTTCATATTCGCTTTAAGAAAGAGAACCTTGAAAAAAAAGAGAGAGAACCTTGAAGGTGGCAGCCCACCTCCTGAGAATCTGCAAGAATAATTGATAGAGACCTCTACAGAGGCTACTTTCACCTCCCGGTGACAACGGAGAAAGCTTGGGAACTATGATTTTGTTATTGTTGAGTCTTTTGAGTCATGTCTGACATGACCCCATTTGGGTTTTTTCTTGGCAAAGATGCTGTAATGGTTTGCCATTTCTTCTCTGACTCTTTTTATAGATGAGGAAATTGAGGCACAAAAGGTTCCATGAGTTTCCCAGTCATACAGCTAGTAAATTCTGAGGTTGGATTTGAACCCAAGAAGATAAGTCTTCTTGACTCCAGACCCAGGTGTCTATGCACTGTGCCATCTAGCTGTCCAAGAATTATGGCTACTTCATCAATAAAGAACATATCATGTAAGCACCTGGTTCAATATTCCACAGGTTACTAAAGAATGAAAATGCAGCCTCAGTCTCCACTGTGCTTATATATTTATAGTATATAGAACTGGAAGGAACTTTAGAAGTTACCTGGTCAAAAAATAAGAAAACTGAGGCTCAGAGAAATTAAGTGATTTATTTTCCCAAAGTCAGACAGATAGTAAATGGTAGAGCCAGGATGCAAACATGATTCTGTAACCCCAAAATCTCCTCTCTCATGGAGTTATCTGTGACATTTTAATTGCCTGAGATGCTTTCTTCAGGAATTGCTATTGACAATGTACTGACAATATTAGAAGCCCACAAAATTTAATTTGGAAGCTTGTTTTTTTTCTTGATGAATTAGTTGTTATGGAGTTGTAAGAGAAAAATAGGAAACCAACTTTGCATATAACCCTGATCCAACTTACCAAAGGGGAACACATTGAAATTTGCTTATCTGGCAATCTGGTATAATGATTTCTTTTATTTTTTTTTTCAATATCTCTTGCCAAAAGTAAAGACTAGTGAAAAATATGGAGAGCCAATGAAAACTTGTCACTTTGTGAACAAAGTCACTTTGCAACATCTACAGTATTTTCCATGAAATGAGTGTGAATCAATAACTTAACACACTGGTTTTGCCAAGTTACCATGTCAAATAGGTTCTAGGGAACAGAGACCACTTTTAATTTTCCCAGGTAATGATTTTTATTATAGAAAGGATCCTGTTTCCTGATGTGGCCTGATGAGCAAAGGGGATGACATGACTTGCCAAAGCCATGACTTCTCACACCCCAGAATTAATCTTGTATAAGTGATATGCCTTCACTACCATTCCCTTTCTCCTTTCCTGAAAGTCCATCCTAAAATTGTACATACCTTTTGCAGTACTGCCTTTGTCAGTGATTATTTGGGGGGCACAGTGCCACATGGTATGCGATTTACCCAGTTACTCTAACATATATTTTTATACATAAGTATACACTTTTTGGAAAGTAAAGACAGCCCCTGAATTTAAAATGCCTTATCAGTGTCATGCTGCCTTTGCAATGGTTGAGCTCGGGTTGATTTCCAAGGAATTGGGTGAATCCCATTTTCAAAGTCATCATTTTAAAGTTTGATGAATTACATGGACATGTAACATCTCTGTATTCCCTTTTTGAAAAACAAAAATCAAGAAACCCCAGACTGGCTTCAGGGGACAACACGTTAAGCACTTAATTAGTTCTCTGGTTAAATTCTTCATATGGATGTGAATTGTGCTGTGGATGAAATGTACTTTGTACTTCTTGAATGTTCTATATTTATGACTAACAGTTATAAAATCATTTGTGTACATGTGTAACTAATAACTGACTTTTTAAAGTTCATTACAATAAAAAAAATCATCAAATGTGATTATTTGACTGACACTTATTGCATCTTCATTGTGATCAAAGATGTATCTTCCAGAGATTATAATATGTTACAGTTAACCCTTTTAGTAGCTGATATCCAGGGGAGAGCAGCACTTTCACAGATCCTGGGCACAGTACTGATGTTTGCCTAGAACCATAAACTACAGAAGAAAGTGACAGGCCATTTAATTCAAATCATCCCCACCCATGAAGGAGTCTCTTCTAACCCATTCTTGAGAGGTTACCATCTAGCTAGCTACTGCTCAAAATCTTCCATTACCTTACAAAGAAGTCCATTCTATCACTAGATACCTCTTTCTTAGAAAGATATTGAGCTGGAATCTGCTTCTCTATAGCTTCTACATATCTTGCTTCTCCCTTTGAAACCAATTTATCAAAACTTGTATTTTTAACGTCAATCCAGATTAGCATTTTAATGTGCCAAAGCATACTTGCTAAGGACTAACAACTTAGGAAGACTTGACTTCAGATACAGCCTCAAATACTTACAGTTGTGTCACCTTGGCCAATTATCTAATTTCTGTTTGTTTCAGTTTCCTCAGCTGTAAAATAGCACCTGCCTCTCAGGATTATCACAAAAAGCAAATGAAATATTTGTAAAGCTCTGGCATGGTGCTTGGCACATAGTAGGTATTTCATAAATGCTTATTTCCTTCCTATTTTATTTATAATTTAATTTGGCTACATATTGTCTATAAAGATTCAGTGAGTCAATCAATCAACAAATTTTATTAAGCATTTTCTAGGTGTGTTATGCTAGGCATTATGGGAGATTGCAAAGATTAACCAAATCAAGTCCTTGCCCTCAAAGTGTCAGTTTGGGAGGGGAGACAAAGCATATGGGAAAAAGTTAAATAACAACATAAGATCTAATTAATAATTCATCACACCAGGAAAAGATGTCACTATATTGCACATGATTAAATGTCAAATGAATGATGGAGACAGTACTTGGTGAAATGGCTCAGTGGAAAAGGTCATTTTAAACTGGAATGTCTTGATTACTGGGAAATGATCAGGCTTTTAATTGATCAGAGTCATAATAGAACATACATAGAGTGTTCCAAAGTCCACTAAAGTTTAGGCACATTTGCACCCGAAGAGGACTGAATGTGGATCACAACATAATATTTTCACCTTTGTTGTCATTTTTTTTCTTTCTCATTTTTCCCCTTTTGATCTGATTTTTCTTGTGCAGAATGATAAATGTGGAAACATGTTTGGAAGAATTGCACATGTTTAACCTATATTCGATTATTTGCTGTCTAGGGAAGGTGTGGAAAGGGAGGAAGAAAATTTTGGAATACAAGGTTATGTAAGAGTAAAAGCTATCTTTGTGTATATTTTGAAAAATAAAAAGCTATTATTATTTTTAAAAATAAAGTTTAAGCACAAAGACTTTTGAAATTCTCTATAGAGAGAAAGAAGGAACATGGCATTCCAAAATAGAGAGAACAATGACCAAAATGTGGCTAAAGAAAAGAATATTCAATATTTAGGGAACATTGAATAAATTATTTGGGCTATAGAAATAGGATTATATAGGGAGCTCTTCCACTAACTAGCTTAGTAGGCCCTATACAAGTCACCTTTCTGAGGTTCAATTCCCTAATTTGTAAAATGAGAGAATTTAGAAGTAGAAGAAACTTTAGAGATCATTTAGCCTGATGCCTTCATTTTTTTTAAATAATAGCTTTTTTTTTTTTAATTTTCAAAATACATTCAAAGACAGTTTTCAACATTCACCCTTGTAAAATTTTGTTTTCTAAATTTTTCCTTCCCTTCCCCTACCTCTTCCTCTGTAGAGCAAGTAATCTAATATAGATTAAACATGTGCAATTTTTCTAAATATATTTCCATATTTATCATGCTGCACAAGAAAAATCAGATCAAAAAGAGGGGAAAAATGAGAAAAAAAAAACAAGCAAACAACAGCAAAAAGGGGGGAAATAGTATGTTGTGATCCACACTTAGTTCCATAGTCCTCTCTCTGGATACAGATGGCTCAATTCATCCCAAGTTTACTGGAATTGGCCTGAATCATCTCTTTGTTAAAAAGAGCCAGATCTATCAGAGTTTATCATTATATAATCTTGTTGCTGTGTACAATGTTCTCTTGGTTCTATTCACTTCATTTAGCATCAGTTCTTGTGAGTTTCTCCAGACTTTTCTGAAAATCATCCTGCTGAGCATTTCTTACAGAACAATAATATTCCACTATACTCATATATCATAACTTATTCAGCCATTCCTCAACTAATGGGTATTCACTCAGTTTCAGTTCCTTGCCATCACAAAAAGGATTGCTACAAATATTTTTTACACGTGTGGGTCCTTTTCCTTCTTTTATGATATCTTTTACCCTCATTTTAAAAAGAGAGACTCCGATGGATCATAGAATTCCTACATGGTCACCTGGGTAAGTAGAGTTTTTGAGCTGTTAAGAACTTCAGGGTTCATGTATCTCCACACCCTCATTTTATAGATAAAGAAAAAAAAAGAAATGAAATTACCTTGTCCTAGCTATAAGTAGCAAAGCTACAATTAAAATGCTGGCTATTTGACTCCAAATCTATCATATCTATACAATATCTGAAATGCTAGTCTTTTAGTCTAAGAGAAATGAGTAGTAAAGTGGTAAAGTTCCAAGGTTTCACTGAATAGATAAATAAAAATCTATTTATTAATTTCTTACTTGGTGTGAAGTTATAAGAATGCAAATCAAAAAGTAAAATAGTCTTTAGGTTAAGGAGACCGGTCTGGGGATTTTTGAGGAGGAGAGTCATGTGGCAAAAACAATATTTTTTGGATTTTTTCAATAATATTTTGTTTTCCCAAATACATGTAAAAGATAGTTTCCAATATTTGTTTTTGTAAAATTTTGTGTTCCAAATTTTTCTCCCTCTTTTCCTTACTTATCCCATGGCCCAAATAGTAAGGTTAAATAGGTGCAATTCAAAAGTAATCTTTCTGGAAGATTTTTTTTAATTCTAGAGCTGTAGTTCATCGGTGTAGAAACCTATTGGTGTAGAAAGCTCTTCCATCTATGCATTTTGATCTCTTGTCTATAATTTCTGATCTTTGAGAGTAGTCCAGGTCATAAGGGGTTAATAGATTTGCTCAGGGTCACAGAATGAGTTTATGAACCCAAGATTTCATGATTTTCTCTATGCACCATGTCTGTTGCTTCCATTTAGAAAGACACTTTCACCTTCCTGAGAAGGAAGAAATTGAAGGCTCAAAGATCAGGTGAAAATCCATTGTAATAATCTAAAAAACAGAGAGATGAGATGAGGACCTGAAATATAATGGTAGCACAAAAAGGAGGGGACAGATCCAGAGCTCATAGGAAGTAAGATTCAACAAGAATTGGTTGAATTAAATTTGATGAATCATTCAGTCATTAAACATTTATTTAACTCCTGCCATATGACAGGCAGTGTGCTAAGTACTTTACAAATATCTCATTTGATCTTCACAACTCTGAAAAGGAGATGAAAAGGGAGAGCATAATGATTCCTATTTTACAGATAAGACAACTGAGGCAGACGGGTTAAATAATTTGCTCAAGGTCATTTCCTTATCCAAATCATTTTACAGATGAGAAAACTGAGGCAAACTGGGTTAAATGACTTGCCCACGGTTGCACAGCTAGAAAGTGTCTCAGGCTGGATTTGAACTCAAGTCCTTCTGCCTTCAGACCTGTGATTCTATCTATTAGGCTACCTTTGCATTAATGTTAGTTGAAAGAACGTGTCAAGGAACATAAGGGTAAACCGCAGATTGTCAGCGTTGCAGACTAAGAAAACCAATGATTACTCATTCATTACTCCGGTCTCTACCTATGCTAGCATCTGATTTGGTGTATCTGTGTTTGTAAACAAAGCATTGAATAAGCACTAGCTAGTTGGGTGACCTTGTACTTAACCATGTTTGCCTCAGTTTTCTCATCTATAAAATGAGTTGGAAAAGTGAATGGTAAACCCCTCTAGAGTTTCTGCCAAGAAAACCTCAAATGGAGTCACAACTGAAATGACTTCAGAGAAACGTTCAATGCCAGATGACCAATTAAAGGCTGTTCCTATTGATAAGAAAACTATATTTATCACTGAAGACTTTCAGTTAGGGGATCTAGGCTTCATGCAACATCTGTGAGTCACAAAACATGTCATGCTTGAGATTGTAGTGAGAGAAGATGGATGATGATCATCTGACTTTGAAACTGTACCTGTAAATCAGTAGCTTCAAGCAAGAAAAAACGTCCTGTCTCTTTTCTTACCTTAGATATAAACCAAGATTTTGTTCCCTGAGTCCCTTTTTCCTGTTTCATATTTGCCCAGAGGCACTCAAAAATGGCAGCACTTCAGATGGCTCTCCTATAACATACATGATAAAAAGGCATTTCATTATTTTAATCTCTCATGAAAGCTATATAGTGGATTACAATATTTCAAGCTAAAAAATGAAGGCATACTCAAATTTACAATAATTTGGATCATTAAACCCAGAGAAAACGAAGGAAGAATCAATTAGCAGTATTTACATAGATAAAGATAGATGTTGCTGGCTGCTCTCCATCTTCATTAAGATTAAAAGAAGTTGACTAAAATGACTGATGATAAAAGTTTTCTCCCATGTAAAAGCTGTTAACCCCCTCCCCTCAAAACAATTTTCTGTGTAGTAGAAAAAGTGCTAGGAATTTGATTTTTCATTCTTGTTTTAGCTCCTCGTATGCTGGGGGAAGTTGTTTAACCTCTTTTAAACTCAATTTCTTCATCTGGTAAATGGGGATGTTTTCTACTCTATCATAAGATTATTGGGGAGAACAACTAAAAAATGTGAAAGTATTTTGTAAATCAGCCAATTCACAAGAAATTTTTAAGTACCTCCTATCTATCAGGTGCTATTCTAGGTGTTAGAAACAGCACAATATTACAATAGTCCCTGCCCTCAATAATCTTACATTCTAAAATAAGAAAAGAAGTACAAATAGAGAGTATATAAAAATGGATAGAAGATAATTTGGAAGAAGGGTGAATTAGGAAAGACATCATGTAGATGATGTCACTTGAGCTAAGGATTGAAGAAAATTAAGTTTTTTAAGAGAGCTGAAGTGTGTCAGGAAAGTATGTCTTAGAACAGCTAGGTGATACAATGGGATTTGGATCAGGAAAACTCATCCTCATGAGTTCTAATCCAGTCTCAGACATTTACAAGCTGTGTGACCCTGGGCTATTCATTTAACTTTTTTTGTTTCAGTTTTTCTCATTTGTAAAATGAGCTGGAAAAGGAAATGGCAAAACATTCAAATATCTTTACCAAGAAGACCCCAAAATGAGGTCATAGAGAGTAGGATATGACTGAGATAACTAAACAACATCAACAACAAGAGTATAAAGTTTCACTCAGAATGTGCTGGTGCAAAGGTGCAAAGATGGGAGATAAAGTCTCATGTATAACACATACTGTGGAGGTCACTATAATTATACTACAGAGTTGCTGAAGGGTAGTAAAGTGTAGTAAGACTAGGAGGGTAAGATGATGAAGGGTAAGAAGTATATCTCAACATCAAACAGGGGAGATCATATTTAATACTAGAATTAGGAGTGACTGGACTTTATTGATTAGGACAATAAAAACCTGAGCTTTGAAAAAGTCACTTTAGTAGCTGTACAAATGTTTGGCACTTTGGAAGACTAAGGAGAGACTCAAGCAGGTAGGTCCGTTTAAGAGATTATTATAATACTCCAGGTAAGAAAAGATAAAAGCCTGAAATAAATTAATGACTGTGTGAGTCAAGAGATGTATGTAAGAAATTGTGTGGAGGTAGAGCTTTGACTATTGAATGTCTATGAGGATGAATGAGTGAAGAGCCACAGAGGGACTCTTGGGAACCTGGGCAGCTGAAATAATAATAGTGTGTAGTGTTCTACTAAGCATTATAGACAGGTAAGTAACTATTATCATTTCCTTGTTCTATATAGATATGGGAAAACTTGATGAATTATAGAAGTACTATCAAGGCTTAGAAATGCGTGTTTCACTCTAATATTAACAAACCAAAAAATCTAAAGGATTTTTCCAGATGCTGTTTTGCAATGTGGTAGGAAAACATTCAATTTTGGTTCCCTATCTGCCTACTTCTTTTTTAGTCATGTTGATTTTTTCCTGACTTTTCATGGGGTTTTCTTGACAAATTTACAGAGTTGTTTCCATTTACTTCTCCAGACCATTTTTTACAGATGAGGAAAGTGATGTTAACAAACTTTAGATAAAACTTCATCTGTGTCTTCAAGGAGATTATAATCTAGTAAAGGGATAAGTCACCAATAAGGATAGCTATAATACACAATTTGTGTTAGATATGGAAGCAAAATGGAGAATTGGATGAAGACTGAAGTGGAGGGATTAGTTTTGTGAGAAAAGGATAGTTGTTCAGGGAAGGATTCAGGGAAAAGTTGGCATCTGAGCTGACTTTGGAAGAATGAACAGGATAAACAAATAGAAGGAGGGCATTCCAGCAAAAAGGAAGAGCCAAATGTGCTTATAATGGGATATCATCTGTGTTGTACATTTTAGGAGTGTTCTTCCCTCCCCCAAGCTCTACTACTACAACTAACATTTTTAGAAGTCTCAATTTAAGGCTTTAGCCTATATTAAAATCTTTATACTTCTGGGAAAGCAAACAAATCATCAAAGCCTTCCCTGTTCCTCCTCTTCCTCCCCTTAGAAGTTATCTCTCCTCTTTATTTCCAGAGTTTGTTTGTTTGTTTGTTTGTTTTTGCATGTGAAACTTGATCCCAATTTTTCCTGGCTCCTAGGTCTTTCTTGTGCACCTGAGCACCTGGCTTTCGTATTGTTTCGATTTGAATGAATGAATGAGTGAATGAAATTTATTTAATATTTCCTATGTGGCTGGCAGGAGGATAGGAACTCTGAATCAGCTTATTCTCATAAATTACTAATCACTGGAATCCATCCTGTTCCTATTATTAATCATAATCAGGTCAGTCCAGGAGAACTGGTATCAGAAGTGGGATTATTTCTATCACTTCTGTTGCCTTTATTATCATTTCACTGCATACATAAACAGGCCCTGAGATCAACCAGTTTGCATTCTATTGAGAGGAAGAGAGGAGAAATAGCAAATGTACACAGATAATTAAAAGATAATGAAACACCAAATATCTTCAAAGCTAAACTGGGCTAATAGGTTGGGAGGGGAAGGGGATGAGGCGGGGAGGAAACCAAGGAAGGTAGTTTATAAAATGAGGCATCTGAATGTGGTTTGAAGGAAGCTAGGGATTCCATGAGGCAGAGAACCCCAGAGAAGGAGGTTCAGTCCAGACAAGAAGGGCTTCTTTTTTGTCCTCTCCTAGATTGAAAGCTATTGCAGTGGAAGCACTTTCAATCTAGAAGGTGACACAAGAGCTTTCAATCTAGGAGAGGACACAAAAAGACACTCACCTTTGTATCTTCACCTAACCCAGTAAGAACTAATGAAGTTTTAAAAGTTTGTGGAGTGAATAGATCAATAGGAGACTTCCAAGTGAAAAAGACTTCCTCCATCAGTGCAGATCTGTGTACTTTCTCTACAATTTACAATTTGAGAGAGTATTTTAGAGCATTGAAGAGTTAAGAGGGACTTCATGAGTGTCACATAACTAGAATGTGTCAGAGAGAAGATTTAATCCCAGCTTTTCCTGGCTCCAAAACCAATTCGCTATCTGTAACATAATACTATGTATCAATAAAGGGTCTGAGGGCAAATTTTGATAGAGAAAAAATGTGTGTGGGAGGAGTGGGGAGATAAAAGCATCTGAGGATCTGAATGACAAGGGTATGGCTGAAGAGAAGGAAAATCCCATCCTCTATGACGCTTTCCCGCTTCATGCTCTCATATCTTCGTTACCTTCAGATAAAAGTAATATGCCCTACTACTTTCATCTTTTTTTTTGTTTGCTTTTTTATTTCTCATGGATTTTTCCCCCTCTTGTTCTGATTTTTCTCTCACAACATGATAAATAAGTTTAAAATAATTTTACATTTAAAATCTATATCAGATTCCTTGCTGTATTAGGGAGAGAGGGAAAAAAATTTGGAACTCACAATCTTACCAAAATGAATATTGAAAACTATCTTTACATGTAATTGAAAAAATAAAATGTTATTTAAAAATAAGGAGATAAGATACTCTAAATTGTCATAATACTGCCTAATTACACATTTTACTCTGTATTATCCATAGATAGTAGCTAGGTAGCAAGGCTGAGAATCAAGAAGACCTGAGTTCAAATCCAGCCTCAGACACTATCTGTGTGAACCTAGACAAGTCATTTAACTCTATTTGCCTCAGTTTCCTCATCTGTAAAATGAACTGGAGAAGGAAATGGCAAACCACTCTAATATTTTTGCCAAGAAAAAGTGAAATGAAGTCATGAAAAGTTGGATACAACTAAAATGACTAAACAACAAGAAAATCCATAGGTAGTAGCTGCAACATCTTAGTATAGTGTATACCATGCTAGATTTAGAGTCAGAAACAGATGCATTCAAATCTTGCCTTAGACACTTGTGTAATTCTGGTTAAGTCACTGACATCCTCTGAGTTTAAATTCCCTTCTGAAAAAAATGGGGTAATAATAGCACCTGTTTCACAAGGTTGCTATGAATGACTCAATATAAATAAATGATTCTATAAATCTCAAAGTAGAACCCAAATGTGAACCACCACAACCCTTCTCCTCCTCTACCCTCCAGATTGAAAACTCTTTGAGAGAGAACTTTGTCTTGTTCTTCTAGAGAAGACTAGATTGAGCAGACAATAGTACACTGGGCCAGAGTTTGGGAAGTCTAGAGTTCAAATTCCACCTCAGATAACCTTGGCCAAGTCATTTAAACCATTATTTTGCCTCAGTTTCCCCAACAGCAAAATGGGGATAATAATGGCATTACTTCACAGTGTTATTTTGAGAATTAAATTATATAATATTTGTAAAACACTTAGCACAGAGTCTGGAACATAGCAGATACTATATAAATGTTAACTATTATTTCTCAAAACACCAAAGATCCTGAACTTGCATAGATTGTTGTTATTCAGTTATGTCTAATTCTTTTTGAACTCATTTGGCAAAGGCACTGGAATGTTTTGCCATTTCCTTCTCCAGCTCATTTTACATATGAGGAAGCTGAAACAAATGGAGCTGAGTGACTTGACCAGGGTCACATAGTATCTCACACCAGATTTGAATTCAGGAAGATGAGTCCTCCTGACTCCAGGCCAGGCACTCTGTCCACTGAGCCACCTAACTGCCCGTGTGTGTGTGTGTGTGTGTGTGTGTGTGTGTGTGTGTGTGTGTGTGTGTTTGGAGAGAGAGAAAGAGAGAGAAGGAGGGAGAGCAAGCTTCAGCAGCTATTTTTTAAATGAATGAATGAATGAATGAATGAATTTTTCCCAGAGGACCAAGTAGAAGCCTTGATCAGAGCACAGAGGATTGATTGGAATTGGGAATTGGAATTGGAATTGGAGGAATGGGGTAGGAGGTATTGGCATTTTAAGTTATCTATGGCTTTGTCAGAATAACATACGTTTGAGGGAAATCGAGTTGACTTAGTATGGAATCCCAATTGTCTTGGCCAGTTCTTTCTGTTCATGGGTAAGCATTCTGATGATTTCCACATGGAGAAATTAAAGTTTCCTACTGCATACTAGGCCAGAACCAGTTGTCTTTAACCTTTTCTTGCCACTGGACTCTGATGACTTAGGAGGATTGAAGTTCATGACTTTGTACAGCTCTACCTCACTCAAATTCATTTCAAAAACATCAAGATATCACTTTTGTGATGTTATTGATCCTCATTGATAAGGAAGGACCTGCAGGAACAAAAACAAAGAACTGCGAATGAGATTCCTACATAGACTTCCAAAGCAAGTGATATGAGTTAGACCTTGTCACACATATTTTTTATAGGTGTACCTCACTATTATCATAGTGTAAACTTACTCCTCCCATTGGGTGCTATGTGTATTTGACAGAAGGGGAACCAAGTTCTTAAGAGAAGGTTTTGTATTAATTTCTCTACCCTGTAATACCTGGAAGTAGGAGTAGCTACCTTCTGGGGACCCAACCTGCTAATTCAAACAGAGATGGGAAATGTTGCTATCATTATTTCTTCCTCACTTTTCTCCTCCCATTTCTCTTCTTCCTCTTTCTCCTCCAAGCAGCTTTGAAAAACAAGCTTTCAAAAAGCCCCCTGTCTTTTAAATGGAACTACTTGACTACATTATTAAATCCAAATCATTCTGGATTCCTTTGAATGGTCAATAATATAGTCACGCAAACCTATTTAGGTTTAGTGGCTTACATTGAGTGTAGATGGCAATTGTTTGTGTTGGAGTCCTTATCTTCCTCTTGTAGAATGACTTCTTTGGGATGGTAAACTGAACCATTTTTGGTCTCATTTCTTATCCAGCCCTTGTTCACTGAATTGGGATGACCTCAAACAAACTGAGCCCCGAAAGACCTTAATTTAGAAAATCCAAGGTCTTGCCACTTCACTCAGATGACTCTGGAGGAGTGAGGCTTGAAGACTTTGTACAGTTGTGCCTCACTCAAATTCAATTCACATGCAACTCAAGATATCACACTCCTGACGTCATTGGTTCTCTTCAAGAATAAACAAAGAATAACATGGGAAAACAGAATTCATCAACAAACCACAATGGAAGCCACAAAAGAAATAATCATAAATTACAATAATCATATAAACCTTTTAAATATTAATTCCTAAAATACTAATTCTTTTATAAAAATGAAGTTAAAAGGTCATCCAAATCAATCCTCCTGCCTTCACTCAAACAATTCTAAATGTAATAAATTATTTCAAATAAAGATTGGCTATTGTTGTTGTTATCATGATCATTGTTATTAGTAGTAGAGCATAACTAGGAATTCTGGCACCTGTATCTAAATGAGGACTGAGTGGTAGAGGAATGTATTAAGCCTAGGAAGAGACTATTGAGACCAGTAGTGATAAAGTTACAGAAAGGAGGAAGTTGTACATAAATGAAAACCTGGAGAACTGATCTATATGGTGTCCCATTTCCCTTCATTGAACCATAAGTGACTTTCCTGTGGGTTATTTGTGGCTGTGGATGATCACACCAGAAGAGTAGAATCATTCAAGGAGTATGGCCTGTACTTTCTGCAGCCCAGAGAATGACAACTGTCTCTCTCTCTCATACTCCCAGCCTCTTGGCAGTAGAAGTATGATGTTTCCTGAGGTGGCCATTCATCCCAAGAAACTCCCAGGCTGACCTTGCCTGAATCAGGAGATGGAGAGACTTAGAGGCTCCATGATATCTGGGAGCATGAATCCCTCCAGTCTGTACTCAAGGTTTCACAATCCTCAGCTACCCTTCCTTGTATTCTATTTTTCATTGATTTCCTCTTTTCTAGGTAGTCCCCTTCTTGTTTGTGCAGATTGTTAATAAGGAAGCGCTTCAATCTTCTCTGAAGGAAACAACATTCATTTGAATGGAGAAGTTCAGGTATGTTTATTTATTTATTTATTTATTTAGCTTTAATTAGATTAAGTGACTTGCTCAGGGTCACATAGGTAGTGAGTATTTGTGGCCACAGATTTTGGGGTAAGTCTATAACCCTTTTTCCCTCCAATTTCTTATCTGTAAAATGAACTAGAGAAGGAAATGGCAGATCACTTGATATCTTTGTCATGGAGAGGAAGATCAAATTAAAAAGAGAGTGAACAACAACAAGGAAATTTCACATTTGGTTCTGGCTCCATGCTTATTTTCTGCCAGTTCCTTCTCCAGACATTTGAAATGTGTCACATCTTCCATGAACCCTGAATCTTGGACATGAACATGGTTTTTTTGAGGTCAGTCTACACTAATTGCTCCCTTCTTTAAATTCATAGTGACTTAGTTATATTTCTCTCCTTTTTGGCTCTGAAATATGATTTCCTCAATGTGGTAAACTCACAATGTAGAAATTCTCCACCAGTGTAAATCAGCAACTCATCTGGCACTTAAGAGTCTTAGAGAGTTGCAGGAGGTATTGAGATGGCAAATGAATCAGTCATGGTCAGAGTCCAGAGTCCAAGGGGACTTTTTCTCCAGTTTTCTAAACATGTTATTCAGCTAAGCAATGTGGAACAATAAAACCCTTTCTTTGTTGATAGGACCTTGCAAAAACCCAAGTTGACAGGATCTTGCTACAATCTTATCCTGGATCCTTACCTGTTGACAGTACTTTGCTAAAAGCCACATGTTGGCTTCTTCTCTCTCTTCTGTACTTTACAACCTTGCTATCTCACATAGGTCCCTGTTCCTCATCTAGAACATCTGTTAACCTGCTGACTGAAGTCCAGAATTCTATTATATAAGCTCTCTCAATTTTTTACTATTGGACTCGCTCAGAGGCTAGTCTATTTACTTTTGCATTAATAAAGTCTCTGCAACTACAAGAGAACATCTTTGAATTCTTTCAAATTGACTATAACCCAAGCCTGTTGGACACAACAATAGAACCAAGATGTAGGAGGCAGAATTGGAATCCAAATTTTCCTTATTCTGAAGCTGTTTTCTTTATTTCTTAGGTCACATTAGCTTTCATATGTTTCTCTTGTATATATTCTAATTTGTATTCTATTTGTTTGTGTAGATGTTTCCTTATTTCTACTACATTAGAGGCTCCTTGAGAGCAGGGACTTTGCTTTTCTGATTTGTTTTGATACCTTCTTCAATTCCCTCCTACCCATGTATTGCAGAGTAGATGATCAAGAAATGTTTCCTTTTTCGAATAATAATAATTAATGATTGAATTAATGACTGAAATAACAGTCCTAAAAAAGATAACTTCATCATTACTGGAGATAGGGCTTCTTGAATTGCATGTTTCAATGACATATGAATTTGAATCCACAAAGTAACTGGGTTGGGAAGTTATGTGTCAGGTTCTGTGTTGGGTGACTTTTCTAGTGTCACCTCAGCTAGTCAGTATCCCAGGTCAAAATCCAGGGTCCAGTGTTCTGGCTACTGTCCCACCTTGCAACCTAATTACTGTAACTATGAACAGCTAATTCAGCTACAATTTACTTCTTTCTTTGAAATATCCTTGAAACTACTTTGCAAGTCAGTTAGTCTCTTTCTGCCTCAATTTCTTCATCTAAAAAATTAAGCTTTTTCAAAAGATAAAGCACTTGGCACAATATCTGCCACACAGCAGGCATTTAATAAATGCTTGTTCCTTTCCTCTACCTTCCTTTGCCCTCAAGGATTCCAATTCCAAATTGTATATTTTTTTTTCCCAGTACTATGTGTCATAATGATCTTTTGGATCCCAGTATCATAGACTCATTACCTAGAAGTCCTGGCTTTGACCAATACCTTGATTCACCAGTTACTCAAGGGCACATGTCTGAGATTTTCCTTGCTTGGAAAGAGAAGGGATCAATCTGGAAGAAATGAAAGAGCTATGAACAAAGAATAACAAATTAATAGCAGAGGTCAAGAAAATTGGAGATGGAAGCAGGCCTTGGGCAGCTAAATGTCTATATACAATAATAGCATTTTAGAAAGATATATTTCACTGGTGTCATTTGTTTTTATATTATTTACATTTCTCAGTGTATCTCTCTCTCTCCCTACTTCCCCTCCCAAAGAATCAATCCTTATAATATGAGATGAAAATTATAATATAAATATAATTCATATTGTGTTATATGAATTATATTAAGGAAAAAGGTGAGGAGAGAAAAGTAGTTCAATAAAACTCACCAATATATTTTAAAAGGCAGACATTAAATTTGAGAAACCTGGGAGTTACTTTCCCCATTCTTTTCTTTGGGACCAGGTTAAGTCTTTCTTTGACTGCATTTAGTATCGATTGTTTTGTTATTATTATTCTTTTCATTTACATCCTTATAGTCCTTATTTATATTGTTTTCCTGGCTCTTTGAACTTCACTTTGCATTGATTTGTATAAATCTCCTCCTGTTTCACTACATTCCTCTTAGTAATCTTTCTTACAGTACAATAATATGTCATTACATTCATATACCACAACTTGTTTAATCATTTTCCAATCAATTTGCATCTGTATTGTAGCCAGTAAGATCCTTGAAGGCAGGAATTCTTTTTGCCTCTTTTTGTAGCCCTAACACTTGCTACAGTAGTTGGCACATAGTCTTTTTTTTTTTTTTTTTTTCCTGAGGATGGGGTGAAGTGACTTGCCCAGGCTCACACAGCCAGGAAGTGTTAAGTGTCTGAGACCAGATTTGAACTCGGTTCCTCCTGAATTCAGGGCTGGTGCTCTATCCACTGCGCCACCTAGCTGCCCCTCACATAAGTTCTTAATAAATGTTTATTGACTGATTCTTTGCTAGCACAAAAAGTGTTGCCATACATTATAGCGGTAGATAGATAGATGCACATATACATACATATATATATAGATGAATAGATACAAGATATGGATATAACTATAGATAGATATTAATATGGAGATATATACATTTTGATATAGATATAGAATAGATAGGTAGGAAGCTTTTCTTTTTGTCACTGATTTTTTTAGTCAGTGATTTGTGCCTATAATAGAATCTCTCAAATATTTTAGCATAGATATAGTTTTGCAATTAAAAAATGATTTCACATACATTAATAGGAACAGATAGGTGGCACAGTGGACAGAGTACTTGAACTCAGGTCAGGGAAACTCATCTTCCTGAATTCAAATCTGGTCTTAGATATTTACTACCTGTCTGTTCGGATTACAAGGTGAGAACTCAGGTTGTCTAAACAATTCTCTGGCTCAGAATTCACACCTTTGGTTCAGGCCTTTGAAGGGAGTTTACACCTTTGGACTTTTGAGGTTTAGAGGAATTTGCACCTTTAAGAGGAGCAAGTTCATTGGTTGAAGTATTTTCTCACAAGCCCCTGAGTTCTCACATGCCCATTCTCTGCAAGGATAAAAGAGGCAACATTGAGCCTGGAGAAGGGTCTGGCTGGGAGATTGAGTTGAGACAGTAGCTGGAAGGATAACTTAGAGACGACCGGACCTTCACAATTTGGTGCCCAACATGGGGCCAGGACTTATTCTGAGCCCTTCAGAGGAGTTAGCCCGATCCTTCACACCTGTCTGACTCTGGACAAGTCACTTAACCCCGTTTGCCTCAGTTTCCTCATCTGTAAAATGAGCTGGAGAAGGAAATGGCAAATCGCTTCAGTATCTTTGCCAAGAAAACCCCAATGGAGTCACAAACAGTAGGACATGACTGAAATGATTGAACAGTAACGTGAACTGATTCTCAAAGCAACCATATTAGATGGGTCATAGAGTGAATATCCCCAGTAGCTTGGGAAGTGGAGACTTTCTTAGGCACTCTGATAGCGTACTTACTATGTATAGGGTACTGTTAAAAGCTATCGATAGAAAGATTTTTTAAAGCATAAATAATGACCATTTTTTAAAAAATGATAATTTGGTCAGAGGAACTTTTAAAATTGGTTTGTTAATAATAACTATAGCTAGAATATTGTTTAATGCAGCAAATGATGTGATTTAGGAGAGAAATTACTAGTTCCAAATGATGTGTTTGAGGTTTAGCACCAGATGATGAGATTGTGGTTCAAACTCCAAATGGTGGAATTTAGTCATATGAAAAATTCACAATGGCCATTTTCTTTGGCAAAAAGTAGGTTTATTTAGAAGAAATCACAGACAAAATGAAGATACCAGAAATGGTAATTGTGAAATAGAGTTGGGAGAGCATGTTAGCACAGAAAGGAATTTTAACAATTAATGATGGAAAAGACAAATTCTCTAGTGGAATTCACAATTTACCAGGAGAAAAGGAATACCCATGATGTTGGGGTATGCCCTTAGCTGGCAGGTTAAATAGCAAAAAAGATTTAGCACCCTAAAAGACCTTAGCTTTAGCACCTTAGCTATAAGAAGGAAAAAGATACCATGAGGCAGAGTGGGGGTTGAGAGAAGAAATACCATATGGCATGGGGGAGGACTGACGAGGTAGAGTGCTGTGGTGGGTTATAACCCCAAGAGGAATTCAGCAAATATGGCATGAGCCATGGACAGATTTATAGAGGAAATTTAATCTCAGGCTTTTTATTTCTGACTGGATATAGTAAGATGGGACTATCTATTAGACCTCCACAGAAGATGAGACCACAAGACTAAACTGATCTCTATCAGTGCCCTTCCCTGTCTGCCCCAGGGAGCAAGCAATTCAATCAGAGCTCCAGTCCCTCTCTGCCAATTGTATCCACTTACTTGAAGACCTCATCAGCTAGAATTTAAACAATACTTTAAATTTTG
Organism: Sminthopsis crassicaudata; assembly: GCF_048593235.1. Lineage (NCBI taxonomy): Eukaryota > Metazoa > Chordata > Mammalia > Dasyuromorphia > Dasyuridae > Sminthopsis > Sminthopsis crassicaudata. The sequence continues at coordinate 570,361,202 of NC_133618.1, forward strand.
CAAAAACACTTTTCAAATATCTTATTTTATCTCACAATGACCCTTGAAAAAGGGTGCTATTAGTTCCCGCTTTACAAATAAGGAAACTGAGGGAGACAGAGGCTAATCACATGGGTAGTAAGTGTTAGATTTGAACTCTGGTCTTCCTGACTCCATATCTCATGCTCTATTTCAAAACCAAGCAACAGGGATTCTCCTTGAAAGATGAACAAAATCTAAGACATGTTAAGTTGGTTTTATGAGTGACTAAATCATCCAGTAAATATCTCATCAGGCCCCTGAGATGATAGCAAAGAATAAACATTAGGAAAACTCTTTTCCGTCTCTCACAGCCAAAAGTTGTTTTTCAACTGGAGAATTTCTTAAGTGCCATTTAAAAAATATATATATAAACACAAATGAACTTTATTTTCTATGGTCTTAAATCCACTGTTGTTTCTTTCTCTGCCAGAGAGAGACCGTAACATATTGGCATCTTGGGATTGTATTCAAGTGATCGGAATAATTTCCTTTCTTTTTCCCGACATCACTATTTGTGGAGGCACAGTCAACTTTCCAGTGTGTAGAAATATTTCTAATGACATCAGTCTACAAATCCCAGCACCTCACAAAGAGCAATCTAGTCATCTGAAGGAATTATTCAAAATAAATATAATCTCCTGCCAAAAACAAAAAACAAAAACCAACAACAACAAAAAAAAATACCCAACCCGAAAACATCCAATTAGATGGTGTGTGACGAAGGAGAGTTGCTTCATTTTTCTCCTATTTCCTTTCCATACTTCTCTTTCCTGGAGAGGAATGTGATCTTCTGGGTACACTAGACTTGACGTCATATACATATTTGTGACCTACTGTGGGTACCTGCCAGCTTTGTGATGTAGGGACAATCATTTGACCTCTCAAAACTTCAGCTTAGTGTTATGTAAATAAGAATTATCATTATTTCTCAGAAGGTTTTAAAATGTTTTAATTTAATTTAAAATTTAATTCAATTTTTAAAAATCCTTGTTTTACAAAATAACAGAATTTCACAGTTGAGAACATCCTTACAAATCTCCTTGTTCAACACTTACCTATGATTTAGGAGTGGAATATGGAAGGAATCCCTTCCAAATTATCCTGACAAGTGGTCATCCAATCTCTGTTGGCAATTGAGTACCACAGAATGTATGGATGTCATTGAGGCTTCCAACTGAGAGAAATTATTAATACCAATGATTTGGGGAGATCCATAGTTCTCCTCTTCCTCTAAAGCTTGATTTTTAAAAATCCAGTCTCTTGAAGGACAATGCTGAATGTGAGATTGAACTAACTTCCTTGTTCAAGACCCCACCCTGGTAGAATAGCCATTGTGTTCTGCTCAACCGTGAATGTTATGGCCAAGCAAAAATTCTTTGAACAGATTTCCCAAGGCTGGAGTGGTCTGGGTCTAGAAAGTTTCTCTGTCCAAGGGTGACAATGAAGAGGTTTGGCTCCCCTAAACCCCCTAAGGATTTGGCACAGGGCAGGGAGTTGTGAGAACCCTCTTCTGGCAGTGCAGAGGTCGTTCATAAAGGAATTTATGAACCCAAAAAGCTAGACTTGTAAAAGAAGTTTATTATTGGCATTAAGAAGTCAGCCTTTGCTATACATGAATAGAAAAACTGAATTCCTTAGTGGCAAGGTAGAGAAGTAAAGTTTTTAGTAGAAAAATCCTGACAGATAGGTATAAAGTTTCATTAGGGAAATAGGTGAGAAAGATAAAGAGAGGGTTATGCTGAAAGAGAATATCATTTCAGCAGGCAGAGGTTTGCTGCTATGCCAGGAAGAGAGAGAGTTTCCTTGGCATGGCACATTAGGTCCTCTGTAAGGACTGAGCCCCAAGGTTGCTCTTTTTATCTACAAGCTGGGGGCAGTTCTTGATGGGGCTGGGTACAGCTTGAGCTGAATTGCATAGAAAATGTAGAATTGAATGGGTGTCTCTTCAATTCAATAGTTGGAATTCTCAAATAGCCCCCCCTAGATAAATCACTTTATTTGATTCCCTGGGATAGTATCTCACAAAGGCGGGGTTCACGGAGAATCTCTCCTTCCTGGAGATTCAAGTGCTTTACCTCATGGCTCATTCCCAAAGTCAGAGAGAGAAAGAGAAAGAGTTTCGGGACTCCCCTCATCAACATGATGTCCCTCTCAGGACCTCATTGTAATATTCTTTCTTAACCAATTGGAATTGATTTCCACTCCTCTTCTAAAAGAATAAGAGAATAATAATTCTCTTCTAAAAGAATGTCTTTGGAAGAGAGACAACCAAATAACCATCCTTTTATTAATAATGTACTGGCCTTATTAATGAAATGATTAAATTACCCAGCAATTATGTCTTTTGAACCTTTTTAATCATCACATTGTTCTACTATTAAAAAGTCCATTCCATTGTTTGGAAGTTCTTCCTTATGTTGAACTGGAATTTGTCCTTCTTACAGTTGTCCTTGTTCTGAACAAGGGCAGGGAAAAAAAAAAAAATTAACTCCTCTTTCACATGCATTGGGATATCAAGAGCTATTATAATTCCTGATAATACATATCAGAATCCAGAACATAACTAGGCCAAAGCAGCTGGGTCCATGACCCACAGTACATAAATTTAGAAGAGCCTGACAACACCTACATTCCCTCAGGACTGAAGAAATAGCTAAATTTAGCATCAAATTAGCAAGATTAATTGGTTAAGATGGGAAGTTCCAGATGGCCCTTGCTTGATTCTTTAGCTTTACGTTCAGGTAAGCCCCACCCTCAATTCTACTGGTAAGTGGCCTTGCTGTGTCCTTATGTCTATATCTGTCCCTAACGTTTCAAATGAATTTGTCTTAAAAAATTGATTTGAGGAACACTTGTCAGACTGCTTGCCAGTGGGGAAAAAAAATTCTATTTATTCCTCCCTACCCACTCCCACCACTGCAGGCCCTAAGTGATTGAGTGAACCTGGACAAGTTATATCATCTCTCTAGGCCTCAGTTTATTCATCTATAAAAAGTGGGAAATGAAGATTCAGTGATCATTAAATTCTTATCCTGATCTACCTTAGCATAGTTCCATTACTCCTTTGATTGATCTCAGCTGGCGGCAGAATGGCAGAAAGAAAAATCAACATTATTCTAGGCTAAGTTATCCTTCCAGGAAGATCACATCTACTAAACTCTCAGACAGAGAGAAACTATAGGGGATCCTTATTCAGGACAGATACTCAGTTCCAAGAAGTTCCATCCAAAGCAATTGGCCCAATTGAGGCTGCCCTTAAAAGTCTGCAGGACAACAATTTAGACTTCCAGGAAGCAATTTGAACTTGGGCAAAGCATCTTATTTCCTCAGCTTCATACTCTAATCAATGCTAGCTCTTATGCTCATCTCAATTGTTGCATTTCTGTATCCCACAATCTCCTTGGCAACTCTGGTCTTGTATTACATCAACTCACCTTGGGTCTCAAGCTTCACCTCCCTGTATCATAGATAAGATTTGATCTCTTCCCACCCTCTCCATTTCTCTAATTACCAGCCAGTGCCAGTTCTGCCTCAGACAGAGCTTAACAGGAAATCTAACTGGAAGACTATTGGGAGTTATTGCAACCTTTCCTGAGAGAAGAAATGTGCCTGCAGCTAAATGCTGCAATTCCATTTGATGTACAATCTTCTTAAATCCCCAACCACAAATTTAAGGGGTTTTGAGCATAGCATACCCTATGTTTATAATCAGTTAACAAAGAAGTATCATATTTCCTAGAAAGAAATTAGCTCCCCTCCATCTTTGCTACTGTTTTGTTGGAGAAGAGAAGAGGTAAAGTATATATATTGCAATGACATTGACCCTTTGATATTGAGATATATTTGAAGGGCATAGCCAATGTGAGAATTTATTTTTTATATGTGTGTGTTTGAGAAGAGAATTTATTTTGCATATGTGTGTATGTATTACAAGGCTTATTCTTCTTTTTCATTGAGGAGAATGACATGAAAGGAAAACAAAATAAATTATTGGTCATTGAAAAAAAATCACATTTTAAAAAATGTTGATCTCTGGGCACATAGTAATATTCCACCAACTCCTTTATTCACCTCAACAAAGAGACATGTCCTTCCATTTATCTGCACATTTATTTATCATTTCTAGTTCTAATTAACTTTTTTTGTGTCATGGACTTTTTGGATAATCTGGTAAAACCTTTAAACCTCTTCTCAGAATATATTTTTAAAAGCATAAGATTAAATATATAGAATTACAAAAGCAACCAATTACATTAAAATATGGTGATCAAAATATTTTCTTGAAAATTAGCAGATTACTAACATAAGTGCCATTCAGTTCCTCCAATAGGGTATCACCATGGTCATTGGGCAAAGACCTCAAATTTATAATTCCAATGCTTAAATTAATGGTGAAAGAAACTGATTAAAATAAAATGCCACAGGAGCAGCTAGGTGATAGAGCACCAGCCCTGAAGTCAGGAGGATCTGAGTTCAAATCTGCTCTCAGACACTTAACACTTCCTAGCTATTTGACCCTGGGCAAGTCACTTAACTCCAATTGCCTCAGCAAAATTAATAAATTAATTAATTTATTTATTTAAATAAAAATAAAATGCCACATCATGTTGGGTAAGTGAGCCTAGGTTCTAGAAACAAACCAGCAGAACATACACTATGACAAATGATACCAAACTAAAAAGGTTCAAAAACAGGCTGTATCTGCTGACTTGAGAACTTACTTAAATGTAGCTAATCTTGATGGGGGGAACTTTGAAACTGTCCTGACTTTGGGGTAAACACTTGAGAATTTCTTAGAGGGAGAAACTCCTTGAATTCTCCAGGGAGAGACCCACCTCAGGGAATCAAGGTAAAGTGGTTTCATTCCGTTATCTTGGTGGGACTAGTTGAGTCCAGGACCACTCCTACTTAGCTCAAATTTAAGTAATCTCATTTAGCTGGAGATCTAGATTTCTATGGACCCCTACTGAACAGAAGACTGGCTCGGGACCATTCCTAGTAAATGGTCCTTTTTTTTTGTGGTGGAAATCTAGGCCTGCGGGCAGTAACATTATACAAATGAAAATTCAATCTCAAATCTCTTTTAAAAGGGCAACTTTGCAACTCATTTCTTTGCAGAGGTCCAAAGCAGGGCCATGCCATGCCAAGGAACCTCTCTCTCTCCTTGGCATGGCTGCCTGAGAGGATCCCCTGCCCACTGAGAAGACATTCTCTTTTCAGCATTAATTCCTCTTTATCTCTCTCACCTACTTTTCTGTCAGGACCTGGCAGAAGGTCCAAAGCAGCTTGTTCTGCTAAAAGGTCCGACCCTGTCAGCTGAGAAGGCATTTTCTCTTCTCAGTGTCAGCCTCCATTTCCCTAATAGGACTTGGCAGAGGACCAAAGCAGGAACATGCCCAGCCAAGGGACCTCTCCTTAGCATAGCTGCCTGAGAGGACCCTCTGCCTGCTGAGAAGACATCCTCTTCTCAGTGTTAACTGCTCTTTATCTCTCTGCCAGTACTTTTCTTCTATACATTTACTTCTCTGTCAGGACCTTGCCATTGAGGAAGTCAGTCTCCTAGCAAAGGCTGACTTCTCAGTGCCAATAAACTTCTTTTTACCAGTCTAACTTTTCAGATTTGTAAATTCTTTTACGAAGGACCTGCGCCAACCAGAAAGGGTTCCCACAACTCTGCCCTGAGCCAAACCTCATCAAGCTTAGCAAGGCACATGCACTATTATATGATGGATTTTTTTTTTACCACATTCTCCATTTAAATGTGTATAAACAGAACAAGCACAAAAAAATTTACCCTGCTTCTTGTGTGACTCCCTTCTGTTAAAATAGTGATGGTAAAATGGAGTGAGGGTACTCTGTAAACATTCATTTAACTATTTGACTCTAAATTTGATATTTTTATCCAATGACCAGTAGACTACTAGAAAAAATGAGTAATATGGATACTAGTAGTCTCACTATAAGTAGAAACAGAAAAGATTAAAAAATTACACACAAAAGGATGAGAGCCTACTGTCTTCAGAGAGATGAATAAAAGAATTAATGGAATATCATTGTGTGTCAAAAGGCTAAAAAAAAACCCCACATCTCATGGAACATTTGACTATCTCACTTTGTACTTCCCATGACGAATATAAAAAAAGCTTCACGACAATCAATGTATCTTATTACCAACATTTTCTGGAAAAGATGAATAATAACTAGGAAAGATTCATGAAGAGCTTGATGATCTCCATCAAATGAAGATCAACCAGTTCCTTGACACATAAACATTTTAGTGCAAAGGAGAATGACCAAAAAAGAGTTGTAAAACATGGCCTAGTATTGAGACAGAACAGGCCAAAGATTTGTAGATGACTCAGAAGTTTCACAACTATACAACAGCATTATAGTTTTGATGAAAGAAATCAAATCAACTCAATATATTTATTAAGTACTCATTTAGTAAAGCACCTAGCTAGGCTTTGGACAAAAACAAAAAGTCCAACTCTCCAAGAAGTTTATGTTCTATATCAGAGACTCTTAACATATATACAAGTAAATTCAAACTAATGCAAGTAACTTAAGAGGGTCAAGGCAGAAGGGGTTGAGGGAATCCAGTTTAAGCAAGGGAGTCCAGGCTAGGTGAATGCTAAGGCTAATAACTAAGGAGGTGGGATTGGGGGAGATAAGGAAAACTGTCCCAGGAGGAAGCATCTAAGCAGGACACTAAAGATTCTAAGGGTAGAGGTGAGGAAAGAAGTACTTTTTATGTAAAGGCATGAGATAAATGATAAAATTTTATAATGTGCAGGAACCAGGTAGCAGCCTAGTTTACCTGGAAATGAAAATAGTGAAGAGGAGTAATATAAAAGCTTACTGAAAAAATAGAGAGGAAACAGCTTTTGGAAGATGAAATGCCTGGCCTAGATTTTGTACTTTATCCCAGATATAAAATAGTCAATGAAGATATTTGAAAGGCTCAGGTGGGATAGGGAAAGGAAAATCAGAAAGCACTGAACATAACATTTACCAGGAAATGTTACAAAAAATGAAAATTATTAACCTTAATAGATAGGAAACAACTGGTAGTCATATTAGAATCAGCTTATCTTGAGTAATTAACTAGTTAAAGTAGTTAGAGCAAAGATCAACATTTAATATCCTATTAGGAAAAAACAAAACAGGGAAAAAGAAAGAAGATTCTGTAATTATTTCTCCAACCTCACCTATTCAAAACAGCTTTATCTTTGAAAATTTGGAAATAGAGAAAGATAAAAGACATTAATTCTATTTATTACTATGTCTTAACTTTTAAAAAATCAAACTTGGGCAAAACCGTTGTCACTAAGAAGGAGTCAAAAAATCTTAAGAAGATGACAGAGATTGTGAGTAATGTTGCTTCATAGAACAATGAAAATGACTTGAAAGAAAAATGTGTGTGCAGAAAGTTTGGAATGAGACCCAAGTAAACCAGAGCATTCCAAAAGCATTTATAAAGAAAACTAGAAGGACAACAGATGCAAAATCCTAGGGTTTCCTAGGGTTTCTTTAGCAATTTCTTCCCATCAACAATAACAGAACAACTAAATTTAGACTCTAATATCTCCTTACTTGATGTGCTAAATGAGGAAATGGGAAATGCGTCAGAAAATGAAATTGGAAAGAACAGCAGTAGCTAACCAACTATACCCAAAGGAAACTTGCAATAAGATTGACAAAATTTAAGATGCAAGGGATTATTTTCAAAATTTTCTAAAGAAGTTAAGATGGCGGGGTGGGAAAGAGTGGGGCTGGGGGTGAGACAGGGGAGTGAGTTGGTGCAGAGGATAGAACACCAGCCCTGAAGTCAGGAGGTTCTAAGTTCAAATTTGACCTCAGATACTTAACACTTCCCAGCTGTGTGTCCCTGAGCAAGTCACTTAACCCCAATTGCCTCAGAAAAAAAAAAAAAAAAAAAAAAAGATTTTCCCCAAAATGAAAAATTGTTATGGAAGCAGCATGGAGGAATGGATAAAAGAGCCAGCAAGACCCAAGTTCAAGTGTGATTTCTGATATTTGCTGACTAAATGACCTCAGAAAAAATCTGACATTTTAATGCTCTAGCAAACTCTCTAAAACTATAAATTTTACAGAAGGGGCCAAGTATTAAGTTTCTTCATCTATGAGTGTCTAACGTCAATGAAGTAACAGACCCCAATCCCATCCCTAATTTTTACTTCTCTAAAAGTGATTGGGTCAAAATGAGGCATTACTGATGAATATGCTTGTTTTATCCTACAAAATCTTTTAAAGAATAGTGCATTCATATCAAGGGATGATTTGATAAAAAATTTAAAAAATGGAAACAAGACATATACTTTTTCTAATATGATTTTCCTTCCTAGGCTATGTCTCCAGTTGTAAAATTCACTAATGGATGTAAAGAATACAACAGTGTTCTTTGTTTATTGTTCATTGCTTATGAAAACAAGAGCATGTGACCATAGAGAGCAAAGCACAGACTTTAAAACTCTCCAACAGTTTTCCTTATTAACATTTTCAAACTATTCAAGATTCCTTAATAGGTTCAACTACAGAGATAATTTTGTTTAATGTATTTTTTAAAAATTATTGACATTAAGCAAGACTGACAAAATGTACAGAGATATTTATCAATGTCAGGGTGCATGGCCTACACAAATTCATATTGCAAGAGAGAATTTCTGTAAATGAGGAAGAGTATCTCTGAATGTTCACATTTGTAGGTGAGTTATGTTAATTACAAGTAGCTCTAGAATACTAAAGGATCATTCGAAAGGATCCATTCAAAAGAAATCATTCTAGCAAAAAAAGAAAAAACAAGTATATTTTGTGAGTGATTACTTAGAGAAGTTAACCGCTTGTTTGATGTATTTGGGATGCTGAATCATCCTAAAATGGCTATGGCTATTGCTAATCACTGAGAGGATGGGGGACATTTCCCAAACATATTCATTTACAGCTCATTTAGGATGAGAACATCTTAAGTGTCATTGGTTGGGAATTAGCTGATTGGCTTGAGCTGTTGTGGGCTGATTGGCAATTCACTGGTTGCCTCTGGCTATTTTAACTTAGAGCTAATACTATGTGACTGAAGGCAATTGTAGATTGGCCCTTAGGGAGAGAACAATTCTGAGAAAACTCAAGACAGATGAGAGAATGGCAGGAATAAGAGTAGGAGTTTGGAAAGAAGATGGTTTATTCATGCACATGATCTCCTCAACCCTCACCCCTACTGTGGGATCTACTAATGGTTATCTTGGGGCAGAGGCACATTATAATTGTTTGTGTTCTCACAAATGTGGCTTGAAGAATGGATGAAGTTCCTGGACTCAGTCATGGAGTAGTGCTGTCATAATCTCTTAGTCCAAGAGATGACAGTCATAATGAATAGAACTACATGGCGAGGAGGTAGGAGTTTTGGAGCTTCAGCCTTCTGGAGGATTCTCAAGAGTTCTTGAACCAAGGATTGAGCATACAACCCCTGAAGCTAAAGCAAGAGATTTAGATATGATATGTAAAAACAAAGAGTTTGACTTTGCCTTCCACTATTTCCATTTGGCTGGTATAGGTCTGTTATGAAAAGGATTGCATATCTAGAAATCTCAAGCTGACTTTCCTTCCAGAAGAGATCAAGTACTTCACAAAAGTATTTCTGGATCACATAAATTATGGCTTATACAGAAATGTTTTACAAGATTGCATGTGTAAACACTATTGGATTGTTTATCATCTCAGGGAGAGGAGAGGGGAGAAGGGAAGGATAGAATTTGGAATTCAAACCTTTAAAAATTGGTTTAAAAAACCTCTTAACATGTAGTTAGGGGAAAATAAAATATTTTTTAAAGAGTGATACTGTAATGTTCTAACATTACATAGGTTCTACATAGGTCAATGAAACCTCTAAACAATTCCAAGCCCATTTCTTTTCCATGGGAAGTTTAAACTACAAATGCTATGAACAAGCAAATTGGTACTCACTGAAGCAGAAGAATCATATCAATTGTTTATAGATGGGGCAGCTAGGTGGCCCAGCAGATAGAGCACCAGCCCTGAAATCAAGAGTACCTGAGTTCAAATTAGGCCTCTAACACTTATTAGCTATGTGACTCTGGGCAACTCAACCCCAAATGCCTCCAAAAAATCTCCCCAAAACTACCAATTGTCTATAAGCAACTGACTCAATCAGTCAACATTGCATTCGTTGTTCTTGTTGTTATTATTATTAAGTGACTGCTAAGGGCCAAGCTAAGCTCTGGGAACACAAAGAAAGAGGGGAAAAAAAAAAAAAAAAGGTGATACCTTCTCTGAAACTTAAACACTGAATGAATTGGAAATAAACTCAAAGTAAAATCACTAAAATTAAGGAGGCCTGAGAAAGACTTTTTTGCAGAAAGAAAAACTTTAGCTGAAACTTGAGAAAACCTAAGAGGCAGAGATGAGGAAGAAAAGATTTCCAATCATTGGAGACAGTTGGTGAAAATGGTTGGAGTTGGAGAAAAAATGTCATGGACAAGAAACAGCAAAGATAGAAGAGCACATGGTGGGGACTGGGAAGGAAAGAAGTAAGATATAAGAAAACTAGACAAGTAGGAAAAGACCTGTAAGGCTGTAAAAGTCAGGCAAGATTTTATATTTTATATTAGATGTTATAAGGAGGCAATGAAATTTGAATGGCTAGGGAAGTGACATGATCAGACCTTCATTTTAGGAAGATCAATTTGACAACTGAGGGGAGGATTGACTGGAGCGGGGAGAGGCTTGGGGCCCACAGACCAGGCAGCAGGTTATTACAATAATCCAGGGGGGTGGAGAGGATGAGGCCCTGCTCCAGGATGGTAGAAGTGTTAGAATAAAAGAGGAGACTTAATATGAGAGGTGTAGAAATGATAGAACTTGACAGCCGTTTGCTTACAGGGAAGGTGGGGAGTGAGGGAGGATGAGAAGTTGATAATGACCTCTAAGGTATGAACCTGGGGGACAGGGAGGATGGTGTTAACCATTGTGTTTTTATGAATTTCTCTCTAGAGTAAAATACTGTCCTATAATGAAACTCAAATAGACTCAGAATAACAACCCTATCTGAGACAAATTCTTTTTTTAAACAGGGTTTCTAATGTGCCAAGTCTTTCTGTCCTGTAGTTGTAAAATAGATGGCACTATCACATCTCTTTAAAGAGCCTTAGAGTTACCACAAGTAGTTAAATAGGGTGCTTGCTGTGGCCACAGACAGCAGCTGTTCCTAATAGACATAATGAAGACAAGGACTTCTCTCCCATTCTGAGCTTGGCCGGAAGACAGAGTAAAATAAGGGAAGGAGAGAAAAGGATTTGGGGCTGCTGTTTAGTCTGGGCCAGCATTCTGAAATACAGAGCTAGGCTTTAGGGGGTAGGAAGGGAGGAAGAAATGAGGAGAACCAGTTGGAATCTTTTGGGGAACATATTAGTGTGATTCTGGGCAGCCTTGTTCTGTGGGTAACATTCCTTTTGTATCAGTGTTGGTTTCTCCGTGTGGTATGTGCCCTTGTGGGTGCGTTATTCTGTCTGATGTCTTGGGCACAGAAAACATAAGAGATTTGTCAATAATGACAATTCTGAATCACCCATGCCCTTGACGCTATCATCTGAACCATTCATTAAGACGTTATTGAATGTGCCTATAATATAAGAGCATCCTGGCATTGGGGGGGGGGGGGGGGGCTAAGACCCTGACACAAGGCTATGACACAGATAGTCATACTTCTATCTAGTCACTCATTTAGACAAGGCAGTGTTCCCTGGTGCTGAGGGCACCATCATCCCTTCACTATCTGTTATGATCGTTTGAAAGTGTTCCAAGTTATCTTATTGACAGTTTATGCCACAAGTTTTGCCAGACACTTGGAGCAGAAATGATACTGTTCACTGGGGCTAGCTGGGAGGGTGCCATTTTATGGAGGACTCTTCCAAAGACATCATTTTGGCTCAGCAGTGTTCTTTCCACAGCAGTTCTGCTGCCTTGCTCATGGCTGTTCCTGTCTCAGCTGGGTGCTGACTTTGAGTTCACTATATCATCGTGTCCTTTTCATCCCAGTTTCATGGTAGTCCCTGGAAGTCTCAGCTTTGATGACAGGGAACATCTGAAAGATGCAATAATGACCTTTGATACACCAATTGTTAAAAGACAAATAAATAAATGAGCATTTCCAAGGAATAGGGAGAGAAGTGAGTGAAGAAATCTCATTCTGGAGGAAATTTGAAGAGCTATGAATGACAAATAGCATCCAGCTGATGCTCTTGGAAATTGGGATGCAGTCATCTCCTGTGATTTAGCAATATGTCTTTGCAGAAATATAGTTTTACAGTCATACGTTGCTTTGTTTTATCCTCTCAGGAGCTAAATGAATGAAAGGATAAAGGAAAATTACTTTGGAGTCAGAGGACCTGGATTTAAATCTTATGATCTGTGTTACCTCGGGCAAGCTATATGACTTTTCTGACCCTCAGTTTCCTTATCTGGAAAATATGAGAATTTGACTAGATGACTCCTGAATGCCTTCTACTTCTATATCTCTGAAAATAAGTAATAGGGCAGATATCATGATTCTCAGATAAGGAAACTGAGGCACAAAAAGGTTATATGGTTTTCTCAAGTCACCTAACTAACTGATAAAATCAGGATAATTACCTAGCTCTTCTTATCCCAAGTTCAGTGTTCTCTCCATTGTACCACAGCTTGTTCCATTGAGTTGCACCAACACTCAACTGGTGGCTTTTTCTCTTGTATCAAACCTGTCAATGATGGAAAGAATTTCCCAAATCTACATTAAAATGTATCCTTGTGGACTGAGATAAAGAATGGTGGTTTTAAGAAGAATTAGAACTACTATTAATTTTTAACTCCTTTTTATTATGAATAGTCATCACCAGACATGATAAAAATAAAAATAAAAGGGGGACTCATAAGAAACTGAACTTGTATTATGTACAGACTTTTAAAAAAGAAATCATGTATACAAATATATATGTAAATATTTATGTATTTTCGTAGATATGTATAAAAATTTACAATATAATTTATTCTGTTTATGTTCCATTCTCTACTTTTTCCCCCTTCTGTTCATTTTCTTTTTTTTCTGCTACTACTCTGCCCCATCATTCCCTCTTCTTAATTGAACAAATTAAAAATAAGTCTTCAATACATATATGCATAATCTGACAAAATTCGCACATTGGCCATATCTGAAAATGTATGTTAGAGGTAATTTTAAAATATAAAATGTTTTATGATTTGAAATGGGTTGTTTCAGGAGTCAGGTCATGCTAAATGTTTTTGATTCTTTTAAGTTTATTGTTTTTGAAAATCCTCATATTTCTCCTTCTAATTGGAATTTTTAGCTCATTTAGCAATTAGTTAAGTAGTACCCAGTTAAAGTCTATTTATAGTCCATATTAAAGAACACTCAAGGAAATGGAAAACACCATCTTGTAATGAAAAAAATCAAGAGTCTAAGAATCAGGGCACTGGGGGTACAGTGTAATCAGAAAGATATCTTCCTGTTGCCTCAGTTTCTGTAAAATGTAGCTGTAGAATGTAAAATGAGCTGAAGAAGAAAATGGCATACTCCAGTATCTTCATCAAATCCCAATGGGGTCACAAAAAGTTGAGCAGGATTAAAATGACTGAACAACAACTAAAATGACTAGGAGCTAGGATACCTGAGTTACAGTACTAGCTAATTCACTGAAAGATCTGGAACAAATGACTAAACCTCTTTAAGCCTCATTTCATCATCTGTCAGGTGGAGGCAATAATACTTAGAGTAGGAAGTAATATAATTATTCAACTGAGTACTGAGCTTGGAGTCAGATAGAACTGAGTTTCCACATTATCTTTCATATCAAGAAAATCACCTCACTTGTATGTACTTTAGAAAATTCTCTAGAATTGTCTAAGTCATAGATAGTTAGCAATGTGGGTCAAGGGAGGAAGTTCCCAAACTTGGAATTAACTAAAATAAGAGATTCTTCCTACTTTTCAATACTACCTGAAAGACATACTTCAAAAGGTTGTTGTGAGGCTCAAATGAATTAATGTCTACAGTCTAATTCTAAAATACTTTCTACTGAGTGTTGTATTCAAGTAAGCTATTACTACTTACTGAAATATCCAAGGTTATATTCATATTCTTGCCATAATCAAGCAATTTGGTATTCACTCTAAATGAACAGTGAGCTTGTAGCTTCTTTAATTTATAATTATATTTTCCTGTACAATGTAAGAAGAGGGACTGTTTAATTTTTGTCTTATCTCTAGTGCCTAGCTTTATGCACAGTGGGATCTTAGCAAATGCTTGCTGAATTTAATTAAATCATCAACATTTAGTAAGTGCCTACTCCAAATTGCTTGGACTTTGTCTTATCCTCTAGGCTAAGGAAGTTTGAATTGGGGAATAACACTGATAATATTATTTATAATTCCTATCTCCTAGTGATATAGTAAGGATTAAGTTAGATATATATGTATGCATAAGTACACAAAAGCTATTTTATGTAACTCAGAGTAACACAAATGTCATGTGATGTAGCTAAATTGGGTACATCAACTTTTTTCTCAGAAATCCTAGTAGAACATGCTCAGTCAGTTTGTTTTATCTTATGGTGACTTAGATAATACTACCTCTATTAACAGCTAAAGAAATTTGAATTTAATCAAGAAGAAATTAATTTCTTTTTTTCTTCCCTATTGTACCTTTATTTCATGGCTACTAAATCTACCTGAAAAGGAACTAAAATATGTAAAACTGAAAGTTCTGGGTCATTGAGATTGTATTTTAAAATTGTGAACTCTTGCTTGAAGTCAAGAGAACCCATCCAAGTCCTCACCAATCATCTAAATTTTCTAAAGATCCCATTATCGTTGCTGCTGTTTATTCTTCATTTTGAAAGGGGATCAATGACATCACAAGATGATGTCTTGATTTGTTTGTGAATTGGATTTAAATGAGGCAGAGTGGTACAAAGTCTTCAATCTCACTCTCTTCCAAAGTCACCTTAGTCCAGTGGCAAGATAGAAGTCCAGACACTGCTGATAACCAGGATGGTGTCTTCAGTGTGTGCTTGGGGTGGATATCCCCTTACTCACCAATGATTTTTAAGACTTGGTTGCTCTCAGCCTAGTTTAGCCTGCCTACCATGATAGATGGTGACTGCTATACATGCTACAGATTCTTGGGGCCACACATAGGTGTTGGGTGACAGGTGCATACAAAGACAGATGAGCAGGGTGTTTAAGATTTGAGGACTTCCTAATAAGATCATGGATTTAGAGCATAGACCTTAGTCTCTCTTCAATTTCTAAGTGGAAAAAATGAGGATAAGAGAAACTTAAGTGACTTGTACCTCCACACAATATTGGAACCCAGATCCTCACACTCCAAAGACAGAGCTCTTTTATATTCTACAAAATGTCTCTATCTTTACCAAGTCTTTTGGCTATTACTATTATTTTTCCACTTTTACTTCCTTGTCTTTTAGAGGCCATATTATAAAGAGTAGAATGATTTTTTTTAAGCACATGAAGTCAGGAATAAGGTCAGGAAGAGAGTACTCCTTGTTCTTTACCTAAGGGCATCTCATGTTGCCTAGTTGTTAGTCTTCTCTCTAATATTACTTATCTTATATTTACTTATGTAGTATATCTCTTCCCTCTAGCAGAATGTAAATTCCTTCAAACCAGATTGATTTATTGGTTTTATCTTTGTATCTCTAGTGCCTAGTAAAGTGCATGGCACATAGTAAGTGTTTGATAAATAATTGTCCAATGAATTAATGAATGTAAGGTGTTTATGAATCTTAGGTGTTTATAGTGAGAGACTAACCCAGTGGGTCACCCATCTAAACGTATACAGTTGACAGTTTGGACAATAAGCACTGTTCATCGATATTGTTTTTTTTTTCCTAGCTAAATGGTTAAGTTGATGATGTCTCTTAAATACCTGTCTTTAAGGGACTTTAAAATTTGAAGAGATTGTCTAAGTATATTTAAAGCCTCCCTTTTTATAAAACTGGAAATTAAAAAAAATTATTAAAGGATTTTATTTTTCTTTGAAATATGCATAGATAATTCTTAGACATTAACCTTTGCAAAATCTTGTGTTACAATTTCCCCCTTCCTTTATCCCCTCCCCAGAGGTCAAGTAGTCCAATATATGTTAAATATGTTAAAAATATATATTAAATCCAATATATGCATACATATTTATACATTTATCTTGCTGCACAAGAAAAATCAAATCAAACCAGAAAAAAATGAGAAAGAAAATAAAATACAAGAAAACAACAAAATGAGTGAAAATGCTGTGTTGTAATCCACACTCAGTTCCCACACTCCTCTCTCTGGATACGGATGGCTCTCTTCATCACAAGATCATTGAAACTGGTCTGAATCTTCTCATTGTTGAAGAGAGCCACATCCCTCAGAACTGATCATCATATAATCTTCTTGTTGCCGTGTACAATGATCTCCTGGTTGTGCTCACTTCACTTAGCATCAGTTCATGTAAGTCTCTCCAGGCCTCTCTGAAATCATCCTGCCAATCGTTTCTTATAGAACAATAATATTCCATAGCATTCATATGTCATAATTTATTCAACCATTCTCCAACTGATGGGCATCCACTCAGTTTCCAGTAAAACTGGAAATATTAAGAAAAGATCTTTTCTCTCTTTAACAATGAGATGATTCAGGCCAGTTCCAATGGTCAAAAAAAAAAAAAAAAAGTTTTAATTTAAAAAATGATATTTTCTTCTAAAATTCTGTGAGAAGTAATTCATTTGTACCCCTACTCTATCCGAATCAGTATTAATCATTTTGATAGAATCATATCCAAGTTCTGTATATAAAGCCACAGAATTGTGGCTGTTTCATGAAATCTACTTGGGTCAGAGAATCATGTCAGAGAGCATAGAGGACTATACTAATTTGGACATCTCTCTTTCCAGCCTAGAAATGCTTAGAAAAAGATAATATGAAATTAAATAAAATTGTATCTGACATGTAAGCTTAAAAGCATAGAATATAGTGCTAGTAAAATATTTTTCTTCAAAGGAACACATATATAAGAAATGAGAAAGAGTGATGTAAAATAGAATATTCAAACATTCAAAAAACATATGGTATTGATAATAATGAGTGGTATAATTAATACTCTAATACTTGCACACAAAGTCTAAATATGATTAATAAAACAATTATATACTGGGGATTATAAATATATTCTGAATATCTCCTGATTATTCCCCTTTCAATTGTGTCAGAGATTGTACTAGACGTTGATGACTCTGAAGGAGAAAGACGGATGACTTTTCAAAGTTCTGCCTCACTTAAATCCAATTTACTTGCAAGTCAAGACATCATCCTTGTGATATCATTGGTCCTCTTCCAAAACAAAGGACAAACAACAATTACATGTTTAAATAACTCTAAAGTATTTCCCAATACAATACCTTATTAAAAAAAAAAAATACAAATCTGCCAGTGACGCTCTATGGTTACAAATTGCAGAACACTTCATTTCTGAAAGATTCCATTTCAAAGCAATTCTTTTATATAAATGGCTTCTATTTTGATGTTTCACTGTTGTTTGGAGGTGACCATTCGTTCTTGAAGGCTGTATCAGTGGGGCTCTGAATGGTTCTACTGGCAAAATCTGTCAAGAGAATGAGTTTATTTCCCAAGGACCAACCTAGCTAAATATGGAAGAGTCCATTCATTATGGTTGGTCATTATATGATGAATTCTTTGGTCATGGAAATCCGTGAAACTAACAAACAAAATGGTCCTCGTTCCCACCTAGCTACCTTCTGTTTCTAAGTGTCACTGGTAAGATGATAAAAAAAGGAATCATAGAGTAATAAGAATCACGTAGCTGAATCCAGACTATGAATTGTAGGTATTCTTACTAAAGTGCTTTGCTAAAGATGGATGAATTGACTTACTATTGGAAGAACTTAATCACTTCAACAGTGACATTTTCATGACAAATAAAACAAGACAAAACAAATTATAGTTAAATAGAAGGATATTTCACAGATTCTTGGTAGAGACACAAATAAAAAAGTTGATAGAATTGATTTCATACGACACCCAAAGGCAATAAGAATTATTTTATGGTATCCTTGGGCTTTTCAGCTTGCAGTAATTACAATCTGATTGTAAGGTATAATTTCTTACCACTTTATCCCTTAACTATTTCAATAACCTGCTGGTTGATCTTCCTGCCTCAAGTCTTTATCCACTTTTATTTTCTTTTTATTTCTCTATTCTTTATTTAACTGCCAAGGTGATTTCTCCTAAAGCATAAATCTGATCATGTCGTCCCATAACTCTAATATATATTGGCTGTCTTATTACCTCCAGGCTCAAATATAAAATTGTCTTTGGCTTTAAAACTCTTCATAATCTGATCCCTTCTGTCATTGCAATCTTCTTAGACATTATTTTCTCTCACACTGGTCTTCTTTCTCTTCATAAAATACAATACTTCATCTCCTAACCCTGAGTCTTTTCACTGTTTTTTTCTCCCATAACTGGAATGCTTTCCCTCCTTACAACTACTTCCTATCTTCCTTTAAAACTCTTCTCAAATCTTACCTTTTGCAGGAAGACTTTTTTGGTCATTTCTCTTACCTCTCACCCCTTACGGAATTCTTCCCTTTGAGATTACCCTCCATCTACTCTGTGTATAAATTTTATATATAGTTATTTGCTTATTGTCAACTCCATCACAATATTAGCTTGAGGTCAGCCCCATTTTTTTGACCATTCTTCAATTTAGCAAATGTCTAGAAATTAATATGGCTAAATAAATGTTTACTGCCTGCCTGCCTATCTGTCTTCCTGCATGCCTTGAATAAGTCACTTAATCATTCAGGATATCAGGAATCTTTTTAGGACTATAATTATTAAATTGTTGCTAAACTCAATGTCAAAATTTTCTCAAAGGATAGTTCCCTACAGCAATGAAATCAAAGATTCAGGCCAAAACAAAACAAAGAGGGTAGTAGAATATATATAGATTTTTTTTTAAAAAATAAAATAATAATGTAAGATGGGGGATTGATTTGATCAACTACTTCTATTCCAATTACATGAACAAGATGCTCTAGCCCTGGTATTTTTATCAAGTGCAAACACCTCCACTGAATCAATCAACAAATGTGGTTTTTGGGGAAGAGGGAGGTCCTTAATCAATTTGGAAGGAGTGAAAACTATTGTACGAAATAAAATGATGTTACATTGAAAGTGTATTAAGATTGTTTGAAGCATAGACAAAAATAGCAAGTTCATTCAAAATACAACATTTTCTAATAGCAGATCTTCCTGGTGATAGAAGAGCTTTATATAATTATCCAGGAAGGGATTGTATGAGAAGGAGTCTATAGTTGGTCTGATCTAGCCACATTTCCCAAATCAATCTTCTTAAGGGTGACTTCAGCTTCCAGTATACCAGGGAGTGAAATATTAGAGCCTAAAAAGGGGTGGTTCCTGTCAACTATGATGAAAATGGATGATTACAGAAACAGTGATAGATTTGTTGCATTTTCCATCTATTTCTTCATCTATGAATGTGCTTCCTCTGATGCACTTCATCTAGATCTCACACCAAATTTTCTGTAGATTTGTTTTTATTTCCACTGTTTCCAACTCTTGGGTATACTCTGGGGATGCTATTGCAAGTCCTATTTGTACTTGTAGTCTGGTTCCCTAGCGGGTGACTAACTACTTGTTCTCTTGAGATTCTAGGAGTAACCCTAAAGTTTTGGGAGTGGTTTCCTTTGGTTCTTTATTGCTCATGAGTTCCTACTGATACCTTCCTCTTTGATTATACAATTTATATTTTTAAAAATCTCAAAACCTACAGACAATCATTTGTCTAAACCAGGAGGATGTTCTTCCAGAGAATCAAGAGCAAAGTTGGCTCAGCTTAGAGAGTACATGGTAAAGCTATTGGTTTTCAGAACTACTTTTCTACCCATAATGGAGCTCTCATGAACAGCATTGCCCACAATACTCTGAAGTACAGGAACTAGACTGAAATGTAATTGGCAAATATTTAACAAAATAAATAAGAGTATAATAAAACATAAATAATATTACATTTTAAAACTAAGTCAGTATATGATTCACAGGAATCCTCATGGCTACTGCTTCTATTTGATTTTGACACACTGCTCATGAATATCCCCTTAGACATGATATAGCTTTCTGCTAGCCTCCTCATATTTTATAAGATCTCTTTTAAGGCAGCAGTAACACTAAAAGAATAAAAAAAAAATCCTGGATAATATTAGGGATAAAGGTTAGGGACAGAATCTACGATTTCATTAGTATAAGGAATTCTAGGGGAAGAAAATCCCTTTGTCAATTCACATTAGTACACAATTCACAATTTAAGGTGTTAAAAGGTTTCCTAAAGTGCTAAGAGTTTAACTTACTTGTTCATGGTCACAGAGGTAGAACTTAAATCCCAGGTCTTCTTTACTTTAAAGCCAATTCTCTATCAAGTATTTTGCAGCTAAGTGGTCAGTGCTGGGCCTGGAGTCAGAAGGCTCATCTTCCGGAATTCAAATCTGGTCTCAAACATTTGCTAGTTGTATGACTCTAGGCAAGTCACTTTACCCTATTTGCCACAGTTTGATCATCCTCAAAATGACCTAGAGAAGCTCAAAGCACTCCATTACCTTTGCCAAGAAAATTCCATTTGGGATCACAAAGAATCAGACATGACTGAAAATGACTGAATAATAAAAATTGAGAGAATATCAATAGCTACCAAAGTATCCCCTCACATTTTTGCACATATGGGCCCCTTTTACTTTTAAATGATCTCTTTGAGACACAAGTCCAATAGAAACACAATTGGATCAAAGGATATACACAGTTTGATAGCCCTTTAGGCATAGTACCAAATTGCTCTCCAGAATGGTTGGATCAGTTCAAAACATCAACAACGTATCAGTGTCCCAGTTTTCCCACATTCCCTCCAACAGTTATCATTACTTTTTCTTATCATCTTAGCCAATCTGAGAGATGTGTACCTCAGAATTGTCTTAATTTGCATTTCTCTTATTAAATGATTTAGAACATTTTTTTCATATGACTAGAAATGGTTTTAATTTCTTCATCTGGGAAGTGGAAATCTTCAACATAAAGAAGATCCAACTCACTTCCAGTTGATCAATGATGGACAGAAATAACTACACCCAGAGAAGGAACACTGGGAAGTGAATGTAAATTGTTAGCACTACTGTCTATCTACCCAGGTTACTTATACATTCGGAAGCTAATAATTAATGTGCAACAAGAAAATGGTATTTACACACATATATCTAGGTTATATTGTAACACATGTAAAATGTATGGGATTGCCTGTCATTGGGGGGAGGGAGTGGAGGGAAGGGGGTGATAATTTGGAAAAATGAATACAAGGGATAATATTATTTAAAAAATTACTCATGCATATATACTGTGGAAAAAAATTCTAAATAAATAAAAAAAATTTCTTCATCTGAAAGTTTTCTATTCATATCCTTTGGCCATTTATTAACTGAAGAATGGCCAAATCTTCTATTTTTCTTTGGGAGAAGAAATTTATAAAGCATTTTCTAGTATACAAAATATTTTCCTTATAGTAGCTCTGTGTGATAGATAATATAATTAACATCTCAATTTTTTTGGTCCAGTCCTGTTATTTCATTGGTCTAGGGAATTGCTGATGAGGAAATGTCCTCTCTCAATGGCACTTAGAATCTTAGAGAGTTCCCTGGAAACGCAATTTTTTCGCCTAGGGTCACACAGAGACAAGACTTCAACCCATATTATCCTGAATATAGTCTTCTTCCTTACACTTAATGCTCCTAAATTTTTTTTGATCCCTATATGGCTTGGCTTTCATTAAACATTCACACATTCCCTTCTTCATTATGAAAAGAAATCAATTCCAGGGTTTACCATATCCATACATACTATAAATAAAATAGAGATTAATCATTTTCAACTAGATTCTTTACCAAATATTCTTCATACCACCTGGCTATTGCAGGTTGGGAATTTTGTACTTAATACTGTGCTACCTCTCACTCCTACTTTACAGATAAAAAAATTTAATCTTAGAGAGATCCAATGATTTGTCCATGATTATGAAGTTAGTGAATCCACATAATTAAGATTCAGACCCAGGTTTTCTAACTCAAAGCATGTACTTGTCTCCAATAATCCATATGAAGAGCCTAGGAAAAAGCGCAGATGGTGAAATATTTCTGAGTCAAAGCCCATTGGTCCCTATTATTGTTCAGTCATTCAGTCATGTGAAACTCTTCATGACTCCATGAACCACAGCACACCAAGACTTTCTATTTTCCACTCTCTCAAAGTCTGTCCAAGTCCACATTTTTTATTTCCATGATACTATCTATCTATTCCATCTTCTGCCTTTTCCTTTTCCTTTTATCTTCAATCTTTCCTAATATCAGGTTTTTTTGTTTGTTTGTTTTTCCCAAGGAGTCCTGCCTTTTCATTATGTGGCTAAAGCATTTAAGCTTCAGCTTCAGCTTCAGTATTTGACTTTCCAGTGAATGTCTTGAATTAATTTATTTATATATTGATTGATTTGATCTCTTTGCTGTTCAAAGGACTCTCAAAAGTCTTATCAAACATCCCAATTGAAAAGTGTCCTTTCTATGGCACTCAGCTTTCCTTTTAGCCCAACTCTCACAGCCATACGTTGATATACTGGAGAAACCATAGCTTTGATTATTTGAACCTTTGTTGGTGAGGCTTTGTCTCTGCTTTATAGTATGCAGCACAGAATCAAAATCCATTGGTCCCTATCTTCACTCTCTGACTCTAACAAATGTCTCCCCCCCACATATCTATATTAATACGGGAAAGGCAGTGATCATGGGTCCCCCAAAGAGAAACACTTCCTTTTGTTCAGGTCTGTTTCATTTGAGGAATGTCTGAGAGATCAGGAGGGGAATGGGAGTTGTAGGAAAATAGGGAGTGGTTAAGGGTTCCTACCCCAGAAAGAATATTGAAGCAAATTTAGAAAGCTCTGTGTGTGTGTGTGTGTGTGTGTGTGTGTGTGTGTGTGTGTGTGTGTAAGAAGGTCTGACTTTGATCTCAGTTTCAACCTTGTCCATTCTTAAGTAGGAAATTAACTGGAGCTGATGTAATGCTCTCAATGTGAAAGTCTTATTGAACTGAACTGCTCCCAACAATCTCACTGCAAAAGCACTTAGCAAGGTTGTCAATAATCCAAGGGGCAGGCGCATTAATCATTCACAACCGGCAGAGTACCCTGGCATGGAGAAGGGGTTAAATAATGCTCCTACTTCTTGGCTCCCAAAATAGAAAGCAAAGAAACTCTGGAGAGACTAGAGAAATGTCTTTGGATAACCTTTAAGAAAACCTTTTTAGAGTTATTGCCAACAGCATGGGTTGTATGAAAGTGTGACAAGGGTAGATACAAATTATAGATTCCTTTTTTCTTTCATATAGAAGTCTCGGACACAAATGGGCATTTAAATTAGTAATGAACTCAGAGGCAATCGGGTGATACGGGACACCTTATCATCTGAGTGAGATCACTTTTTCTAAAAACAGTACCTCTGTTTCCTGGTTGGGGCATAGAATTGTCAGGATTTGGAGTGTACTGAAAGCTCTCTCTCTGGTGGAGACTCTTGCCATCCTCCATGATCTCCAGCAGGATGCTCCCTAAATGAGATAGTCTAGAAAAAGCAAACAGAAAACATATTTTTGGCTCTTTTCACCTAGAATTCTCACAGTGTAATCTTTGTGTTCTCCCCTAGGCTTGCTTTGAGGCAACTTTCCAGCCTTATCATTCTTCCCAGTCCAGGAATCTCATCTCCTTTCCCTGCTCCTCCCAAATGATTTGACAAAGGTGTGGTGCTAAACTTACTCTATCTTTTGGGGAAAGGACACATTAAAAAGATCCTGGAGACATCAATCAGCTTATTTTGCAGTTTTGGTTGGAAAGGCCCAATTTTACTCTGAAACAAATAAAAGCAGTTTGAAGGAGTTTTTAAAAATAATCTTATCAGAGGGGAAAAATTGGAACAAAAAGTTTGGCAATTGTTAATACTATAAAATTACCCATGCATATATCTGATAAATAAAAACTATAATTAAATAAATAATCCTTATCATTTTTTATACTTTAATTCTTCAGTAAATTTTATGTCATTATTCCTCTCAAATGATCCCCACAAATTGGTCTTCTTTCTGTTCTTCACATGTAACTCTTCATCTCCCATCTCCTGGCTGTTATCCTGACCAGCTTCCATACTTAGAAGACATTCCCTTCCCTATCTCTACAACCATGTATGCATATCAATAACCATCTTCTACCAGAAGCTTTTCTGGATTCTTACTTATTGCTGATGTCCTACCTCCCTAACTATTTACAGTTATTCTCTTTATATTTATTCTGCATATACTTATAAAATGTGTTTGATGCCATTAGAATGTAAAATCCTTGAAAACTGAGATTATTTCATTCTTTGTATGTTTTCCTGTTGCCTGGCATGTGATAAGCTATATATGTTAGTAAATTGAGTGACTTTGTCTAACAATGTAGATTGTAAACTCTTCTGTATTACATGATTTTTTTAGGGAATAATTCATTATCCATCAATCAAACAGGTAACAAATTTCTTGATAAGCTTCTCCAAATTATGATAGTTTCAGTCTTAGTGACAAAGTTGATTAATAGACCCATACCCAAAACCTTTGTAATTAGCCCATTTTGCAATCTTGGAATCACCCTTGAAAGTATTTAATGTGTATTGATTCTTCCTTATTCCTTACCTCATATTTTAAAAGCTGTCAAATTTTGTCAAAGGTGGCACCTGAGATAGTAATGAGATCATATAGAAGAAAATAGGAATGTTTAGATTAGAGAAAGACAAACATACCCAATATCCAGAGTCTAGTGGGTTATGCACAATTTTTTTTGGAGAGGGAGGAAAGTTGTTATTTAATATATGTAAGGAGCTACTTACCCTTTATCAATGCAAATCAATATTTTCTCTGCAACTTAGTCTTGATGTTTGCAATTTATAGGTTTGTACATAGCATGGGGTTGATAAATGTCTACTGAATTTATTTAATTAAATGTGAAATGAAAATTAAGAGAAAAGTATATAATTTACAAATTTGCTAATATGAGATGATATTGAAATAGAGATGTTTTAAATAGGGAAGGGAAAAGAAAGAGAACAAGTTCTTATCAAGTACCTACTATGTTATTCAAGAAAAATATTTGTAAAGCATTGAAAACAATGATCCAATTTTATTAAAAAGATGTATATTTGTCTTAATTTTTCTTATAATTCTTTGGTTTAGGACTAATACTTATAGAAGTTGCATACATTTTCAGGAAAGAAATACTTGTCTTTCACATTCACACAGCTTTCTAAAGTTTTCAAAACATTTTCCCTTTTCCCACATTGGTCTAATCCAAAAATATGCACATTAATTCTATCAATTTTCTTGGTTTTTCTTTTCCCTAATATGAGAGAAAATAGTCAGAAAAGAAGAAGGAGGTAGGAGGAATGATAGAGCCTAAGGCTATTCTAATTTGTCCAGTCACATGATTAGTAGATGTCAAAATTAGACCTATAACCAAAACCTTCCTGACTCTCAGACCAGCTCCCTAGTTACTGTGCAAGGCCACTTCTTGAAAATATACCCATTTTATTCAATCAGGAAACAATTTATTAAGTGTCTAGTTTGTGTTAGACACTCTGCTAAGAATTGAATATAACTTGGGAAAGTGAAAATGGGCCTTGTACTCAAGGAGCTTCCATTCTAATGGAGGAGACAGATCCACACAGTAGGTAGATAGATAGATAGATAGATAGATAGATAGATAGATAGATAGATAGATAAATAGATAGATCGATAGAAAGACAGACAGATAGCTATAGTTATACCTGTATGCATGGAAGTTGAAAGGGAAAGTATTTGCATTTGCAGGGTTTAGGAAAAACCTCCTGGATGTAGTAGTAGTTAAGCAGAGTACTAAAGTATAGGGATTCTAAGATATGAAAGTGTTGAATGAATACTCCTGGCATGGGAAAAGGAAGGGGAAAAAAGCAAGCATTTATTAATCATTGACCCTGTGCCAAGCACTATGCTAAGTGTTTTACAAGTATGATCTCATATGATCCTCACAATAATTTCCCAGATGTAGGGGGCTATTATTATCCCCATTTTACAGTTGAGGAAACTGAGTCAAAAAGTGGGTAAGTGACTTGCTCAGAGCCACACAAATGGGAAGCATATGAGGTAGAATTTGAACTCAGGTATTCCTGACTCTTAACACAGTACTCTATCCTCTGAATGATTTAACTGCCCCTGAATATATGTTTAAGGTATAACAGTTATATCACATGTCACAGAGTGAATGGTAGGAAAAAGCAGGAAGGAGCCAGGTTGTAAAGAGTTTTAAATAACAAAGATAGGACTTCATATTTAATCCTGGAGGTAATAGGGAACTATTAGGCTCATTGAAGGGAACTAAGGAGACTTGACATTCAAAAATATTCAAGAAGTGAAGCATTTTGCCTAGAGTCTCACAGCTGATAAATGCTAAAGCCATATCTCCAGCCTAGATCTGACTTCTCCAGCCTAAATTTGACTTCTACAGCCTGACTTCTGAGCTCTTTCCATTGTACCACAGAACAAAAAAGAGAAAACGCAGCAAGCAAAAATACTGCTTGTTCTCTCCTTTCTGAGATGCTTAGGCACTGATAATATCTGACTTATGTATGTATTATTGCAGGATTTTGGTTTCATCTCCAAGTCTATAAACACTAGTAGAAGAAATGCCTACAGAAATCATTGGAAACTAGTATTTGACTTTATGGTTTGATTTGAGTTTTTCTTTTCTTTTCTTTATTTTTTTTTATTAAAGCTTTTTATTTTCAAAACATATGCATGGATAATTTTTTAACATTGACCTTTGCAAAATCTTGAGTTCCAAATTTTCCCCTCCTTCCCACTACCCTCTCCCCTAGATGTCAGGTAATCCAATATTATGTTAAACATGTTAAAATATAGATTATAATCTGAGTTTTGAACGAAAGGTTATAGTATGATACAGACATATTGCTTCCTCCAAGGAAGTTAGAAGTTTAAAAAAACTCAGTTGCCATGGGCCTTTCAGGTGGGTTTCACCCTTGGTTTGTTCCAGTAAGGAATGAACTGTTCATACTAGGGAGAAAAGTCCAAGGACGAAGGTGGAGCTATCATCAACATAGCATTGTTATAATGGTTATAACTCCCCCCCTTCCCAGGGGAGTGGGTGAGGAGTGGGGACAGGGAAAGTTAGTACCTCATAGGGGAAGACAATCCTAATCCTAATATTTCATAGGGTTTCTGTCTGCTGCTGAAAAGATTATCAACCATCTGTTCCTTCAGGAAACCAGCCCTGTCTGTGGCCCAGGCCAAAGAAGCAGGTGCTGACTGCATAATAGGGGGGAAAGCAAATGTCTGTGTCAACAGACAAGGGAAATTCTGCAGGAAGGAAAGGAAGCCAGCCCACCAAAAGATATATATATATATATATATATATATAATGTATACACACACACACACGCACACGCACACACACACACATACACACATACTGAGGCTGAGATATGATCTAATTAGCATGCAGTAGCCCTGGACCTGAAAGGAAGGGAAATACTACCAACTCTCCTGAATTATGCTGAGATCAGTGTTTTTCAGGATGGAGAAATCTTATTTCTATTTGGTTCAGGATAAAGAAAGAAAGAAGATCCCCAGCTCTATCTGAAAGTTTAGGGATGGGGAAAAGTTTACCCTCCTAGTTAAGATCTAACTAGACTCACTATACAGGCACTCAGGAGAACTGTGCTCCTTGTACTATTGCAGAGTTGTTTGTGTTGGGGAGATGGTACCATGGATAGAACACTGGGCCTGGAGTCAGGAAGACTCATATTCCTGAGTTAAAAATCTGGCCTCAAGCACTAACCAGCTGGGTGGTACTGTGCAAGACACTCACCCTTATTTACCTCAGTTTCCTCATCTGTAAAATGAGCTAGAGAAGGAAATGGCAAATTAATATTTGTTCCAAGGCAACTCCAAATGAAGTCATGAAAAGTCAGACACAATTGGACCACAAAGGACTCATTAATCCTCCATGCCTAAGTAATCAATTAAGTCTAGGTTGATGTCCCCAGAGCTGATAAACCTCCAGTCCACTGAGTTATAGCTAGCTCTTAAAGGGTAAATATTCTGGTCACTGCTTCTATGATTTGAGAATAATTTCTACCAACAGAAGATTGCTGGGGCTATGCAATTTAAAGAAGATGACTGCTATAGAAAGAATATGAACATTTTGGTCCAGAAAGCTGAATTTGAAATCTGTCCTCTAACTTATTAGTTGGAAGACTCTAGAAAATAATTTTTTGTAATTTTAAGCCTTAGTTTACACAACTATAAAACAGGGATAATAATCATTGCACTACCTAGCTCACAAGTTCTTGTTTAATCTTTTCAATAAAGTCCAACTTTTGGGGTTTTCTTGGCAAAGATTATACAGTGGTTTGCCATTTCCTTCTATGGCTCTTTTTACAGATGAGGAAACTGAGGCAAACAGGATTAAGTGATTTGTACAGGATTACACAATTAGTAAATGTCTCAGGACAAATTTGAATGTCTTCAGGCCCAGTACTCCATTCACTGTATCACATGATCATAGATCTAAAACTAAAAGGGATCTATCATAGGCCATCTAGTCTAACCCTCTTCATTTTATAGATAAAACAAATGAGAACCAGAGAAATTAGATTACTCCTCCAACAGTGCTTTGTAAACCTTAAAGGGGAGCTATCACTAAGAATGTTACCTTTAAAGGTATTATAAATATTAGGGCAGTTAAAAAGCTGTGGAAAATTGTTAATGTTTAAATATTAGTTAGAAGTATAGGTGTCAAAGGCATAGCCATAATACTCCCAAGTGGGGCCTGAACCAAATTAAAATGTGATTGGGAGTGGGGGGCAACTAGGTGGTGCAGTGGATAGAGCACCAGCCTTGAATTCAGGAGGACCAGAGTTCAAATTTGGTCTCAGACACTTAACACTTCCTACTGTGTGACCCTGGGCAAGTCACTTGACTCCAATTGCCTCAGAGGGGAAAAATGTGATTGGGAAATATTTAACAAAATAAATAAAAATATAATAGAACATAGACAATGATAAAATGTAGTTCTCTAAGTCATATGCAGTTTGAGACACTTTGTCTATTTGGGTTTGGATGTGTGGATTCCAATCAAAATATAAAAACCTTCTATGTATGTTCTTCAGCCTCCCCATTCT
Organism: Sminthopsis crassicaudata; assembly: GCF_048593235.1. Taxonomy (NCBI): domain Eukaryota; kingdom Metazoa; phylum Chordata; class Mammalia; order Dasyuromorphia; family Dasyuridae; genus Sminthopsis; species Sminthopsis crassicaudata. The sequence goes on from NC_133618.1 coordinate 570,390,631, forward strand.
GTTCATCTCCTCTTCTTTAGGGTGTTTTCTCTTCCACTCCTTCCCTTCTAGGTCTTTCTTGGTATCTCTCTTCCTTCCCTTTCTATGAGAAATAAGTGTACCAAGAGCTCCAAGGCATCTATGCCTGTCAATCACCCTGAGCTCAAACCCCACCCCACCCTCAACCTGTATCCTGGTATCAAGGATTATTTATTAACCATGTTAATGGTACTCTTGGCTCTGCCTAAACTGCCCGTGCTTCCCTCCCATTTTTTCCAAAGATGTTCATTGTGCTGATCATACAATAGTTAGATAAAGCATTTATTAAGCTGATCGAGATTAATGTCCCAAGCTCTGTGCTAAAGCCTGGGAATATTAATATAAGGAAAAAAACACTCCATTTCCTTAAGGAATTTACATTCTAGTAAGCAAAGACAATATATGAAAACAATCTAATAAGTTGGGGAAAGGAACTGGGAGGGGAAGGAACTCCCTCTTGGGGGGAGGGAGGGTTGATGATAGGTAGAGAAGTAGTCTGGGGAATCATGAGCTAGTCTGGGTTTGAAAATAGCATAGCTGGTAAAGATGCTTCCTCAAATCAAGGTTTCAAATCTTAGTGTTCAAGACTTTAAATCTCAAAAGTCATGGTTAAGTAAATCATTTGGTAAAGTTAGAAAAAAAAGCATAATAAAGATCATAAAATGTGACATTCCAAACATTTTCAGTGTCATCTCCATCTTAAAACCTACTTTCAGGTTATATATCGCTGGAGTGTGAGAGAATGAGTTGAATGTTGGACTTGGTGCAACTATGACCTGAGTCCAAATCTCCTATCTAACATTGGCTGTGTGATCCTAAACAAGTCACTTAATTTCTCTAATCTTTCAATTTCCTCATTTGTAAAATAAGATGATAGATTCAATGATTTCCAAAATCCCTTCCAGCTCTAAATCCTGGGGAATTCTGGAAAGGTTTAACAAGCATTTCTCTGAAACGTAGGATATACTTTTAATTTATGTATTGTTGCATATGATGCATATTATTACATAATGATACATTATTAATTTTCCTGCCATCACTTTTTTTTTTTTCCTGAAGCAATTAGGGTTAAGTGACTTACCCAGAGTCACACAGCTAGGAAGTGTTAAGGGTCTGAGATCAGATTTGAACTCAGGTCCTCCTGACTTTAGAGTTGGTGCTCTACCCACTGTGCAACCTAGCTGCCCTTGCCATCACTTTAAAAAAATCTAGACAATAAAACAATAAATCAACCCTTAATTTACAATTTATAATTTGTCAGTTTCTGAATTGCAAATGTTCACACTCAACTAGCTCTTGTGAGTAGGTTTCAGTTGACTCCAAGCTATAAATTTATCACTTTATCCTATAAATTTATCACTTCACAATTCTCCATTCTAGTTCTCATATCAGCCCTCCAATTTCTCAATAAAATAGGAGCAGTAAACTTACAACAGGAGAGTACCACATAAATATAAGAAACTCCCTCCTTCCTCCTTCTGCAACTTAAGCTAATTTTTACTTTAAAGGTTTTAAAACTATCTTTGAGTTTTGATTGGCTCAGGAAACTATAGGCCCAGAGTATTAACATCACTTCATTGTCATCAGAGCACAAAGTAGCCTCCATGAAGGTCTCTGGTGTTTAGATGGTAGATCACAACTGGGAGTTTGGCTCAGATTAATCAGCTAGAAGTGTCCTCATTACCTCTTTTGAATATCCTTTTCTTGCTATAGCTAAGCAAATCTCCTTTTGTTAGCTTTTGGGAAATCTAAGTGTCTCATTTTGTTCCAAGATAGAACCTCAACCACCAGGGGACTGGATTATTTCAGTTCAGAACACTGGGCAAACAAGAATCATTCCTTCAGGGGCCCTACCTGTAAGCTTCATTTCTGTTGGCGCCTGAACTTTAGCACTGAAAAGAGGCATTGATTCAAGTGCTCCTAAGCTCTAGAACTGCCCTACTGTGACTTCCCTAAGGCCACCTGATTTTGACACTAGTTACCTAGGATCTAGTGCCTCCATCTCTGACTTCACTTTCAAAATCCAAAAAAAAGTCCAGGGATTTGTATATTGACTTAATGTCTCCCTAAAAGTTAATTGACCCAACTGACAGGTCAGTGGACCCCAGGTTAAGATCCCCTCATCTAAGCAAAAAGCAAAGAAAGCCTGAACCAAGATTATGACAGTGGTTAAAAAGAAGGGGGTGAATTGAAGAGATTTCTTTTTTATTTTATTGATTCAATCCAAATATGTTATGAGTCCCATTATCAACTATCTTGCCCTGTCTTTGTTTTTTGTTACTGTGGATTCATTCTCTATAAGTCAAAGAACCAAGTATGTTTGTCTCCCCGTTACTAAGTTTTGAGAGACAGTTTAAATTAGATTCACATTTCTGAGTTATTCTTTTTTCTTCTTCATCTTTATCATCAATCAGTTTCCAAATTCCATACATTCTTCTGATAGAAATCTCTCCAATTCACAATGCTCAAAAGGCTACAAAACTATGTATATCCTTTGATCCAGCAGTGTCACTACTAGGGTTGTAGCCCAAAGAAATCCCCCAAAGTTGGGAAAGGATCCACATGTGCAAAAATAGCAGCTTTTTTTTTTTTTTTTTTTTTTTTTTTTTTTTTTTTTGTGGTGGCAAGAAATTGGAAATTTAAATAATGTCCATCAATTGTGGAGTGGCTGAATAAGCTATGATATATGAATGTAATGGAATATTATTTTTCTATTAGAAATGATGAGCAGGCTGATTTCAGAAAAGAACTGATACTGAGTAAAGTGAGTAGAACCAGGAGAACATTGTATATACTAACAGAAACATTGTTTAAAATGATTGTACATGTATAACTTATATCAGATTGCTTGATGTCAGAGAGGGGGGAGGTAAGAAAGGGAGGAAGAAAAGAAAATTTGGAACTGAAAACCCTAAAAAATTAATGTTGAAAGCTATTAAAAAAGAAAAGAAAAGAAAAGAAACCTCTCTAATTCAACCCCTTCTTTTTACCGCTGTCACCATCTTGGTTCAGGCTTTCTTTGCCTTTTGCTCTGATAAGGGAATCTTAATCTGGGTTCTACTGACCCCCCAAGGGATCTAAAGATAGATTTTAGGTGATCTAGTCAATTTAACAACATATTTTAAAACTGTATTTTAATACATCATATGGAGTTTGTTGGTAATAGTTTATTTTATGTGTCTAAAAATCAAGGGGTCCATAAGCTATATCAAACTACCAAAGGAGTCTATAATACAAAAAGAAAAAAAATCCCTGGCTTAAACTATTGTAGCACTCTTCTGTTTATAGTCTTGTTCCTTTATAATTCCTCTGACTCTGTTGCAAAACAAATCTTTCCAATGCACCAATCTGATCATATCATGCTGAAAAAGCTTTCAGTAGATCCATATTATCTCTCAAATACAAGAAAAGAGAATGATATGGAACAAGAAGTTTAAATCACCTTATTCTGACAATGGAGGTAGAATGGATTGATTCCTTTTCCATATCATTGGTACTAAAGATTTTCTACAATGACTCCAATTTAGCTTTCCAGGTTATAGCATTGTACTCCTCTGTTCAATCAGACAAATTGGATTCTTCATTGTTCTCCAATTTTACTCTGATTTTTCCCTGGCTTCATGCCTTTGTATAGACTGATCCAAATGTCTGAATTTTCTAGAAGGAAAGATAGCACTGAGGCTAGAGTTAGAAAGTTCAAATGCAGATTCAGAGACTTACTAGCTATATGATCTCTGTGACTAGTTAAGTTACTTTATCTCTATTTGCCTCAGTTTCCACAACTATAAAATAGGGGCAGCTAAGGGGCACAGTGGATAAAGTGCCAGGTTTGGAGCTAGGAATACATCTTTTGGAGTCCAAATCCACCCTTAGACACTTACCATGTGACTCTGGAGAAGTCATTTAACCCTGGTTGCCTCCATTTCTTCATAGGTCAAATGAATGGAGAAGGATATGACAAACTACTCTATTATCCCTGCCAAGAAAACCTCAAATGGGGTCACAAAGAGTTGGATAACTAAAATTATACAACAACTTAAAATGGAAATTATGATAGCACCTACCTCTCGGAGCTGTTATAACAATCAAATAAGATAATATTTTAAAGTAGCATGGTACCTTATACATAGTAGGTCCTGTAGAAATGCCAGCTATTACTGTCATCATCATCATCATCACATGATAATAATGATACAATGAGTTGCAGCCAAAACACAGGGGACATCAGGGAATTGATATTTTCTTTGCCTGATTCAAAAAGTTTACATCTTTTTATTACATGTGGGTTGTGTATCTATCCCCTGACCTGTTCAGCTATGTTCCTGTGGTCAAGAAGAGGATGCACTATGTCTTCTTCTGACTTAGTCATATTTATTGAGCCATGACTCAAATATGTCCTTAGTTATTAGATCTTGAGACAGGAACTCTTGGCCTTTCAAAGTGTGCCTGTCCTCCTCAGCTTTGCGTGGGCAAGACACAGATATACACAGAATCCTGGACTCATGAAACCCCACTGACTCATGAAACTCCACAAGAGCATTCTGACTCTCATCTTTTTTGGAGGTGGGGGCTCCTTTTAACAGTTTGAATGGTCACCTCGTAGATGACCTTTTCTGGAGGTTTTTAAACATAGGGAATTTGTTAGATTGTAAGCTTCTTGACAGCAGTGACTACCTTCTGCCTCTTTTTGTATACTCAATGCTTAGCATAATGTCAGCACATAGACAACTCCTGATAAATGTTTATTGACTGAATGAATAAGTAGATGACTACTTCTGGAAGACATTGAGGAATTGTTCCTATTGGTTAGCTCTTCCCTTGGAATGAGGAAGAAAGCATAAACTCATTTGGTTACAGCTCTGGACCAGATTTAGAGTTCATCTTTATCATAATTCCTCTGCTGCTTTTGTGCATACTTTCAGCAAAAACATTAGGATATACTATGACATATCCCTTGGCCCATTCAACAGTTAAATCTTGAACCTGCCATGTTGTATCTACTTTGTATCTTGTTTATAACTACACATGTACATGTCTTGTCTCCCATTAGAATGGTGATGAGTTTTGTAGTACAGTCAGACTCTCCCCATAAAACAGTCTGATTTAATGAATCAAAGCAAATTAACAAAAATATGTCTAAGCATTCATATTCCCTAGCTCATGATCTTTCTTCAGTTCTTACATTAGCTTCTCAGCAGCAATGAGGCCAAAATTTAGAAAGGTCACTTGAGTATTCAGGCAGGACTTCTCATTTATAGCAACAATTCATCAATGGAACAGATCAAGTGAGGATCTCACAGCACTTGATTGGTCCCTCCTGAAAACAATATGGGTCTGATGAAGTCCAAGGTAGCCAGATGCATGTTAGCAAAGAAAGCCGGAAGCATTGATAGGATTATATTTCCTGCTGTGAGTAGAAATGGGATCTTCTCAGACTTAAGTGGAACTTTTACTCTTAAGTAAGCCTTTTGTTCAAGTGACTTTTGATTACAGTCGCATCCCAGATGGAGACCTTTACTGTATCCAATTAGAAAAATAGTTAAATTTCTCTATGAATTTAGCCCTACAGTAAATGCAATCCCACCTTATATTGTCTTTTCCTTTAATGTTAGGGAACTTGTCTTCTCCCTTATTAATTGCTAAACCCCTTTCCAAATTAAAAACCCTTATAAATTTAGCCTGTTCTTAGCAGAATAATAAAAACTTTGCCCCTTGATTTGAAGGATATCTGAGTATATTAATTCTTTTGAGATGATTCGCAACACAGGCCTGTGACTCCAATATACTTTTGGGATCTCATCTCATACCCCTTTATTTTGATGAGTAATACATCATTTTGGTGGTCTTATATGGGGAAAATCTGACTGTACCCTGTAATCTCAAAAGGTTCCATAAGCAAGCTAGCACCATTTATGATTTCACTTATAGATGGCATTGTGTAGTAGATAGGGAATTTAGACTCAGAGTTGGGAAGACCTAAGTTAAAATCCTACCTCAGATACTTCTGGGCAAGTCATTTGATCTCTTGGTGCCTCAGTTTCCTTATCTGTAAAATGGGCATAATAATAGCACCCACCTCTCAGAGTTGTTACTGAGACCAAATGGGATAAGATCTAAAACATTTGCAAACCGTGAAACATGATATAAGTATTAGCTACCAGCTACCACTATTCCCCATTTGTGCAAATTCCCTACTTTTCAAATTCTTTGACCTCAGTTTTTCTAATCACTCACACGACTTTGTACATGTTGATCTATTCATACCGTCAAAGTCCTTTGTGGGACAACATATAGCTCTAGATCCATAGAGAAACCTTTGATGTGTCATGGTGAAGATACAAGGGAAGAAAATCTAAGAATCCCAACAATATGGATGTGATTTTTTCATTGTCTTCTCTGCTTATACTCTCAATGGATGTTCTGCTCACTACCACACATCTAGGTCATGTGATTACTTCTGCTTTATCTGTCTAACTCAGTGGCAATATAGTGGATAGAGTAATGAACTGGGGGTGAGAAAGATCTAACTCTCACATTAACTGTCTGGCCAGACAAGTTACTTAAACTTTCTGGACCTCAGTTTACTCATATGTGAAATAATGGAGTTATGCTTGTCCTTTAATATTCTTTCCAATTCTAAATCTATTATGCTCTAAACCCCTGGTTACATGTAGACTTTGAGTAAAAATGCTATTGATTCAGTCCACAAATTCAACCAGCTGTTTCTTACAGGCTATGGAGGTTAGAAATCACTCAGAAAAGTTTCCTATATATTTTAATGGTTCCCCAAATCTTGTTGCAATTTTCTATAATATAGAGGAGATTCATGCTACAGGTAGGGGTTAAACTAAATGATATCTGAGATCCTTCTGACTCTATAATTCTACTTCTGAGATGTTATAAAGAAAATTCATCAGACAGGAAGTTAAACTAACAGATCCCTAAGGCCTCTTCAGCTCTGGGATTCTATGAGTCAATGGGTTCTTGCTCCGTTGACCAAGATGGAGTTCTGGTAATAGGCCTGAAGAAAACCATTATACCAGCAGGAACTTTTTGGAAAGAAACTTAGCCAACCCCTCCAGCTGGAAATCAAGAATAGCTGGATTCATTTTTCTCCCATAATATAATTAATGTAATCTTACTTACTTTTTTTTTATGTTTTGATTACATTGAGTCATTTCCTTTGGAGTAAAAAAAAAAAAAATGCCACATTTGTTTTTCAAAAGCTTTCTTAAACTTTGAATATATTTTCAAAACAACTTCCCTCAGAATTGGAAGGATTCACAAACCTCAGGCTTCCTCTATTTTTTTTTTCTTTCCCTGACCTAAGCAGGTGTCCATGTTGGGTGGTCAGGAAATCTGTTTGTCAAATATCATAAAGTCCGAAAGCTGAAAAGTACCTTTACAATAATCTAGTCCAATCCCCTCATTTAAAAGGTGAGAAACATAGATCATGGTAGAGATAAGAGCTCAATGTTTTGATTTCTTTTCTGCTGTTTTGAACCCTATGCCTCTCATTGTTAGCAGTCCAAAAGTGAAACATAAGTTACGTCAGGATCTCTCTGCAATATTTGTGCATAACCTCCAGCTATGATGCATTTTGTCCAGCTACTGGTACATTGACCTCTAACCTATTCTTCACCATGGCTGTGACTATTATGGTGCGTCATTTGCCAATGGAACCTCTATGATTCCCAGACAATCTAATGTATCAGAGCTGACCTGGGCATTTTCCCACAGCAGTTACTTGACCTCACACAATCATGGGAAACAAACTGCTTAGTTTCAGGATGTGAGGAAGTTCAGTGGGCTTGAACTGGGAAACCAGAAGTGAAAAGGGGAAGTGAAGAAGGACATTTGGGTTGAGGAAGGGGAATAAATAGAATAAGATAGCTTCTGAGAAATCAAACTCCATGTATAGTTAATACATCTAATATAATTTTGTTCCACTAACAACTAAAGATACCTAGCCCATGTTTATAGTATTCACAAGAAATTTCACATCATCTCATCCCCATAATGATCTTGTATGTGTGATACAAATGACATCATCATTTTATATTTAAGGAAACTGAGACCCATTGCTGTGAAGTGATGTGCCAATGTGGTAGTGATAAGGTCTAGATTTCAGGGGTCCCGGTCAGGGAACCAAATGATGAGGTTAGGGTTCCTGGTGGTCAGGGAGTTAAATGATGAGGTTAGTGGCAGGTTCGGGGTTCAGTGAACCAAATGAAGAGGTTTGGCTACCCTAAATCCCTTTAGGATTCAGTGCAGGGTAGGGAGTTGTGGGAACCCCCTTCTGGCAGTATAGAGGTCCTTCCTAAAGGAATTTACAAACCTGAAAAGCTAGACTGGTATAAGAAGTATATTATTGGCATTGGGAAGTCAGCCTTTGCTATGAATGAATCAAAAGATTGAATTCCTTAGTGGCAAGGTCTCGACAGAGAGATATAAAGTTTCTAGCAGAGAAATCCCAACAGAGAGGTATAAAGTCTTGTTTAGGAAATAGGTGAGGAAGATAAAGAGAGGGTAACGCTGAAAGAGAATATCATTTCAGCAGGCAGAGGCTGCTGCTATGCCAGGGAGAGAGGAAGTTCCTTGACATGTTAGGTCCTCTGCAAAGAGATGAGTTTAAAATAGCCATTTTTATAAGGAAATCTGAGACAGAAGTTTCAATCAAATGAGATTCCCTCAATTCTGTCACTGCTCCCAGGCTAGATGAGACCACTTACTGGGAATGGTTTTGAGCCAACAATAGGGATCAATAAAAATCTAGATCTCCAGCTAAATGAGATTACTTCAACTAGTCCTACCAACTTGATTCCCTAGGGAGGGTCTCTCACAGAGGCAAGGTTCAAGGAGAATCTCTCCTTCAAGGAGCTTCTCAAGTGCTGTCCTCATCATTCCCCACTCAAGCAGTCATCCCCAAATTCATTTGGGATAAAGAGTAAAGGTCTTTTCTTCCATAGCTGCTTCGAGCTGACAAACAGCATCTAAGGGGTGTTTGTCCCAGTCTATTTATCTAGCTAAATGAAATGACTCAAACTAATCCCATCAAGATAAACTACTTTATCTTGATTCCCTGGGGCAGGTCTTTCACAGAGGCAGGGTTCAAAATGACACTCTCCTTCAAGGAGCTTCTCAAGTGCTCTTCTCATCATTCCCTACCTCAAATAGTCACCCCCAAATTCATTTGGGATAAAACAGTATGCTAAGACACTTTCTTAGGGGCAAACTCCTGATTAGGAATTTAGCAGAAATGAGTTTAGAATGAGAAGAAAATATCTTCTTCAGTGGGCTATCCAGAAGGGCATTTAGCAAAGAAGGGTTTACACGGAGAAGATATCTTCATCAGTGGGTAAAATCCTGTTAGGACTTCTGTAAAAGATAGGTTGACAAACCCTTAGTTATATCAGGTTAGTCTTGGCCTGGAGCTGGGGATCAGTTTAAGTGAGTTTGCCCCAGGCAAAACAAAAAGATTTCCAATTGAATGAGATTACTTATCATGAATGGGTGCGGCCCCTCTCAGAGGCCTGGAGGGTTTGAGAGTCATAAGCACCCTTCCCTCAAAAATTCCTTTCTGACACTCCCCCCAAGATTAAAGGGGACATCATTTACATCACTTACAAGTAGGGTTTTGCTTTCAAAGTTCTCAAAAACCTGGTATTACTCTCTTTCCAGCCCAGCATTTTATTAAACTGCCCTCAAATTACTCTATTAGGTTGAAATGAACTATTTTCAATCTCCTAAAAATTAACAATATCCCCACCCTTTCCACCTCTTCCAATTTTATTCAAACAATGGTATGAGTTGAAACCCTATTTATTGTGCCATTCTAACTCCAGAAAATATGATTTCTTTTAAAAAGAAGTGTTTGCTCTGCCATTATTTAATAAATTAGAGAAAAAAGCTCAGATTCAAATTTGGGCTAACTTGAGAAAATGAATTTTATACTAACTTGTTTGCCTATTTACCTTCCTCTAAGTTCTTTGGAGATAGTGACTCTATCCTGCATTTCTTTGCATGAAATAGGTGCTCAATAAATATCTGATGGATAAATAGAATAAAAGCTGACTGTACTGTTACACAAAAATCTTTTTCTTCCCTTGATTTGCACTTCCTATGTGTCTGAGCCCTTTTCTCTTCTTTAAGGCAACAAAAGTTAGTTGTCTACTTATTTGTTTTTAAGACATACTCACCATTCTCCAACTTTTAGATTTTTGTCTTATTCCTCCCTTCTTAGCTACTCCATTAAAGATTATTTCTCATGGTGCAGGGCATGACTTAAAACAAAGCTTCTCAAACGAAGGGTGTTGATCCCATACAGGGTTGAGTAACTGAATATGGAGTTTGGCAACAGTAAAAGATAATAAATATTCTACCAAGATTTAATTCTTTATGTAAAACTAAACAAGCACATCCACCTCATTAGTATACAAATTTGCTTTCATCTTTAATAAAAGATAAAATTATATGTAGACAATAGAATTGGTTTAAAATAAATTTTTTATCATTTATTATCAATAAATGTTTGATTTGTATACCTATTTTATAGATCTTTATCTTTGGGGACATCTACCCTAATTCAAATCATACGAAAACCAATCGTAAGAATGGCTGATACCCCATTCATCCTGCAATTCCTATGTCATCATGCATTGCTATGGTCTGTAATTATGCTGAAATCTCCAGTATGCATTAATGATTATAATAATTAAAGTCATATTCATTTCTTGCTCTATTCTGTCTCCTTCCCTAGCTGATCTAATCTCCTCACAAGTCACTTATCACCTTGGGAATGAATCCCGCAATAATCTTCTCAATATGGACTTCTCTCCTGAGTTCTAGTCCTGAATTTCCAACTGCCTGTTGGACAAATCCACCTAAACATCTCATTGGTACTATAAAATCACTAAATCTAATGGAAATCATGATCCAATAGGATAAGTTTTTCCTTTCATAACAGTTGTCCAAAAATGATCTTTAAAGTTGAAAGCTATTTATAAATGTAAGTTATTATCAGTGCTCTAGCATGTATCACTATAGAATTATTAGTATGCTTTGGCATATTATATCTATATGGTATAAATTATAGACACTTTTAAAGACATATTAAAGAATGTACTAGGTTAAAACTAGTATGCATTGTTTACATAATTTTAAAGAGAAAAATGATCTGGATTGGATATGTTTCAGGCCTTTTATCAAGGGAGATAAAAACCACAAGCCACAGGAATCCAGTAGCTCAAAAGCCTCTCCATGGAAACAAATTGGGTTGTTATCTACAGAGCTACTCACAGTCATAGAACTGATAGTTGAGCCAAAAAAAAATTTTCTTTTTTCAAAATCAGAGTTTTGGAATTATGTATTTATTTACAAATAGTATTTCATTTTTTCTAATTTATATATGAAGACAAACTTTAATATTCATTTTAAAAATTTGAGTTTTAAATTTTCTCCCTCCCTCCCTACCTTAACTTCCTCCTTCCTGCGACAATAAACAATTTGATATACATTCATGTAAAACTTATTTCCAAGTTAGTCATGTTGTGAAAGAAGAAAATAGACCAAAAAAAAAAATAATAAAGAATATGTGAATAGCATTTTTTCTCATTAATTCTTTGGAATTGTCTTGGATCACTGTATTGCTGAGAATAGCTAAGTTATTCATAGTTGATCATTGTATAATATTGCTCTTACTGTGTATAATGTTCTTCTGGTTCTGCTCACTTCACTTTGCATCAGATCATGTTAGTCTTTCCAGGTTTTTCTGAAATCCACCTGTTAATCATTTCTTATAGTGAAATGAAATTCTTTTATATGCCTGTACCACAACTTGTACAGTTATTTCCTAATTGATGGGCATCCCCTCAATTTCCACTCCTTTGCTACCACAAAAAGAATTGCTATACATATTTTTGTACAAATTTCCCCCCCAATTTTCATTGTTTTTAGATGTTTTGGGGATGCAGACCTAGTAGCAATATTGTTAGATGAAAAGGTAAGCAGAGTTTGATTGCCCTTTGGGCAAACTGCTCTCTAGAATGGTTGGATCAGTTCACTATTCTACCAACAATACATTCTAATTTTACCATATCCTCTCCGATATTTACTATTTTCTTTTTTTGTCATATTATCCTATCTGATAGGTGTGAAGTGGTACCTGAGAGTTGTTTTAATTTGCATTTGTAGAGCATTTTTTCATATGACTATAGATAGCTCCAGTGTCTTTATCTGCTTTATTTATATTCTTTGACCATTTATCAATACTGAAATGACCTGTATTCTTATAAAGAAGACTTAGTTCTCTATATATTTGAAAAATGAAGATTTTTTTTTTTTGTTTTGCTGAGGCAATTGAGGTTAAGTGACTTGCCTAGGGTCAAACAGCCAGGACATGTTAAGTGTCTGAGGTCAACAGATTTGAATTCAGGTCCTCCTGACTTCAGAGCTGATGCTCTATCCACTGCACCACCTGCCCAGAGAAATGAAGATTTTATCAGACATTTGCTGTTAAAAAAATGTTTCCCAACTTTCTTCTTTCTTTCTATAGAATCTTGATTGTATTTGTTTTATTTATATAAAACCTTTTTAATTTGTGAATTTTTAAAATGTTCAAATAATGGTCTCCCATCCCCTCTTCCTTTGTTCTAAAGAACATGAATAGTTCAAATACTATCATCAGGGGTTTGCTATGTGAACAAGATTTCCAATCCTGAGTCCAAGTTCACTTATTCCAAATAATTTTTAATAAATATATCAAGAAAATTTGAACTATCTGAAGGGTTCTTCGTAGGACAATTTGACCAGACTTGACCTCAGCCTTCCCTGAACCCCAAACCACTATGTTCATCCCTCCACTGTGCCATCTAGCTGCCTCTGGAATAAAACACAAAGCAAAAAGCAAAAGAAACCCCTGTCACTAGGTAATTACATACAAGAGTAGGGAAAGGGATGAGGAAAAAAGGGAAATATATTTACACAGAGATTACTAGATGGAGAAATCAGGAAGTGGCACCAGAATTGAGCTTTGAAAGAAGTTAAAGATTCCAAGAAATGGAGATAAAGAAGGAAGTTCATTCCAGAAAGGACAATGAATATTATGATATGGGCAAAAAAAATCTCTTAAGATAATTGTTTTGTATTTTGGGGGGCATTCATACCCTTCTATTTACTAAACTATAAATTCTAAAAGGCAGCAACTTTGTGTTATTCATGCTTCTAACCCACTCCTTTGGGCCCACCAGGGTTGCTGATAAATATTTAGTAATTGGCAATTTCTGGAAAAAAAAAAAAGTTTAATTTAGTTTAATGTACATTATTAACATTTTCTCCATCAATTTCTTAGATACAGACACTTAACAAAGCAAAAAGTTAGGGCTTTACAATTGCTGATTTTTAAAGCGTAAATAAATGTTCATAATTAAAATTTAACAAAAACTCTAAGGCAAGCTGCCTCCAGTTTGTCAATTCCCTTCTGTCTACCTCTAGCCTAGCATAGTGCTTTGTGCTTAGTAGGACATAGGAGGATCAATAAGTCTCCTACAGGAGAAGCCAGAAAGATTGCTCTTCCATATTCCATTCATTTATTCCAAAAGGATTTATGTGTTTACAAAGAACAAAGCATTCTACTGGGTCCTAGGACTATAATTGTTCCATCACATCCAACAACTTGTGACTCCATTTGGGGTTTACTTGGCAAAGATAGTGAAGTGGTTTGCCATTTCCTTCTCTAGCTCATTTCATAGATTGAGGAAACTGAGGCAAATAGGGTTAAATCATTTGCCCACAGTCATAAAGTAAGTAAATAGCTGGGACTGAATTTAAATGCAACAAGAGTCTTTTTGCCTCAAGGCCTGGCATTCAATCCACTGTGCTACCTAGCTGCCCCTGGAACTACCGTGTTTCCCCGATAATAAGACCTATCCTGAAAATAAGACACCCACATACTCTTTAATATTCCGCTAAAATAAGCCCTCCCCCGAAAATAAGCCCTATCGAACTTACTATGAAAACGGTCATCATGGTGATCCCCTGCGCTATATGCTGCGTAGCGGTACCTTCAGTAAGCAGCACCGCCCTCCCCTCCCGGGTGAAACGCACGTCCGCTCCGAGCTGCATCCAATCAGAGCTGCAGCAGTGAGCGCGTCATCCTCTTCTTCCCTGGTGATTTGCTTGCTGGCGCTACTGAGAGCAGCGCCGCGGAGTAGAGCTGAGACAGGACCATCTAAAAACTCGGTAAGTTCAGTAAGCGATGGAGAATAAAATAAGCACTCAGGGGGCATGATGGAGGCTAAAAGGGGCATGATGGAGGCTAAAAGGGGCATGATGGAGGATAAAAGGGGCATGATGGAGGATAAAATAAGCCCTCCCCTGAAAATAAGCCCTCTGGTGTTTTTTAGTCCCAAAAAAATAATAAGACAGTGTCTTATTATCGGGGAAACACGGTAGAAACACAAAGCAAAAAGGGAAATAAATCCCTGTCACAAAGTAATTAATACAAGAGTGGGAAAAGGAATGATTGGGAAAGTGAAATATATTTATACTGAGATTACTACTAGCTAGAGAAATCAGGAGGTGGAACCAGAATTGAGTTTTGAAGGAAGTTAAGAATTCCAAGAAATGGAGATAAGGAAGGGAGTACATAGGACAATGAATTGATAAAGGGTAAATTAATTGATCAAAGTTAGAAAATAAAAAATTACTGGATTGTCTTAGCAAACAAAACACAAAGTAGTTCAGCTAAGTAGACTGAAGGCAATTAGCAAAAGAGAAAAGGTTCATTAGAAAGTGAAAAACTATCTTTGATAGCCATTTGTAAGGAATCCGGGTCAGATCAAGAAAGAATAGAAACAGACTGAACTAAGAGAATAAAAGATTTCTCTGGAAGAAAAACTCAAACTTGTAGATTGAATGTAAGTGACTAGTCTATCAAGATTTGATTCCCAAATAAGATTTTCTTCTAACGTGGGGTAAAAGAAGGATTGAATTTTCATGTGATAAATCATTTCTTTCTACATTTTAATTTGAAAGGCTAATGAGACGGAAGACTTTTTATCTCTTCCTGGGCACTGTATAACTATGACACTATGTCTAAGCTACCACCAGCTAGATGGAAGGTGATGCCATTAATTTAGACAGCTATACTTTTCATTGTTTTAGCTACCAAAGAAACATGCTAATTGATAGATTTATTAAAACTCAGATGCTTAATTAAACACAGCAAAGTGTATCATCTACTAATGTTTACTAGTGTTAATATAACAGAATTTATTGAAAGCAAAATTTAAGAGTGCAAAGAATTCAAGATATGATTCAGTCTATCTCTTTCTATCATCAATTAATTCTCAATAATATTCTCTCTCTAGAATTAAATAGAAAACATCTTTCTAAACTAAAACTAAAGACATCTTTAAGTATAAAAGTTTGCAGGTTATGTAGATACTCAAACATATAACCAAGTTTGGGGTCTTCAGCATGGCTTCTAAAGCTCTTAGAAGTTTTTCTTAGCCCTTGATCTTTCTCTAAAAGGCCATCCCTTTTTGTGAAGTTGTTTTTCAAATTGTACAAATTGTTTTCAATTTGTAATCCCATTTGGGTTTGTTTGTTTTTTTTTGGCAAATGATACCAGAATGGTTTACCATTTCCTTTTCTATTTTACAGATGAGTAAACTGAGGCATAGCGTACCCACGGTCACACAGTTCATAAGTGTTTGAGACTAGATTTGAACTCAGAAAGATGAGTCTTCCTGACTCCAGGACTGACACCCTATCCACTGTGTCATCTACTTGCCCTAGTACTTTGCCTATCTGCTTACAATTTCTTCAGTTTGTCCTTCTGATTTTTTTTTTTTTTTTTTTTTTTTGTGGTCTAATAGAGAAGAGAAAATAATAGCAGTCTCTAGACCAATAGTATCAAATTCAAATAAAAGTTCCCTGCCAGCCACATAGTAACTGAAAAAAACCCCACAAATTAACATTATGTTGTATTATATTTTTATTTATTTTGTTAAACATTTCCCTGTTACATTTTAATCTGGTTTGAGCTGCATTTGGTAGTTTTTCAAGTCAGATCAGTAGTTTCCCTATAAGTCGCCCTTTCAGCCACTCCCTTTCCTACAAGCTATTTAGCTGTTAGAAATTTTATAATTTACTTTTCATCAAATGGTTTCCTAGCAGTCATCACTAAAACAGGATTAGAAATCACTTCTGCTTTCTTTGAAAAAAAAAGGTTTTATTCTTAAAGATGACTTGAAATCCCTGAAATCCCAGACTTAACCAGATTTTACTTTTTTGGGGGGTATGTTTTGTTTTATTTTGGTTTAACAGATAAAATAGAAATAATTGTCCTTTAAAAAAAAAAAGCATATGTCACAGATCCCACTTGGGGCAGTTGGGTAACACAGTGGATGGAGTGCTAGGCCTACAGTCTGGAAAACTCATCTTCTTGACTTCAAATCTGTCCCCAGACACTTACTAACTATATGACCCTAGGAAAGTCACTTACTTAACCCTGTTTGCCCCAGTTTTTCCATCTAAAAAATCATCTGGAGAAGGAAATGACAAAGTACTCAATATCTTTGCTAAGAAAACCACAAATAGAGTCATGAAAAGTCAGACATGACCAAAATGACTCAACAACATGTACCCCTTCAGTAGTCTGGTGAAATCTTTGCATACCTTTTCAGAATAATGATTTGTTGCCTATATTTGTCATTTAAGAAAATGCTAAATTTCAATTCAAGTTCATGAAAATAAAGATTCATTTTTCCCCATCCAAATTAATGGGTCCTCCACAATCTGTCAGAATCCTTTTTGACATCAGTGGAACTCATATTAAGAATCTTTGGTGTAGAGGAAGAGTCATGTAGTGTCTTCAACAGTTAGTAGCTGAAATAACTGTTTGGACGTGTATACATATATTGTATTTAATTTATACTTTAACATATTTAACATGCATTGGTCAACCTGCCATCTGGGGAAAGAGGTGGAGGGAAGGAAGGGAAAAGTTGGAACAAAGGTTTTCAATTGTCAATGCTGAAAAATTACCCATGCACATATCTTGTAAATAAAAAGCTATAATTAAAAAAAAAAAAAGTTAGTAGCTGTATGATTCTGGCCAAGTCATTTAATTTCTCTTGGTCTCAAGCAAGTCCTTAGCATTTTTCTCCTTACTGGTAGAGAAGTTGGAATCTGATCCTAATAGAATCATGGCTTACTTGTTTGGTATAATTTAAAAACAGAACCGTGATTGTCTCATCCCTCTTTATAGATGTGTATATGTTGTGTATATCTTCATTTCCTGCAGTAAATAATAGTAATAATAAACCACATTTCTCTAATCCCTTAAAATTAACAAGGTGCTTTATTCACAACTGCAGGATATTGGAATGTTAAATATTGTTATACTGATTTTACAGACAAGTGAAATGAGAAGAGAGATTGAATAATCTATCTATAGTCCCTAGTCAAAAAGTTAATGTCAACCCCACATTATGTCACTAGTCTGAAAATTCTTGCTGTGAAGGGTTTCTCCAGGGAATTAAGGGACAAAGAAGTTGGCATTCCAAGCTTTGTAGCCCAAAATGCCACAGAATTTAGGTGGTTGTGATGGTGAGCGTGGGAAGAGATCATTTTGTTTCCAAATCAGCAGTCTTCTATTGTATAAATGGTTCATCTGGAATAACAGCTTTCTTACACAATTAGGAGACTGGATGTGTGTGGACTCAGTCAAACTGAAACTTGTTGAAAATTTTAACTTAAAAAAGGCCAAGGTCTCTCATTGCATCCAGGGCCATCTCCAATCATCCTAATCTCTATCTGGCCACTGGATCCAGATGGCTCTGAAGGAGAGAGTGAGGCTGGTGACCTTGCACAGCCTTTCTTCACTTAAACCCAATTCACTTGCTCATCATGTGTGCATGAATGCATTAGCTCCCTGATGTCATGATCCTCTTCAAGAAGGACAAACTACAGCTCACTTAGGAAATAAGCAAAAGACACCTTGCACTATTTTCCAATTGCAAATCATTCTGGCTCAGAATAATCTCTAATTGAAACAATTCATTTGGACTTTAAGATCCTCCTCCCATTTTTTTATTAATCAGCAAAGTGTGAATAGTTTGCTCTGACTTCACTATGACATCAGTTGGCTCATCTCCAATAGATTCTGTGTGTTCTAGCCATTGGGGGTGGAGGAGTTGGGGGGATTTATATGTCATTTATTTGCTTCCTTTGTGAATTGTGGTTTTCCTGGCTGGGAATAAATATGGTTCAAAGAGAAAATGGAAGAGCTAATTGTCCAACCTTTGTAAAAGATCACAAGAATTTCCTGTACTTTCTCCCCCTTAACACCAGTTGTTGATGTACAACTAGAGACTACCATTTCTTTTGAGAAGAAAAAAGTGTCTAGGGACTGTGGTTGTAAAGAAAAGAAAAAAAAACACAACTTTTTACAGTTTGTTTTATCTTAACAAGGTCATTGTGTTTGAATGTGACTAATTATCACAAAAACCTGGCAATCTTTACTAGGATATATTTAGAATTTTTAGTTTTGAAATGGAAGGGATCTCAGAGGTCTAGTTCAAGGTCCTTATTTTGCAGATGAAGGGAAATTGAATCTTATATATGATTAACTGACTTGCCTAGAGTCACGTGATTAGGAGTCAAGAAAACCTGAACTCAAATCTGAGCTTTAAACACTGTACTAGCTATGTGACCCTAGCAAGTCAATTAACCTTTGTCTGCATCACTTTCCTCATCTGTGAAATGGGGGAAATAATAGCTCCTACTTCTAAAGTTATCAAGAGGATAAAATAAATTAATATTTGTAAAGTGCTTTTCAGGCCTTACAGCACAAAATAAATGCCAGTTAACTAGCTTCCTAATACTAACTCATGGTCCTTTGACTCCAATACAATAATCTTTCTACTTCACCAGGAAGCCTCTTTAAATTTTATTTTATTTTATTTTTTTATGGATTCTGCAGGCATTGAACCCTTGTATATATCAATTGGCAATTGACTATACTTGACACATTAATAAAAATACCCTATATTTCTATAGATCTTCAATATTTGCAAAGTACTTTTAATACATAATTTTTCTATTGATTCACATCAAGTATATGAATTGTTATTTCCATTTTTATAGATGCAGCTCTCAAGGGCATGAGATCACATTGCATGTAATCACATGATTTAGCAAATAGCTGATATCAGATTTGAGTCCAGATCTCCCTGATTCTACTACTTGCATTCTATTCTATATAATTTCAATGAATAGATTAATGAGATAAGGACAGAGTAAGGGAGAGGGATATGCACAATTAGCATTTTTCAAGTATCTCTTATCACTACATGAAGTACTAGGGTTACAAAGACAACACAAAAAAGGTAACCTTGCCTCCAAAGAGCTTACTTTCAGAGAATTATAGAATTTGAAAGTTGAAGAGACCCCCAGTGATTATCTAATTCAAACCATATACAAAAGTAATCCCCATTCTAACATATTGTATAAATCTACTAGGAGATTCAGCTGGGGGGAAAAGGCAAAACTGAATAAATTTCCCATGATCTCTCAATATCCTTTCTTTGTCTTTGTAAAAAATGAGGTTACTGTTAAAGAGTAGAGAGAATGGTCCAGCAGTCCAGAGCAATAGAACAATAATAGCAATTCACATTAATATAGGTCATGTTATGTTTATGACTGCTTATAACCAGTCTAACTGGAATGTGCAGGTTGCACAAATCACTTCCTGTTATCTGTGATGTGTCTCCATTGTAGACTACACTAATAACCACAGATCTGGTCTCTGATTTCTTTTGTAGTCTGCCCACTCTCAGCCTATGTTTCCTGAGAAGCAACACAGTAGTTCTCATGCTTTGTACATGCTTCTGAAATAAGCAATTTGGCCCTAAGAATTTCCCATGATACCTCTGGATATTATACATTAAGGATTGTTTTTATTCTATCCTTCTGGATAGGGAGAATATGAAAATATTTGCCTTTTCAGTGCCCAGCGTTAATTTAGCTGAGCCTTATAAAAGATTTGAATGGACAGTTTTGCCACAGAGAATGAAAAATAGCCCTACCATGTGTCAAATGTATATGGCTGCTGCTCTTATTCCTATAAGAAAAGTATTTCCAAAAGTTATGTTTTTACATTACATGGATGATATATTGAGGTGTGCGACTGAGGAGCAAATGTTACAAGCATGCCTACAAAAGACCTAGAAACACTAAGGAACTATCAATTGTATATAGTCCCAGAAAAAATTCAAAGGCACGCTCCTTTTTTAATGTTTAGGAAATGAAGTATATTCTAAGGTGCATATAGTACCTTTCTTTATATAAGAACAGAGAAGTTGAATACCTTAAATGACATCCAGAAATTGATAGGAGATATCCAATGGATGCATTGAGTGTTAGGCTTACCTCCTATCAATTACAACCATTATATGACATTGTAAGGGGGGGACACAGCATTAGACTTACCCCGCCAGCTTACAAAATAAGCTCAAGAGGCTCTGAGACAAGTTGAATTGGCTTTATCCAATGTGGTTGAAAGAGTCACTCAAAAACCTTTGGAAATATCAGTTTTTGCTACAAAAGAGGCACTCACAGCAGTCCTTCATCAAAGAGACTGTATGATCAAGTGGGTGATCTTCCAAGTACAACCAGACCAAAGCCTTATTTCTTATCCAGTGCTTGTGGCTAGAATCTTATTAAAGGACATCAAATAATACAATTATCTGGGATAAGACCTGACAAGATATACACTTTTTATACCAATGCACAAATTAATGTATGTTGTGAAATCATCCCAGAGTAACAAATTTTATTAGCCATGGCTCCAAATTTTACATATGGGTCTCCACTAAAGATAACCAGACTGTTACATAATTGGTGATGAATTCTTTTTTTTTTTCTTGTTGAATTTCTTTAACTTTTTTTAAAATTAATTCTATAATTATAACATTTTTTTGACAGTACATATGCATAGGTAATTTTTTACATTATCCCTTGTACTCCCTTCTGTTCCAAATTTTTCCCCTCCTTCCCTCCACCCTCTCCCCTAGATGGCAGGCATTCCCATACATATTAAATATGTTATAGCATATCCTAGGTACAATATATATGTGCAGAACCGAATTTTGTTGTTGTTGTTGTTGTTGCAAAGGAAGAATTGGATTTGGAAGGTAAAAATAACCTGGGGAGAAAAACAAAAAAAATGCTAACAGTTTACACTCATTTCCCAGGGTTCCTTTTCTGGGTGTTTGATTCTGTCCATCATTGATCAATTGGAACTGAATTAGATCTTCTCTATGTTGAAGATACCCACTTCCATCAGAATACATTCTCATACAGTATCATTGTTGAAGTGTATAATGATCTCCTAGTTCTGCTCGTTTCACTCAGCATCAGTTGATGTAAGTCTCTCCAAGCCTCTCTGTATTCATCCTGTTGGTCATTTCTTACAGAACAATAATATTCCATAACATTCATATACCATAATTTACCACTATTCTCCAATTGATGGGCATCCATTCATTTTCCAGTTTCTAGCCACTACAAAAAGGGCTGCCACAAACATTTTGGCACATACAGGCCCCTTTCCCTTCTTTAGTATTTCTTTGGGATATAAGCCCAGTAGCAACACTGCTGGATCAAAGGGTATGCACAGTTTGATAACTGTTTGGGCATAATTCCAGATTGCTCTCCAGAATGGTTGGATTCTTTCACAACTCCACCAACAATGCATCAGTGTCCCAGTTTTCCCACATCCCATCCAATGTTCATCATTATTTGTTCCTGTCATCTTAGCCAATTTGACAGGTGTGTAGTGGTATCTCAGAGTTGTCTTAATTTGCATTTCTCTGATCAATAGTGATTTGGGCGATGGATTCTTGAAGAAAAAGTTTCTAAGTTTCCTCTTAAAGGACCAACCATGTTTACAGATGCATCCAAACATAACATTTGTGCTGCATACTCTCATGACAACTATAAAAAGAATAGTCAGAACTTCCTTTCAGTCCATTCAGCAGAATTAATTGTATGCAATTATGTTAGCTCTTACTTATTATCTAGGAGATATAAATATATTATCTGATTTGGTCTATTCAGTAGGTGTGGTACAAGAATTGCCACACCCAAATAAAATTTGTAGCTTCTAACATATATCAGCTCTTTAAGGAACTTCAAGAACAAGTGAGAAAGCATCCAGGTAAGTATTATATTTTACATGTCCCCTCTCATACAGGACTTTCAGGTCCTATTTTTTTATGGAAACTCAAAGGCAGATTGCCTTCCTCCTTTATTTCAGGCAGTTCAAAAATCTCATTCTAAATATCATCAGGCTACTTAAGCTTTACATTTACAATTTGGAATAACAAGAGAGGAAACTAGGAGCATAATAAAAGCCTGTACAGCTTGCCTTCCTTTCCATGCTCCTACACTCCCTCCAGAGAAGAACTCTCGTGATTTGAGACCCAATGAAATTTGGCAAATGGATGTGACCCATTATAAATCTTTTGGTTGTCTTTTATCCATGTTGTGGTAGACACCTTTTCAGGATTCACTTTTGCAATACCAGCAGCCAAAGAGACAGCCCGAATGATCACTGAATTCCTTATACAAGCATTTGAAATTATGGGCATGCCACAAACAATAAAAACAGACAATGGACCTGCATATACTTCTAAACGTTTTGCTCACTTTTGTGCACAGTATAAAATTTTACACACCACTGGCATACCTTTTAATCCTCAAGGACAGGCAATAGTAGAGAGGAGAAACAGAGACATCATCAAGACACTCCTCCAAAAACAAAAGAAAGGGGGAATCACAGGTAACCCTAGAGAACTTCTAAACTTAATTCTATATACCACTAATTTTTTTTATTTTTGATGAAGATCCACTGGCTCTGGCAGACAGGTTTCATAACCCACTGGAAGAGCACCCAGTGTGAGCAGCTCCATTATCTTTAGATAATCACCAGGTGATGTGGAAAGATCCAGAAAGTGGTGAATAGAAGGGACCAGACAGACTAACCACCTGGGGCAGAGGGTTTGCTTGTGTCTCTGCAGATGGAAAAGGAATTAGATGGGTGCCAACGAGCCATATCCACCTTGTCCATTGGAGAGAGATGGAGAAGACCCTCAGAAACAAAGGAGAAGATCCAAGAAACATCAGATGGTTCCATCTCTGACTACATCTGCCACTGAAAGAGCATGGCTGTTAGCCCTACATGTAGAGCAATTAACTCATGAACATCAAATATAATTGTTAATGAGACTGATGCAGGCCTTCAAAACCTGCAGGAATCATTGGATGGATAATAGATTGGTTTTGGACTATCTTTTGGCTTCTGAAGGAGGGTATATGTGTGATTGTTATTTACATACCCTCCTTCTAGGACTCATGGAAATCTTTTATACCATGCAGACGCATATTGGTTGTTACATCACTACTAGCCTGTGGTGATATTACAAGTTGTTTGTGTGATACCTCCCATGCTGATGGATTTATGTATATCTGTTTCAACTAAAACAAAAGAAAGCAAGAGATGTAGAGGGCCACAGACAGTGGGGAGAACTTTCAGTAAGGTATAAGACCCTTCAGCCCAGAGGGAACCTGCTGACAATGTTTGGTTCAGCTCTCATCTCCCCTTGAGGCATCTCACCCTTCCTGAGAAGTAGGGATGGGGAGGATGGTGTGACAACCTATATTCCACTTGAAGCAGAGATATTTGCAGTAAAGAGGCATTTACACAATAACAGCAGGCTGCTTATAGTTAGCACATGTGCAGCTGTGGTGATGTAATTGGACTATAGTTGGCACATGCTCAGTCTGCTGTGGTGGTATAATTGTACTAAAGTATTTAAGGCTGAGAGAACTTGAAGCAAACGGACTCCGTATTTGATCATCCACGTGGGTCCCTGCTTCATTACTCTTCCTATAAGACCAAGGACTTCTGCTGATCCAGAGAGGTAGTCTGGATGGAATATTTTGGCACACCAAAATGGGACTCTAGAAAGTACACTATAGGAATCAAAAGCTCACTACAGTTATTGCTTAGCTTTTAGAAAGAAAGTAAAGGGCAGATATCATATTGCCAAAAAACCCTCTAAATTTAGTCAAGCTAGTGGTTTGACTGCATGTGAGTACTTTTAGGGTCTATGCCAGTTTTAATAGGATCATAAGATTTAGAACCTTAAAAATCACCTAAGATGGGGCAACTAGGTAGTGCAGTGAATATATCGAACACTAGCTCTGAAGTCAGGAGGACCTGAGTTCAAATCTGATCTCAGACACTTAATGATTTGCATTGGCATAGTATTTTATAACTTTTAAAGAAATTTCCTCTTTCATCTAGTCTTTAGAGCATAGATTCCCAACTTGAAGGAATTTTAGTGACCATTATAGTTCCATTGCCTCATTTTAAAAAATATACAATCTCAGGCCTGGAAAGGTGAACTCATTTGTCCAAGATTTCACAGATAATATGAGGTAGAGCCAGGATTTGAACACAGGTTTCTGTGCTGTTTTAGCAATACAACTTCTCTCTTATGACTGGAGCTTTTATAGAATGTCTGGAAAAGAAAGAAAAAGAAAACTAATTGTGGCTATAGAATACATTTCCTATTACAGGAATATGTATATATTCTATTCCCTTGTTACTTGCATTATTAATTGGTGAGGCCAGGGGACTTCACAGAGTTCAGCACTGTTATCTTCTGCAAAACTACCAGTTCCCTATGTTTCAGTGCTTTGAGAGAAAAAAAAAAAAAAAAAGAATATGGAACTAGTTAAGGTTCTTTCATATTTTTTTCTGTACATCTGTCTGTCTATCAGTAATTAGTTTAAGACCAAAAACTTCAAAAACTATACAAATTAAGTTTAGAAAGATATATCATTATAAACTCACTTTTGGTAGTAATTTCAGATTGAATTTATACGATTACAGTAGCTTAGACTAATATCCAGTGATTTAAGCAATCTGGGTCTCATTTTCCCCATCTCTAAGATGAAAAGATGAAATGAGATGATTTCAAGGTTCCTTTCAACACTTAACGCCCTATACAATTCTCTAGTATGTGAAAATTATCTCAAGATCTCAAACTTAGAGTAAAGAGCAAAGTTGAATGACTACTTATTGAGTAGTCTCCAAATTGGTTTCTCTTTTTACAGTCTAACTGATATTACTAAAGTATAGATCTAACCATATTGTGTCCTCTAGACTCTCTAGGCATTTCAAAATCTGTCTCCAAATTATTCTTTTCAGATTTCACATTTTTCTTCCTCACCCATTTTCCAGACAAACTGACTTATTTGCACTTCCTGTAACATAATATTTTAATTTCTATTCCTATGCCTTTATTCTAGTTGTTTCCTATGTCTGGAATGTTTTCCTAAATCACTTCTATTTTGAAATTCCTAATTCTTTTCTATACTGACCTAAGATTCCACTTTCTATGTAAAATCTTTCTCGTATAGAACTTGACTCTAATATAGTGATGTCACTTTGGTCCTCTTCAAGTATGAAGGACAACAATCATCTAGAAAAGTTAAAATCTTTTCTGAACTATTTATTATTTCTGGAGTCCTGCATTATACTTATCAATGGCCA
This sequence comes from Sminthopsis crassicaudata, assembly GCF_048593235.1. Classification (NCBI taxonomy): domain Eukaryota; kingdom Metazoa; phylum Chordata; class Mammalia; order Dasyuromorphia; family Dasyuridae; genus Sminthopsis; species Sminthopsis crassicaudata. Next base: position 570,416,279 of record NC_133618.1, read on the forward strand.
TTATGTCATATATAAGGGATATCCCAGAATTAGTTTATATTTCAGTAGCTTTAAATATTGCTAAAACAATATTCACTGGTGTTTCCTAGACACAACTTTTTTTCTCTACGCACAATATAAGGAAAGTCCAGGTCCTTTCTTCTTCCCTCCAACAGAGATTACTTCCTTAAAAAGAGACAAAGTTGTTCCCAGGACTTCACTGGTCCTAGCTTCCCCAATTTAGTTACCATTACCTAAAGACATAAAAAGTTGCAGCAATAGGACTTTTTTTTTTTTTTTGCAGGTTCATAGTCACCTCTGAAGACCCCAATCACAATATCCTTCACTATTACCTGTACTGATAACTAAAATGCATTTTCATGTGGAGAGAAGGAGCCTCATACATGTATGTATGTGTATGTACATATATAAAATAATACATGTATATAAGTAAATACATGTGTGTGGATTCATATATATGGGAAAGCTGGGTGGCACAATGCATAGAATATCTGCCTAAAGTCAGGAAGACTTGAGTTCAAATGTGACTTCATATACTTATTAATTGTGTGACCCTAGAGTAAGTCACTTGACCTAGTTTGCTTCAGTTTCCTCATCTGTAAGATGTTGGAAAAGGAAATGGCAAACCATTCAGAATTTTTACCAAGATCCCAAACAGGGTCATGAAGATATGACTGAAAGGTGACTGAACAACAACAATAATAACATAGATATGTATGTGTGGTGTGTTTGTGGTATTCCAGAAAGTTTCAAGGTTTCTCTTAAGAATTTTAGAATCAGTTGTATGACATGGGAGACACTGGCACAGGGCTGTTCAGAATGGCGAGCCTTCATCAGAGCATATCCCATGCTCTATGAGCAAAGCAGAATTGAATTAGTCCAGAAGAAATGTAAGATGCCCAAAATTAGGGAAACTACCCCAAATGTTCATAGGGACTATTTGTGTCTGACCTATAGAGGAGAAATCTAAGCTCATGTTGGTCTGATCAGCTACAGTTGGACACACTGTAATTTGACTCTAATATAGTGATATCATTTTGGTTCTCTTCAAGTATGAAGGATAACAATCATCTAGAAAATTTAAAACCTTTTCTAAATTATTTACTACTTGTGAAGTCTTTTGTATCTTGAATTTGTATTATATTTATCACTGGTCATCACATCATATATACAGGATGTCCCAGAAGTTTGGAGTCCAAAACTAATGTTTATATTTCAGTAGCTTTAAATGTTGCTAAAATAATTCTTTGGATTATAGAAAAAATTTTAAATCACATTTAGACTTGAAATAGTTGACAAGATATTCTCTTTCCTTTTTCTAGTGTCCTGTGTTTCTTAACTACAAATATCTGTTGCTTTTTATTGCTTTTAGTAATCTGGGTTTTTGTCACTCATTCTGAAGTGTGTGTGTGTGTGTGTGTGTGTGTGTGTGTGTGTGTGTGTGTGTGTGTGTGTGTTTGATTGTATCCATTCAGTGTTTAATATTAGGTAGTAATTGAGGCAAAGAATCTTCTCTTTAGCCAACTTCCAAAAATCTCAATAAACTTTCAGAGTCTAGAGCTAACAAGAAGGGATAAATGATGGTGTGGAGAGGCCTTGAGATGAAAAGAAGAGATGAGAGAATACAGAATGGATTATCTTGATTTTCTTAGCAGCTATAAAATTACAGTTATATTCTGAGAATAGAAAGGTTCTGGAGTGTTCTAGGGATTAGCCATTGATAAATTTTAAGGTAAACATTGTAAATGTAAACATTCATTCCTCGGATATCAGCAAATTACAAATGAGTGTTTGATTTATTGTTTTGTTGATTGACTCTAGACTTAAGAAAATAATAAAGATGCAGATAAAGAATGTCAGGGATACATTCCCACCCCCCCACCCCACCCCCGAGTTAGTTGTTAAATATTTACCTGCACTGAGTGGGATAGTACTGGGAAGGGGAATTGAGAAAGGAGGCTTGGAACAATTACTATGTGGGAGCATGAGAATCAATAAAGAACATAGCATAGCATAGTTGTATGACTCCCATTAAGATTTTTAAACAGTTGGGTTATACAATCAGAGAAGGAGGGTAGAGGATTTGGCCTAGAGTTGAAGGTTGGCAAGATTTGAATTTCATTACAATAAAGGGAAAAGATATTTAATAGTGGAATACAGTACGTGGTTGAATTGTAGGATCAGTGATGTTAATAGGATCAAAAGTGTATGTGTTGTCAATGAGATAGTCAAATAACACAGTGCCTGATACATATTAGGTAGTTAATAAATCTTTATTGATCAATTGGAAAACAGAGGGATAAACTTGAGGTCAAATTAATGATCAGAGAGGGGAATTTCAGAATTCAATATCAAAGAAATGGAACCATTCAGAAAGATCTTGAGACTTAATATATAATCATCCCTTTAGATAACTGAGATACAGTAATTATATGGATGATAGTCAATGAATTGGCTGATAAAACTTGGAGTTCATGGTGTTTGAAGAGACATTAATGTGAATATTGACAAGGTAGGGTATAGGTGAGGGGGGGGGAGACTCTGAGTAAGACTACCTTTTGCTTTTCTTTGTGTCCCCAGCACTTAGCACAATGCCTGGCACAAGTAAACACTTAAAAAAAATTACAAAATGTTCAAGATGAATTGTCTTCAATATAAAACAGTTTCCCTGAATGTAAAATTAATGAGAAAAAGAAATCTCAGATGAAAGGGAATTTATTAGTGCTAAAATTGAGGCTTCAGTGGAAGAGATGTGCCAAATAGTTGAGAAGTAAACTTGGGTTCATAGAGGCTGTGAGATTTTTCAGTACTGATTAGTATCCTAATGATAGTTCCAACAATCTGTTTATTAAATTCCTACTCTACACCAGCCAGGTGCCATGGCTAGATACAGAGATACAAAGACAAAACCAAAATAAGTCACTATCCCTAAGAAGTTTGTATTCTATCCATGGACATAAAATGTATGTACATTTATAAGTATTCATAACAGATACAAAGTTTTTTTTTTTTTCCAAGCTACATTTAGGGCTTTATTCATCATTTGGTGATTTTCTAGATTTAGTACAGTGATAGAGACAATGTTAATGATGCAAATTAAACTTATAAGTGTATCCTACTCACATCACCCTCTCCCACCCTAAACATAAGTAGATTGTAAAACATTTACCAGTATATCCGTGCTGTGATATTTTAAATTTTCATTAATTTTTTTTAATATCACCTTCCTTTCTGAATATATCCCTCCTTATAAGCATAGCTAGTGATCTATTCCTTGTAACAAAAAATAAGGAGAAAAGGCGGGACATGGTTCATCAAAATAAACATATCTATAAAATCTGACAGTCATATCATTTTCCACATTTGACTCCCTTCTCTGCAAGCAAAGAAATGCAGTTGGTTATCATCTCTTCAGGGACAAGCCTGGTTATTTAAGACACAATACTCAATTCCTTTCTTCTTTCCTCCCTCTCCTTTTCTTTCTCTTTTTTCTTTCTTTCTTTTTTCCTTTTTTCCTTTCTTCCTTTCTTTCTTTCTCACTTACTTGCTTTCTTCTCTTTTTTTTTTTTGCTTTCCATTTATATTGTTGAAGTCATTTTTTTTGTAAAAAGTATTTTGTGATCATGTTTTACCATAAATAATATTTTTGACATTCACTTGACATTCATTCATTAACATTCATTGGAAAATAAAGGATTGAAATGCAATTCCTTTCATAAAAGTTCTTTCTTATAAGCAGACTATTTTTGGAGAGTTTAATGATTTGTATTCATAAATAGAACATTGCAAAAACATTCAAAAATGCATAGAAGTTGTGTCACCTTCCTAGGCTTCCTTCCAAATCCATAAATGAAAGGATGGCATGAAATGATTTCAAAGATCCCTTCCAGCTCTAACATTCTGTATCTGAAGTAGAGTAAAATTCTTCACACAATGTTTTATATTCAAGTTTCAGGAAACAATTTTTAGGACTTCAACTTCATGCCGATTAGATGGATGTCTGAGCAGTTGGGAATAAATAGCAGTTCTCTTACTACTTTTCCCTCTCAGTTATGCTTCTGGCTTTTCCACTTCCTCTCATCTGCCTTCTCACTCTTGAATGGGACTGATTAGATGAAGAATTTTTCAGTATCGAGACTGGCCCTGGGTCACATGATCCCTATTCCCAGCCTTGAACCCTGGGTTGCAAGAGATGACAGAAATTGCAGGAAATTATGTGACCTGTGGGAGCAGACAACACTGGTGACCATTGGTTACTTCCTTTTGGTCTATCCAATGAAAAGGTGTTCTACTTCTGGCTGGCCAAGTTCAGGAACACATGGTGGGAGTTGGGATGGCTCCCAGATGTATGTCTGGGCCTCTCCCTGCAGAGATTAAATAAATGCTTTCTCTTTGTACCTGAAGATATCTCTGATCAGTTAATTTAGGAAAGGGGGTCTAGCCCCCATCCCACATACTCTCAAGGCCTGAGGCTTTCCTCATCCTTCTCGCATGCAGGCCCCCTTCTCCCATTAGTCTGTTCCTTCCAAGGGCCTCCATTTTGGGAATGGGGATAGACTGTCCATACATCATTTTCCAACTGCTTGTGCTTTTGACACTTCAGACTTCACTACCATGTTCCCATATAGGAATTCTTCCCATTTTCCCACAACCTTTTCACCTCCCTTTTATATGCTGTCTTCCCCTGTTAAAATGCAGGCTCCTAAAAGTCTGAAACTGTCTTTGTTTTTGCTTGTACCAGTATTTACTGTGCTTAGCAGTGTCAGGCATATGATAGGCACTTAACAAATGCTGGTTGCCTTGCCTTTCTTTGAATGGGGATTAAATTTCCCCTCTATGCAAATTGACCGATAAGATATTTCCACTGTATGTTCTAAAATTTTAGACTCATCCTTTAAGGTCTATCTTCAGGTGGAATAGGTGGAAAGAATGGGAAAGAAGATATGTGAAGAGATTAAAGCGATTGCTCTTCTAGACCCTGATAACAATCTCTGTGCTAGTGGGTGGTAGCATCTTAATTCTTCTTGCTCTTCTCTTATCTATCATTTGTTCTTTTCTTCTCTTTCCATAATCAAGCATAATTCTAGTAGCCAAGTTGCTAACTGGTGAGTTGGAGAAACAAACAAAATTCTTTAAACCTTTTTTTTTTTTTTTTTGTCTGTCTCTCTAATTTTTTTGTCAAGGTTAAAGAAACCCTCTGATTTAACTGAGATTCCCTAAGAGAGGGAGGTGAAGCTTTTCCTTTTGAACTGAAGCCTATATTTTTATCATGCTTTAGCCTTTGTCTGTTTTTGACTTATAGCTAAAAAGCTGATGCTTTCCATTTGAGAAATTACATGAAGTGGGCTTACCAGTCACTTAAGACTAATTGATATTCTTTAAAACCTTTGTGACATTTCTGTGAATGGACAATTTTACATGTCTGCATTGTGTTCAGTCAAGTGAAAAGCATATACAGTACTAAGTACCAACTGAATGTTCATTCTGTGCTAAGTGTTATGGGTAGATGGAAAATAAACAGAAGACACAACCTTCCTCCAGAGAAGCTTGTACCTGAGTTGGAAGATAAGCCAAAGAAATTAGAGTACAATATGAAACTCAACAGTCAACTCCTAATTTGGGTGGATCAGACAATATGTACTTTAGGAATTCAGAAAAGTGAATAATTGTGGGCCAGAGTTGGGGAAGAAGTACAGTTAGGTCTTAAAAGACAAATTAAGACATACCAAAGACAAATAAAAGAAGAGGGCATTTCTGGTGAGGGCAATAGTATTACTAAAGGCACAGAACACCCTTCCCCCCCAGTGTTTGGAGGGATGTTATAGAGCTCTGAATACTATAGAAAAGAGATTCATTGGAAATGGTGAGAGATATGGTGTTATTGTTCAGTTGTATCATATCTGATTCTTCATGGCTCTGGACCATAGTATGCCAATGCTATGGAATTATCTTGAGAAAGATATTGAAATGAGTTGCCATTTTCATCTTCAGTGGATTAGGGCAAATAACTGAGGCCAAGTTTGAAATCACAAACATGAGTCTTCCTAATTCTAGGCCAGGCACTCTGCCTACCATACCACCTAACTGTCCTAAATGGGAATACAAAGATTGAATAAAACAAGTTTAATCCCTTTCTTGTACTAAAAAATGTGGGGGGAGGGGAGAGGGAGGGATGTCTCATACAAAAATACCCTATTGCTTTATGGGAATGAGCCAGCTAAGGTGATTTGGCAGCCCTGAAGAATTAGGGTGTATTCCTTTTGGGACAGACACCACACCTTTTAAGAAAATTTAGAAAGATAATTAGGTCAGGGTGAATCAAAAGTCATTCTATATAATAATAGAGTCAAAACCTGTGACTCTAATTAGTAGCAGGACAAACTCTGAAGAGAAAAAAAAGTCTGTAAGGAAAAATAACAAATCATTCTGATGGACCAATAGAAAGGTCACTTTACAGGTGAGTATGAAAAGGAAGATCCAAAAGAGGAAGAAGGTTATTATTGCTCTCCAAAGATCTTAAATGGTTTCTATGTGAGTCTATGTATCTGCAAAAGTTAATGGATTATAGGTAAGTAGGGTGAGCCATGAAAAAAGGAAATACCTGATCTAATACCTCATTGTTTAAACAATGAATGCTATAGGAAAATTGCTATGACAATTGGCCAGACTAGAGCAAATCTGATTAAATTTTTCTTATTAATACCTACAGTGGCATGCACATTAATTTTGTTGTTATTGTTCAGTCATTTTAGCTATGTCCAACTCTTTGTGATCCCATTTGGTGTTTTCTTGGCTAAGACATTGGACTGGTTTGCCATTTCCTTCTCCAGCTCATTTTTCTGATGAGGAATTGAAGCAAACATTTAAGGGACTTGCCTAGATATACTAAATATCTTCAATCAGATTTGAACTCAGATCTTCCTGACTCTAGGAATAGGAATAATGTTTAGCCCAAATGTTTGAAGACACCTGATCTAAGGAATTATGGTTTTTGGTCAGGTTCTTTTCTTGCTTTTGCAACTATTAGGCCTTAAGTTAAGAAAACACTAACACTGATTTAAATGGGAAAGGAGAAAGAGGAAAGATAAGAAGAAGGGAAAATGTAATTTTGTGACCTTAGAATGTTATATAGTGATTGGACAACAGAAGGAAGGAGGGAAAGAAAATATAGGAAGGAAGGACACAGAAGGAAAGAAAGAAGGAAGGGAGGGAGGTAGAGAAAAAAAGAGAAGAAAAATGCATGAAGGGAGGGAAGAAAGAAAAGAAGTGGATCAGCTAGGTGGCGAAGTGGATAGAGCACCAGCCTTGAATTCAGGAGGATCCTAGTTCAAATCTGATCTCAGACACTTAACACTTCCTAGCTGTGTGACCCTGGAAAAGTCACTTAACACCAATTGCCTTAGCAAAAAAAAAAGGCAGGAAAAAAGGGAAGGAAAGAGAAGAGATAGAAGAGAGGATGAAAGGAAGGAAACAAGAAAGAAAGGAAAGAAGGAGGGCAGGTTTGTTGTCATGACTGGCAAGTGTATTTAAGTGAGGTAGAGTTGTATAAAGTCTCTTCTGAACCATCTGGGTCCAGTGGCAAGATATAGATCAGGATGATTAAAGAAAGCCCTAAATGCAATGCGAATCCTTGGCCTTTTTAAGCTAAGGTCTTTAACAGGTTCCAGTTTCACTAAGGCAATATCCATTCAATGATTAAGGCTAAGTAAGAATTGAGGCCACCTCCCCCCCACACACACACACAAAAGGCCTCTTTTAGTTAAAAAAAAAAAAATCCATTTGAGAGGGAAAGACCTTCAGGATTTCTGTACAAAACAGAAACGATTACTGCTTACACTCATTCTGAGCCATCAGAATCTGAACAACGACCAACACCTATTGTTGGCCAAACAGTGAGAGCCAAAATGAGATGGGTTTAAGGCATTATCCTTAAAAAAATAAATCTAACCTATAAACCCTCAGAAATCTTGCAAGATTTCAGCCCTCAAATATCTTACCTTCTACTGGGGGAAGACAACACCCAAAAGGGAGCTAAGAAGGGGTGTAAGGTGGGAGAGGTGAATGTACTTAAAATGCTGGCATGATTTTGAAGTCCAGAAAGTTAGGAATGAGTAGGGGAATGAAGGCAAGCTAGTTTGGAGCCTTTCATAAAATGAAGACTTCAAGAAGAAGTCACCATTGGGAGAAGAGGGGGATGTGGAGTATGAAAGAAATATGATGAGCACTACACAGGGTGGTTCCAGAGTAAGGTGAATCAAGCTGCTAAGGGCAGTTACAGAGTAAGAAAGATATAGAGGTACAATTCTAAAGACCAGATGGTCAGAAACAGGACTGGGAAGGATGAACAAAAGGAAATACCTCAATAAGTTTTATGGGAGGTGCCTATCAGAACTGAAACAAAGAAAAGATAATTCAGGTTTTGTCCTAGAGTACAGAATATGCAGAAATAAAGACTTCCTCCTTCACAGCAAACCACAATCCTCACCCACTTCATCTTTGACACAATCACCTTTACTGCCTAATCCTGCCCCAGGCTACTCCCACCCAACAAATAGTACAGTAGTTGTTGAACTTGTCTCCCAGGATCCAATAGGTAATTTGTTCCAATTGTAGAAATCTTTTATCATACTGTTTTACTGTGCCTTTTGCCTGTTTCCTTTTCTCCTTCTGAATTGGCCTTTCTGAGGGTATGAGCTAGACTACTTAGAAGGGGATCTCCACCAAGTCCCTTTCAATGTACTAAAGGCCGTTGGACCAAGTTAAAATGTTTAACATGATAAAAAATATAATACAACATAGATAGTGTTGATTTGTGGTTTTCTAAGTTAAATATGCAACCTATAGGCATCCATTTCTGTTTGAGTTTAACACTACAGCTTAAAAGTCAGGCATAGTTATAGTACATTTAAAATTGAGAAAACTTTTGAAAATATTGCAAAAACATTTTCTATGTTTAAGACTTTATGCTCTTTGTATGTTTTTAAAATATATATTTGGGGGTGGAGAGGGGATGTTGTGTGTAGTTTACATCTTCTCTATCTTTCTCTAAGTCAATCTTTGACTTACCTATCAGGAAAGAAAGCAGGAGGTTGGCACCAGAGACTATTACTCTACTCTCCTGAGACAAAGATGGGTACTAGGTTAGAATTATACCTATTTTCTTTCTTAAGTATTGTCAGTCTTCAAGTTTCCAAGTTCAAGCTATACTTTTCTTTTAAAAAGTTTTTATTTTATTTTTTCTCAATTACATGTAAGAACAACTTGCTTGCCATTTTAAATAATTTTTGAATTTCAGTTTTTCTCTCTCCCCTCCCTTCACCAGAAACCAAGCATTTTGACAATCTGGGTTATATAAGTCCAGGCATGAAAACATTTATCCATATTAGCCAAGTTGCAAAAGAGAACACAGACACCTCTGCCCCCAAAGAAAACAAGGAAAACAGAGACATTTTTAAAAAGGATACTTTAATCTGTATCCAAATGCCATTAGTTCTTTCTCTGAAGGTAGATAGCATTTTTCATCATAAGTTCATAACTGTCTTGGATCATTGTATTGCTGAAAATAGCTAAGTCATTCACAGTTGATCATTTTTCAATATTGCTTTTACTGTATACAATGATCTACTAACTCTGCTTAATTTACTTTGCAGCTCGTCATATGAGGTTTTTTTGAAAACATCCTGTTCAGCATTTTGTAGAGTTCAATAGTATTCTATCAAATTCATATAACACAATTTGTTCAGCCATTTCTCAAATGATGAATATCCCTTCAATTTCAATTCTTTGCTAAAACAATAAGAGCTTCTATAAATATTTTTGCACAAAAAGGACTATCCTTTTTTTTTTTTCTTAAATCTTTTTTGACATACAAACCTAGTAAGTGGTATTGCTGCATCAAAGAATCAAATATGCACCATTTTATAATCTTTTGGGCATTGGTCCAAATTGTTCTCCAAAATGATTGAATCAGTTCACAATTATACCAAGAGTATATTAATCTCCCAATTTTTCCATCTCCCTTCTATAATGATAATTTACAGTTTTCTAAACCTGCAGATCTGAGAGAAGAAAGTTGAGGTCACCCTCTAGTATAGTTTTACCTTCTATTTCCTTTGAAAATTTGGATTCTATATTATTTGGTGCATATATGTTTAGTATTGATATTAATTTATTGTCTATTGTACCTTTTAGAATGATTGAGTTTCCTTGTCTCTTTTAATTGGATTTATTTTTGCTTTTACTTCATGTGAAATCATGATTGCTGCCCTTGTTTTTATTTTTTTAAACTTCATCTGAAGCATAATAAATTCTGCTCCAGTTCCTTACCTTTATTCTTTGTATCTTTCTCCTTTAAGTGTGTTTTTGCATATACAACATGTAGTTGAATTCTGGATTTTTAATTCATTCTACTATTCACTTCTGTTTTATAGTAAATTCATCCCATTTACATTCATAGTTGTGATTATTAAATGTATATTTCCCTCCAACCTACTACTTTCCCCTGTTAATCTCCTCCTCTTTGCTTTCCTTCTCTTCCTGTTTCTCTCCTTTCCTCCTCTCTCCTTACTGTGTCCTTCCTCAAGTCTGTTTTGCTTCAGACTACTGTCTCCTTTAATCCACCCTTCCTTCTCCCTGCTTCTTTTATCTTCTTCCCCTCCTACTTCCCTCCGAGAAAAGATAGCTTTTTTTACCTTATTTTTTAAAGTAATAGCTTTTTATTTTCAAAACACATGCAAAAATAATTTTTAACATTTACTCTTGCAAAACCTTATGTTCCAAACTTTCCCCTTCCTGCCTTCCCCTCATACCCCTCCCCTAGGCAGCAATTAATCCCATATAGATTAAATATGTGCAATTCTTCTAAACATATTTCCACATTTATCATGCTGCACAAGAAATATCAGATCAAAAAGGGGAAAGTGAGAAAGGAAAAAAAAAAAAAAAGCAAATAGCAACAAAAATGGTAAAAATACTATGTTGTGATCCACATTGAGTCCCCATAACCTCTGGATGCAGATGGCTCTATCACAAGCTTTTTTGAATTGGTCTAAATCACCTTATTGTTGAAAAGAGCCAAATCCATCATAGTTGATCATCACATAATCTTGTTGTTGCTGTGCACAATGTTCTCGGGGCTCTACTCATTCATTTAACATCAGTTCATATAAGTTTCTGCAGGCCTTTCTGAAATCATCCTGTTTATTATTTCTTATAGAACAATAATATTCAATTCCATACGTATACCATAACTTATTCAACCATTCCCCAACTGATGGATATCCACTCAGTTTATAATTCCTTGCCACTAAGGGTTGCTACAAACCTCCTTATACATATGGGTCCCTTTCCATTTTTTATGTTCTCTTTGAGATATAAACCCAATAGAGACACTGTTAAATCAAAAGGTATACATAGTCTGATAGCTCTTTGGGCATAGTTCCAAATTACTCTCCAAAATGATTGGATCAGTTAACAACTCTACCAATGATGTATTAGTGTCCCAGTTTTTCCACATCTCATCCAATATTTATCATTACCTTTTCCTGTCATCTTAGCCAATCTGAGAGGTGGGAAGTGGTACCTAAGAGTTGTCTTAATTTGCATTTCTCTTATCAATAGTGATTTAGAGCAATTTTTTTCATATGACTAGAAATGGCTTTGATTTCTTCATTTTAAAATTGTTTATATCCTTTGACCATTTATCAATTAGAGAATGGCTTTTAATCAGTAAGATAGATCAATATACAGAACTGAGTCTGTATACTATTTCCTCTTTGAGCCAATTCCAGTGAGAGTAAATTTCAACCATTGCCCACTACACCCCCCCATCCCAATCTTTCCCTCCACTGTAAGGACTCTTCCTTTTATGCCTCTTTTATGTGAAATAATTTTCTCCATTTTTCTATTGCTTCCTCTCTTCTCCCAGTGCATTTTTCCTGGTCACCATTTAATTTTATTTCTTTGAAACTATTCCATCATAGTTAATTCACTCCTGTGCCCTCTGTGAATAACTTTTTTAACTGTTCTAATAATGATGAGATTCTTAAGAGTTACATGTATCATATTATAACTATGATATCTAGGCTCTTTTTTAATTATTGCTTTCAGGTAGTCCAGTGATTCTTAAATTATATCTCCTCAATTATTTTACAGGTCAGTTGTTTTTCCAATAAGATAGTTTACATTTTTCTTCTATTTTTCATTATTTTGACTTTACTTGATCATTTCTTGGTATCTCATAGAGTAATTAGCTTTCATTTGCCCAATTTTAATTTTTAAGGAACTTTCTTCTGCTTTCTAAGAAGCTCTTTTCTTCAGTGAATATTTGTTCTTCTTTTTCTACTTGGCTAGTTTTGCTTTTTAAAGAGTTCCTCTCAAAAAAGAAATTAAAGGAACTAGAGTGGGTAATGAGGAAGCCAAATTATCACTCTTTGCAGATGATATGATGGTATACTTAGAGCATCCTAGCAAATCAACTAAAAAACTACTAGAAACTATTAACAACTTTAGCAAAATTTAAGGATACAAAATAAATCCACATAAATCATCAACATTTCAATATTTTGCCAACAAAATCCAGCAGCAAGAGATACAAAGAGAAATTTCATTTAAAATAACTGCAGATAATATATAATATTTGGGAATCTACTTGCCAAGGCACAGTCAGGAACTATATAAACACATTTACAAAACATTTTCTATACAAATAAAATCAGATTTAAGCAAGTGGAAAAATATCAAGAGCTCATGGGTAGACCAAGATAATATAATAAGAATGACAATTCTACCTAAATTAATCTATTTATTCAATGCCCTACCAATCAAATTGCCAAGAAAACACATTACAGAGCTAGAAAAAAAAATTAACTAAGTTCATCTGGAAGAACAAAAGGTCAAGAATTTCAAAGAAATTAGTGAGAAAAATGCAAATGAAGGTGGCCTAGCTGAACCAGATCTAAAATTATATTATAAACCAATTATCATCAAAACCATTTGGTAGTGACTAAGAAATAGAGTAGATGATCAGTGGAATAGCTTAGGTTCACAAGACATAATAGTTAATGACTATAGTAATCAGTGTTTGATAAACCCCAAGACTCTAGCTTCTCTGATAAGAACTCACTATTTGACAAAAATTGCTAGGAAAATTGGAAAATAGTATGGCAGAAACTAGGCAATGATCAATACCTAAAACCCTATACTGAGGTAAAATCAAAATAGGTTCATGATACAGAAATAAAGAGTGATACTATAAGTAACTCATAAGAACAAAGGATAGTCTACCTCTCCAATCTGTGGAGAAGGAAGGAATTTATTGCCAAAGAAGAACTAAAAGCTTTATACAAAAAAACCCAATGCAGACAAGATTAGAAGGGAAGCATAAAACTGGGGGGAAATCTTTACATCCAAGGATTCTGATAAAGACCTAATTTCTAAAATACATAGAGAATTGATTCAAATTTATAAGAATAAAAGCCATTCTCTAATTGATAAATGATCAGAGTATATAAATAGACAATTTTCAGACAAAGAAATTAAAACCATTTCTAGTCATAAGAAAAAATGCTCTAAATAACTATTGATTAGAAAAATTAAAATTAAAATAATTCTGAGGTGCCACTACACACCTCTCAGATTGGCTAAGAAGACAGGAAAACATATTGATAAATGTTAGAAGGGATGTAGGAAAGCTGGGACACTAACACATTGTTGGTGGAGTTGTGAACTGATCCAATCATTGTGGAGAGCAATTTGGAACTTTGCTCAAAGGGCTTTCAGATTGTGCATACCCTTTGATCCAGCAGTGTCTCTATTGGGTTTGCATCTTAAAGAGATTATAAAAAATGGAAAGACACCTATATGTACGAGGAAGTTTGTAGCTGCCCTGTAGTGACAAGGAACTGGAAACTGAGTGGATGTTTATTAGTTGGGGAATGGCTGAATAAGTTATGGTATATGAATATAATGTTATATTATTGTTTTATAAGAAACAATCAGCAGCATGATTTCAGGAAGGCCTGAAAAGATTCACAGGAACTGATGCTAAGTGAAGTGAGTAGAACCAAGAGAACCTTGTAAACAGCAATAACAACATTATGTGATGATCAGTTCTGATGGATATGGTTCTTTTCAACAATGAAATGATTTGGGCCAATTCCCAGGCTTGTGATGGAAAAGCCATCTGCATCCAGAGACTATGGGGATTGAATGTGGATCACAACACAATTTTTTTCACTTTTTATTGTTCTTTTCTTGCTTTTTCTTATATTTCTCATTTTTTCCCTTTTTGATCTGATATTTCTTGTGCAGCATTATTAATGTGGAAATATTTATAGAAGAATTGTACATGTTTAATATATATTGGATTACTTGCTGTCTAGGGGAAGAATGGGTAAAGGGAGTGAGAAAAATTTGGAACACAAGGTTTTGCAAGAGTGAATGTTGAAAACTATCTTTGCATATATTTTGAAAATAAAAAAAGGTATTATTAAAAAAGATAAATTTTTAAAAAAAGAGTAAAGAAAGAGCAACTACCAAAAAAAATTTCTTCTCTTCAATGGACTTTTGTGTTTTTCTTACCATTTGGTCAGTTCTATTCCTTAGGATATTATTTTCTTTGAATTTTTTCATGTGTTTCTTTTACCAAATTGTGAGTCTTTTTTCATAATTTTCTTGCTAGCTCCTCTGAAGGGCTCAGAATATGTCCTTGTCAGGATAAGCAAAAGTCCTTGCCCCACATTGTGGGCGCCTAAATGTAATGCTCTGTTGTCTCCAGAAACTGCTGATCGCTCTCTAGGAGGAGATCATTATATGTGAAGGTCCGGAATTGTAAAGGTCCTGTCGTCTCTAAATTGTTCTTTCTGACAGCCGTCTCAACTCAATCCCAGACTAGACTCTTCTTCCTCCACAGTGCCATCCCAACTCTGTCCCAGAGTAGACTAACTCCAGGCTCAATGTTGTCTTCTTTTATCCTCCCAGAGAATGGGCGAGTGAGAACTCAGGGGCTTGTGGGAAAATTACTTCAACCAATGAACTTGCTCCTTTTAAAGGTTGTATAAACTCCTTTTCATATGTAAACTCCTCAGAAATTCAAAGGGGTAAACTCCCCTTAAAGGCGGGAACCAAAGGTGTGAACTAGAGAATTATTAAGTACCGACTTAGCACTTAGCAAGAACCTAACTTTCTTTTCCTACTTTTCTTATTTGATTTTTAGAATTCTTTTTGAGCTCATCCAGGAATTCTTTTTTGGGCTTATGTCCAATTCACATTTTTCTTTGAGGCATGTAGTTATTTGATTTCATTGTCTTCTGGATTTATGTCTTGATTTTCCCTCTCTCCACAGTAACTTTCAATGGTCAGGTTCATTGTTGTTGTTTGTTCATTTTTCCAGCCTATTTTGACTTTTAACTTTATGTTAAATTTAGCCTCTGCTCCTGGTATGGAGGGGGCACTGTTCCAACATACAGGTTTTTGTGCTGCTGTTTTCAGAGCTGGTTCTGAGACGGTTTAAAGTTTTCAGTTCTGTAACTTAAGGAGAGATGTAGTCACTGTTTTCCTGGTCTGTGCTCTAGCCCTAACATAAGGTTCCCGCACCCCTGTGACTGAGTACTTTTACTCTCTCTTACCTTATAAATGCAACTTTTCCCTTCCCATCCTCTCTTTCCAAGCTATAATGCTTCTTTCTCCTTGCGACCTGAAAGAAGAGCCATGGGTTCCTGTTCTTCCTAGAACTATAACTACAATATACTGGTCTTGTTTTTTGACCTTGAGCCACAACTGAAACTGTGTATAGACAAGACAACAGGGTCCTACACCCAGTGCCAGCAAAGGGTCAGTGTAATTTTCTTCTTTCTGCTTGTCTGAACCTCCTACCATCTGTATACCAAGAGCTCCCAGCTGCTGTCCCACTGATGCAGCTGCTCCCGTAGTGCAGCCTGTGCTGCCTGCACTGTACTCTTGATAACCACTGCCCTATGAGACAGACTTATCCTACCGACTCCCTAAACTTTATTGGGCTGGAAAATAATTTTTTCTGACTTTTTTGTTAATTCTGTCCCTCAAAGATTCAATTTGAAGCAAAAATGTTGGCATCTTGTGTCATCTCTCTGAGAGCTGGAAGTCAGACACAGCCCCAAAGAGCCTGAAGCAACTTGATCTCTCTTGCCCTACCATGCCTACCAACTCTATCCTGTCCTTCATACAGATTCAGGATATTAAGCAATCAGTACACAAATGAGGAGAGAGACTCGTACCAATGGACTTTGGAACTCAGGTTCTATTATGAAAGGAGAAATTATACATTTAAAAGAATGTAATGAGGCAGTGTAAACAGTGTGTGTGTGCGTGTGTGTGTGTGTGTGTGTGTGTGTGTGTGTGTGTGTATAGATGACTATCATGGGAATAAAAAATACCTGGGTTCAAGGGCTCTGCCTCTAATACATACTAGCTATGAGACAGGCAAATCAATTTATTTTCTCTGTTCCTCAAGGCTACTCTTTAAAACCATAAATTACAGATGAATTGATAGTCAGTATTGATGGAAAAAATTTCTATAATGTGAGCTCTTCACAATGATGAAATCATAAGTATGGATAAAGCAAACAAACCTGAAGCAAAAACAAAAGCCTTCTGTCCAGAACCAGACTGTAAAATCTGCAGGGACCCTGAAGGATTAGTAAAGGAACCATGTGAATGTACAGTAGGTTCAAATTAATCACTAAACACTCAGCTATCTGATGGGAGGAAGAAGCTTGGAATAAATTAGTCAGCTTAAGAGAAGGTAAAATTATTCCCTTCTGATTGGAAAGACAGTCATGGGATTTTTATAGAGCCTTTAATGCTGTTGGCAGACTTTTTTTATCTCCTTCCATCCAATTTATGGAATAGTAAGAGAGTATACAAGGGAGAAGGGAGAAGTAGCTGAGCAACCTAACTAGCAAAGGGAAATTTTGCTGTCTTTGTCATTAACTAAGATGCAGGAAGATATTCTTTACTAAAGAAAAGGACAAAGTACTAGAGTGTTAAAGAAAATATTCTTCTCTAAAACTCTATATCTTCATTCTCTGCCAGATAAGTTGAGAAGTAGCTCCTGCATTTCTATATCAGATCTTTAAAGACAATTTTCTTCTGAGCAGGGATTTGGGGGATATAACTAATCTTTTTTCTCCATTCTCTCCAATAAACCTACCTATGTAATATTGGGCAAATTACATTAATTCTTTGTTAACTTTTCATAAAATAAGATAATTGGACTAGATTCTGTGTAGAGATATATTTTAAAATATTTTCACATGAAAATGTAATTGATTTGCCTCATTTCTTTTTTTTTTGATAACAAATCTAGGTTTAGGGCATTGCTCATTGTCACCAAAAAAGGCCTTCTAACCCAGCAGATCTTGATAAAGAGGGAGATTGCTCACAAGCTACAGTCAGAGGCTTTGCAAATAGTGTTCATTTGTATTTAAGATGGCATTGGTGCACTTGAAAATCCCTTATAATAATTCTGAGGTCCTCTAAAACTATTGTTTTTGGCAATGGTTCATAGGACACTTGGTAGGCTGAAGCCTATTAAAGAAACAGAAATTTTGTGTTTGTATATGTGGAGACAAAAGAAGAAACTGAATCTTCCTAGGTAGGATACTACTAGGTAGTATCTTTCTAGGTATATTCTTAGGTTTCCTACTAGGTAGGGTACAAATGGAAATTGACCAAGATATGTTCTGCTGCTCATTGCCTTTCTTTTCTGGAGGAGAATCAATGAGAAAAAGATGAGTGTGGTCTCAAGATTCCTAAAGAGGCAACACTATACAGTGGGGAAAATACTTATATTGGTTCAGATACTGGTCCCATGACTTGAACAAATTCTGTACCTGGATGATACTCACACTGCACTTTTATAAAATGAAAGAGTTGAACTAAGTAACTTTTGCTGTTCCTTCAAGTTCCAAGTCCATAATTCTGTTTATCTTTACTTCCATTCTAGTCATATAAGTAGACAGGGTGTCTCAAAAGCCTTAGTGTTGTTTTAAGCTTTAATAGATTTTTGAATAGTTTAAAGCTACAGAATGATTCGGGGACACTCTTGTTAGAGTTGTTTGTTCAATGCTTCTTCCTTGGGTCCTTTGATGGTTAGAGGCAACATTGTACTTTGTGACAAGTCTTATATCTCAGGGCCAAAGGACTATAATCTCTGCCTCATTCTCCTAATATGTAATTGCTGCATGAGTTTTGTGCCTATTCTGATTTTTCTAATAATATTAATGAAACTTCAAACTCTCAGGGTACTTCTGCATTTATAAAGAATACCCAACATATGTACACATCACTCAGCTCTTCCATCCTTCAGAATATCTTAGCAGTATTATCTACTTCCCATCTATTTTTAATTAAGTTCCTATTCACTCCTGAAAGCTTGATAAAAATGTTATCTTCTCTAGGAAGCCTTCTTAGATCTTACTTGTTAGGAGTTTACACTTCTGAATAATATTTTTTTTTTTACTCTTCCTTGATGCATTTATCACATATTATTGTGATAAATGCATCAAGGAAGAGTAAAAAAAAAAAATCTCCCTAGGAGGGAGATATGATGGTTGTATATTTAACTACACATATTATTGTGTAGTTAAATATACAACCATCATATCTCCCTCCTAGGTTATATATTTTTAAAGGATAGGTATAATATGTTATTTAACTTCTCCCTCCAGTTCCTAGAATAGAACTCTGCACACAGTAACACCTAAAATATATTTGTGGAATTACATTGAAAGCCTTCTCTTAAAGCAGCCTTCTGAGGTAATTAGTCACCTATCCCCTGAAGCTATTTGTTAGTAGACCTCCTTGATGGCAACTGCTTGCTTATGTGAATAGTGTGATTGCCTGTTGCCATAGTTCCTTAAAGTCAAGTTCTATCATTCTACCAAGACATTGGCCTGATGTCCTCGAGATTTTCTTTAGACCATCCACCAGTGCTGAGTTCTTCCCTTACCTAAACTCTTATGATTCTATCCATCAATAATAATAATAACTAGCATTTATATAACTCTTACTTTGTTCCAGGCACTGTGCTAAGTGCTTTATATTTAATATCTCATTTGATCCTCATAACACCACTCCGAGGTAGGTGCTGTTATTATCCCTATTTTGCAGATAAGAGGTTAAGTGATTCACCTAGAATCACACAATTAGTAGGCTGTTCAAGATTAAATTTGAACTTAGACTTTTCTAACTCCAAGCCTGATGCACTAGCTGTCTAGTACCTAAGGTTAATAACCTATGAAGTACTATAATTATGTAATTATATTATATGAAAAATGGTTAAAGGATCTAATGTTTTCTGAGTAAGAGAAGGCTCATGAAGAACATGAGTTGTCCTCCAATATTTGAGAATTTGTCATATAGGAAATTATACTCTTGTTTGAAGATCATCAATAAACATTTCTTAAGTATTATGTGTCAAGATCTGAGTTAACTACTAAAGATTCAAAGATATAAGGGAAGCTCCTTGCTCTCAAGGAACTTACATTCTACAGAGGTGGCAATATGTATCTGCCTAAATATATAGCAATTGTTTTATATGTGGGGAAAACAGAAGGCAATTATGAAGGCTTCATTGAGAAGGTACTGCTGGAACACAGTCTTGACAGAAACAAGGAATTCCAAGAAGTGGAGATGAGTTCATTTCAGGCATAGAAAATAATTAGTGTAAAGACACAGAAATGTGAGATGGAACCCCATGTGTGAAGAAAAACAAGGAGGCTAATCTGGTTGAATCATAGAAGAGGTATAATGTGATTGAATCAGGATCAATAAGTTGAAATCTGCTTGTAGAAATATGTTTAAATTTAACAAAAATAAAAACTTCCTAAAATTAGTACTGTATGAAATGGAATGGGTTGTCTTGATAGGTAATGAATTTATCATTTCTTGAAACTATTTCCACTCATATGAAAGAGTGTTCCAAATCACTATTGATCAGAGAAATGCAAATTAAGACAACTCTGAGATACCACTATACACCTGTCAGATTGGCTAAGATGACAGGAACAAACAATGATGAATGTTGGAGGGGATGTGGAAAAACTGGGACACTGATGGTTGTGAAAGAATCCAACTATTCTGGAGAGCAATCTGGAATTATGCCCCAAAAGTTATCAAACTGTGCGTACCCTTTGATCCAGCAGTGCTACTACTGGGCTTATATCCCAAGGAAATACTAAAGAAGGGAAAGGGACCTGTATGTGCCAAAATGTTTGTGGCAGCCCTTTTTGTAGTGGCTAGAAACTGGAAAATGAATGGATGCCCATCAATTGGAGAATGGTTGGGTAAATTATAGTATATGAATGTTATGGAATATTATTGTTCTGTAAGAAATGACCAGCAGGAGGAATACAGAGAGGCTTGGAGAGAGTTACATCAACTGATGCTGAGTGAAATGAGCAGAACTAGGAGATCATTATACACTTCAACAACAAGACTGTATGAGGATGTATTCTGATGGAAGTGGATATCTTCAACATAGAAAGAGCTAATCCAATTCCAATTGATCAATGATGGACAGGATCGGCTACACCCAGAAAAGGAACACTGGGAAATAAGTATAAACTGTTAGCATTTTTTGCTTTTCTCCCCAGATTATTTTTACCTTCCGAATCCAATTCTTCCTTTGCAACAACAACAACAAAATTTGGTTCTGCACATATAAATTGTACCTAGGATATACTATAACATATTTAATATGTATGGGAATGCCTGCCATCTAGGGGAGAGGGTGGAGGGAAGGAGGGGAAAAATTTGGAACAGAAGGGAGTACAAGGGATAATGTAAAAAATTACCTGTGCATATGTACTGTCAAAAAAAGTTATAATTATAAAATTAATTTAAAAAAAAGAAAATTATTCATGTATATATTTTGAAAATAAAAAGCTTAAAAAGAAAGAAAAAAAGTGAATTTATCACTTCTGGAGGAATTCAGATTTTGGATAATAACCAGTTGAGGACATCTCTGTGGAAATTAGTGCTTTGAGTTAAGATTACATCAAATGACCTCCATGATCCCTTTCAACTCTGAGTCTCAGTGGTTGGTTCTAAGAAATCAGATAAGCATTAAGAAATAATTTGATGATTTATCTCTTGATAAAGTTAGGGCTACAAAACATTGACAATATTCAGCAACATTAACCCATAGGATTATAAACAGGAAGCCAAGTGAATGACATTGCCTTTGAATTAACACAGTGAATTCTGAGTGGGAAATGGAGATGAACTGGATTCCGCCCAGCAAGATTCCAGTCCTTAGTACTGTCATGTGAATCATTAAGAACTATCTAGGACCACTGCTTTACATTCCAGAATCTCCACCCCTTGGTGTTAGCATCTCTTCATGTAGATGAAACATTCTATGTGCTAGGGAAATAACACGGGTATATAGAATTTTTGATGCCATCTAAACTAACTCTCTCATTTTATGAAGAGGAAAAATGATATCTAGAAAGAAGTCAAGGATCATCTATCTAGAGATAGAGTAGGTCTGCCCTCTCAAAATTTTACCTTAGGTAGGTAACAGCATTTGAATGAATTATGAGATAATGTGAAAATGTACTGATTGCCAGGTCCAAATGAGTGGGATGTAATAGAATTGGGATTTCTAGCACCACTGTCGGGAAGCTAGAAGGATATCCAGAGTTCAAGGGAAGCTTCTATAGTCTCAATTGAATACAAAGTCAAGAATGATAATTCTCCAGCTTCTCAGAGAAGTAATCAAGCTTCAAAAAATTATAAATGTCCTTATGAATCAAGAGTATGTTATATACTGTAACAGCAATATTGTTTTAAGAACAACTTTAAGCAAATAAGTCATTTTAACTATAATAAATATCTGAATTAATTACAAAGAGCATATGAAGAAAGATTCTATGTGTGTCCAGAGAAAAAAATGATACATAGAAGTACATATAAAATGATTTTGCCTATATATATATAATGATAGCCATCTTTAGGGAAGGGAAGGAAGAAAAAAATTTATATGCTAGCTTTATTGTATATTTAAAAGAAATAACAACTTGCTCATAATAGATTTAAAATTTCATGTGGAATCATCTCTTATTATCCTGTTATGGAAATGCTTGTTTTGTTCCATAAATTAAAAATAAAACAAAAATTTAAACATATTGGTATCTAGCATTTTGGAGATTCTGAAAAGGTAGCAGCTGGAGAAGGGGTTTACAGCTTCCCATACTTGGAAATTATTCCTCCCTCCCTTGGGGCATTAAAGTGCAGTCCTGATGCCAGAAGCTATCTACTGGATGAAATATTAGATTTAAAATTAGGGAAGCTGGCTTTAAGTCCCACCTTTAATCCATATGGCAAGTTAATTAAACTATCAGTGTTCTGGGCAACTTTTAAAAATCCAGTGCAGCAGAGAGCAGAGCTGACCTGAATTATCACAAAAAGTTTTTTCATCTAGGGGAATCTCCAAACTAGGAATATCCCAAGTCAAGTCTCTATGTCCACACTTATTCTATTGCCAGTATAGCTAGTTTAACACTTCATTATCCAGCATGATTTAGACATAAAGGGTGATATTAAAATAAAATTGAGGGACAAGAAAAAAAATTACCTCTCAGATCTATGGACAAGAAAAGAGTTTATGACAAAAAAGAAATATTATGTTCATGAAAAGCAAAATGGATAATTTAAAAATATAGTAATAGCTTTTTATTTTTCAAAATACACGCAAAGGTAATTTTTAACATTCACCCTTGCAAAACGTTGTGTTTCAAATTTTTCTCCCTCCTTCTCCACCTCCCCCTTCTCCTGGATAACAAGTAATCCAATATAAGTTAAACATGTGCAGTTCTTTACATATTTATCATGGTGCACAAGAAAAATCAGATGAGAAAGAAAAAAAAAAACAACAAGCAAGCAAACAACTACAAAAAAAAATAAAAATACTATATTATAATCTATATTCAGTCCCCATAGTCCTCTCTCTGGATATAGATGGCTCTCTCTCCATCACAAGTTTATTAGAATTGCTCTGAATCATTTCATTGTTGAAAAGAGCAAATCAGAGATAGAGTATTGGATCAGTGGAACAGGTTAGGTTCACAAGACACAATAGTCAATGACTATAGTAACCTAGTGTTTGATAAACCCCAAGATCCTAGTTCTGGGATAAGAACTCCCTATTTAACAAAAATATCTGGAAAAATTGGAAAATAATATGGCAGAAACTAGGCAATGATCAATACCTACCACGCTATACCAAGATAAGGTTGAAATGGGTTCATTATTTAGACATAAAGAGTGATATTATAAGCAAATTAGAAAAACAAAGGATAGTCTATTTCTCAGATCTGTGAATAAGGAAGGAATATGTGGCCAAATAAGAACTAGAGATACAAAATGGATAATTTTGATCATGTTAAATTAAAAAGTTTTTGTACAAACAAAATCAAAGCAGCTAAGATTAGAAGGGAAGCAGAAAATTGTGAAAAAAATTTTATACCCAAGGGTTTTGATAAAGGTATCATTTCTAAAGTATATAGAGAATTGACTCGAATTTATAAGAATACAAGACATTCTCCAATTGATAAATGGTCAAAGGATATGAACAGACAATTTTCAGATGAAGAAATCAAAGCCATTTATAGTCATATGAAAAAAATGCTCTAAATCACTATTGATTAGAGAAATACAAATTAAGACAACTCTGAGGTATACTACACACCTGTCAGATTGGCTAAGATGATAGGAAAAGATTTATTGATAAATGTTGGAGGGGATGTGGAAAAACTGGGACAGTAATACATTGTTGCTGGAGTTGTAAACTGATCTAACCATTCTGGAGAGCAGTTTGAAACTATGCCCAAAGGGCTATCAAACTGTG
Source organism: Sminthopsis crassicaudata (assembly GCF_048593235.1). Lineage (NCBI taxonomy): Eukaryota > Metazoa > Chordata > Mammalia > Dasyuromorphia > Dasyuridae > Sminthopsis > Sminthopsis crassicaudata. Next base: position 570,440,169 of record NC_133618.1, read on the forward strand.
CATACCCTTTGATCCAGCACTGTTTCTAGTGGGTCTGTATCCCAAAAAGATCATAAAAAAGGGAAAAGGACCCATATGTGCAAAAATGGTTGTAGCAATCTTTTTTTTTTAATAGTAAGGAACTGAAAACTGAGTGGATACTCAACACCTGAGGAATGACTAAATAAGTTATGGTATGTGAATGGGATGGAATATTAATGTTCTATAAGAAATGATCATTAGGATGATTTCAGAAAGATCTGGAGAGATTTACATGAACTGATGTTGAGCAAAATGAGTAGAACCAAGAGAACATTGTACCCAGCAACAACAAAATTATGTGATGATCAACTGTGATAAACTTGGCTTTTTTCAACAATGAGGTGATTCAGGCCAATTCCAGTAGATTTGTGATGAAGAGAGACATCTGCATCCAGAGACAGGACTATGAGGATTGAATGTGGATCACAACATAGTATTTTCACCTTTGTTATTGTTGTTGTTTGCTTGTTTCTTTGTTCCCTCCCACCTTTTTTGATCTGATTTTTCTTGTGTAGCATGAGAAATGTAGAAATGTTTGATTTATATTGGATTGCTTGCTGTCTAGAGGAGTGGGAAAATAGGACGAAGGAAGAAAAATTTGGAACACAAGGCTTTGCAGGGACAAATGTTGAAAACTATTTTTGCATATATTTTGAAAAATAAAAGTTATTTTTAAAAATTTTAAAGAAAGCCAAGTTTATCACATAATCTCATTGTTGCTGCGTACAATGTTTCTTGGTCCTACTCACTTAGTATCAATGTTCATGTAAGTCTCTCCAGGCCTTTCTGAAAACAGCCTTCTGATCATTTCTCATAGGACAACCATATTCCATAAAATGGATAATTTTGATTAAATAAAATTAAAAACAAAACTAATGCAGTTAAAATAAGAAGGACAGCAGGAAACTGGGATATATGTGTATGGAATTTTATAGCCTATTAATCTGGTAAAGGACTCATTTCTCAAATATATACGGAAGTGGGCCAAATTTACCAAAAAAAGAGTCATTTCCCAATGTATAAGTGGTTAAAAATAAGAACAAGCCATTTTCAGAAGAAGACATGAAAGCTATCAATGTCACATTTAAAAAATGCTTTTGATCACTATTGATTAAAGAAATACAAATTAAAACAATTCTGAGATTCCTCCTTATATCTATTCTGTAAAGAAAAGATGAATAGAATCAGTTTAAAAAAACCTAGAAGTTTTACATGAATTGATGTAAAGGAAAATAAGAATAAGAAGAATATTGTACATAAAAATAGCAATGGAAGGATGATCAAGTATAAAGGATTTAGCTAATCTGATCAAGACAATAACCTAAAACAAATCCAAGGAACCCATGATAAAGAATGCTATCCATCTCCAGAGAGAGAAATGATTGACACAGTGCAGATTGAAGCATATTTTTTTCATTTTCTTTATTTTGTGTATGTATGTATGTTTTTTTTTCTTTTGCCACATGGTTATATATTTTGAAAGGAAACATATTTTTGTATAATTACACAAGTATAATCAACACCACATTGATTGCCTTTTCAAGAGGTGAGGGAAGGACAGGAGGTAGGAAAAGCATATGGAACTCAAAATTTTAAAAATGAATGTTAAAAGTTTTTGATGTAATTGGAAAATATTTTTTAAAATAAATAAAATATATGTTTAAAAAACATCTTATAACCCAGCACCTTTTCTGTGATTAGGTTAGTGAAAGACCAACTCTCCTAAATTGGTTATCAGTGTATGGATGAGATTGGAAGCTGACACCTGGAGATTTGTGATGGAAGGTGTTGAGAATTGGTGATTTGTTGCATAACTCATACTTAGAGTCATTTCCCCATTTCCCCTAATAATGCTCACATTCATGTTATAGCTATAAATCACAACTCCCTTTTTCTATGTGGAGGCTGCTGGGGCTCTCAGAACTGAGTGTGTATATATTTCAGTATTTTTCATGGCCTTGTTATTGGTCCCTCAAAGTCCTGAATTACTTTATAGAAATATATACTATGATCCAAGACTGAATACATGGATAAATTTAAAAGTATTTAAGTGCATACTATCTGCAAAGCACTGGGATTATGAAAGATTAAGACAGTTTTGAATCTCAATAACAACTCAATGTTGTTACTATTGTTTGATTATCACAACTATAATTTGTTGTTGATATTCAGTGAGTTTGACTCTTCATGACCTATTTAGGGTTTTCTTGGCAAATATACTGGGATGGTTTACAATTTCCTTCTCATTTTACAGATGAGGAAACTGAGGCAAACAGATTAAAGTAACTTGCCCAAAATCACATAGCTAGCAAACGTCTTGAGAGGACTTGAATCCAAGCCTTATTAACTCCAGGTTCAGCACTCTCAAGCCTTTAATAAGGCTTATATGGTAAAACAGGAGGTAAGATGTTTGGAAGGTTTCAGCTAGGAATCAGATGGAAGGTCTCTCTCTGGGACTTTCTGAAAGGTGCCTCTTCTTTACTGATATCTCCACTGATAAAAACATGTCTACTGCTTGAGTTCTATAGATTGATAATTTTTATGGCCCATGAATAAATATCTACATGGTACTTAGCAGAAAAAAGTTTCCCCATCTCTGTGATAATCCTTCAGGCTCACTAACTAGGAGTCAGTCTGGATATTTAACTGTCCCTCAACCCCATATCCAAGCTGTTTAAAGCCCACTGATTTCACTTTTGCACCATCTTTTGAACACACCCCCTTGTCTCCTTTGACACTACCACCATTCTAGTGTAAGCCCTTATTACCTCCTGTCTCGATTATGGCAATAGCCTGCCAATGAGTCTGCCTGACTCAAGTTTCTCCCCACTCCATTCAGCCCTTAAAATGATTTTCCTAATGTACAAATTCAATCATGTCACCCCCACCACCTCAATAAACCCCAGTGGCTTTCTATTGCCTCCAGGCTCAAATTCAAAATACTCTGACATCTTCCCTGCCTAGATTTCCAGTTTCTTAAACTTTACTCCCTAACACATATTCTTCAATCCAGTAACAATGGTCTCTTGTCTATTCCAAGAACATGGAATCCATCTATAAACTCCAGGCATTTTCTCTGACTACTCCCCATGCCTGGAATGCTCTCCCTCCTCCACTCTTATCTACTGGCCTCCCTGGCTTCCTTTAATTGTCACATACAACCCTAACTTCTATAGAAAACCTTAGTCAATCCCTCTTAATTCCAGTGATTTCTCTCTTTTAATTATTTCCAATTTAGTCTATATATAGCTTGCCTTGTATATATTTGTTTGCATATTGTCTTCCTTATTATATGGTAAACCCCTTGAGAACAAATTGTCTCTTACCTCTTTTTTTGTATCCCCAGCAGTTAAAAAAGTACCTGCCACATAGCTGGCTTTTAATAAATGTTTACTGATTAAGATGGTGGTCAAGGGAGTGGTGATGGAATTATATGTTTGCTACTTTGGGTCTCAATTAATTGCCAACTTATCCAGTTTTAGCATCCACAAGGCCTTAGAAAACACTCAATTTATGCATCTACAACTCAAGGCTCTCACATCAGCTACAGGGAACTATCCTTGGTGTACCTTCCTAATATTCTGTCACAGGTTGTCAGCTTCTCAGATCCAATCCCCATAGTACATCTTGTTCTCCAAGTATTTGCCTTCCACTCCCATGTACACTCAAGAACTGCTTCATTCTTTCTTCCCTCTCCCTTCTCTCCTCCTCTTTTCTCATTCTCAATAATCAGTCAATTACAAACACAACAGGGATTCATTTCACACTGCTACGGCAAACAACCTTAGAAAATGCCTTGGAGCACTTGTACAGCCTGGTAGGTAATTAATGATTGATTGTGGGTAACAGTAGAAACATGGCCGTGGTTAGTTTCTTTGCCCAGGGGTCTCTAACCCTAATACTATTGATTAAGTAAACACTAATAATTATTAATATTTCATATTCTAATAGTGCTTTTATCCTTTCCAAAGGCCATTCATGTGCATTATTCCATTGATGTCCACAACACAATCCTGTGAACAACTAAGGAGGTTGGGCAGGTATCAGTAGTCCTACCTTAAGCATAAAGAAACAGAATCTTAAGGAAGTTCCATGATTGCCCCAAAGTCACATATAGTATGTGAGACTTTAGCCTAGATCTTTCCATTTCTGGTTTAATGTTCTTTGTAAAAATTTAATATATTAAAAAGAACACAGATTCAGAGTTAGAAGATCAGGGTCAAAGCTAGACACTTTTACATCTCTGCACACTGTTTCTTCATAATGGCTCTGGAAGAGAAAGTGAGGCAGGTGACCTTGCACAGCCCTGCCTCATTTAAATACAAATCACTTGCATCTCATGCTAATACCTCCCTGATATCATGATCCCATTTGAGAACAAAGGACAAAACAACAATAATATCTAGCATTACATAGTATTTTCAAATCAACATTTCCTAAAATAAATTTCTTATCATCTTGACAAAAAATTAATTAGCATTCACATATCATTTAAAGGTCTATGAAGCACTTTACATGTGTGATCTCATTTGATTCTCAAAACAAGACTGGCAGGAAAGGGCTATATTTGCAGGTGAGCAAAGTAATGATGAAAGAGATTAACTGGCTTGTCCAATGTCATACAGGCACTGAAGTGTCTGAGGCATGATTCTAGCTAAGGTCTTCCTGGCTTTGAGGCCATCACTCTAAGCATTCTATGGGTCACTTAGCCCCTTAAATCAATGACTTGGGTTCCAAGATTCATTTTAGTTTTAAAATGCTATGTTCTTCTAAATATTACTTGTTGCTAGTCACTTTCCATGATAAGATACAATGAGCTTCCATCATGATGAATCTATATATCAGAAAGGATTGCTCTGTAAATATGTAGGGTATCCTTGGGAGAAGGAAAGCCTGTGGTGGGGTACCTCTCCTTACAAAACTGAACCTGATGATAAAATAACTGTTGTTACTGCTAGACCAGAAAGGAAACTCCTAAATTAGCCATGTAAGTACCCAAAATATCTAGTAAGAGCAATAAAAACATTTAGATAGCTTGAAAAAGTCTGAGGGCTAGGAAAGAGGGGACTCTACCAATGAATAGTTCTGCTCCTACATGGTAGCAGTCACAGCAGTGAAAAAATAATTAATGGGCAACCAAGTGGCACAATAGATGTAATGCAGGGCCTAGAATCAGGAAGACTTCTCTTTGTGAGTTCAAATCTGACTTCTAATACTTACAGATTGTATAACACTGGGCATCCTCTTTCCCCTAGTTTCCTTATCTTTAAGATGACCTGGAGAAGCAAAAGGCAAATGTCTTTAGCATTTTTGCCAAAAGTCCCAAATGAGATCACAAAGAATCAAAGGTGACTGGGGAAAAAAAAAAAACAAAAAAACAAAAAAAAACTAATTCATAGATGCCAAACCACACTAAGGGGCCACAAGGCATAATATAATCAAAATCAGACTTAAGGATTTCAATGATACTAAGAGTTAGGAGGGACCCAGCAGCTAAATTCATTTCAGAAGATGGAAAATACATAGTTTTCCATATAGGATCATATAATTTTAGAGCTAGGAAAGATTTAAAAGGTTATCTAGTTCAAAGTATCATTTTGCTGATAAAGAAGCATAGAAAAACCAAATAAATAGCCCAAGATTTTATAACTACAAAGGTGTAACTAGCATGAGGTGATTGGGGCTTTAGGATCATGTTAACACCTAGAATCCTTTTTAGATAAAAACAATTGACCTCTGTATCTGTAGCAAAAAATAAATAAAGTAGAAAACTAGAATATGGTGAATTTCCTTTCCTTCCCTACATACATTCCTAGGTAAACTTCCAAGTAATGACTTCATAATGTTCCAAGATTATGTTCAGAGGAGTGGAGCCAACATGATGGAATGAAGTCAGCAGTTTTGCCAAACTCTTCCAATACATCCCTCTACAATTTAAAAAAGTATACTAAACTGCATTCTGAGCAGGAAAATTAACAGAAAGCACAGTGAGTCAATTTTCCATTCGAGGGCTTCTTAAGGAAGATGGGAAAGAAGGTCTAGACTAGGGGTTCTCAAACTATGGCCCACGGGCCAGATGTGGCCCGCTAGGTTGTGGCAAATGGGCCAAGGGGCAGAAATAGAGTGTGAGCTTTTGTTCTTACTATAGTCTGGCCCTCCAAAAGTCTGAGAGACAATGAACTGGCCCCTATTTAAAAAGTTTGAGGACCACTGGTCTAGATCTTGGAGTTGAGGATGACATAACAATGGCCACTTATGAAGCAACAGTGGATCCTAGGGATAGCAAGATGGTTGAATACCTACTCAAAAAGAGATTCCATGAGACCCCTGTTCTAGAACTAAGTATAGGATTGGGTACTATTTTGCAGCTCTGTCACTGGTTTCAGGTCACAGTTCCGAAGCAGAGAGGAGTGGTCATAGTCACAAGGGAGTAGGGGCCTTCCCTGAATAAGTACACAGACCAAGAGGGCAGTGATCAGACCTCTCTCCAAATCACACTTGTTTGGAAGTGCCAAAATGTTACAGATCCCCACATAACCTTGAAAGCAAGAGAAGTTCATAAATGACAGAAATTCAGATCAGACATCCCAGAGATGAGCAAAGCCCAATTTTAATGTAAAGTCCAAAGTCAAGAAGTAGGCTAGAAAAAAATCAGCAAGAAACTGAAAATAAAAAGTTACTGTGGTGACAAAAATTCAAGACACAAACTTGAAGATAATGACTTGAAAGCATCTACAGGCAAAGCCTCAAAGAAAAAGCAGATTGTATATGAACCCTTAAAGAATTTCTTTCCATTTGACTTAGAATTGAAGTTTCCAGTATATTTTATAGCCTCTCCATTAGAATGTGAGGGGCAACTAGATGGCACACTGGAGAGAGCTCCAGGCCTAGAGTCATGAAGATTCCTTTTCATGAATTCAAATCTGACTTCAGATACTCACTAGCTGTCTGTGGGCAAGTCACTTAACCATGTTTGCATTAGTTTTCTCATCTGTAAAATGGGCTGGCAAAGAAAATGGCAAACCATTCCAGTCTCTTTGCCAAGAAAATTCCAAGGTGTCTGAAAAATTGGACATGATTAAAATGATTCAGCTAGAAAGGACTTTAGAGACAATCAAGTACAACCCTCCCATTTTATAGATGAGGAAACTGAGACCCAGAGATTGAGTCACTTGCTCTAGGTTACATGACTAGTATGTGAGATAGGATTTGAATGTAGGTCTTCCTACTTCCAAATCCAGTACTCTATCCCCCTGACCATGATGTTTCTCTTAAAAACATTTATCTATGATGGAGGGAGAGGAATGGTCTAGAAGCATCAATGGGAAACAGAGTATGACATATCTTCTTTCTGGCCTTTGAATCAAGGTGAATGGGAGGAGACAGTTTCCAATAGTTGCATAAGATGATGTCTTCAGGGAAAATATGAGATTCAGTTAAATCAAGCAAATGGAAGAGTGGTGGTTGACAAGTTTAAGTATACGAGGAATTTTGTTTATGACATAGCAAGAGTTCCAAAGGGAATATTGGAATGAATTAGGGAGTGAACGAGTCAGATTAGAGTTGAGCTAGGGAAGAGTAGGGCTGATCTAATAGGAATGAAGTTTCTGGAGGAGGTAATAGAGGACAGGAATCTCTGGGGAAAGATTTGACAAAACAAGGGGATATTGATCAAGTTAATTGAACAGGAAGGTAGCCTGAAAGATCAATTAGGACTCATATGCCTATAGAAACTGATCTGGACAGGGTGGGCCTCAGTAAAAAAGGACTAGTTAAAGAAAATCTAATCATGGTATGCTGGGAGTTGCATCTGGATACCTTGCCGAAAATACATGGCTTCATCAGAAAGGGGAGGGGGGTAAAAGGGAAGGATACTTAAAAGCTTAGAATTCCAAGCTTAATGTCAAAGAGATTCTGTAACTAAATTGAATGTTGGCAAAATAACTGTCTTTCTATACCATAGCTGATATCCCAATCCAATCCCTGGAATAAAATATATAATTTAATATATACTGTGCATCATAGAAGAGAAGACGTCTGGGATAGCAGTGATCTAAAATTGTTGTCCCAGCAAAATAGTCTAAAAATAGAACAAATCTCAATATCTCTTAATAATAGTGGGAGACGGGGCAGCTAGGTGGCACAGTGGATAGAGCACCACCCTTGAATTCAGGAGGACCCGAGTTCAAATGTGGTCTCAGACACTTAACACTTCCTAGCTGTGTGACCCTGGGCAAGTCACTTAAACCCAGCCTCAGGGGAAAAATAATAATAATAATAGTGAGAGACTTGATTAGTGACCAGTGTGCAGATCTAGTATCCTTCTTCCCTGTAGAAAGCTTTTCTTTCCATAGTGGCAGGAGTTGAAGTGGGAACAAGAAAAGGATGTGGGAGAGAAGCAGTAAGTACCAGAGCAGTTCTTTCTTTACATTTAGACAACTAGTGCCTAAGGTACATGAACTGTGAGAACAACTCAGTGAAGGACGACTTTCATTACTGATGGCTTTGTCAAATGTCAATTTCCATCTTCCTAATAAATCTGAAAACAACATTCTAAATGGAATTGTAAAATTACATCAGCTTCCTGTTCCAATTCATTTGGTATCCATTAATACTCATCATCAATCTAACATGGTTCCAATGGGGATGATAATCTTTCTTGAATTTTCATTATTTTTATATTTACTGTTATGTGCCAATAGGCTCTGAAGACTAATGGTCAGAAAAGTTTCATTCTGCTTCCTACAATATACCTAAGGCAAAATCAGTGGAAGTCATTTCTCTTCATTCTGACACTGAAAGCCATCCAGACATTGAGTTTGTGGATAGAATTTAGAAATAGAATGAATTTGGAAAGTATAATGGAATCCTCAGGGATTTTTTTCTCAGTCTTAATTTTGTAGCATTTGACACTATTGGTCACTCATCCCCTGCTTCTTCATACTATCACAAATCTTTCTTTTGCATCATCATGCAGCAGGGTCTAATCTCTCTCACCCTTCCCTTATTCAGAATACTTAAGAGTTGCCATTGCTTACTTCAAGTAATCATGTGGAACCTAGGGGAACTGCTATTGGTCAAATATGACTCATCCCTGAGGAGCTCACACTGTGAGATGACCAAGAGTTTTTACTGGTTGTGGATCCAGAATTAATAGAAGTTCCTATCTACCTATCTGGCTACAATCTAAGAGTCTGGTGGAGATAGGGCAGATCTCTTATTCTCTCCACCCTATCCTCTAAGCTATTGTGAGCACATGACAACTAAAAGCACATGTCCTTCCCCAGCAAGCCTAAGTCTGGGATTGGGCTGCCTCTTTTAGTCTTTGCTTTTTTTCCTGATCTTTACTTAGAAGAACACATATCTTGAGTTGGATCCAGTCTTGGGAGTGACCTTGTAAATTCAAATGATGTGGAAGTCTTGGGCCTTATAAGTTTGGAGCTGGTGGATGACAGAAGATGCATTGGAGAAATTGGCTAGTGATAAGAAGCTTGGCCAAATTATCAGCAGAAATTTACCAAGAGTCATCTGGACATGCAATGCCAAGGTTAAAAGTAAAATGCCTAATTAGCAACAGTATTGATTACTTTGTGTTTTGGTAAGGTTTGAATGTTAGTCTCCCTAAAGATTGTAACAGTATTTATAAGGTAAATTATGTAATCCTATTTTGTTAATGAATGCTCAAGAGGGTTTGGGGTATTTTTAATGTTTAACTTTTCCTGTGTGTGTAGGAATAATCTGTGTAGGAATAATCTCTTCCATACTTGATTTGTATTGCACACTGAGTACCTGTTTACTCTGCACTTTTGAAAGGTCTTAGACTATGAGCCTAAGTAAAATCATCCCTAAGGGCAACATACTGAAGGATTTCATATGCAAAAGAGCTTGAAAAATGGAGCCCCTTTTTATTAGAGACAAGCACCTGCAGGACTGAACCCAATCATATTGCATACCTGGGTACAGAGTAGGCATCCCGTACCTGTGGTGAGCCAGCAGCAGTTTCTCAAGGCAAGATATATTTGGATAATTCTTTTCAAAGCACTTTTCAATTAATTCTCTCATTTAATAACAATAGCTGATATTTATATAAAGCCTTAAGGTTTTCCAACTGTATTATATATTACCTCATTGATTCCAACTCTTTAATGATAGAGTAAACAGAAATGAACTCAAGTCTATCCAGGGCAGATTAAAGTGGGATGATCACTTCTTGCCTTCTGAACTTTATATTTCTATGATTATAAATTAATACTGAATTAACTTTTTTGACTATCGTACTACATTATCTGCTCAAATGTTCAAATTCCATGTTTGTGAACTCGGAAATTCCCTTTATGACCACAATCTTTTGTGATTCCAACTCTCATTCTGTCTTAGAACCCCAAACTCTGTTCTTTATCCACACTATGACCCCTGCTAGAGCACCATTCCTATACTAGACTCTCCTCCTTTCCCCATCTTGACATCTTGTTGAAATTACTCAACTTTGTCCTTTTCATTTGAGTCCCTTATATCCTTTTCCTATCACCAGTCTTTCCTTGCCAAGTAATCAACCTTGGCTTATCTTTATTACCTGCTACTTTCATTCCTATACATATGCTGCTGAATAAAGCTATAGAAAATCCTCACAACTTGTAGACTGAGTCCACTACAGATTTATGTTGTATAACCTCTTTTGGGCCATCATTATTTTAAGACTGTCCTTTTACCCCTCACTAATTATCTCTTTTTACCACAGTGTCTCTTTCAGATCTTTTCATCTCTTCTCAAACCTCCCATGCTTTCCTCTTCCTCTATCTTTTCAACTCTCAGCAACATACCTTTTTTTTAAAGATCATTTGCATAGAATTCCCTCTTCTCTCCTCTTCCCCTAGTCTCATATCTTCCAGGAATCCACTGCCCTTATCTCCTTCCTTTATCCCTATCATAAAGAGGTGGCCCTTCTCCTTATCAAGACAAATCCCTCCACATACACAGTTGATACTATTTATTTTGGCTTCTCCAGAAAATTGCTTTCTCTGTCATTTCCATTCTCATTTATTTTCTGTCTTTCCTTATCTAGTGGCCAATTCCCTATTTTCTATAAACAAGCCACTTCTCACTAGTCCTCAAAAACATCTCATTTGATCTAATCAACCTTACTAGAGAGCATCCTCTTTCTCCCCTTTATCTCTTTTATGCCTAAGCTCCTTGAGGTCACCCAACTATAATAGGTGCCTCCATTTCCTTTCCTCTCACTCTCCCCCTCTCTACAATAGATCTTCTATCATTCAAATGAAGCTCTTCTTCCTAACATTATTAATAATCTCTTAATTACTAACTCTAATGGGTTTTTTTGCTCAATACTTATACTCTTTGAACTCTTTCTTTGATTTTTGGGGACTATAAGAGCATAGTAATAATATAATTAGGTCAAAGGCAACTTTCTGGGTCAAAGTTTGATGATCCTCTGGGCTTTGTTCCAAATTGCTTTCCAGAATATCTGGACCAATTCTTAGCTTTACTATTAATATACATTTTTTTTTTTAACTACAGTTCCTCCAAAATTTGTCAATTTTTTCTTTTGTTATCTTTGTCATTTTGCTAAGTGTATGGTGCTACCTCAAATTTGCTTTAATTTGCATCTCTCTAATTATTGAATAACGGCATTTGGAGCACTAAATAAATAAAGGTAATATTTTTATTGTGATTTGAAGTATTCATAAGCAATTAGTGTTTTTCCAGTTCACTCTCTTACATAAACTGCAATAGCTCCCTATTACCTCCACGAGTTAATATAAAATCCTTCATATAGCATTCAAGGCCTTTCCCAACCTGTCCTCTACTACCTTTTCAGGCTTCTTATATCTTACAATCCCTATATATCCTGTGATTTAATTAATTAATTAAAACTGTCCTTTTTGTTATTCCTCAAACAGGACCTACTGTCTCCCAACTTTGGACATTTTCACTGACTGTCCTCCATGACTAAAATGCTCTTCTTCTTCATTACTGCCTCCTGATTTCCCTAGCTTCCTTCAAATCCCAATTAAAATTCCTCCTTCCATGGGAAGTATTTCCCATTACTTAATATTTTCACCTTCATTCTGTTGATTATTTCTAATTTACCTTAATTATTTTTATAGCTTGTTTGTATATAATTGTTTTCCATCTTGTCTCAATTAGACTATAGAGAACAATGATTGTATTTTACCATTTCCTTAACATTTAGAAAGGTGTCTAGCACATAATAGGCATTTAATAAATGATTTGTCAATTAATTGACTAATTATAATTTATTTAGTCCCTGATCAAATCTTGGTAAACATACTTTTCATATTTTATAGTTATTTTGAATGATTTTTCTCTTCCTAAAACTTCTTAGTACAGTTTTTTTTATTGGTTATACATGGAAATCTACTAATTTATGTAGACTTATTTTATATCTTACAACTTTACAGAAATTGTTATTTCAATTAAATGTTATTTGATTGTTTAGAGTTCTCTAAGTACACCATCATATTATTTGCAAATAGTAATAATTTCCTTTCTTCTTTACCTATTTACTCTCCCTCAAGCTTCTTTTTATTATCTTATAGCTGTGATCAAAGACATCCTTATTTTATCTGGATCTTATTGGGAAGACTTATTTTTTTTCCATTACATATATTTGTTGTTGGGGATTTTTTATTATTTATGGAAAAGTCTTTTATTTGTAGAATTTAAAGAGTTTTTTTAATAGAAACAAGTATTGGATTTTATTAAAAACCTCTTCAACTTTTATTAATATCATGCGGTTTAATTATTTGTATTAACTTTTATTATATTGATAGTTTTTCTTGCTTTGAATCAATCTTCCATTCATTGTACAAACCCAACCTAATCCTAGTGTACAATTTTTCTAATCTGTTGCTATAGCCTATTTGCTAATATTTTTACTTAAAATTTTTGGATCAATGTTCATTAGAGATATTGGTCTGTATTTTTCTTTCTTTGGTCTCTCCTTAGTTTAAGTATCAAGACATTTTTTGTATAGCAGAAAAAATTGGAAAGATGCCTTATTTTCTTATTATTACAATTTTATAGTATTGATGAATTATTCTTTGTACATTCAAGAGAATTCACTTGTAAATCCTGATTGTAGAGTTTTTTCTTCGACTTTGTGGCTTGTTCAATTTATTTTTTATGATAACAGATTATTTAAATAGTTTATTTTCTTTTTAGTTAACCTAAATATTTTATATTTGTAAGTATTCATCTAATTCTTTTAAGGTATCAGTATTTTTCATTTTGTATATGAACAGTCATATTTTCTTCTTTTAAAAATAAAATTAGATAACTTTATTTGATCAATTTTTAACTTTATTCACTAGTGTTAGATGAGATTATTCTTCATTAAAAAAGAAGCAGATCTTTGTGTTATAAAAGCTTCTGAATTTTTATTACATAAAAGTCAAAATTATGTACAGCTGCTTCCTTGATCTTCATTTAGGGTACTTCTTGACTTCTTGTGATCAGGCTGACTTAATCAGCCAAGCTGACAAGGAGTTAGTTCCATCTACCCACTCCTGCATATAGTCACAATTGATTTTAATGCATTTTAACTTCAATAAAGCACATATTCCTTTGGCATCAAATATGAAGAGTCAAAAATAATGTGCAGAGTGACCTCAGGAGAAGTGGAAAAGTTGATTTTCAGTTATAGAATTGTGAATAAACATTATTAAACAATTTCTTATTGCAAACAGTGATTAGAAACATCTTTATTCAACAAATTATTCTCACAGGGAACTGTGAGAATATCAGACAGTATGTTTTCTTTTAGCTTGCTGATTAAGATTGGAGAGCAGTTTGACCCAAACCACTTTTCAATAATTTCATTTCCAGTGTTAAGTATAAGATTTCTTCAACCCAAATTCTCTGCTTTCATCATATTTCTTTCTTGATTGTCTTATCCATGTGCATCATTCTCCTCCCCACATTTATGCCTTTCTTCATACAATAAAATGACTATAATACCTTTTGTACTCTTCTTTTTACCATCCATTCTAATCTTATCTTTCATAGATGAAACTAAGAAGAAAACAACAACAATAACAAGCCAACATAGGGGATGAAAGGGGAGAGGATTGCAGCAAAGAGGACCATTCTATTACAAATGTGGGGGGGGGGGAGAAAAAGGGGAAAAAAAGAGATGGAACAATGTGTCCTAGAACTCAGATTCTTTTTGTTGTTGTTGTTGCTGAGGCAATTGGGGTTAAGTGACTTGCCCAGGGTCACACAGTAATAAGTGTTAAGTGTCTGAGGCCAAATTTGAAGTCAGGTCCTCCTGACTTCAGGGGTGGTGCTCTATCCACTGTGCCACCTAGCTGCCCCATAGAACTGAGATTCTTAATGTGTAGTTTACAATACATCCCGAAGGGGTTAAGTTAGTGGATGGATTTCAGGGGCTCTACAAACTTGGATGGAAAAAATTACATTATTTTCATTAACCTTTGGTTTCCTTTATAATCTTATGTATTTTAATTTATGTATTTAAAGACATTATAGTGAGAAGGGGTTCATAGACTTTACTAGACTCCAAAGAGGTCCATGACACAAACAAAATTAAGAACTGTTTTCATCCGGAGCCTAGCCCTTTTTCCATGGGAACTAGAGGGGAAGGTAGACCCTGGATGAAGGAAGAATACAATGCAGGACTCTGCAATGCACATATGGTCCCAAGGAAAGGAATAGGGGTCACTTTATCAGTAGAGAAGCCAGGTGTGGAGACGGCAGCTGTTTCAGAAGGGAAATATATTCTTCTGGGGAGGAAACTCACCCCATTCCCCTCATGTAAAAAATGCTGGAACAAAACTGCAGCCTACTTGTCCAAAACTAAACTCTACATTCCCTTGCCTTTTCTCCTCTAACCTTTTCTTTCTACTTCTGACTTCCCTAGGCTAGTCACATCTCTGCTTCCTTCAAAGCCTGGCTTAAAATTCTCCTCCTTGATACACCCGAGACCTTTTTATATAGAATATGTGTGTATCCACACACATATGTATACGTACATGCATATGCACATGTATATAGATTATGGACATAAAACGGATGTGTATATGTCTAAGTTTATATTTGCATGTATATGTGTATGCTCATATGTGTTGTGTTTAAGTATATGTGAGTATACATATGTTGATGTATATATACATATGTATACACCTATAATTTTGCTGTAGTGACATAAACTGATTATATAATATGGATATTTCCATCATGGCAAGGTAGAAAAAGTCAACAGTGCCAGCTGCTTCAACACAACAGGCAGTAGGAAAAGGACATGTGGAATGTGAGGCAGTCATTTCACAATCCTTCCATATGTCTGTGCTTTTGCATAGATTAAACCAACAGCATATCAATAGGACCTGGCTGCTGTTCAAAATGGCAGATGCATAAAATTCTAAGGGCATAAAATTAAAAAAAACAAAGGAGAAAAAATGACTTTAGTAATGTGAGCCAAGGCTACCACTCCAGTTAGAAAAACATATTCCTAAATAACAAAGTTAAATCTTCTATACAAAACCATAGATTTAGCCATAGAAAGGACCTTATAAATCCTCTAGTCTGGTTTATTTTACAAATGAAGAAACTGAGGTCCAGATGGATTAGCTAACTTTCCAAGATAATTAAGTAGGACAGCTAGGTAAAATACACAGGTAGGAAGTGTCAAACCCAGGATATGGACTTAGGTTCTCCGACTCCAGAGTCAATAGTCTTCTCACTATAACTCTGCCCACAATTTCATCATTTTCTTATTTCCCACAAAGAATGTAAGCCTTATCACCCTCTGTTATAATACCTAGAATAAATACTTCTCTGATAAGAGAACCCCACACACTGATACATTGTTGGTGGAGTTGTGAAAGAATCCGGCCATTCTGGAGAGCAATCTGGAACTATGCCCAAAAAGTTATCAAACTGTGCATACCCTTTGATCCAGCATTGCTGCTATTGGGCTTATATCCCAAAGAAATACTAAAGAGCGGAAAGAGACATATATGTGCCAAAATGTTTGTGGCAGCTCTTTTTGTTGTAGCTAGAAACTGGAAGATGAATGGATGTCCATCAATTGGAGAATGGTTGGGTAAATTGTGGTATATGAAGGTTATGGAATATTATTGCTCTGTAAGAAATGACCAGCAGGAGGAATACAGAGAGGCTTGGAGAGACTTACATCAACTGATGCTGAGTGAAATGAATAGAACCAGAAGATCGCTGTATACTTCAATGTTGTATGAAGATGTATTCTGTTGGAAGTGGATATCTTCAACATAAAGAAGATCCAACTCACTTCCAGCTGATCAATGATGGACAGAAACAACTATACCCAGAGAAGGAACACTGGGAAGTGAATGTAAATTGTTAGCACTACTGTCTATCTACCCAGGTTACTTATACCTTCGGAATCCAATACTTAATGTGCAACAAGAAAATAGTATTTACACACATATATTGTATCTGGGTTATACTGTAACACATGTAAAATGTATGGGATTGCCTGTCATCTAGGAGAGGGAGTAAAAGGAGGGAGGAGAAATCTGGAAAAATGAATACAAGGGATGTTGTAAAAAAAATTACTCATGCATATATACTGTCAAAAAATGTATAATTATAAAATTAATTTTAAAAAAAGATAAGAGAACCCCACATACTATATAACAAGAAATAGAAGGATCTTCCCTGTGAAGCCTCAAATACTCACTGACTTGCAAAGTTTGTTGTGTTTATGAGAATTCTGCTACCCCATTCCCACCCCTTATCAGAATAGTCACTCCAGGTACAGAACCCACATCACAATCCTTAATTAGAGGTGGAGGATTTTCAGTTAATACTGTGGAGAGGAAAGCAAAGATTCCTTCAGTATTGTCGGAGGAGGGGAGGAAGGGAGGTAACAGGAAGGGAGGAGGAATGGAAACAGAGAAAGTCTTTGTTTTGGAAAGCCACTTCTGGCTTATTAATTAATTATTTATATACTTGGTTTTGAGCATCTATGAGTCATGTTGGGTTTCTTTTCTTTCTTTCTTTCTTTCTTTTTGTAAATTAAAAAAACACCTATTTACTTTTATAAAAGCTCAATTAAGTAATTTCATCATTGCTAGGTCATAGCTCACTAATGGCCACTGCCTACAATTAGGTGCCTTTTCACAACTTTATTTTAGCACAATAAAAAAGAAAACAAGAAATTGGCCATTTCTTCCAGTCACATCATTGTATCATCTTCTTAGTTATATGTTCCCAAACATCTCTTTATGCTAATGGCTCAGTACTAATTAAGTTGGCATTTTGTCTTTGCCATAACAAATAAGGAAAACAAGGTGATTTATCTACAAAGCAGGAGGAAACATCTACTTCCACTAACCCTAAAGAATCATCTGCTCTCCTATTCTGAGACTATCTATAGACAGGAGATAAAAACAAGGAGACTGCAGGGTTGGCACAGCAAAATTAATTCCTACTTGTAGAACTGATTTTACTAACAGAAAAGAAAAAAAAAAAACAACAGAGGGAGATAGAGTAACAGAGAGGATGGGGGAAAGGAGGGAGGGAGGGAAGAAGAGAGAGAGATTCTTCACCACCACTACCACCAAGGGACAATTCTTATATTATGATCTCATCTGTCTTTCCTCCAGTGGTTCAAAATCTCATGGTATTGTTCAATGAATGAAGGAATATTGTGATGAAGATATAGGAAAATTCCTTAATATCTATTTTACCCCATTGACTGATTGATTGGAATGGAGGTTGAGTGCAGGACTCTAGCTGTGTTGTATTATTTCCAATCATTTCCATACAATGTAATGTAAAGTTTTCACTATTATTTGGAAAAGGATGGGATCAAGAGGATAGCTAGAAAGGTCAAATTTAGAGGGGAAAAGGGGAGGGACTTTTCTCTGACTTGTGAGGAGATAAAGGGTAAATAAAGTAGGAGAGATATACTGACATAAACAGTATGGAAGCTAATGATAAAAAAAAACAAAACAAAACAAAACAAAACCCTATGCTTCTTGCAGTTTTAGATGAGATTTCTCTCTTTCCCTTTAATGTTGAAAAATTTTCCCCTTAAGTAAATCTTCTAGGTAGGTCGTGGAGAAGGAATTTCACCTCTTTTAGGTTGGGTCAAGTAATACCCATAAATATATAGGGATGTCAACATTATAGGAAGGGAAAAAAAGGGGGAAAGTTGAAGAAGAGAATGGAACAGGACATAGAGGCAGAAAGAAAAATGTGAACTGGATTTGAACTCAGGTTTTTCTGATTCTGTGCACTGGAGTAGCATGATCACCACAACTATCATGCATTTGAGTATCTTGGGCTGCTTATTTCCATTGAGAAAACAGAAAGGAAGAGGAAAACAGTGAGGAAAGGAAAAAGTCATAGTATTTTGTACTCTTTTTTTATTCTGTAGACTTGTTTTTCTTCCATTTCATGAAACACAAATCCAAAAGAATGTTTTAATAACAGTTCTCTTCAGCACCCTTCCTCTCTTTCCTTCCCCAAAAGAAATAACCTCCTTAATATGCCATAGTGTTATATTTCATTCAAAAATTTTAATACTTTTTTGTGCCACTATTTGATATGTTAAATGGCAAAATGCAATCGAAAAGATGGCATGCTTCTAGTAACAATTTGAAAAAGTATTGTTATCAACTGATACTCAAGAAATCTATTAATTTAGGAAAATGTCGATCATCCTAAAAGATTGATAATATGAATGTTTATGGAATGTTATTGTTCTCTAAGAAATGACCAACAGGATGATTTCAGAAAGGCCTGGAGAGACTTACATGAACTGATGCTAAGTGAAATGAGATCATTATACACAGCAACAACAAAATTATAAGATGATCAATTCTGATGGCTGTGGCTCTCTTCAGCAATGAGATGATTCAAACTAGTTCCAGTTGGTGAGTAATGAAAAGAGTCAGCTACACCCAGAGAACTATGGGAAATGGGTGTGGACCACAACATAGCATATCCACTCTTTCTGTTATTGTTTGCTTGCATTTTTGTTTTCCTTCTCAGGTTTTTTTCTTTCTTTCTAGATCTGATTTTTCTTGTGCAGCAAGATAACTATAAATATGTATACATATATTGGATTTAACATATATTTTAACATATTTCATGTATTGGACTACCTGCCATCTAGGGGAAGGAGTAAGGGAAAGGAGGGGGAAAGTTGGAACAGAAGGTTTTGCAAGGCTCAATGTTGAAAAATTACCCATGCATATGTTTTATAAATAAAAAGTTATAATAATAATAAAAATTACAATTAAATTTTTAAAATGATGTCCTTTATATTATTGATATTCTAACTCAGCCTAAGAGCTGCTCAAAGAAAAGTGTTTCTAATCACTTAATGGCCAGGTGGAGATATCAAGGGTCTAAGGTGAAACTGAGTGATTCAGACTTTCATTTAACTGCCAGGAAACAGCCAGTCTGAAGGCCATTATTCTTTCACAAGCAGTGCATACATAAAGTTGAGAACAGAAACTTAGTCAAAATAAATTAGTTTAATGAAGAACTTCATATAGTACTACTCCAAGACTAAGTAGAATCCACCTCAGCAGCCTTTTCAGTGCACAGTTGACCTTAGAAATAAAATCTGAAAAGAACCTGAATAGATATGTAATTCTCTCATTTTATAGTTTTGTGAGAGCTCTCAATTTTGAATCTAATTAACTGAACTTTTCATTTATTATTTCATATTTATAACACCTGACATTTGCAAAGTATTCTGAAATTTTTGGTGTGGTTTATATTAAACTATTTCTTATGTTATTCCATGGATTTTTTAAGCAGTCAGAATAAATGACTTGGGATCCTTGTGTCTAGGTAAGTCAGTCACTGATGCCAGCTAAGTATTACCCAGTCTCGTGATTGTCTGTCCCAATATATAGGAAGATCAAGAATTCAGAGTAAGATAAGAATAGGATCAAACAGGTTGGAACCATCATTACATAATCAAGTAGCCTTTTGCCCATAGCCAGGCAAAGCAAAGTTTATGTGTCCCTTTCTGTGGTATAAGAAAGGCCTTTTTTCAGGCAAAATTTCTGAGATAATGCCCTAGAAGATTACAAACTGGAGCACGAAGTCAGAGAAAAGCTACCTAGAGTTTTGCAGCTGCTAGTGAACATAACACATGAATTTCTTCTCTTAGAGCTGTCATTTTTGCTTAATACATACAGTTTCCATTACAAAATTTATTTGTCAGGAAGAAGTATCTGATTAAAATACTCTTTAACTTTGTTACCTATGGTACATTCTCAAATTCTTTCAGGGTTAATGACTTTGAGAAAATTTCAAATCAGTCATGTTCCCTCATTTTACTCCAAATCATTCTGGGAAAGGTGGGAAATAAACCATTTGAATTGATTGCATGGTGCAGTTGCCATCACTTTGTATTTTGAATTACAAGCTCAGCACCACAGCCTGTAAATTTTCTTGTAGGTGATTTGCCTACTAATGTCACCCACTCCTACCAGATAAGCAGTGATACTTTGACTTTATGATCCAAACAACCAGACACCATTGACATGGTTAATTGGGAAAAAGATTAAAATGTTTTATTTTCCATGTAGTTGTCCTTTTCATTTTCCTCTCAACTTCCTTAATTTTGTTATCATCTTAGTATTGTACCTCCATCCTACCCTCCTGATAACCTAGATTAGAAAATGTCATCTTTGACATTTCTATTTCCCACATCCCCAAATATCTAGTCATTTGCCAAACTATGCTGATTCCACATTTACATTTCTCACATCTGTCACTTTCTGTTCAATTACATGTCTACCATTTTAGTTAAAACCCTTGTAACTTCTTGCCTAGATATTATAATGATTCATTGCTAACTAGTCACCCTTCTCCTGGCCTTTCCCTTTTTAAAATCATTCATTAGGTAGCTCTCTAACAATTTTTTTTTTAAATATACAAGTCTAATGATGCTATAAATAACAAGAAGTTTCAAACCCATGACTTCAATGACTTCCTATTATCTTTAGGATAAAGTATACTTCTTAGCTTGCCATTTAAGTCTGATCTGACTCCAATCTACATTGACATTTCATATTAATCTCCTTTGCATAGTTTATTTTCCAGCTAAACTGGATTACTAGTTGCTGCTTGAATTTGATATCCAGCCTTTATATATGGTGGCAATTGTTCCTATCCCTGGAAAATATTCCCTTCTCTTGCTTTTCAAGGTCCTTTATTTTCTTCAAGGTTCAACTTGGGTTGTACCTCCTATGAATCTTTCTTTAATCTCCATCACCTCCCAGCTGAAAATATTCTTTTCCTCCTCAAATTTTGCTAGAGCAATTTATTTATAGAGAAATTATATTATTTCCTTTGTCTACAACATCATTTATCTTGAATTATCTTTATCTGTGCATGTGTCATGTCTCTCATGAAAACTTAATCTCTATGACCACAAAGACTATATATTTGTACTCCCAGTGTGCCTAACAAGATGATTTTTATAGCCTCCAAGAGGTACACAGCTAACTAGTCTTCTTTCTTCTGGACTTCCATGTTTATAAAATAAACTTCATATAGTTCTCCAAATAATATTATTAAAGCACAAATCTAATGATGCTTAAAACAACAACAAGAAGAAAATCCAAACTCACAATTTCAATGACTTTCTATTACTTTTAGGGTAGAATATACTCTTTAGCCTATCATTTAAGTCTCAACATGATCTGACTCCAACATACCTTGACAATCTTATTTCATATTAATATACACTGGTAGGGATCTTTATGTACAGATATGTTTGAGCTTGACATCAATTAGCTAGAAGGCAATTAGCTATTTGAATTTACTAAAATAGTTAATTAATTTAATTAATTGATTTAAAACCAAATGTTCTCAGTCTAAATATACTTTTCTTTCCATTAGTTCATGGCACTAATAGGCTGTCAGTTAGAATCAGCTACTGTCACCATCAGTCAAAAAAGGAGGTTTCTCAATTGAATCAGACCACTCACTAAATGTCTGAAGAAGTAGATCTTTATTATAGTACAATTTAACTCTCAAAAAGAAAGACTTAAAGCTTAAAACAAAAACTGTATTGGAATGGGGTAGAAAGGAAGAGACAAGCATAAGGATAGGGACATAATCAATCAACAATTATCTATTGAGTCCCTGCTATGTGCCAGTTCTTTTCCTCATTAAAGAACTTATAGTCTATTGGAGGGGAGAAACATGTACTCATATAAATATATGCATGCATGTATACATATACATGTGATGATTATTTGAGCAAAGAGGAGTAGGCTATAGGAGTTTAGAGACAAAGAAAGGTCACATAGTAGAGATAGTATTTGCAGTAAGCTTTAAAAGAAAACTAAGAGATGAAGTGAGGAGGGAGTGCATTCTAGACATGAGATTAGCAAAAGCATGAGAGCTAGAGTGCCATGTGTGAGGAGCAGTAAAAAAAAAGTCATCTTGAAAGAAGTGAAGAATTTGAGAATGGGAGAAATATACAATAATTCTGAAAAGACAGTTGAAGCCAATTTGTAAAAGACTTTAAATGCTAAATAGCTGTCTGTATTTGATCCTAGAGATAATAGGGAACCATTAAAGTTTACTGATCCTAAAGATATAGGGAACAGAGGAATAACATGGACATATTTGTGCTTTAGTAGTATTACTTGGCATTTATAGAGAGAATACATAGAAAATGGGAGGAATTTGAAGACTGAAAATCAATTAGGAGACTATTATAATAGGATAGGGAAGAAAGAGGTGAAGATACTAATAGGTCAACAACTTATGCTTCTACATCACATGGGAGCCCTACAGGCATAAATTTTTTATGTTGTTTTTTTTCTGCATTTTCTACACATATGACTCTCTATTCAGAACCTCTGAGTATCTCCTCTTTCCCCAATGAGATTGTGTGTCTATGTGAAAAAGTTTAAGGGAGACTTTTTGCAATTTTTCTTACAATACCATTTTAATAAATGCCTTTGCTTTAAGCTAATTGTCCTCAACTCACTGATGTCAAACTCTGTATCTGATACTACTGTTCTAGCTGTTTAGAGAAAAAATAACTACATAAATGGGGGGGGGGAAGGTATATTTTTAGAAGCTCAGACCAACAGAGAATCTTGAACCTTGGATAGGCATCACCTGGTGAACCCCCAATATGGGAGTAAGCTAGGTCTTTGAAAAAAGGAGAGACATACCCACATCAGTTAGCATTATTTAAATTATTTAAGAGCAGATTCTTTTATCTTGGTCTTTGCATTCTTCTGACTTACTACATAGCAGTCACTTAATAAATGCTCTTGATTAAGTGATTTTTTTTATTATACTCATTATACTTGAAGCCATAGGAGTGGATGGACACTGCAATAGAGAACATAGAGAAAACCAGAATACTAAGAATTGAGCCTTGGGAAATCATAAGAATGGGGAATGGGAAGCAAAGGAGATAAGGTAGAATAAAGGGTGATAGCATGCAGTGGTCCTCAAACTTTTTAAATAGGGGGCCAGTTCACTGTCCCTCAGACTGTTGGAGGGCCCGACTATAGTAAAAACAAAACCTCACACTCTGTTTCCGCCCCTGAGCCCATTTGCCATAACCCAGTGGCGCATCTGGCCCCCGGGCTGTAGTTTGAGAACCCCTGGGGGAAGAGTACACAGTAAAAGCAGTTGAACCAGAATGGTACAGCAGGTTACAGAGTCTTATGAAGAAATCAATGAACTTGAAGACATTCTAAACAAATTGCTAAACTTTTTTTCTATCTTTCCAAAGCTGTCTTTTCCTGAAAGTACATTTTCTCCAAGTTACTTCATATAAACAGATGTTATACAGCATGTTAAGCAAGGAAAGGAGTCTTTCCTCTATTATTTTTATTATAAAAAGTGACATTTGTTTATTTTTTGCTTCTGGCAAAAAAAGAACAAGAGGAAGAAGAGGAGAAAAAAGAAATGAGAGGGAAATATTTTTACTTCTCAGTGTGAATATAAACTTCTTTCAGCGATTGCTCAATACTTTCTGCAAATGGTTAGCTCTTGACAAAGTGAGTTACTAAAGATATGTGGTTTTGGCCTAAAAGGAGTAGTTTCATTGTTATCTTGTATTTTTACATGTTTCTGCTAGTGGTGTTACTATAACCACTTCACAGTCTGTTAACACAAATGAAAAGATCATTGTGTAACTGATCATCCTAAATCAAATTTCCAAGAAGTATTTTACTTCTTCATTAATTGCAAGATAAATATATCCTCTACTCGCCATGAAATGCAAGAACTTTTTGGAAAATATTCATATCTGAGAAACAGAAAAAAAAAAGTCAAAGTTGCAAAAGATGATTTTAATAATATGGGTCCCTCCAAGAGTACAGATAACAATTTATCCATGCCTTCTTTTTCTATTCTTGTCCATGTTCCTATGTTCCCACTAGAGAAAGGATCTATATAATGTGTTAGAGGTCTTCCCCTGAGTCATTCAACATCACATGGTACTAATACAGAGTACGTGGGCTGTCCCATTTGTAATCCTTTGCTCTTATTATGTGGATGATCCATTTCATTTTTCTTACAACACACTTTTTACCATTTCTCACCTACAAATCATTAGTTGTACTATGCTACAACTTACTTTTGGATTCTTTAGAAAAGGGGTATTCCATGATCTGTATCATTGGAAGAATATTAGAGATAGAACATATGGATTGTGTGTGTGTGTGTGTGTGTGTGTGTGTGTGTGTGTTTCATTGAAAATACTGTACTATTTCCCCCAATGTGCTTCTTTTTATTCAGTTCTAGGCTCACTTCATTGTCCATCTGCTGTATCAAGCCAAACCATTGAGGAACTAAGCCATTGAACTACTCTTCCAGGTGCATATGATAGTATAGGTAATTTGTACTTTTATGTTTGTTTTGTCCTAGGTAGATTTTTAAGCAGATCTCTTTTTGACTGTTTATAAATTTCATCACAGAAGCCTTGTATTTTCCATGGCCTTTATTCATCAATATACCATCTCCTACAAATAAAGGCATCTAAAGGATTTCACCAGCCATAAGCAGTCCTTCTCCCATTGGGTTCTGTACAGAATATCTTTGTGCCAGAGAGGAGAGCCTTCCTTTTAAGAAATATACCTTTCCCTATTTTGTGTTGCATTTTCTATTAATAAAATGTATAGATCATTCTTGTGTTTCATAGGGGTGATAATGTAGGAAAATAGGTTAGTAATTTTTGGTATATTTTTGATTGTCTTTTTGCAGAAATAATACAGTTTGTGATAGCTTCCCAATCATTCAGTATTCCTCTTTAAAAAAAAAAAAAATCACTACTCATTGCTATCAAAACTCTGTTGCCTCCAAAATGAATTTCTTCTGTGTTTAATAGCTATTCTTCTAAATTTTCTTAAGTACCACTTCTGTTTCTTCAGTATGGCAGGTCAGGGAATAATATGTGGCTTTTCTATGATAAATGCTAAAAAGAAGTCACTATGGAAATGCTGACAGATTTGTACTGTTTTTTTCCATTTGTTTTCCCCTATTTTAATCTAAAAACGCTTTTGTAAATAAACTGCTTTAGTTGCATCACAACTAAACATCACATGCCAAGTTTTATTCAAACTCAAATTATGTCTCAACTAATCTTTGCTGTTTATTAGATAATATTGCTGCTTATTACCTTTTCTCCTCTTCCTCTGTTGTATTCTAAATCCTTGTTTCTGCTACAAGCAGACTTTTGGGTTTCTTATGAATTTTAAGTTATTTGTTAATAGACATTAAAATAAGATTTTTAGAAGATTTTTTCTTTCAAAGTTTTATTTAAATTAAAGGGTTTTACCTCTTGGAAAGTTTGAGAATCACTGTTCTAAATCATTGTTACTTTTGGCTCTCCATTTGTCCTTAAGACAGTGGTTGTTTCTGGGCTCCTTTTGCCTCTTTGTTGTGATGGTTGCTTAACACTGGTCAAAATTTCTGTAGTAAAGGTGATAATCAGAGTTTATTTTTTTTTCTTTATCAGTATCCTATTTTTCAACATTAGTAGCATATTTATATAACTTATATTAGAACTATAGTACTATAGTTAATCAACAATGACATCTTTACTCTCTCTTTTTTTTAGTTTAATATTTATTTTAACCTTTTTATAAATAGTTGAGGATCTAGCTATACAGAGAAAATTAATGCAGAAATAACATATCATTAAATCAAATGTTTAATCTGTTATCATATAAATCACTCTTTGGGGAGATATTTTTTAGTATTTGTCATGTTCAGGAGGAAATACATCAGGGTTGTCCAATATAAGTGATATAGTGCCTGTCTTGTCCTTAAACTTTTAGGGCATGATCCCAGAACAGTTTACCATAGGATCACTGTATTCTGTGGGTCTGAATTTGCCTAAATCAGTATTTACAAATTCTGCCTGATGTGTTTATTTAGTTCAATGAAAATGTATTTAATAAAATAACATTGTAAGAAATGTAGTAATAAAACATTTTCTCCATAAACCTAGTATATATATATTCTCTCACAAATACATAATATCTCTTGTTTTACCTTTGCTGTTATGACCCCAGTTGGGCTCTGTTAGGGGAAAACCTATCACAGGGGGAACCCTTTCCCTTTGCCCTCCGTATATCCCTTCTTATGATCCATGGGCTTTTCAGTTCTCATGGCGTAACCTGAAAGTGAGAATAGGGATATGTGTCTTCCTTATTCTCCCTTTTGCCTCCAGCTGATCCATATCCCAATGGACCAAGGAGCCAAATAGCCTGCCAGGAGAAAAAAGTGAAATGACTGTTCATAAAACTTGTATGATCCAGGAGGCATCAATTCAAATCATTCCAATTAGATGGAGGACCATCAATCTTTACCATTTTTTTCTACCTCAAGATCTTCCAGACCTCCCAGAATTGTCATTTCAAGAATACCTGGGACTTACCATTCACCTTGTCACTGAACAATTGGGATTTCCAGATTTTTCCTTTTTTTTTTTTTCTTGCATTCTGCAGATGAATTTTTTTTTTTTTGGTGTGTTGTCTCTAACAATGTGAGTGTGAGCTTCTTGTGGGCAGAAACAGTTTTGCTTTTCTCTGTATTTTCCTAACACTTAGTGTTTAACACATAACATATATTCAACAAATGCTTTTTCAATTATTGGTTCACTGATCATTCATATATTCATTCACTCATATCATTGGGAGAAAAGTAAACACACATAAAGAAAGCATACATTCATGATCAGTCACTATGTGCAGAGGAGCAATTTACACCAAGACATGGAAAGCCTGCTGGTGTTATCTGCTGAGGCTATCATGTTGTTACTACTTATCTGCCCCCCCCCCCCTTTGGTCTCTGCAATCTGCTACTCTGCTGGAAATTGCTCCATTGGTTTATCTATATCTATTGAACATTATTTATCTATACTTATGTGTATATTGGACATTTTTTATAGATACATGGTCTCCATTAGATATTTAATCTCTATTGAGCATGCTCATGGAGCTTCTCTCTGCTTCCAGCTTCAGCTGCAATCTTTGGCAACACTTTTGAAAATCTCAAGATCATATATTTAAAGATGGAATGGTTTGCAGAGGTGATCTAGATCTCACTTTCCAAATGAATAAAGCAAAGCTTACAAGCAATAAAAAAGTGGTATTCTAACAAAGATTCTTTGACTCCATGATCAGTACTCCAAATTCAACACTCTTTTCAATGTAACATATTGATAGGGTACAACTTCTTGGGGAAATATAGCAATAATTTTAAGGTTCCTGACCTTAAAGTGATTCTGTTCTAACAATTTGTCAGTGATTCTAAAGTCTTCTGGCTTTGGAATCAGTGATCCTGAGGTTCTCCCCTTCTCCCTCCTCCTTCCTCACCTTAGAGTGCTATTGTTCTAGCACTCTGTCCATCAATGAGTATAAAAATAATATAGCCTAGGAATGATGGGGGTTGAGGTCCTTTTAAAATTTCCTTTCTGATCTCCCAACCCCCACTGACCTTTGATTCACAAATCCTGGTCAAAAAGCACCCTTTTGAATATCTGGTCCCAGCCCCCCACCGGATCTGAGCTGGCTTGCGTTTTCTCGGCCTCCACTATCTGCTCAGGTTTCCCCAACACCCCACAAACAGTTTCTTCCTTATCTGAAAAGCCTGCCAAGAACTTGGGGCACTGCCCACAAGCCCCTTTAGGTATAAAAAGAGCCAGACTGGAGCTCTCTCTTGGCAGGAACCCTTCCCCCCAAACATGGTATCCCTCCGGCCACGTAAGGGTTCCTGCCTGCCCAGCGACCACCTTTAGACCAAGCGTCTTTCTACCTTCAACTTTACTTCCAAATTTCTACAATAAACCTTTTATCAATCTAGGTTTTCAGGCCTGTAAATTCATTTATAGGGGACACTGTGCTGTAATGGGACTATCTTTGTGCCAACTAAAACGGGTTCCCCCTTTCCTATTTCTCATCAGGAATAGAATAATATTTCTTCTCTTAAAATTTAGGGAAGATATATTAGGGATCTTGAGGCCCTCTAATCTGAGAATTCTCATGTTCTAAAAATCTGTCAATGATTCTAAAGTCTTCTGGATTTAGGATAGTCCTACAAACATTGCTGACTGTCAGATATATAATCTGTTAGTCAGTGATAACCAAATTCCTGAGACCACTCCTCAGTTCTATCTCTAAGCCAAAAAATATCAATGACATGAAGAACTAGATAAATTTGTCTCTTTGCTCCTGGTTCTTTGCTAAATTCTTTTGGAACTTAACCAGCTTCAATTGGCTTTACAATTATAATAAACTTTGTCCCTTGACTTGGAGATGGGTTCAAGCCCACAAATTCTTTTGAATTTGTCTGTGGTCTGGCATCCCTTTCTGAATCTCAACAATATTGCTTCCCCAAAGTTAAAGCCTGACTTCCTTTTAGCTCTTTAGAAAACTAGTAATCCTTGCTATTAGGCCAATAGCAACTCAAAGAAAATATTTCTTTGCTTTTCACCCCCTGTATGGAATCACCTGTCTTGTTTCCTTCAGAATCTTGGTTATACTCCCCAGCAGAATATTCTCAACCTCATGCTCTAAGCTCTTTGGAACAAAGAGCAGAAATAATCTTGGAACAAAACTTTTTGGTTCAAGGACTTGTTTCTCTGTTGTCTATGCTGAGTATTCTTTCTACCTCCTAATTTTAACATCTAAAATTTAAGCTATTTTTGCCATTATAGATATAAAAGCTAATCATCTAATAACTACCAACCAGCTCTGAGATTCTGAGTTCCTTGTTTTCAAATCCAAATCTTTTTCATTTTCCTTGTAGTTAAGTGGGTGGAGAAAAGACACAGTGACTATCCTAAGACAAGTGGGCAAAGTCATGGGCTCCTCAACCGGTCCAGCCACATTCTTGGCCTTTCACGGATGCAAATATAGTCAGAAAACTGGAAAAAGGTTTTGAGTGAACTCTTAAAGTGACATTTGTTTCTTTTTTCCTTCTGTCAAAACACTAAAAGAGAGAAAAATGCTTTTACCCCAAGTGTGACTACAAACTTCTGTTACTGGTTTGCAAATGATTAGCTTCTGACAAGGTGGGTAATTAAAGACATGTGGTTTTTGCCCAGAAGCATAGCTTCAGTGTTATCTTTTATTTTCATGTGTTCTTGCTAGAAGTGTAACTGCTAAAATGGCTGAAAAGATTACTATGTAATTTATAATGTTTTTGTAATTGGAATATTGGGGACAAGCAAGTTTTAAAAAGAATATTTTTGTCCTTTGCTAGTTACAAAACAAATATATCTCTAATCCCTCTGATACATGATGGCTAGTAGGAAAATATTTATGCCTATGGAAATGGAATTATAGGGAATAGATTTCTTCTTTGCTTTAACTTTAGCTTGTTTCTTTTCTTTTCTCTTGACAGATCAAAGTCAGTTCAATTAAATTCAGCAAATATTTATATGCAAGGCATCAGACTGAGCACTAGGGATAAAACAAATAGGAAAACAGTAAACAAAGAAACTAAAGAAAATTAAATAACTGATCACCATAGCAGAAAATGGATATATCTTGGGATAGTACAAAAGTAGAATGAGTTCTAGAATTCTCTGATAATATTCTGGAAATACTCCTCGTGTAATTGATAAAAACTACTGTTAATATATTACTTCCTTAGCCATCCTCAGAAATGTTGTCATTAATAGCTAACACTAAGTTACTTTGCCTTTTTAGAATTGTGACAGAGTGGGACAGAATACCAGTCTACATAATAGAAAAGAATGGTCTCTAGTAAATAAATATAGATTGAGGAGACAGATTTCTGTAATGAATAGGGGAGAACTTTACTCCCTTGACCCAAGTTTGATTCTTTCTTTGGAAAAGAGAAGGGGAAGAAGAAGAGACAATGTGCCCTCATATCTAGAAATACAACAGAACTTAAGATGCAGATAATTCCTTCATCCTTGAAAAAGCTTCTTGGGAAAATATGTACATCCTAATATTTGAACTGATTTGATATAATAAAATAGGTGAAGAAGTGTCAGATAAATAAAGTACCAATGGGAGAGTGCTTCACAATAAGACAAACTTACATGAAACTTTTATCACAGGCACAAAGGGACTTTATTAAGTGAAAAGTTCACTGCTTAAATCCAATATGACTAAGCAAGGCTGAACCATATATGATTAAGCAAGATGCTTTCAGCTGCCTAGCCCTTTTTGGCAGGGAAGAGAGGGAGGGAAATAAGGGCACAGTCTAGAGAGTAAAGGAGGAACGAGGGAGGAGCTAAAGAGGGTCCAGGAAGGGGCCTATAAAGAATACTAGAAGGAAATGGAATCTGTGCCTACCTTTGTGTAAGACAATAGAAACAGAATAGGTGAATTAAAGTTCTTAGAATGAGCTAATCAAACTTCCTGTTCTATATCAGTAGGTAACTTCTGGAGTCAAAGAAAGCTTCTTACACCTTTATTCTGTCTACTTAATATTTCTTTTTCTTGTTCTTCCTCTTCTTCATTTTCTTTTTCTCCTGCTCCTTCCCCTCCTCCTCTTTCTTTCTCCTCCTTCTTCTGCTCCTTCTTCTTTGTCTTCATCTTCTTCTTTTTTTCTTCATTATCTTCTTTGTCTTTTCCTCCTCCCCTTCCTCCTCTTTCTCTTTCTCTTTCTCTCTCTCTCTCTCTCTCTCTCTCTCTCTCTCTCTCTCTCTCTCTCTCTCTCTCTCTCTCTCTCTCTCTCTCTCTCTCCCCCACCTCTCTCTTTCTCTGTCTCTTCCCCATTTAGCCTCCCCCTTTCCCTTCTCCTTCACCCACCCCATTCTCTTTCTCTCCCTGCACTCATCTCTCTCTCTTTCACAATGGCCATGAGAATAGCAATCATCCTCTTTGTAATGCCTGTTCTCTTTTCTGTATGGCTGTTATGCCTCAGTTTTCCTGAACTGTAAAACCTCAGTTTCCCTGAATTGTTCTGCCTCAGTTTCCCTGATGGCAACCTCTCCCCTTTCCTGGACATTAAGACTGAGATAATTAGGGCTGTGGAGCTCTGGCCACTCAGGTATTCCAGAGTCAGAGAACTCCAAATGGCTTATCTCAAATACTTAGGTATCTCCTGGGCCCAGACTTCCTGTTTCCTGCTATATCATCTTTTTTTTTTTTTTTTTTATAAAAAATTTTTTGACAGTACATATGCATGAGTACTTTTTTTTTTTTTATAACATTATCCCTTGTATGCATTTTTCCAAAATTTCCCCTCCCTCCCTTCCTCTCCTCCCTCCCCTAGATGACAGGCAATCCCATACATTTTACATGTGTTACAGTATAACCTAGATACAATATATGTGTGTAAATCCTTTTTTCTTGTTGCACGTTAAATATTAGATTCTGAAGGTATAAGTAACCTGGGTAGATAGACAGTAGTGCTAACAATTTACATTCACTTCCCAGTGTTCCTTCTCTGGGTGTAGTTGTTTCTGTCCATCATTGATCAACTGGAAGTGAGTTGGATCTTCTTTATGTTGAAGATATCCACTTCCATCAGAATGTATCTTCATACAGTATTGTTGTTGAAGTGTATAGTTCTGCTCATTTCACTCAGCATCAGTTCATGTAAGTCTCTCCAAACATCTCTGTATTCGTCCTGCTGGTCATTTCTTACAGAGCAATAATATTCCATAACCTTCATATATGATAATTTACCCAACCATTCTCCAATTGATGGACATCCATTCATCTTCCAGTTTCTAGCCACTACGAAAAGAGCTGCCACAAACATTTTGGCACATACAGGTCCCTTTCCCCTCTTTAGTATTTCTTTGGGATATAAGCCCAATAGCAGCACTGATGGATCAAAGGGTATGCACAGTTTGATAACTTTTTGGACATAGTTCCAAATTGCTCTCCAGAATAGCTGGATTCTTTCACAACTCCACCAACAATGTATCAGTGTCCCAATTTTCCCACATCCCCTCCAACATTCATCATTATTTGTTCCTGTCATCTTAGCCAATCTGACAGGTGTGTAGTGGTATCTCAGAGTTGTCTTAATTTGCATTTCTCTAATCAGTAGTGATTTGAAACACTCTTTCATATGAGTGGGTATAGTTTCAATTTCATCATCTGAGAATTGTCTGTTCATATCTTTTGACCATTGATCAATTGGAGAATGGTTTGATTTCTTATAAATTAGGGTCAGTTCTCTATATAATTTAGAAATGAGGCCTTTATCAGAACCTTTAATTGTAAAAATATTTTCCCAATTTGTTACTTCCCTCCTAATCTTGTTTGCATTAGTTTTGTTTGTACAGAAACTTTTTAGTTTGTACATCTTCTTGACCCCCAACCTGTCTGAATTAAAAAGTTATGGTCCTTCCTGGAATTTCCACTCACCCAGTGCTCTGCCTCCCCTCCCCCCTTGTTTTTGTTTCTCTGATAGCTGGAGCCTTATAAAAGTCTCTGGAATTACTTGCTCATGGCTGGATATTTTGAGACAAGAGTCCAACTCAGCCAGCTGGCTATGGATAGTCCAAATTCTCCACTATTAAAATATTTCTGTCTTGCCTCAGTTTTTCCAGCATTACATTTCATCTAGTAAAAATGAAGAGGTATGGTTCTATGTAGAGAGCCACAGACAGTGAGGGAACTCTCAGTAAGGTATAAGACCCTTCAGCCTAGAGGGAACCTGCTGACAATGTCTGGTTCAGCTCTCATCTCCCCTTGGGGCATCTCACCTTTCCTGAGAAGTCAGGGAAGGGTGGGAGAACCTGTATTCCACTTGAAATGTAGATCCTTGCAGTATAAGAAACATTTATATATTAATAGCAGGGTGCTTATAGTTGGCACTTGCTCAGTATGCTCTGGTGATATAATGGTATTATAGTAGCACATGCTTAGTGTGTTGTGATGTAATTGTATTAAGATCTTTAGGGGCTGAGAGGACTTGAAATGAATGAACTCCATCTTTGACCATCCACGGAGTTCTCTGCCTCATCATTTCTCCACTAAGACCAAGGACTCGGGATGGTCCCAAGATCTTCCAGAGAACTAATCTGGATGGTACATTTTGGCACCCCAGCATAAGGGCTATAGAAAGCATAGTACATCTTGGAACCCTAGCTTGGGGGCTCTAGAAAGCACACTAGAATTCTATTCTGCTCTCCCCATCTTTTTCTCTTTTAATTACAGGATTGATTTTACTCTTTCTTCTTTTTCCCTGGTAGGCAAAGGAAAATCTTCAATATTCAGTTAATCTCATGGCCAGTCCCAATGGGCCTAGAATGGACATCATTATTCTTTTTTTTTAAAAATCTTTTTTTGAATTAAAATTGTTTGAAAGAAAAAAACAACTGCCTTCTCTCCCTCATTAGTCTTTTGGCATCATGATTGGTCATTTTGTTGTTCAGAATTCATAAATTTTTCAAAGTTGTTTATTTTTACTATATTATTGTTCCTGTATAAATTATCCTCCTGGTGCTGCTCAATTCACCCTGCATAAATTGATACAAGTTCTCCTAGGTTTCTCTGAAAACATTCTCTTCATTTTTCTTATCACTCAATTGTATTTCATCACATTTATATACTATAACTTATTAAAGTAATTACCAATTGTTGGGTATTCCCTCAATTTCCAATTCTTTGATAATACAAAAAAAAAGTTGCTATAAGTATTTTTGGTGTACATGGGTTCTTTTCGTCTTTTTTTTTTTTTTTTTTTTTTTTATCTTGTTGGATATATGGATCTAGTAGCAGTACCTCTGGGTCAAAGGTTATGCATAGGCTAATAGTTATAAGAGCAGAGTTCTAACCTGTTTTCTAGAAGGGCTAGATCAATTCACAACTCCACCAATAGTGCCTTAATGCCCTTTGATCATTAGTCATTCTACTTTTTTGACCACTTTGTCAATCTGATGGATGTGAAGTGAAACCTTGGAGCTATTTTTTTCATTTATCTAATAATTAATGATTCATAGCATTTTCTTCCTCTCAAAATTTCAACTATTTTTCAACTTGAGAATGTCACTCCTATAAATTTGAATCAACTCTCTTTATATTTTAGAGATAAGATTATTATCAGAGAAACTTCCAATTTTTTTTAATCTATCTGCTTATCTTCTCGTTTTAGCGGCATTAATTTTGTTATGGAAAAACTTCAATTTTATATAATCAAAATTTGTTTATTTTTACCTTCTATCTCATCTTCAGTTATGAAAACTTCTATTCATGACTCTAACAGGTAATTTTTTTCCTTGTTCCTCTAACTTATTTATATCATCCTTTACATACAAGTTATATACACATAAAGAGTTTATCTTGGCTTTTGGGATAAAATGTTCTTTGTACCTAATTTCAATAATACTAATTTCCAGTTTTCTGAATAGTCTTTTTGAATCAAATAGCAAGTTCTTTCCCCAGTATCTGAAACCTTTTGTGTTTATCAAACATTAGGCTGATATGCTCATTTGCTTCTTTTAAAAAATTACATAATTTTTCAAACAGCAAAAATCTGCCTTGTCACCTCCTACCTCAACACCTTTCCCCACGTGAGAACCAAAAAAATTCCATTACAAACAAATATATCAATCAAAACAAATTTCTATATTGGCTATGTTTAAAAAAAAAAAAGTCTCGTGCACTAAATATTTTACCTTTCTGTATAGCATATTTCATCATTAATCCTCTCAAATCATAGGTGATCAGTATACATATGAGTTCCTAGTTTTTCCAAAGTTGTTTGCCTATATATTGTATAAATTGTTTACCTGGTTTTGCTTACATCAATCAACATCAGATCATACAAGTTTTCCCAAGTTTCTCTGAAACTATCTCATTCATCATTTCTTACATCATAATAATATTCCATAACACTTATATACCAGACTTTAGTAATCTCTTCCTCAATTTATGGGCACTTCCTTGAATTCCCATTCTTTGCCAATGCAAAAGAGCTATAAATATTTTTGTTCACTTTTAGAATTTATTTTGCTTAGAACTAATCTCTCCTTTTATCTAATCTCCTAATTTTCCCTTTCTCCTTCTTCAATTTACTTCCTATTTCCTTGTTGAATGAAATGTCTTTCTATATTCAATGGTGTGTGTATATATTTTCCCTTCTAGATGATAATGATATTACAATATTAGTACCTTCCTCTATCCCTTCCTCTGTGTTTGTATAAATACCAGTTTGTGCAGTCTAATTATATGAGATGATTTCCCCTTTTTTCTCCAAACTCTCTCTCTCCAGCATATTCTTCTTCTCTTTCCATTTTTCTTTTTTTTAATTTAATTTATTTTTTTAATTTTATAATTATAATTTTTATAGCATATATGCATGAGTAATTTTTTTTATAACATTATCCCTTGTATTCATTTTTCCAAATTTTCCCCTCCCTCCCTCCCTCTCCTCCCTCCCCTAGATGACAGGCAATCCCATACATTTTACATGTGTTACAGTATAACCTAGATACAATATATGTGTGTAAATCCTTTTTTCTTGTTGCACGTTAAATATTAGATTCCGAAGGTATAAGTAACCTGGGTAGATAGATAGTAGTGCTAACAATTTACATTCACTTCCCAGTGTTCCTTCTCTGGGTATAACTGTTTCTGTCCATCATTGATCAACTGGAAGTGAGTTGGATCTTCTTTATGTTGAAGATTTCCACTTCCATCAGAATACATCTTCATACAGCATTGTTGTTGAAGTGTATAGTGATCTCCTGGTTCTGTTCATTTCACTCAGCATCAGTTCATGTAAGTCTCTCCAAACCTCTCTGTATTCCTCCTGCTGGTCATTTCTTACAGAGCAATAATATTCCATAACCTTCATATATGATAATTTACCTAACCATTCTCCAATTGATGGACATCCATTCATTTCCCAGTTTCTAGCCACTACGAAAAGAGCTGCCACAAACATTTTGGCACATACAGGTCTCTTTCCGCTCTTTAGTATTTCTTTGGGATATAAGCCCAATAGCAGCACTGCTGGATCAAAGGGTATGCACAGTTTGATAACTTTTTGGGCCTAATTCCAAATTGCTCTCCAGAATGGCCGGATTCTTTCACAACTCCACCAACAATGCATCAGTGTTCCAGTTTTCCCACATCCCCTCCAACATTCATCATTATCTTTTCCTGTCATCTTAGCCAATCTGACAGGTGTGTAGTGGTATCTCAGAGTTGTCTTAATTTGCATTTCTCTGATCAGTAGTGATTTGGAACACTCTTTCATATGAGTGGGTATAGTTTCAATTTCATCATCTGAGAATTGTCTGTTCATATCCTTTGACCATTGATCAATTGGAGAATGGTTTGATTTCTTATAAATTAGGATCAATTCTCTATATATTTTGGAAATGAGACCTTTATCAGAACCTTTAATTGTAAAAATATTTTCCCAATTTGTTACTTCCCTTCTAATCTTGTTTGCATTAGTATTGTTTGTACAGAAACTTTTTAGTTTGATGTAATCAAAATCTTCTATTTTGTGATCGATAATGATCTCTAGTTCTCCTCTGGTCATAAATTCCTTCCTCCTCCACAGGTCTGAGAGGTAGACTATTCTCTGTTCCTCTAATCTATTTATGATCTCATTCTTTATGCCTAAATCATGGACCCATTTTGATCTTATCTTGGTATATGGTGTTAAGTGTGGGTCCATATCTAATTTCTGCCATACTAATTTCCAGTTTTCCCAACAGTTTTTTTCAAATAATGAATTTTTATCCCAAATGTTGGTATCTTTGGGTTTGTCAAACACTAGATTGCTATAGATGTACCCTTTTTTGTCCTTTGTACCTAATCTGTTCCACTGATCGACTGGTCTATTTCTTAGCCAGTACCAAATGGCTTTGGTGACTGCTGCTATATAATATAGCTTTAGATCAGGTACACCTAGACCACCTTCATCTGACTTTTTTTTTCATTAGTTCCCTTGAAATTCTCGACCTTTTATTCTTCCATATGAATTTTGTTGTTATTTTTTCTAGGTCATTAAAATAGTTTTTTGGGAGTCTGATTGGTATACGCACTAAATAAATAGATTAGTTTGGGGAGTATTATCATCTTTATTATATTCGCTCGGCCTATCCAAGAGCACTGATTATCTTTCCAATTATTTAAATCTGACTTTATTTTTGTGGCAAGTGTTTTGTAATTTTGCTTATATAATTCCTGGCTTTTCTTTGGTAGATGAATTCCCAAATATTTTATACTCTCAACATTTGTTTGGAATGGAATTTCTCTTTGTATCTCTTGTTGTTGCATTTTGTTGGTGATGTATAAAAATGCTGAGGATTTATGTAGATTTATTTTGTACCCAGCAACTTTGCTAAAGTTGTGAATTATTTCTAATAACTTTTTATTAGAATCTCTGGGGTTTTCTAAATGTACCATCATATCATCTGCAAAGAGTGTCCACTTTTCTTTTTAAGATCATTAAGATATCACAAAATCACTCTCAGATATCATCTAATTGGACTTTTCTTATGACACTGAAAATGATAAGGCTCAAAGGGAATATATATATATATATATATATACATATATATATATATATATATATATATATATCATCTCCTGATATTAGAATGAAAGCAGTTTATCCTTTACTAGTCAATTATCATTTTTTTGGGCTTATGTTTGCTTTTTTTTAATCTTTCTCTTAACTTAAGTTTGAACTGCAAAGTTTCGATACAACTTTTGTCTTTTCATCAGGAATGCTTGGAAGTTCTATTTTATTTTAAAGTCCCCTAATATATATATATATATATATATATATATAATATTTTAATATAATTTTATATATATATACATATATTCTTGACTGAGTGAAGTTCATTCTTTACTTCTTTCTTTTTATTCTTTCTTTAATTAAGCTTTTCTTAACTAAAAATGTTATCTGGTTGTTATATAATTAAGGATATTGAGATAAATGAAGCACAAGTTCTATAAATACATACATATTTAAACTTCCAAATTTGAGTAAGTAGGAATGCAATTTGCTAGAGTACCTACTGTCAAAACTGAAATACCATTTGAATCAGAAGGAACCTGTACTTACATTTAACTCAATATCCTGAATTACATAATAACCAGGTAACTTCTGTTTTTTTAGTTATAGAAGGGAGAATCTCTTGTTTAGAAAGATTATCATCTTATATCTTCAGGTAGGTCTTATACCTTTTAAGAAACAATGGCTTTAATAGTAAGTATAATATATACAGAAGACAGTAATTCTTTCTAGTATTGTCTTTTCGCTTCTCTTAGAACTGAATTACATGAATGATATATAAATATTCTTATATTAACCAAATAGTTGCTGTAACAACAGTTAAAATGATAATTCTCCTCTGCCATGTCCTTTCTTTACACATACAATTAGTAGCATAAGTATACCCCTTCATGTATCAAAACAAAGAAATGCACTTTAATGAAATATTATGCAATGAAAATACTTGAATTCCTACTCATCTGGCTCAACTGTGAAACCAAATATGCATATTAAGCAAAATCAGTTCCTTTATTGGTTAAATCCCAAAATTACATAACTCAATTTTCATTCTCACTACCTCACCTCTTTATCAGGAGTAGGAAGCCACAGGTTCTCTGAAATCATGGTTTGTTATTGTGTTGAGCAGAATTCTAGGTCTTTCAAAGTTGCTGTTATTATACAAATTATTCTTTTGTTTCTGCTCATCTAATTGCATACATATATATTACCAAGTTTATCTGAAATCTATTTTTTCATTTCTTATAATATAATATTTCATATATTCATATTGCATAATTTGTTTTGCTATCCTTGATGGTCACCAGTTTTTTTGTCAGTGCAAAAAATTTTTACTTCTTTACTAGTACAAAAAGAGATGATATATATATATATATATATATATGCATATATGTGAGTCTTTTTCTTTCTTTTTAAAAATTTCTTTGGAATGTAGTTGAGCCTATAAACTTGAGTTAGGGCTTTGTACAGCAAAGTCACTCAAAAGCAATGATTTCTTCCCTTGCGTGTCTTTATTAAGAAAATTTTTCTTTCATCAAGTCCAAGCCTGTCTCTCTGAAATGTAGATTTCAAATGAACTTTAATCCTATAATGTACTATAATTACATAGGAAAAAAATCATACTTTAGATTTCTACCCACCACAAGGTTATATTCTAAAAATAAAGGTTGGTTAATGGTTTGTTTTCCATTGTATTTTTGTGGAGAATTAATTATATTTTGCTCTATACTAATGAACCACTGTAAATAATAATTAACCAAATTTAGTCATT
This sequence comes from Sminthopsis crassicaudata, assembly GCF_048593235.1. Lineage (NCBI taxonomy): Eukaryota > Metazoa > Chordata > Mammalia > Dasyuromorphia > Dasyuridae > Sminthopsis > Sminthopsis crassicaudata. The sequence goes on from NC_133618.1 coordinate 570,479,938, forward strand.
CGTGATTATTACATATACTTTGTTCACTGATACCTCATTATGTATGATTATATCTTGTAACTACTTCAACTGAGATAGATGGGGAGAGCAGGGGACCAAATCCATCCTACCTTACAAAAGTATATTGTCTAGTCCAAAATAAATAAAAATCCTACCATATTCTATGATAGTTAGTGAAAACCTAGATAATTTAATTTCAGTTGCCACTTTTTTAGAAGACTATTAACAAACTGGAGAAAGTTTAGAGGAAAGGAACAAGGATAGTAAATAATCTGAATACTATCATATGAAGAACAGTTAGATGAAGTTGGAATATTTAACTTGAGGACATACAGGATGACTTGTGGGAATAAGATGACTAACTTTAAATATTTGAAAGACCTGTGTGTATAAAAGGAATGAAATTTATTCTGCATATCATTGACAGGAAAAACAAAAAGGACTATGGGAAGAAGATATAGGGAGGCAATGATTAACTAAATAGGACTTCCAAATAATTAAATCTGACAGGTGTATAGTGGATATGGGAAAAACTGAGATCCTAATACATTGTTGGTGGAACTGTGAATGGATCCAACCATTCTGGAGAGCAATTTGGAACTATGCTCAAAAAATTAACAAACTGTACATACTGTTTATCCCAGCTTATATCCTAAAGAGATCTTAAAGGAGGAAAAGTGATCCACATGTGCAAAAATATTTGTGGCAGCCTTCTTTGTAGTGGCTAGAAACTGGAAACTGAATGGCTGCCCATCAATTGGAGAATGGCTGAATAAATTATGGTATATGAATGTTATATATGAAATATTATTGTTCTGTAAGAAATGACCAACAGGATTACCTCAGAGAGACCTGGAAAGATTTAGATGAACTGATGCTAAGTGAAATGAGCGGAACCGGAAGATCATATATATGGCAACAAGAAGACAATATGATGATCAATTCTGATGGACATAGCTCTCTTCAACAATGAGATGATTCCAACCAGTTCTAATTGTTTAGTGATGAAGAGAACCATATACACCCAGAGAGAGGACTGTGGATGTAATATTCTGGTTAGCTTTCTTGAGGTCTTGGGACCAGCTTTGTTTTCAGCAGAATAATCACCACGAGAATAGCCAGAGATAAAGTCCAAATTCTTTATTATAATCTCCTTCACAGTCTGTCTCCTTCACCTGGGACCTGGCTAGCTTTCTGGAGGGCCTCCATGAGTCTTGGTTTCAGTGGAGGAAGCAGGAGAGCCACCACAATCTGTCTTGAAGTCTCCCTCTGACTTTGTTCCCAGTTTATATGCTTTATTACAATTACATCATTACAGTATACTGAATATAAACCAATCATTATTTGTTGTAAGATTAAATCAATCATACTGAACTAGAGAACTCACATGCTAAACTAGATAACCATTGTCTTATCAATTCCACTGAGTTAATACCTTGTTGTAAGATTAAATTAATCATACTAAGCATTAAGTATATTTCTCCAAAGTTCCTTCCCTTTACATCTCCCACTTTTTTTTGCTTTAGAACATAGGTGGTCACTCCTTGCCTGACTTCTCAGGGAGAAGAGAACCCCAAAAAGGTGGCAATCATGCCCTCCCTGACATCTCAGGAAGGGAGATTAAAATACCAAAGGGAAATGGGGGGTCAAATCTGATTTTGTTAGTGGGTTTCTGAAGGGTCTTACTTGAAACAGGTATACATAAATCCAGGAACATGGGAGGTGTTACACAAGCACATAGTAATATAACACAGGCTAGTAATGATATAACAAACAATATGAATCAAGATGAGGAAGTATACATGTCCATAAGTCCTAGAGATAGTCCAAAACCAATCCATTGTCCATTACTTAATGTGTCAGGGAATCTAATGATTCCTGCAAGTTTTGAAGTCCTGCAACAGTTTCATCATGTTTCAGGGAATCCAAAGACTCCTGCTGGTTTTGAAGTTCTATAACAGTCTTATCAAAAAATTTTGATGTTCATGAGTCAATTGCCATACACATTGGTTTAAGAGTCATGCTTTTTCAGTGGTACATATAGTCAGAGGTGGAACCACCCGATGTTTCTTGAGTTTTCTCCTTTGTTTCGAGGTTTTTCTCTTTTTCTGTTTCTCTCCAATGACAAGGCAAATATGGCTCATTGGCACCCATATGATTCCTTCTCCATCTGTAGAGATACAAGCAAACCCTCTCCCCAAACAGTTAACCTATCTGATCTCTTACATTTACCACTTTCTGGATCTCTCCTCATCACCTGGTGATTATTTAAAGACAGTGTTGCTGCTCACCCTGGACACTGCCCTTCCAGGGGGTTATAAAACCTGTCTGCTAGAGCCAGTACATCTTTATTGAAAATTAAAAAATTAATGGTATAAAGAGCTAAATTTAGAAGTTCTCTAGGATTAGCTGTGGCTCCCCCGTCCTTTTTTTTTTAGAGGAGTGCCTTGATGTCTCTGTTTCTCTTCTCTACTGTTGCCCATCCTTGAGCACTAAAGGATATGTCAGTGGTGTGTAAAATCTGATACTGTGCACAAAAGTGTGCAAAATGTTTAGAAGTATATGCAGATCCATTATCTGTTTTTATTGTTTGTGGCATACCCATGATTGCAAAAGCTTTTATATGTGGGAATACACAGAAGAGCTATTGGAATACATGGGTGCCACGTAACAGTGGCTGCTGGAAATTCAACCTAAAATAGATCTCCTCTTGTGAGAGGATGATGCAAGGAAATTTAGAGGCAGTTCTCTGACCTCTCTGAGAGGCCGTTGCATTGTCTGATCTCTCTCTTTGTCCTTCTGCCTCCAATTTATCTCATTCCCAGTCCACACCTGTATCAGCAAAGGCTTCCTTACAACTCCTTCAGATGTTATGATTCACTGCTGTGGAGGCTCTCAGAGAATTGACCTGTCCCTTAACATGTGGGAACTGAGTGTGGATCATAATACAGCACTTTCACTCTTTCTGTTGGTATTTGCTTGCATTTTGTTTTCTTTCTCAGGTTGTTTTTTTTTTTTCCCCCTTCTTGATCCAATTTCTCTTGTGTAGCAAGATAACTACATATATATATATGTAGTTATCTTGCTACACAAGAGAAATATGTGTATATATATATATATGTGTGTGTGTGTGTGTGTATGTGTGTGTAAATAAAAATATGTGTAAAATATCCTAGTATATTTGAGAAGTTGAAAGTATGGATTAGGGATTTGTTTGGTATTTTGTTCATAAGTGAGTTAAGTTCAATGGCCACAAAGATGCCCAAGATTGTTACAATAAGGGCAGATAGTTTTGTAAAGGTGGGTATAGTTTTATATATATATATATATTGGATTTAACATATTTAACATGTATTGGACTACCTGCCATCTAGAGGAGAGTGTGGGAGGAAGGAGGGAAAATTTGGAACAAAAGGTTTTTTAAGGGTCAATGTTGAAAAATTACCCATGCATATGTTTTGTAAATAAAAAGCTTTAATAATTTTTTTTTAAAAATTAAATCTGTCCAAATATGGAATAAACTGTCTTGTGAGTTGGAACCTTGAATCACTTTAAATATTAAAGTAGACTCTTGTAGGCATATTATATGTGGAAGTCTTGCACAGAGCAGAAAGGTTTTTAAGGGTTTTTTTTTTTTTAAGTGACTAACAAGATACTTTATACCTAATAATTTTATCGAGTGAGAATACTTTTCTGATCACTCAATTAAAGGCATTATGTTAAGCATGGGAAAAGTCCTTAATCAATTTATGAGAAAAATGTTTCCAAGCCATTAATGAGATGAAATGATGCTACATAGTAAGTATATTGGAACTGGTTAAAAAGGAGATCATGGCCTGTGGAGATAGGAGAAAAACAGCAAATTAATTCTTAATAGGGCACTGCAATGGTAAGCCATATAGGAGAGAATAGCTTTAGCCAAGTCTCTAAGAGACATTCTTTGGAGGGAAGTAGAGAATCTCTCTCTTCTCTGCCCAGTCAGAGGATGACCTTGTGAACTTTGAGAAACCAGAAGATTCTGAACCTCTCATTGGTGCTCTACCTATGTCATTATATCAGATGTGACTGTTGGCAGTATGTACATCAGGAACTAAGGACACATAACACAAAAAGGAAAGGCAGCTTCAGAACTCTAGAATGAGGAGCAAAAATCTACAAAATGCATTAGGGGAATTTCACAAAGATTTAATGAAGGAGAGAAAATGCCTTCTGTTATCAGGAGTTATAAGTGCAATCATTTGCCACAAATGCTCTTAAAATTTGAGTCCACTTAACACTAGATTTTGTATGTATTTGTGAGAAAGTGTGTCCCTGGACTTGGGACATAGGCATATTAAGGACTAAGTATGATATCATTTTAGTAATTACCAATATATAAAATCTAATTGTCTGGCTAATTGATATCAATTGATAAAGATACCACAAACTTCTTGGGTTTACCCCTCCCTATAATCCTAAAGGGAGATGTTCTCTCCCTACGATAACCCATCTGGTCAGGGCAAATGGGAGTTGAAAGAGTGAGCCTACAGACTTCACTTCACTTAGGCTGAATTTTGTTTTAACACTGAAGACTATTGATAATATACAGAAATATATCAAAACCATCACCAAGTTATCAAGCTTTGAAAATGACAACCTAATTAGAAGGAAGTTGGGTTATTTGACTCTAGTGTAAATGACAGGGTCCAGTCATTGATTTTGATGAGAAATGACAGTATATATTACTTTAATTATCTGAAATGACAAGATGAGGAAAAAAGGCTATTAAATAACTTTAAGATATAATATATGTCCCAAATAAAACATTTCCTAATTCAATGAGAAGGTTATTTGCTAACCAGATTTCCATGAAAGAGAATAAATGACTTTTAGTAATATTATTATTAAATATTTTGCAGGCACACTCTGTAGGAAAGATATTAAGGAATGTAATTTTTTTTTTTTAAAGCTGAAATCTCCCAAAATATGTTGGAGTTTACTGGCTAGATTTCATTCTTAAGTACTATGCCTAAACCCCAGATAATTCTGACTTTTTGACTGGCCAACAGTAGTTCCTAGGCCAAACTCCACTTGGTGTATGTTTGGGTGCTGATTGCCCCAGAGTGAATATAAATAGTGGTTGTTTCTATTTTGGCCAGAAACCTGGAAGGTCTTCTCCTACCAGATTGGAATTTTGTTTAGATTAGGTAAAAGATCTTAATCACTAAATGGGTATTGCCTGAGTTGATCTTAACCTCTTAAAACAGTTGATCTTAAACCTTAAGGTCTAGATGTCCCATTGCATCTAAGGGCCATCTCCTGTTTTCCTGATCTATATCTTGCTACTGGATCTAGATGGAACAGGCCTGGGGAAAGTCACTGACAATGCCCAAAAAGGGAAAAAAGAAGTTTCCCTATACTGCAGTGAACATGGAGGTAGAGAGTGCAAAGTGGAAGACTAAAATAGTGATGGTGAGAATATTTTGAATTTCAAACAGGATTTTTATATCTGATCAAATGAGCAATAAACATTTATTAAGTGCCAGGCACTGTGTTAAGTGCTATGGATTCAAAAGGAAGAAAAAGACAATTCCTATCCTTAAGGAAATTATAGTCTAATAAGAAAAACAAGCCCCAAAATATGTACAAAGCAAGCAACAAAAAAGTTAAATAATAATTAACAGAAAGAAGCCACAAAAATTAAGAGGAGTTGGAGAAGGCTTCCAGTAGAAGATGAAATTTTTATTGGGACTTAAAGGAAGTCAAAAAGGCTCAGGCATAGAGTACAATAAGAGAAAATGTCCCAGAACAAGAGCTGGAATCTCTTGTTTGTGGAACAGACAGAAGGCCAGTGATGAGGAATAATGGGTAAGAATACTTGAAAGGAAGGAGAGAACTGGGTTGTGAAGAGCTTTTAATGCTAAACAAAGCATTTTATAATTGTGTATTTTGTATTATAGTGAGAAATTCAGAATGACTCAATTTGTAAGCCTGAGGGACTGAGAAGTTGATGGTATCCTGGGGAAATTAAGAAGAAGAGAGGGTTTTAGATATTTTGAGTTAAAATATCTATGGCCATCCAGTTCAAGATGTTCAATAGACAGTAAGAGATAGGAAATTAGAGGTTCTGAGAGAGAACTTAAAACTGTATAAATACATTTGAAGATCATTAGAAGATAACTAAATCCATGAGAATTGATGGGATCACCAAATAGAATAGTATATAGGGAGATAAAAAGAGGGTCCAGGATAGAGCCCTGGCAAATACTCACCATTAGCAGGTGTAACCTGGATAAAGATCTAGCACAGAACACTGAGGAATGTTCATGTAGGGGTAACAGTAGAACCAGAAGGAAATAATGTCCCAAAATCCTAGAGAGAAGTTATGAAAGAGATAGTGACTGACAATGTCAAAGGCTACAGAGAGATCAAGGTTAGAATTGAAAAAAAAATTAGTACCTTTGAGAATGGTACTTTATATTATATAAATATATAAAGGAATTTCTGACTTCATAAACATGGAAGTGGAAAATTTGTGGCCAATAGCAAGATCAAAGAGATCTGGTGACTTTTTCTTTGTGTAGCTGAGGTAGGAGGGAAGGAGTTCGCATGGGAATAAGCAGATTGAGAAATTGGAAGGTAAGGTAATATGGATACATTTGAAGAAGTGTCAACAAGAACATTGAAGCCTCCTTGCCTTGCTAGAATTGAAGAGGAAAGAAAGATTGTGAGCCAGACACTGAACTCAGTAAGGGAAGGATCTGAAGGTTGGAAGACAGCAGCTTCCAAAACTGATTGGTTAGTAGATATGCACTGAGTGAATCTCCAAGAAGTAGGGTTTACCAAGGGATAGAAGTAAAAGGAAGACCTAGAAGTACTTGTAGTTCCTAGAATAAAGTAAGGAGTAGTTCAGATTGTACATATCCATTTGAGTATTTTGAGGAAATCATTACAAAGAGAGTGGGAGAAAGCATAGGGAACATTAAGATGGGAATGTGAAAGCATGAACCAAGGATGTTGAGAAATCTAGTTTGGCTGAAGCATAAAATCTAGTTGGTAGGACAAGTAGTATAAGGCTGAATCCATCAACTTCAGCTATATAAAACACAGCCTCCTTGCTAACTGTATGTCATCTTTATTTTCCTCCACCTCTCTCCAAATCTGGAACCAGGAACCATGATCAAATCAACTAATATTGTGCCTTGATGACATATATCAATATATTTTTCTATGTCCTCACTCATAAACCTGATAGCTTTCCATAAAGTTCCCCTTCTAGTTTACCACTCTCTACTGTGTAGTCTTCCTCTTTAGAATGTAAACTTGAGGACTTTGCTTTAATTGTACCCCCAGGGCTTAACTTGTTGTTTGGTACTTAGTAAGTGCTTAATAAATGCTTTTTAAAATTTTTTGTTCTAGGCCTAGTCTCCCAAGAGATCATAGAAAACGGACTCAGTATAAAAAATTGCACATATTTACAAATTTTATCTTCACAATCCTTATTGTAATATGCCTGAAAAAGCAATATCATTCAGGCTTTATTTTAAGGAAGAAAAAATCACAACATCTCTGGAGGTGGGTAATGAGTGTTGATATTGCAAATTTTCATGTGTAATACTGACTACCCTGGCTTTCACTGGCTACAAGCCAGGTATGTTATATTTTCCTCTTCCCCTAGAGAACTCTTAAGGGGGCTGGGGGGTACTTGGTTTCTCTATAATTAGCTCCAACCCCTACTAATGATATTGTCCTGAGTGTAGGAGGTAGATACTCTATACTACAATTTCGATTTAACCACTAACAGTCAGTTTAGTTTTTATACAGAAATTTATTTCAATAGGATTGACTACAAATACACAAGATTACTCCTCCAACTTGTTAGAGACATAATTTTTCTCCCCTATCTTACCTCTACCTATTCTTCAGAAAAAGGAAAGGGGTTAGGTTTATAATTTAGCACAATTCCTTTAGAGCACCATCCCAGCCCTAAGTCCAGTGCTCCCCTAATATCTTTCCCCTCCCCAATATCTGAGATACCTTGGCTTCTCTAAACTTTCTAGATGAGCTGAATAGCCTATCACCCTGCCTGCAGTCCTAGCTCCAGTATTACTATGGTCTGAATTCTAGGTTTGGAGGGGAACATTGCTAGTGCCTGGAACTGAAAAGGACAAACAGAACAGAAACAGATACTCCAAGGACCATTTTTGAGGGTAAAAGACAGGGAAGGAAGTTCTTTCCTCTCCCAAATTAGCTCACAATGCCCAAGATCTGGGAGAACTGCAATCTTCACCCTCTAGGCAAAACAGGAAGAAATGCTAGAAAGAGTCTAGCAGAAAAAAGAGAGAGACTGTCTCAATCTTGCTGATTTTAAAATAGACCCTGTTCTGATATAGCCACATGCATAATAATGGGGTTCAGCACCAAATGATGAAGTTGGGGTACCATTTCTTAGTTCAAAATATGAGGTGCAAGGCACATGTGAATAATTCACAAGGGTGTTCTCTTTACCCTTGTGAGTAGGAGTGGCAAATATGAAATAGTATCAGGAGCACCTATACTTAGCAAGGAAAGGGGTTTTAACAATTAATAATGGAAAAGACAAGTTCCCTGGTAGAACTCACAATTAACCAGGAGAAAGGGAATATGCCATGAGGTGGGAGCATGCCATTAATTGTCCTGCTACATCCATAGAGGAGGTTAGCAGACTAACCCTAAAAAGGGTTAACAAGGGAAGAGGATTACTCTATTGATTGGCAGGCTAACCCTAAAAGGCATTTAGCAAGGAGAAAGACACCATGAGGCAGGGTGGATGGAGTGAGATCAAAGATACCATGAGGCAGGGGGCATTGGTGGGTTAACCACAAAAGGGATTCAGTAAAATGGCACAAGCCATGGACAGATTTAGAGGGGAAATTTAACCTTGGAAGTCTGACATTACCTGGCTTTCTGATTGGATACAGTAGATTGGGATTTCCCAAGACCTCCAATGGGGCAGGGGTTCTCAAACTACGGCCCTCGGGCCAGATGCAGCTGCTGAGAGCGGTTATGCACCCACCATGTTATGGCAAATGGGCCGAGGGGCAGAGATAGAATATGAGCTTTTGTTTTTACTATAGTCTGGCCCTCCAACAGTCTGAGGGACAGTGAACTGGCCCCCTATTTAAAAAGTTTGAGGACCACTGGGCTAGACCGTAAAACTGAGCCAATCCCAATCAGTGCCCTTCCCTGCTTGCCTCAGGGAATATTATAATCTTATCAGTACTTGAGGATTTCTCTGCCAATCCCACCCACCTAGTTATGCAGGACTTCATCATCCTATAAGGTAGGGGATGACAGGGCTCCAGGTTCTGGAACTGCTCCAAAGGCTCCTGGATGTCTCCATGTCTGGTGTTCTGGGCCTGCCTGGACAAGCACTGATTACATATATGAGGAATTAGAGACACACAGAGATTAAGTATCTTGCTCATTCATGGTCTCAGCTAATAAGTGACAAACTTGGGATTCAAGCCTAGGTTTCCAAAAAGAAGGAAAAAACTGCCCATGGTTTTGCCTCCCCACCTTCACCTCCACTATCTCTACAGAGAATCTTGCCTCTTATTTTGTAGGGGGAAAAAAATGAAGTCATTCATCCTCTTCTCCACTCTTGTTTCCTATCATTCAGGTGCTTTCTGCCAGTTTCTCCGCCTTCAACTGTATCACATGATGAAATGGTCTTATGTCTTATGGGCTAACCTATCTTCTTGTTCAAGCAATCTCATTCTATTGTCCCACCTGTTATCCTTACTCTTTCACTTATTTTCAATTTATCCCTCTTTACTGGCTCATTTTCATATCCATGTCTCCCCATCCTGAGGAAACCCTTATTTGGTTCTTCCATTCCTGCTAATTGTTAAGTCTTTTCTGCCCTTTGCAACTAAATTTAAAAAGATTCTATAATAGGTTGTAGTGTCCTGCAGTTCCTCCACTATCTGCTGCCCTCTACAATAGGTGGCTCTGTTTTTTCTCACTCTTAACACCTTATACTCTGGCTTGTAAATACAGTGGAAGGCATCCACAAATTTACAAAGGTGGAAAAAACAATGAAATAAGGATATAGCAAACAAGATAATTTGAATGGAGTTATCATTGCTAAAATAATTTCCAGACTATGCCTGGATTTAATTTCCTTTCTTATCATAAACTCTAGGAAGAAATGGTCACTTCTACTAATGGTTCTTATCACTTCCACCTCATCTTACTCTTTTGAATCCAGAACAGAACAGAATCAATCAGGTAATCATTAAGTACTTATTAAATGCCTAGTATGGACATTATAGTCACTGTGCTTCATGTAGGAGACAGAGCCAAAAGTGAAATAGTAACTGCCTTCAAAGAATTTATAGTCTAATTGGAGAGACATGTGCATAGAAAAATATATGCAAGAGTATATATGAAGAATAACAAGATAATTGGTGTAGGAAGGCATGATGATTCAGGCAGACTAGGAAAGGTTTCATGGAGGTGGTACTTGAGTCAAGTTTGAAGGAAAACAATGATTAGAAGAGGCAGAGGGGAGGATAGAGAACATTCTAAGCATGTAGGACAGCTAAAGTAAATGTAAAAAATGAAATGGAGTATCATGTGTGAGGCACAGCAAATAGACCAGTTTGCCTGGATTGTAGATGCATGGGAGTATACATGTTAAAAAACTGGAAAAGTAGGGAGGGGCCAGATTGCAAAGAGCTTTAAATACCAGAAGAGTTTATATTTGATCCTAGAGATGATAAAACCACTGGAGTTTGAATATGAATGTGGGGGAAGGGGGTGTCACATGGTTCAACTTGTGCTTTAAGAAAATAATTTTGGCAGCCCTATGGTGGTTTGGATTGGTGTGAGTAGAGACTTGAGAAGAGAACTACCAGAAAATTAACTCAATATTTGAGGTGACAAATGATGAGAGCCTGAACTAACATTTTAAATGTATAAATAGAAAGAAAGATATGAGGGAATTTGTGAAGATATGAATGACAAAATTTGACAACTGATTGTATATGTAAGCTGAGTGTGGGGAGATCAACACCAAAATAGTAAATTTGCATGAGTGGAATTGTGAGAACCAGTGATTAGATGGTGGAAATTAGATCATTCTTCTATTTTTCCCCAGTCTGGCTCTGTAATTTTTTCCCCCTGAGGCAATTGGAGTTAAGTCACTTGCCCAGGGTCACACAGCTATTAAGTTGAGATCAAATTAGAATTCAGGTCCTCCTGACTTCAGGTGATCTATCTATTGAGCCACCTAGCTGTCCTCCTAACCCTCATAATTGTTTTTAGTGTTAGGGATTGCAAAGTGAAATATTTAAAGATGTATTTTACATAAGTGATATTATCTAATGTTTGGGGTTATTCCTCTATTTGCACTTAGCATAAACAGTTCTGTTCTTTAATTTCCATGTCTAATAGCTACTTATACACAAAAAAAAAAAAAAAAAAAAAAAAAAAAAGCCTCTTTGGTAAACTAAAAATATAAAAACATGCAAAGACAAAAACACCAGAATGTCATATCCCTTACTGGTATACAACAGCTAGTAATTTATTACAAAAGATGTAGAACATTTGCTATTAAGCAAATGTAAAATTTAAAAAAACAAACAAACAAACAACATTTAGGACCTTAAATATGTTTCTGGAATTGTAGAGAATCATGGGATTTTAGAGCTGGAAAGGAATTTAGAGATCAAGTGCCTTGCACATAGTTGATTCACTAAATGCTTGTTGAATTGAAAAGAGAAAAGATGGTTGTTGATTTTAATTCAGTTCTCTCATTTGACCAATGAGATAAGTGAGACTCATAGAGTTTAAGTGATTAGCTCAAAATCACATGGACAGTTAATGGCAGAATAAAAAAATAGAACCTTGTTCTCTAACAGTCCTGTTTCCATGCTCTTTCTGCTATTCCATCTTGCATCCATCATGTGAGAGGCATATTTCATAAACTTAACAGAAGGCAAAATATATAAAATTTTTCTTGATTAAAAAGAAAAAAAATACCCAACAAAATCTCCCCCTTTTTGTCATATGGGATAGTTCTTTATGAGAGGCAAGGGAGTGGGGGTGGGAATTTAGGTGCTGTATATTAAAATGAAAAGAATTAAACTTTTAAATAAGTGATAATTCAATGCTGACCTATTTTTTTACTTTATCAGATAAAAATATCCTTAAAACCAGACCTAAATAGTTCTTACTAATGTTTTATTTCTTTAATCATAGTTGAAAGGGATAGACAACTTAATCTCTAAGTTAATTCTATGGTGAGATATTTTAAAGGCATTTCTTAAGTGACCAATGATTTTAAGCAAATTACTTAACCAGACTGAGCCTCAGTTTCTTCATTTGTAATACCAGGAGGTTGAACTATATAACAAAGGGAGCCTCAAATCTAATTTGATAACACTATGATTTTAGTGATAAGTAGGTTGTTGATGTTTTCCCCAAGTTCCAATTGTATTTTCCTGTCAATAGAACTAGATCATCAAATGACAACATAAAAGCCAATTTCCTTTTTGGACACCTGTGTTTTCTTTCCCTTCCCCTTCCCCCCAGCTGTGATGATCCTGCCAATTTCACTGTCCCTAACTGCCCTGACTTTGTAACTGGGCACAGTGCCTCCTGTCAATTCCTGAAAGAGAACTGGGTTGCCAGCTCAGTGAAACAAGGAAGTGTTGAAGACCTCATGTTGGCAACAAGAACACAGAAAGTTTTAGAGCATGGATGGTCACATTAAAAAAATATATGTATATAAGCCTGGTATTAATATTTAGAGCAGGATCAGGTTATGTAAAAGGTTATGAAAAATAAGGAAATAAGGGGAAAGGTAATGAAAAATACACTTAGAAATGCTAGGGAAAAAAAAAAAAAGAAAACGTGGAATGGTAGCTGGATGGCAATATTGTAGTAAACCACTTTTAGTCTCTTAGTTACTACCAGACTTGGGACTTTGGAATAGAATGTCATTCTTAATTTGGCAAATCATCAAATATAGCAAAACTATTGTTTTGATATATTGGGATTCACTACATGTAAATGCATGTATGGGAAAACAGTCCTAGTACTGAAAAAAAAATCTTTATAATTTTCCATAAAATAGGGATTCCTTTTTATCCCTTCTCTCCTCCACTAAAAGCAGTTAAGAAGAGGTCTCCCTGTAATTTAAAGAGACAGTGGGTTATGTTTTAGGGAAAGGAATACAGTCCAAATTTTGGGTTCATAGAAAGGCAGGGCAATGGATTGAAAAGGATTTTGGGGCAGCTAGTTGGTGCAGTGGATAGAGCACCAGCCCTGAAATTAGGAGGACTTGAGTTCGAATTTACTTCAGACACTGTGTGTGACCCTGGGGAAGTCACTTGACCCCCAATTACCTTAGTGGGGGGGGCGGGGAAGAATTCTGAACTTTCCAGAGTTTGGCTTGCTTAGTCAGGAGCACAAGCTTGTACTTCATTCACATCCTTGTTTTTTTAGGATAAATTGAACCATCTGGTTTTGGGTTCCAAAGATCTGTTTTCCAATCCGGGCCCTACTCTTACTACTTACATGCTCTTGGACAAATGTCCTTTGGCCTCAGTGCTTTATTGGAAAGGGAAGGGAGTTGAAGACTTTTAACGTCCTACAATGTGCTATCCTGTAACCCAAGGCGTTACAAGATCTCTGTACAATAGTGCCAGTATTGATGGCAAGGGGTGGGGGTCAGAGAACCCTGCTTGGATATTCACTTCCGGTTTAGTTTGGTCAAATCTTAACCTCTCTGAAACTCATTTTCCTCATTTATAAAATTTTATTTCAGATTATTTAACTTAATCATTTAATTCAGATTAAATGGCCTCTGAAATACTTTCTGGTTTAATGATTATGGATCATACATTCTAACATTTGACCCCTGGGGGTCAGTTTCCCCATGTACAAATTTAGGGGACTGATCTACCCTCATGACTTCTGAGGTCACTCTCTCGCTGTGATTCTTGACTTGGCTCTGTTAATCTCAGTTTCCTCATCTGAAAAATGGGCAGGAACCCACTCAGAGATGGCTTGCGACTCCTACTGTGTTCCCGTTAATCGCGATTTGTTAATTTGACGCTCAGCCAATCACTTCAGCTCTCTGGGTCTGTTTCTCCAGTCCAAAGAGGGGAGTTGGGCTGGGGAATGGGGAATGTCTCTTTCCATTTTGCGGTTGTGGTCCAGACCCTTTGCCCTCTTGGCTACTCCATGACCGGTAGCACACCAGTGCCGTCCATGGGGTTTTCCGGCCGGACGCACTGGATGGGTTGACCATTTCCGGACCCTCAGCTTATGTGACTTGCCCAGGGTCACCAGGCTGGGAACTATTGGAACTCGCTTCCTGCTGACTCCGGGCCCAGGGCTCTCTCTTGGGTCTCTCCACTACAGAATTTAATTTTGACTTCTCCCCTATTTTTCAAGAATTGCATTTTTGGGCGGTCAAAGCTTCCTTCACAAGACCACCACTCAGGCTAGGCTCCTTCTCTCCCAGCCTTGGCCCCCTGCAAGCCCTCCGTGCAGGGCGGCCTGGGGAAGCCGAGCGGGCGAGGTTCCTGGCGGGAGGAGACCGAGCCGAAATCACCTCGATGCCCACCTTCACGCGGTCAGTCGAGGGCGCGCGCTCGGATCCCCCAGGATGCCTTGGGCAGCGCGCAGGCTCCTGCGGGGCGAGGCTGCGGTCCCTCCGCGCTCCCGCTCCCGCCAGCGCACGGGGCCGCGGCCCCGCCACGAGACGCCGGGCCCCGCCCCGCTCCGGGTCGGGGCTGCCGCCGCCGCCGCAGCAGCGCCTCTCGGCCGGCTTAGGTGGGCTGGCTCCGGGGCTCCTGGGGGGATGCTGTAGCGGCCGCATCCTAACCCGGAAGTTGTGGCGGCGGCGGCGGCGCTGGGAAGGGGGTGTGTGTGTATGTGTGTGTATGAGTGTGAGTAAGTGTGTATGTGAAGGGGGGCGTGAAGACGAGCCGGCCATGGCCGCTACCGCCGCCTCCGCCCGCTTTGTGTGCTGCTGCCGCGGTCGCTCCGACTCCCGCTCCCGGGCCTGAAGCGCCAGCGCCATGCGTCCGCCGCGAGGCCGCTGCTGGTGACCTCCCTCCGGCGCCGCGCCGCGGCAGGTCGGGCCGGCCCGGGCTGAGCTGGCGGGCGGGCCCCGCCTCCGCCCTCCTCCCCCGGGCTCCAGTCACCCCTGTCCTCCGCCCCCTCCCCCTCCGCCGAGCGGGCTGGCGGGCGGCCGTCCGTCCCAATGCCCGAACCAGGCCCCAGGATGAACGGCTTTTCCCTCGGCGAGTTGTGCTGGCTCTTCTGCTGCCCGCCCTGCCCCAGCCGCATCGCAGCCAAGCTCGCCTTCCTGCCGCCCGAGCCCACCTACACCGTGCTGGCCCCGGAGCAGCGCGGGGAGCAGCCCCCGGCTCAGGCTTCGGCGCCGCCGCCGCCGCAGCAGCCGCAGCCGCAGCAGCAGCAGCAGCAGCCGCCCGAGGAGGCGGCGGCGGCGGGTGCCGCAGCGCCCGGGGCGTGCAGCCTGCACCTGAGCGAGAGGGCGGACTGGCAGTACTCCCAGCGCGAGCTGGACGCCGTCGAGGTCTTCTTCTCTCGCACAGCCCGCGACAACCGGCTGGGCTGTATGTTCGTGCGCTGCGCGCCCAGCAGTCGCTACACGCTGCTCTTCTCGCACGGCAACGCCGTGGACCTGGGCCAGATGTGCAGCTTCTACATTGGCCTCGGCTCCCGCATCAACTGCAACATCTTCTCCTACGACTACTCGGGCTACGGCGTCAGCTCGGGCAAGCCCTCGGAGAAGAACCTCTACGCGGACATCGACGCCGCCTGGCAGGCCCTGCGAACCCGGTGAGCCGTCGGGCGGCCCCAGGGCCTGGGCTAGCGAGGTTTGGGCATTCCCGGGTCGGGGACGAGCAAAACCCAGCAAATCAAACCCACGGGCCGGACCCGGTGCCGCCTCCTCCCTTTGTGCCCCCCACGCGAGGCGGGTTCGAGCACCCGAGTGCTGAAGGCACGGGGGAAGTCCGTCTAGACGCTTGGGGACGGGGAGGAGGACGGAGGCAGAGGCGACCCTAGCTTCTTTCTTAAAGTGGGAAGGAGGGCTTGTGACCAAATTTATTATTTTCCTCCTTAGCTTCAATCTAATAAATAAGTCTTCCAGGGTCTCGGAGAGATCTAAACTCAAAGATCACTTGCTTCGATACTATGTTAGGGCCACTTAGAGTCTCTGCTTTGACAAGATAGTCTTTTGTGGCTGTTAAATGAAGGTTGTAGAATACAGTGAGTGATGTTTGGAGATCAGGTCTGAATGAAAGTGTTTCTTGATTGTTTCTTTGGAGAAGATACTTGAGCAAATTGCCTCCCTCTTCTCCTTCCCTCCCCCCAAAAAGTTGATGGCTTTCCCAATAATCTTAAAAGAGCTCGCTAAGAATCAGGTGGACATCTAATGAACTACCTCCCATGCCCTTGAAGTGGTCCTTTCAGGTAAATTTTGGCAATATTGATGATTCCCTAAAACCACAGCGTCTAAGAGATGTTGGCAAATTAATTAGTCATTGTCACCTTTTATAGAGATAAATTACTTGTTAATCCAGATTGTGTTTGAATTTGGTGTTATTGGGGGGGATCTTGTGTCCTTCAATTAGCGTTCAAGTCTCTAATAAGAAAGGACTTGGCATAGTGTTTAGAACTGGCAGGGAATTTGGGTTTTATTTTTGTCCAGGCCACGGCTATAAGTGCGATAAACTACTTTACCTGTTCGTGCCCCAGTTTCGTCATCAGTAATATATTTTCCACCTGACCTCAGGACAGTGATGTGAAGATCATCTTTTGAGGCCCTGAATTTTGTATGGGAAAAGGACTGTTTACTGTATAATAAGTACAGAATTAGATTGCTGTTCCTGCCATCCAGCCTTTATTTTAGGACTGGGTTTTGTTAGGGTTTATATGTTATTGTTGTTCTCTATGTAGACATATGTGTTTATGAATGACCCTTGGCATCCCTGGATAAATGAAATAGTTTCTCAACAAGGAAGTGTGAGTCCTCATATTTAACATATGCTGTTTATTCATGTTCTTGATGACTGTGACATAAGGAAGAACCCTAAATTCTGTAGTGATATAATCATTTGGGTTAAGGCTTTTTGAAATGATTCAGTTGTGTTTGTATCACATGTAACTATGTTGGATACAATCTACAAGTAGTAAAAAACCACGTGAATAATTTGAGGGTTTGTAGTTCTTTACTTGACACACTTGATCGATCATTGTTGAAAGAATGCTAGCTATAGCAAAATAATTGAAAATTTTCAATTTTGTATCAATTTGAATGTAAAATTATTATTTTTTAAAATGTTATATCTAGTTATCCGTGGCTTGGTTTGTAAGTTTTGAACAAGGCTCCTTCATTTCCCATGCTTAGGTTTTTCCCTTCTACCCAGTCCTCCATCACAAATAAGCCTCATTGCAAAAAGTAATATTTACAAAATACTTGGTGATTCAAGGAGGGCTCAGACATTGGTTTACTTAAGGGGATATATTTTGATGTACATTTCACTTATCCTTATAACATATGCATTACTCAACTATCTGGCCAGTCCTACCTTTCAAGTGTTATTTTCCATTTTTTTCTTACCCAATCCCTCCACTTCAACCAAATTGGGCAACATGATATTTAAACTATACCTCACACTTTCTATCACTATTTGCTTCTATTTCTACCTCTGAAGCCTAAACTAGTCCTCAACACAATTCAAATCCTCTTTCCTTCAGAAAATCTTCATCATCTGAACCAAAAATCATGTCTTCCAATTGCACATTGTCAGTGATACTCACATGGCACTTTTTAATACATTACTTCATTTGACAGATTTTAAGAGCTTTCTATGTGCTAAAGACTATATTGGATTCTGAAGCTACAAAGACAAAAATGATACAATTCCTGTACTCAGGGATCTTTTCAGTTGGGCAAAAACAACATGAAAAGTAAATG
This sequence comes from Sminthopsis crassicaudata, assembly GCF_048593235.1. Lineage (NCBI taxonomy): Eukaryota > Metazoa > Chordata > Mammalia > Dasyuromorphia > Dasyuridae > Sminthopsis > Sminthopsis crassicaudata. Next base: position 570,497,924 of record NC_133618.1, read on the forward strand.
CCCAATATATCAGGTAGATACAGAATAAATTTTGGGGGGGGGGGACAATAACTTCAGGAGACCAATCAGAATAATGTTTCTCTGAGTTTTGTAGGAAGCTAAGGAATTCTAATTCTAGTATATTAGAGGTAGAGGGAAGGCTTGTGCAAAGGCGTAAAGATAGATGAAGATGGTGGTTATCCAGCCCTTGGGATTGGACAAGTCAAAGCATCACAGAATGTTAGGGAGCTGGAAAGGACCTTAAAGTATATCTTCTCAGCAAATCTGAGGCCAAAGGAGTGAATTGAGTTGCCCACAAACATATTGGTGTCAGTTTTGTTTGTCCTTTGTTTCTCAAAGATAACCATGTCATCAGGACAGGACCATGACATACTATGACATGAAAGTGAATTGGATTTGTGTGAAGGAGAGCTGTGCAAGGTCCAGCCTTATTTCTCCTTTGGAATTATTTGGATCCAATGTTCAGATACAGATCTGCACCTGAGAGACCTCAGTTTTTAAAAATTAAGGTCTTACACTATTCTCAGTTTGTTAGAGGCAACCACCCATTAAAGAAATGAGTAAGAAAGAAATGGGAAGAATGGCCTTTTTTACCCAATGAGGAAAAGCAGTAGGGGTAGGGGATGAGTGAGAATCAATCTGCGAGGGAAAAATCTTCAGGGTTTCTGGCCTAAAGTTGAGAAGACAATTGTTATTTACATTCATTCTGGGGCTATCTGGGATTGCCCTGGGACATTTTGTTGGCCTCTCTGAGAGACTTAAGACTCTCTTAAGCCATCTAGCTTGTGAACCCCAAAATAGGGAGAGAAGAAAGAAAACAGAAAGATAGGAAAGAAGGAAGGGGAAAAAAAAGAATGGAGCAGCTCTTACTCATAGAGCTAGTTGTTTGTCCTTTGTTCTTGGAGAGGATAATGACATTTAGAAAATGATACCATGACATTCAAGGAAATTGGATTTGAATAAAGGAGAGGGCTGTTCTAGGTCACCAGCCTCACTTTCTCCTCTGGAAGCATCCAATCTTTAGTGGTAGTTTTATATTCTAAATCAAGGGTTCTTTCCTTGTAGACCTTTAGTGTTGGTAAAACCTGTCCCCTCCTAAGACAGCTCATTCTACATTTTTGTACAGTTCTTATTGTCAGAAAAATTTTCATTTTATCCACCTGAAATTTGCATCTTTGCAACTTCCATTCATTATTCTAATTTTGACCTCTCAGGTTAAGCAAAACAATCTTATTCCATATGACAACTTATCTATTCTTGACGTAAGTGATCACATTTTCCACTTAGTCTTGGGAAAGTATACCTAGTGTCTTCAACCAATTTTTGTTTTGTAATGGCTTCTTCATTGCTTTCTTTTGGATGGGCTCTAGCTGCTTAATGTGCTGTTGTTTGTCCTTCCTCTCGAAGAGGAAGTGACATAAGGGAGGTGATTCTATGATGGACAATTGGATGCAATGGGAGTCCTTGGCCTTTTTAAGTTAAGGTCTTCAGAGGTCTCAGTTTGACTGGGGAATAACATAAGAATAACATTTGGGGAATAAGGCTAGGTAGCAATTGAGGCAAAGAATCTCCTGTTCACCTAGTCCTTCTAATTGAACAGAGTACTTTAGTTGTAATTTCCAGTCCCCACACTATTTGAATCATGTCTAATTTTTTGTGACCTTATTTGGAGATTTCTTGGGAAGATGCTGGAGTTTTTTTGCTCTTTCCTTCTACAACTCATTTTATAGATTAGGAAACCGAAATAAAGAGGATTAAGTGACTTGTCCAGGTTCACATAAAGGTCTGGGGCCAGATTTGAACTCAAGAAGATGAGTGTTTGTGACTTAAGGCCTGACAATCTATCCACTGTGCTACTTTCCTAGCATGTTTTTAAGAGTCTAAGGAAGAGTTTGAAATACAATATCTTAGAAAAAGTGTTTACTTGGAAATTAGGAATCCAGGGTATTTTTTCTGGATACTTGATTTTTAGTGAATCATTTAATCTCTCAGGATCTCAGTTATCTCACATAAAATGAGAACAGACAAAATCATATTTGAATTCCTATTCAGCCATAAAATTAGTTTTAGGTAACAAAGAACAAAGTAATGTGATGACAGCAAGGAGAGGAAGTAAGAGATGAATACAAGAAAATTTATGAATTAGGAATCTATGTGACTTTTTTAAAAAATAGTTCTTATTTACCAGATATATGCATGGGTAATTTTACAACATTGGCAATTGCCAAACCTTTTGTTCTAATCCCCCCCACCCCCACCCAGATGGCAGGTTGACCAATACATGTTAAATATGTTAAAGTATAAATTAAATACAATATATGCATACATGTCCATACAATTATTTTGCTGTACAAAAAGAATTGGACTTTGAAATAGTGTACAATCAGCCTGTGAAGGAAATCAAAAATGCAGGCAGATAAAAATAGAGGGATTGGGAATTCTATGTAGTGGTTCATAGTCATCTCCCAGAGTTCTTTTGCTGGGTGTAGCTGGTTTAGTTAATTTACTGCTCTATTGGAACTGATTGGTTCATCTCATTGTTGGGGAGGGCCTTGTCCATCAGAGTTGATCATCATATAGTATGTTATTGAAGTATATAATGATCTCCTGGTCCTGCTCACTTTACTTAGCATCAGTTCATGTAAGTCTCTCCAGGCCTTTCTGAAATCATCCTGTTGGTTACTTCTTACAGAACAATAATATTCTATAATATTCATATACCACAATTTATTTAGCCATTCTCCAATTGATGGGCATCCACTCAGTTTCTAGTTTCTGGCCACTACAAAAAGGGCTGCCACAAACATTTTTGTACATACAGGTCCCTTTCCCTTCTTTAAGATCTCTTTGGGATATAAGCCCAGTAGTAACACTGCTGGGTCAAAGGGTATGCACAGAGCATGGAATGTATATAACTTAAGAACAATTGGGTGTGAGAACCAAGAAATAAGGAAAAAAAGTGAATCAACAAGTATTTATTCTTCAGTATTTCTTCACTTTCATCCAATATGTGTTCTCTTTTATTGTCCATATCCAATTAGTTGCCAAGTCTGCCTCATTCCATAGTTTCAGCATCTCTTGTACCATATACCACAGCCATTCTGGGCCAGTCCCTCACCACATCTCACCTGTACTGTTGTAGTAGTCTTCTAATTAGTCCTCCTATATCCAGGCCAATATACTTTCTCTACCACATGACTGTCAGATTGATATTTATTAAAGTGTAAGTCTAGTCATATCACTCATCTTCTAAAAAAAAAAAAAAAAAAGCCTCAGTGGCTAACTCTTGCCTTAGGGATAAAATATAAACACTTCTGTTTGGTCTTTTAGTCTTCAATAAACATTTATTTAAGAGCCTTCTATGTTTTAGTGCATAGGGTAGAATGCTGAGCTTGAAGTCAGGAAGAGTTTAGTTCAAATTTTACTTCCCACTTACTAATTATATAACCCTGCACAGATCTTGTAATCTCTGTTTGCTTTAGTTCACTGGAGAAGGAAATGACAAACTAGTCCAGTATCTTCCTAGGAAAGCCTCATGGATAGTATGACATGATCCACTGAGTCGTGAAGAATCAGACATGCTGCCAGACACTGGTAATACTGAGGATACACAGAAAGGAAAAAAGAGCAAGCCATAGTCTGCTTGAGGAGAAAACATTCAGCCATCCAAGCACAAACTTTAAGTGAGATATATTGTAAATAATCAGCTTGTAGAAGACACTAGAATTAAGAGGGATCAGAAAAAGGTTTCCTTCCGTGGAAGGTGGGATTTCAGGTGGGACATGAAGGAAGCCAGGAGGTAGAAAATGAAGAGGGGAGGGCATTCTAGATCTATATCTAGAGGATAGTGGTACGTATGTGCAATAGTATTAGGAAAGTAAGGAAGAAGGGTGGCTTTGGAGTGAGAAGAGAGGTCGGTTTTGGACATGGTGAGGGCTAAACTTTCAGCTTGAGATGTTCAATAGGCAGTTGGAGATGTGATACTGAAGGTTAGTAGAGAGGTTTAAGAGATTCATTGGCTACAAGTGACAATTGAATCCATGGGAGCTGATGAGATCGGTGAAAAAGTTTATAGAGAGAAAGAAGTGTTCAGGACAGACCACTGTAAGATTCTCAGGTGAGTGTGCATAAGCTGGATGAAGATGCAGCAAAGTAGACTGAGAAGGAACATTCCGAGAGGTAGGAAGAGAAGTAGAAGAGAGTGTTCTTAGAAACCTAAAATGAAGATATTCAAGAAGAGAAAGCTTAAGAGTGTCAGAGACTACACAGAGATTAAGAAGAATGAAGATTGAGAAAAGGCCAATAGATTTGGCAATCGAAGAGATTGTTAGTACCTTTGGAGAGTAGTTTTGGTGGAATGATGAGGTTTGAGCCTGAGCTGTAGAAGTTAGGGGAGTGTGAGCCAAATAAGTAGAGCTCATTATTGTAGACGTTCCTTTTCAAGGTTAGTTAAAAAGAGGGGACAGATATGGGACTATTTCTAATGGAAATTATTAATTTATCCTGTGTTACAAGTGAATAACAAATTATTCTTTATCTTTATTCAAGCCAAAAGCAATTTAATTCAGGTAGCTAAATGATAATGGATAGAATGCAGGGCCTGGAATCTGGAAGGGTTTAAGGCCAACCTTAAGACTACTGACAGCTTTGTTATGCAGGGCAAATCATTTAATATTCTGTTTGCTAAAGTTTCCTCATCTGTGAAATGGGGATAATAATTGGTATCTATATGTCCCAGAATTTTTGTAAGGATCAATTATAGTAATTGTAAAGTCCTCAGCACTGTGTATGCTAAATAAATGTTAACTATTATTAACTTAATTTATTGTCATATTGATTTGTAGTTAGCATTTTTAGAACTGTGTTATAAGTGTGAACAGAACAAAGTAATCTATGTTCATACAAGGAGAAATTTTTATGTTTTTCCATTGCAAAAAAATTTAGTATTATAAACACAGTCTTTTGATTGTATTGAAAATTCTTTGGCAATGCATTTTAGGATTTGTAACAAAATATTTTGTAGCTATTTTATATTTAATTTTCTATCTACAGATTGTTTTCTTTGAGTGGAAAGAAATTTCTTGAGGACAGGGATCATTAAATTTTTGTCATTGCATTTACAACTCCTTTCACCATGGTTAGTATACAACACAAACTTGATAAATGCTGTAGAATGAATGAGGAAATTAATGCTTTATTTATTCAGACTTTTTCATCTTTTGACATTTTTTTCCTTATATTTATGTGATTAATTATACTAATTCTTTTCCTAATTTTTGAACTATCTTTACATTCCTGGTATGCCTCTTAGTTGCAATTAATTATTTATAGCTATATTACTATAGATTTATCTTTTATTTATATATTTTAATCTATTGTCACATTTAGTGAGTTTGTCTGTTTGTTTTTCTTCTCTGTCTTGTTTCTCCCTAGTTTAGATATCAGGACTGTATTTGTCTCTTAGAAGGAGTTTGCTTTTTGTCTCTACTTTTGAAAATAAACTTATATATATATATATTGCTCTTTGAATGCTTGATATAAATCCATTCTAAATCCATTTGGCCCAGGGATTTTCCTCTCTTATCCCACCCTTGTAGTTTAGTGACAGCTTGTTCAATTTATTTTTATAAGATTGGATTAGGATATCTATTTCTTGTTTTGCTACTTTAGGTATTTTTTTGTAATACTCATCAATTATCTTTATGTTTTTGGTTTTGATTGTGATTGCATAGTTTCAGAAAATTCATTTTATTTCCTTTCTGAATTTACCATAATCATTTTTTATTTTGACATTTTACTTTTTCTTACTAGGTTGATTAATGGCATGTCAATTTCTGTTTGTCTTAAAACTAAAAACTTAAAAAATCAATTATTTAGTTTTAATTTGTAAGTTCATTTAATTCTCTAATTTTCAGCATTTGTTGTTTTCAGAGTTGCTAATGTGTTTATTTTCTAATCTTATTAGTTACATATTTAATATATTGACCCTCAGTATTTGTCAACATAATTTTCAAGAAATAAAGATTTAACTCTTGAGAATATTTTAACTACATCTAATACATTTTGGTATGCTATTGGGTCATTAGCATAATTATTTTTTCTGTGGTTTCTTCTTTGGCCTGTCAATTACTCAGTATATTGTCACTTAGTCTCTTTTTCAGATCTATCTTTTATGAATTTACTTTGCATTGTGGTCTGTAACAGATGTGTTTATTTAATTTACTTTTAAAATATTCTTTAATGATTTTTTTGTGATTTCTTTTTGTAAAGGTATTATGGGATGCTGAGAATATGTTTACTTTTTAACACTTCCATTTAGAAATAATTATAGGTCAATTAAATGTAGTTTTTCCAACAATTCATTTCATTTTATATTTTTCTTCTTGCTTATCTTTCTTTTGGAATTATTCAACTTTTTTCCTCTTTTTTGGTGGCAGTCCTTTTAGTTTTTTTAAGAGCTGAATAACATCATAAATCTAGAACTGGAAGTGACATCAGAACTCATTTAATCCACCCTTTAGCCTACCTCCCCTCCACCCCTCTTTATTTTACTTATAAAGAAATTAAAGTGCTAGAGGTTAAACCACTTGCTTACTGTAACGTAGGTAGTAGGTAGTCATGAGTCAATCTTTGAAGTCACTGCTTTTTTAGCTATACTGTACTTGACAACTGTGTAATTAGTGTATATGCATTTGATAATTAATTTTTTGGTCTATGGAGCCTTGAAGTAAACTAGTTTTCCTGTTTCTCTCTTGACTTTGATAGAAATCATGATTGCAATTCTTGCATTTTTAAGGTTGCATGAAGTGTGATTTTGTTCTATGTCTTTGTTTCAAATGTATATCTTGTAGGCAGTAAATGATTGGAATCCTAAAATCATTGATCTCAGATTGGAGGAGATCTTAGTGTATATGAGGAAATTGATTCTGAAAGAGGTAACAGTGAATTGTCAGGGTCACAAAGGTTAGGTAAGTCACTCAGAAATTGAATTAAGGTCTTCTGATTCCAACTTCATCATATATTGCATTGTGTTGCCTTTTTCGGTTTTGTTTTCATCACATATAGTATAATAAAAAGAGTACAACTGTGGACTCAAAGGACTTGGATTTAAATCCTACCTCATGCTTGTTACCTGGATGAGTTATTTAATATTATTTTATTTGTTTGTTTTTTACTTAAACTTCTTTAACTTTACTTTCTTTAACTATGAAATGATGGGGTTGGACTAGAGAGTCACTGAGGTCCCCTTCCTGTTCATCACCTATGATCTTATGTTTAATATTTCTATTGGGGAAATCTAATGCCTACTTTGAGTATTGTGAGAAATTACACCATTGGACTTGGGAGTGGTGAAATTAAGTCTTTAATTACACAATTGCAGATGTGAGTATCCTATAGAATAGGACTGCTTGGAGTCAATATTTGTCCTTTTTTTATACCAGAAATATAAGTCTCTTCCTTGATGCTCCATTGGCTGAGTAGTAGAAATCACAACTTATCAGGAGTATGAGTGTAAATTTCCTCTGATTACATCTCTGTAATTCCTTGGCATTCATTTTATTTGGTAATAGTTTAATCCTTCCAGTGAATCTCTTTTGACTAACTACTGTCCTATTTGAAGAGTCTAATTCCCTCTTGTGAGTCTGTCTCCTCCTCTGATCACAAAATTACATCTGCCTCTACCCCTCTCCCCCCATGTGTAAGTGGTTGTTCACCTCTTATTATATTTCACAAATATTTCTTATTCTAAAATTCTTACATTCTTTTATTTTCTCATTCCATGTCCTAACCTCCATTTCTTATGATTCAATTTATTTTTTGAGTTTAAAGCTTTATTACTCTATTTCTCTTAATTCATTTTTCATAATTGTGGAAACTAAATCCCCATCCAATTCTCATATATCACAATTATTTTGTTTTCCTTCCATTAAATACTTAAATCTCTCTATTTTCATTTACCTAGAAAAGATATTTAAGAGTTAGATGCAAAGAAAAAGAAGTATTGAAAGATTTTGAGGTGGAGGAAAGGAATGTGTTGTGAACGTATAAATGATGCCTGTCTCTAGTAAAATAGAAACAGTAATTGCCTTTATGCAACTTGAGGGTTAGGTCTTATCCAAACTTTTTGTCTTCTCCAGGGAATAGGGCAGTGCTTTGCAAAAAGTGAATAATAAATTTTTAATGAATTCAATATGTTGTGACTGAATAGGACTTAATTTTGTGCCTGAAAATGTTTAAAAATAGGTATTGTGATGATAACAGAGTTTGAGATTAATAAAAGGTTTGTAGAGCATCAAGAACAGCAATGAAAGGCCAGTTGAGAATCTTTATAGTGAAATTTATAGCCAGAAGACCTAAATGCAAGACTGTTCTTACATATTAGTAGTATGTATTCATTTGGGGCAACCACAAAACCCTCAGTAAAATAATACTTACTTTACCTGCCTTACTGAAAATCAGATTAAGTAATGAATGGGAAATTTGCAATTATGAAGTTTTGGGGGAAGGTATAATACTAGAAGTCAAATTTATCTTTAATTTTCATTTTTTGGATATTCTCTTCAATAATACATATTGTTATTTTTGACCATGTCTTACTATAAGTTTGATGTCTACCTATTATATCTCTAGATTTAGTTCTCATTTGTTTGGCTTCAAGAGCCTATAGGTCAAGTCTATTTATTGTCTAAAGGTGATTTTTCTTTCTTTCTATATGAGTAGTGCCTTTTTTTTTTTAAGTGTCCTTTTTTTCCCCTCACGATATCTTTTTTTAAAAATCTCATTTACAATGCCTTATTTATGATGTTTTACAGTTAGTTCATACCCATCTTGACTTGCTTTCCATTGCCTACGTGATTTTCAGTTTCATTTCTTTGGAGATGGGGAATGAATAAGTGAGTATTTATTAACTGACACTATGTTCTAGAGTTCTATAACTCAGTCATATATTGGTATTCATTGATAGTAATATTATTTTTAAAATGAGGGGTTTGTAGTACATTAATTTATGGTAACTTTATAATTGACAAATGTTGTGACTTTAGCAATATTAGGTACACTGGAAAGCTATACAGATTTTGGAGGTTGATCATCTTTGAGGGGTTTTTGAAAGATTCTGTGATGGTAGCAAGCATATTATTGAACTAGCTAATCATATGTAGAGACTGTTTAGGAAAGCCAAATGAACCCTGAAGAGGTGTGATGAAATAAAAAAACTAAGAATGGAGTTGACAAGAACAGGTGGAATAGGAGTGGAAGATAGATAAGTAGAATATATACAATTTCATCCTCATCTCAAATTCAGATGAAGATGAAAAAGTATGCTTGTGATTGGTTACAAAGAATTTTACAGTATCCCATATGATCCCAATAACTTGCATATTCCTAACAGGTTGACAGTTCCAATATTATTTACCTCGACTTATTTATGAAGAAACTGACTCAGGTAGATTAAAGAACTAGTCCAGTGTCTGAGCTAGTAAGTATTGGAGCCTGGACGTGTACCCAGATCTTTGGAGTCTCTAGTCCAGATCTCTTTCCAAGTGGGTTTACAAAGGAAAACTAAGTTGGCATAGAAAGGAGAAGAGTTAAGAATATGAGTGCAAGGGTAAATACATTTTGAAAGTATATATTGTAAGATGTTTGTAGACAGAAGACTTTGTAAAATCAAAGTATATTATTTGAGGTTTATTTTGTTATTACTATATTGTTATTTCTATTTAAATACTTAAAAAGAATATGCCTAGAAAAACATTCTTAGGTGCTAGTACCTAGCTTGTAGGTAGAAGTAAAGGGTTTTGTTCTCTCCAGAATTAATCACTATGTCACCAAAAGGGCACAGAATATATAGCTAGAAGGCACTATCTGGTGTAACCCCTTCCTATTATAGATAGAAAAACTGAGGCCCAAAGAGGTAAAGTGATGTACCTGATGTCAACCTGAAACCTAGGTCCTCTGATTTAAAATACAGTGCTCTTCCTACCATACCAAAAAACAGTGAAAGAAAGGAGATAGTACCATACAGAAAGGGAGAAAAAGATAGCAAGACAGACAAATTAGAAAAGGCTAAATGTGCTTATTTTATAACATTACTTCTTAATCTCTCTTTATTTTCATTGGACATGAAAATTTTGAAGTAGGATTTTAGATATATGAATATATTCTTTCTGTATTTTTTTTTAACTTCTTGTTTCTGTGATTTATAGGCACATTATGGGAAACCCATAAGTTATCAATGATATGACTATAGTGGAAGATATTTTGAATTTTGGAATATGAAAATTGTCCTTTTTTTAGTTTTAAGAGCTTATAGAATACTATTACTGCTTATTGGTCAGTTTTCATTGTCTATAGAAGACTTTGTATTCTAACCTAGGGAAAATTGAGATTATTTTTGAAAAGTAGTATGTAAAATGATCATATTTCAGATCACCAGTGTGGAACAGGAAGGCCAACTTAAGGAAGAAGAAAGCGGGAAAGAGAAAAGGTTCAAAAGAATAACTTATCTTTACCTTGATAGATGGTTTGTAACAGCTGGCGGCTGTGTGACTGCATTTAATAGTGTAAGGCTAGAGTTGAGAAGCAGGTGGAGCTGGGTCCTTTAGAGAGTGGTGTCTTTGAAGTTACTAATAATTTCACAGTGATCTAGGCAGAGCTGTCTCTGGGATAATACTAATAGGAATATGCAAAGCAATTTATTGGTTGTTTGGGAACTAGAATTTGGCCATTTGCTAAATTATCTAATTTGCTGAAGATCAACTCTACTGATAAAAGGTTTCAAGAAGAATGTGTAAGCATTAAAGGAGGCAATTCCCACCTGATGCTTCCCTTTTCTTTCTTTATAGACTTTAACACCATATAAGTAACACTTTCTTTTGTAGGATTTCAGGGAAATTAATGTGGAGAGAGAACTTGTTTTGTAGTTTATGCATGGCAAAGAGATTCCTGAAATTTTTACTTATAGCATCAAGGACCCCAAAATTATATTATTTTTATTTAGCATTGGGCTAATTTATTTTCTTTGATTGGACTTATGCTTTGGTACCTTAAATTGCTTAGTTCTTAATTTTAGAAAGGAAAATCACTTTGTTAAGTCTTTTCTCTTTATATCCTTTCTAATCTCAGCTTTTTTTCAGGGAATGCATAGGTGAATTCTGATGAGAGATAGAAACCTGATCCAGAACAGAATCTGGGATGGCCTCTAGAGAAAAGAGGGTGAAACCCATTTAGGCCATCTGGTCATCTTAACACTAATGGGGTTATCCTCAAAAAGCTGCAGTTAGAGTTTTCTTGAATTTGGCCAAGAAATCAGTGCTCACATAATATCATTTAGCTTAGTCCCATCTCAAGTTTTCAGTGTTTTGTCATAAACTCCTTTTTTTTTTGTAATAAAAAAATTATATTTAATGAAGGCTCATGGAAGCATAGATTAAAATTTAATTGGAAACTAAATGACCTACTCCTTCTTAAAAATGTTATTTTTCAAAACACATGCAAAGATAGTTTTCAATATTTATTTCTGCAAGACTTTGTGTTCCAAATTTTTCCTCCTTTCCTCCCTTACTTCCCCCCCTCCCCAAGACAGCAAGCAATCTGATATAGGTTAAATATGTGTAATTGTTTTAAGTATATTTCCAAATTTGTCGTGCTGTGCAAGAAAGATAACATTCAGTCTTGAGGGTTCTATCTCTGGATTCAAGTAGCATTTTTTGCTATTTGCTAAAAATTAATTAATAATTTGCTTCAGAATGTTAAATGGTGAACTTAGATCAAATCATTTAACCATTCTAACAGGAATATCTGCTCTTTGCCAAGTTATTAACATAAAAAGAACCCCCCCCCCCAAAAAAAAAGACCATTTCAAAAGAGCTATTTTTTCTAAACCAAGAGTTCAGAGAATTTGGTGAAAAACAAGATATCCCAGTTTCTGTTAGATTTTTAGATGATTACAATAAAATTTTATTTACTTTGAAGAATACTATGTAAAATTCTTTAAAATCAGGTGTTTTTTAGGTTTTATACTTTAATTATAATTCTTCCTACTATTATTGAAATAATAAAATGAAAACTGGATAAAGCTTGTTCCATTTGTGCTGTGATGAACAGATTCTATGATATTTGTGCTAAACTTAATGCTTTGTTTCATAAAGCCCAGCACATACTAATGCATCTTTTTATAGCTATAAATATAATTTTTCTTATTTTTTCTTTTTTTATTTTAATACCAGATTAGCAATTTTGCTTATCTGTAATATATGAAATAAAAAATTTAAATATGCTAATATGGGTGGTAAGAAGAGTTAAGGTTTTTGTTTTTTCTCCTGAGGAAGTTTTGCACTTTATATCCCAAATAGATAGAAATCAATAATTTAAGAGGGAACTTTTTTATTTTTTGATTTAAATTGTTGGATTGGAGAATTAGAAGATTATAAATCTAGATCTGGAAAATACCTCTGAGGCCATTTAGTCCAGTTCCATAATTTTAAAAATAAAGAAACTGAGGCCATAGGAAGTTTAAGATTCTTGACCAAAGTCACACTGAGGAGGGGAGCCACAGAACTCTTTCTCTTTCTCTGACTTTGGGGGAAATACTAAACTCTCCCCTGAGAAACCTGCCTCAGGGAATCAAGATAAAGTGGTTTCATTCTGTTATCTGGATGGGACTGGTTAAGTCCAGGACCACTCTTACTTAGCCTAAGCTGGAGATTTCTAGTTAACTCTATTGAGTTGGAAATTAGCTCTGAGACACTCATTCAATTCCAAAATTTTCTATTCTGATTCCAGCTCAAACTGCTCCCAGCCCCTACCAAGAGCTGCCCTCAGCTTCTAGCCAAGGTTTCAATTTAAAAAAGAGGCAACTTGGGGCTCATTCCTTGCAGAGGACCTAACATGGCCATGCCAAAGAACTTCTCTCTTCCCTTGGCATAAGTTGCAACCTTCTGCCTGCTGAAATGATATTCTCTTTCAGCATTTTTTCCCCTTTATCTCTCTCTCTCCTATTTCCCTAACAAGATGTTATTCACTTTCTCTGCTAAAAACTTTATATTTCTCTGTTGGGACCTTGCCACCAAGGAATTCAGTCTTTCTAGCAAAGGCTGACTTCCCAATGCCAATAATAAACTTCTTTTGCCAGTTTAACTTTTCCGGTTCGTAAATTCATTTACAAAGGGCCTGCACCACCAGGAAGGGGTTCCCACAACTTCCTGCCCTGTGCTGAACCTCAAAATTTGGGGACATAACCCAGAGTCTCTTCAACATAGGTAGTAAGCTTTAGGAGTGAGATTTTCATCCTAAGTCTTCAAATTAGAGTCAGTGTTCATTCCCCCTGTACACATACAAAGAAAGGATTTGTTTTTGTGTTTTTATTGTTTTTAAAGAAGGTTATAAATCATGATGGTGGTCAGAAATTATATAATAGGGATTATAACTTCAGTTATATCTTCATTCTGATGATTACAATGCTCTATAATTATAACTGCTTTCTGGATGTGTTTATTTGAATGTTGTATGAGCATCTAAAATTAGTAATTTATCCTTCCAAACTGATTTACCTTTCTCCTTTTCCTATTTCTTTTAATTATATCACCATTCTTCTGGTCATTCACATTTTAAAACTTTTCTTAACTTTCTCCTTCACTCTCTTATCAAATCATTCACACTGTCTGATTGATGTCACTTTCCTTATCACCTTCCTTTAAAATATTTCTGATATTTCTTAAATATCTTATGTCTGGATTAAAGTGATAACATATTTTGTTTCTCTATTTTTTTTTCCTACCTCTCTAGTTCATCCTAAAATTCACCATCAATTTAATCTTTGTAGAATACTTTTTTGTTGTGGTGGTCATTCAATATCAATATCAATATCATTAACATCATGGATTTAGAAAAAGGCAAGGAATAAGTGTTTATAAAGTATCTGCTACATGCCAGGGGATAATAGCTAGAAGAGACCTTAGAAGTAATGTGATACAATAAACTCCTTATACACTTTACAGCAAGATTTTAAAAGTAATAGGAAGATAGACTCAATACAGATTCTAGTCTTAAGGAATTTTTAATCAACTAGGGAAGGAAGATTATACAAATACTTGATAATGAGTAAAATATAGTAAAAGGGACTCAATATCTGTTATCCTAACTGGTTTGCTCCCTAAGTCTTAAAAGTCATTAATACGTGATCACTTACTTCAGTGAGTTTACATTACAATCCTAATGACCTGCATAATTCTCTATTATTACTTTCTCCTTGCTTTTGCCCCCTCTATACTGCAGAGTAAGTTACTGGTATATGGAACATTAGACATTAGAGTTTATAGCTAGAAGGGATGCTAGAGTTCAGTGAAGTCTCTTGATTTTATAGATAAAGTAACTAAGGCCTATATACAGATGTTAACATAGTGAACCTGGAATTCAAATATTGGCTCTCTAACTCCAAGAAATGCTATTTCTACCTTATAGTGGTTCTTCCATACTACCCATATAGTTCTTTGGTTTTTGTTTCCCATTATATCCAACCCAAGTTTATCAAAGAACTTCCAAAAACCAAAACAACAAAACTAATCTGAGTCAAAGTCAAATGGAAGTCAAAATCTCCCTTCTCTTGATGAGGGATTGAGGGTACGGATGAAGAAGTAGGAATGGATTGGAGTTCTGTTCTGTTCTCCAAGGCTGGGGTTGGGGCGAAAGAATTCGCTAAACCCAAACCAAGAGGAATTCCCTTGGCAGGCATATCATTCTCAAGAGAGAAGTGATCTGCAAAGTCATCTCAGGTGAATGTGAAATCTTGACTGGAGTTGTGACTTCTCCCAAGAAAGCTTATCTTGCTCCAAGAGGATGCAAGACCATTTGGGTTTGTAGCTCAAAGGAGACATTTTTTTTTTTTTTTTTTTGGTTATTTTACATAATTATACAGGGCTCACTCAGATCATACAGAGTTTTACTCTCATCACTCAGAATTATGTATTATGGGAGGGTCAATTAGAGTGAAAGAGAGCTATTTATTTAAAGACATAAAAAGGATAATTTGAAGATGATTTAAAAATTGCATTTAGATTTTTTTTTCCATTTCCCATAATTTGATGCCATCTTTTCTAATTTTATACCATACTGATTCTCTATTTTTTTAGATGTTAGCCTACTTGTCCTGCTTGAAACATGCCCAGAGCTTTGTTCTTGTGTACTTTTGCTAGTCTAAATCCTGAAATTCTCTCTTCCCTTTTTTGAATTCCAATCCTTTAAATTCAATTCAGACTGAACCTTTTCCAAGAAGCTTCCCCTAATCTTCCTAATCAGATGTTTTCCCTTAAGACTTTGTACTTTGTACCTCACTAATGCATTTACTGTGTATTATTTTTCATTTTATTAGCTTATGTATATTATATCCTCCTCATAAATAATGAACTCCATGAGGCAAGGGACTATTATGTAAACATAACTTTTTCAACACTTAGAAGGTGCCTAATAAATGTTTTTTGAATTAACTTTCAGGTTTCAGTTTTGAATCTTACACAACTTTTATTCCAAAGGAAGAAAGACCAGCCAGTTGTTGCAAGTAGAGCTTCCTATAGAATTTTGAAGTATTTCTGGTCCTAGTACAGAAGGTAGGTAGTGATAGGAATGAGGAAGTGAGATTTTTTGTGTAGAAAAATACTTGTATTCATCCACAGATGTCACCATTTCAAATCTGTAATCATTTATTAAGTACCTATTATGTATAACAAAAGTTACTAAGTTCTAAGGTTATGGAAAGAGACTAAAATCAGTTTTTGTCCTTTGGGAGGTTACTGTCTGTCTAATGAGGGAGAAAACTTGCCAACAAATATATACAAAGCAAGAAATGTAAAATAATTAACTGAACAAAGGCATTGGGGAGGGCTTCCAGTAAAAGATGAAATTTTAATTGAGATTTTAAGGAAACCAAGGAGGTTGGTTAGTCTTCTGAGTGGGGGAGAAGAGAGCATTTCAAGCTTAGGAAATAGCCAGAGAAAGTTCCTGGAGGTGAGAGTTAAGTGTTTTGTTCATAGAACGGCAGAAAGCTAGTGTCAAGGACTGTGGCACAAGAAGACTGGAAAGGTAAGAGGAGGTTGGGTTATAAAGGACTTTGAATTCCCAACAGAGCATTTTGTATTTCATTTTGTGGGCAATAAAAAGCCACTGGAGTTTTTGAGTTGCTGGGGAGGAGACTTGATGGGACCTGAATTTTAGGAAAATTGATTTAGTGGCTAGGTAGAGGGTGGATTGGAGTGGGGAGAGGCTGGAAGCAGGGAGACCTACCAGCAGGCTATTACCAGTCTAGATGTGAGGCAATGAGGACCTTCACTAATAGTGTCAGAGGAGACAAGGGGAATATATTTTGCTAAAGTGAAATTAACAGATCTTGAGTTTGAGTCTGAGAGACTAGGAAAATGATGTTATTGAATGAGATGAGGTGAGATCTCTCAAGACAGTTGTGAAAATCAGTAAGGCTTCATCTACTTCAGAGTTGAGTGGGCCTGAAGGCCCTTGAGCATTGACTCAGGGCGTACGTTAGTCCCCTTCCTGATATCCTCCCATGACATCATTTTCTCCCTACTTCAATCAAATATGGGCAACTATATACTCATTGGCCAAGTTCAATTTCTTGAATAGTTCCCATATTTAGAATGTAAGACCTTCAGCCAATGAGGATGATAGTCAGTGGTGGGAGGGGTGTTTGCATTAGGGACTATTTAAAGTGTAAAACCTGTCCCAAAAGGTGCCATCTCCCTTTGATTGCTTTCTGGATGGGAGGGACTCCAGTTTCTCGAGAGAACATACTTTTGCTTTGCTCCTTGGATATCTCCAGCTTTTTGTTAAATGGTGACTACTCACTATTCTGAGCCACACATTGCTCTCTAAAGTAATAGGGAAGTTAGAGGGGAAGGTTTAGGGGGAAAGATAAGAAATTCCTTTTGGATATGGTGAGTTTTAGCTATTTATTGCATATCTCATTTGAGCCAATTGGCAGTTAGAGATGAGAGACTATAGGTCAGCAGTTTGTTGCAGGAAAGGAGGATTTGAGAATCATCAACATAGAGAGTATGGGAGCTAATGAGATCATCACACGAAATAGTTTAGAGTGAAAAGCAAACAGGATCAAGGACAAAAATCTTGAAGGACACCTACAGTTAGAGAGAGGGACTAGTAAAAGCAACCCATAAGGAACAATCAGATAGGTTAGAGGAGAACAAGGAGAGGGTAATATCCTAAAAACTGGAGGGAAGAGAGTATCAGAGGAGAGAGCTATAAACAGCATCAAAGGTTATACAGAGATCAAGGAGAATGAGGATAAAGAAAAAGTCATTATTTTTGGCAATCAAAAGATCATTAGTAATTTCAGGAGAGCAGTTGGGTTGAAAAAGAAAATATATGAAATCCAGAATTTCAATCATGTACAATTTTTTTTTAAAGTACAAACTAAATTTCACATGATTATATTAACATTACTGTCTTGTTTGTGATCCTTCTGAACATTTATGTAACATTCTTGTTATTACTATTTTACTTTTGAAAAATCCCTAAAGCAGAAATATATAATTAAGCAAAACAAAATTTACACACCAGCTATATCTCAAAATGTCTAATTTTGCACTTCTAGTTTATCACCTGTCTTTGAAGAAGTACTTTATAATGACATCTTTATCTTTCATAATAATCATCAAAAATAAGCATTTGAGTAACTACTCTGTTTAAGAATTTGTATTGAGCAGTATTTTTTTATAAAGGACAGCTAACCTAGCTGTCCTAATACAGTATTTGTGCTAATCCAGAAGTCAGAAGAATCTGAATTAAGATAGTCTCACTAATTACCTGTGTGACCCTGGGCAAGTTATTTAACACTATTTGCCTCAGTCTCAGCATCTATAAAAAGAGTTTAAGAAGGAAATGTCAAACTGCTCTAGTATCTTTGCCAAGAAAACCCTAAAAGGAATTATGAAGAGTTGGAGATGACTGAAACTACAACAAACAAAATTACCTATAATTTCTGACCTCAAGGAACTTACCATAGTTTAAAGAAAAAGCACATATCTCTGTCTCTCTGACCTTGTTTAACTAACTTAACAAACTGAGCATCATTTTTTCTTATCTGTATGTAATATGAAGGGCCTGATAACCTTTAAGGCAGAAGTTCTTAAACTTTTTCCACTTGTGATCCCTTTTCTCCAGAGAAATTTTTATATAATTTCTGGCACATAGGTATATAAGTGAAACAGTTACTGATGATCATAATTTTGTGACACCCTTCCCCCCCCATTCACTTATGGGTCTACATATGGAGTTATAATCACAATTTAAGCATCTAAGGTACTTTTTAGCTCTAAATCTGTAAAACTGTGATTAATGCAATTCAATAGGAATTAAGAGGAAATTCCTTCCATGAAAAAAGGTGTTATACCACTACACTAAAATGTAGTTATTAATTTAGAGAAATGTGAAATCTGTTTCAAAGATCACAAAATGGAGACTTTCCTTGGCTATACATAATGACAGAATGCCAAACTATAGTTGATGTGAGATGATAATGTAAGAAATAAAGTAAATTGATTATTGTCCCATTAATCTAGGGACCTTTTGGGGGAAGTCTATAAGAGGGAGACTTTTTTGCCAGGGAAGCAGGGTGTTTGGTAACAATTTATTTACAATGGAAGTGCATTTGCTATTTGTCTTCCTCTCCACTCCCCCCAGCACAAAAAGAATATGTTTGTTAATTTAGAACTGAGAGAATCTGTTATACAGTTAACATGCCAGTTAAAATCTTGTTAAATGTTAAATTATACCCATCTCATGAAATTTGAAATTAAGACTGGGAATAGAGAAGCATTCTTTGTAGTTATTTTGGATAAATATGTATGCTTTATAATGATGGGTAAACAATTACAGATTGACCAGATGAAGGGAAGAGTGGAGTTAATTTGCTTTGTGGTGAATTCCCTTCTTAAGCAGTTGAATCCTTATAGTCCTAAGACTTACTCATACTACTTCTCTGCCTTAGGGAATATTAGAATTCGAGATGTCAGAAACTTGCAGCAAATTCCTCTGCCCATGGAGCTAGTAGAAGAGAGTTGTGGGTTTTGACAGCTTTGAAGAAGGGAAAGGATTCTTTTACACTCATTGAAATCTAAGATCTTCCAAGTCTTTTTAGTCTATCAGGTTCATCACCTTTGGTTCTATCCTTAGCTCCTCTTTCTCCCTTACTCCATATATCCAATCATTTGCCAAATCTTGCTTTTTCAATGCCCACAACATTTTTCTCATCTGACCTCATTCATTCAGCTTAGTTTAGGCTTTCATCACTTCTCACCTAAATTACTGCAATAGCTTCTTAGTTGGTCTCAATGCCTTAATCTCTCACCATTGCAGTTCCCCATATGCTGCTTCAAAAGTAATTTTGCTTAAACTCATATCTTAACAAGTCATACCTGCTCAATAAACTCCAGTTTTTCCTATTATTTGTAGAACAAAACTATTTTACTTTTAAGCCCTTTCCAACTTGACCCAAAACTACTTTCTAGACTTACTGAACTTTACTTTGCAAACTACTTTTTATTTACTTTATATTAATTTGTATTTAATCATTTTTATGTATATATATTCTTACATATGCCCTTGTCTCTTTATTAAAACTAAGTACTTTGTGAATAGATAATTTCATTTTTTTTTTATGCTTGCATTCTCAGTCACATAGGTAATATTTGTTGATTGATTGACATTTCTAATTCTTGTGAAGATTTTCTTTAGAGGCAGACCTTAAAAAGAGTAAGACTACAGTCCTTTATATATTTTTCATCTATGTGTCTATAAGTATTTGTTTCTTAATATGAGCTTCTTAACTGAAACATTTTTTGTCTTTGGTACAGGTAGTCACCTAATATCTTTTCAGCAAATGAATGGATACTTTCTCTTTTCAGGCTAGATAACAATCACTGACGATATATTCTTAACTACCTTTGTATGATTCCCTAGTCTTTCTAGTCTTTTCTGATTTGGAGCAGAGATCTGAATGTCCCAAGTATATAGAGTCTTCAACTTATAAATTTATATTTGTAAATAGATTTTTCTAATTCTCTTTAATCACACATTTATTAAGTACTTATTTTATCTGTGGCACTGTATTGATGTTAACACATATACAGAGGTGGGTAAAGAATGGTGTTCCTGCTAACTAAATAGTTTAGGAAAGAAAGGATTTTTTTATTTGTATTGTTATTTATGTAAATAATTACAGTACAAAGTAGGATATTATAAATACTACAAAATTTGATGTAAACAAAATTCTGTGATGTAGCAATTCCTCCTTCATTTATGAAATCTTCCTATGGATGGAATTTTTGGTAATTTTAGCAGTTCATTTTTCTTGTAATTTGAACACATACCAAAACAAGACAGACTAACCCAGATAGTTGCAATATAGTACCAGCAAGTCATTGGTTTTATTCCTTGCATTACTGGCATGATTTTTAGGGCCTAGGCTAATTTTGTCATATGATATGAGAAAACTTAGTGAATACTTTCCAGAAAGACTAATGTATTAATATTTATAAATTACTTGTGCTGCTACTTCAGCCTTTGTAATGGTCAATATTTGGAATGCATTTCCTCACTTGTTTTATGGACTCTTCTGTCAAGATGCACTTTAATCTCTTTTCTATATAAAAACCTTTTTTGATCTCCCAATCCCCAGTTACTAGAGTCTTCCCTTTCTAAACTGTCTTCTATTGATTTTGTATTATTTATATATATATATGTGATATGTATTTGTCTGTATTTGTATCCCTGATAGAATGTAAGCTTTTTGAGAGCAAGGGTTGTTTTTTCTTTTTGTCTCTATGGCCCCGATATTGGGCATAGTGACTGGCATAAAACAGGTATTTTTGCAAAATCTTATTTGATTATAGAATATTGTTTTGCAGAAATATTGGGTATTCACTACATAGAATTCCCAGTCCCTCTAATTTTGTCTGCCTGCATTTTGGATTTCCTTCACAGGCTAATTGTATACTATTTCAAAGTCCGATTCTTTTTGTACAGCAAAATAACTGTTTGGACATGTATACATATATTGTATTTAATTTCTACTTTAACATATTTAATATGTATTGATCAACCTGCCATCTTGGGGGGAAGGAAGGAGGGGAAAAATTAGAACAATTGTTAATATTGTAAAATTATCCATGCATATAGCTGGTAAATAAAAACTATATATATATATATACTGGGTATTAAATTTTTTTTTCTTAAAAATAATTTGCAAGTCTAGATTTTTCTGATTTTTAAGTAGTATACATTTATAATTTAAATCCTAGTAAAACCAGAAAACATTTTTATATTTTATTTATGTGACATTTATGTAGTACCTTGAATTATTTCATTTTTAAAATATAACAATTCAAGGATGGTCAGTGGTGAGGGAGTAGAAACTGTCTCTACCATGACCCCTCTCTGATGCATAATCCTTTGATATTTTGGTAGATTACAGGAAAAGGATGATGGTAGTTTTCATATTATGGTTCGTTATGGCATCATCTTAATGGACATCACTTAACTAGGCTTTACAGAAGTGATGTCATATATATATATATATAATGTATAAATCAAGTCTAAAAATCCCCAGGGTAGTGTGACTCCTGGGCTTAAACAGAAATGTTTGCATTTTAATTTAAGCTACAAAAGAAATACTTTTGGTGTCCATATGCAGCATTGAATACTGCTGTCATCTTATGGCATTCTCCTGGCCAAGCAACTGCTGCTGGTTTTAATTATAAAAGCATCATGGAGCGTAAAGAAAACTACTTCTTTGGGCTTCCCTACTGGAGAGAAGGAAGGGCCTCACTTTCAAGCTTCTATATCCTTGTAGCTGCTAGGAGTTCCTTCCTTCTCCCTCCTGGAAGGGCTATTGGCAACAGTTTCAACCTGTTTGAGCTCTCCTGTTTCCAGAAGCTATCTACTGAACTTTTCTACTGCAGAGGCACAGATTTCAGGGCTTAACAAATCAGTCCCTTAGTACTGACCTCTGAGATTCTTCAGGACAGAACTGTCATCATCAACAACAAATCTGTATTGATCACCAACAACTGATGATACAAATCATTAGAAGATTGTTGTTCCTGCCCTGGAAGATCTTGTAATCGGTTTGGAGAGACAGGATGTATATATGTATATATATGTATGTGTATATATATTATGGGTATATATATATATATATGTATGTATATTCCATGACTCAAAGCCATACCGCATCGTTAGAAGAATGTTGATGGTTTTTAAAAAGAGATTTCCTCTTTGAATTATAATTATTTGAGTTATTTGTTCCTATTTTCGTTCCCTATTTTATTGTAAATTCCCTTAGGTCAAGAATTTTATCTTATTTCATCTTTGTATCCCTAGACCTTCTACAGTGGCCAACAGCTAGTAATATTAGTTCATGATGTTTGTTGAATTGAAATGTTAGTGCATGTTTTAAGTTGAATTGAATTCTGATGTATATAGCTTTCATTTTAGAAGGTTCTTGCTGTATATTTTTAAATATTAATTTTTGCGTTTTTTTAAATTAATTTTGTAGCTACTTCAGAAAACTGAATCATTATTATCTTATTTAGTTTTTTGAAGGAAATATTTGTGAAGTCATGGGAATGTAAGTTTAATGAGTCATAACTTTCGGGAATATGTTTGCAGTGTTATTGGTAATAATGATTATTAAGAGCAAAAAGTTTGTGTTCTCAGTATTTTATTCAGTGATATTCCTGTAAGACAAGTCTACCTCTTGAGACCTCGGTTTTCTCTTTTGTAAAATTAAAAAGGATGGACTAAATAGGAATGTATGGTTCCTTCAGGCTGTGTAAATCTGTGAATCTTTAATTACTTTAACAAGAAACTTTTTTCATACAAAAAGTGTTAACAAATTCTTATGAAATTGAATTGAAAAAGATCTTTTTGGAAGAAGAGATAAGAAAATGAACATCCCTCCCTTCTTTTGAAAAGATAGGAAACTATATCTATAGAATATTTCATATACTGTCACACTTGATTGATGGGTTATTTAGTTTTGACAAATTGCTTTTTTTTTTGTGTGTGTGCTGAATGTCTTTTTGGGTAAGGGAGGAGGAAAGATAGATTTGGAAATGAAGGTGATATAAAAATAAAAGATTAAAAATGGAAAAAAGAGAAAAAGATTCTGTTTATCTAAGAATCTAGAAACCTATTTGTTTTGTACATAAGTGTGTGTGTGTATTTGTCTCATCTTTAGAGCTCCTCTTATAAGCACCTTGAGAAGAGGAATAGTTCAATTTTCTGTTTATATCTTCAGTATCCCATATAGTAGACTAAGAAAAAATAAAAATGATATTTAGTGTAGAGTTAAAAAAGAACCATTCTCACAAAGCTAAAAAAGATTGGATAACCTGGAATAGACTATTGAATGCTTTAAAAATATATTGTTAATAGCGGGAGACTGTATAACTTAAACTACATTTCACCTTTACATGGTTTGTATTCTGAAGAGTTTTCCACACTGGATAATAGAAAGAATGTACTGAGTTAGGAACTTGAAGGACTAAGTTCTAGATGTTACTAGTTAGCTACATAGTCCCAATTAATATGGAGCAATGAGGTGCTATCACTTGGTGGGGCATATTATTTACTTGCCTTCACTGATATTCTTGCAATTCATCTTGTAATCTGTATTCTCCATTGCTACAGAGTAATGTGGTTTCTTTTAGGCCTTCATCCTTAGGTTGTATCACTGTGGTGCTTTTCTAGCACCTTGTCTTCCCAACTACCCTATTTGGACTTGAATAAGACTCTATGGGAATAGATCACCCCTTGCTAAATAGATGCATTTGCTGTTAAATTGACATCTCCCTCTCACTCCCTCATATAGTCTACTCTGCTGCTACCCCCCATTTTCATCTTCAATTGAATTTGCCCCAGATGAAAGAATTCCTATATTTGGCTTTGCTTACTGTGATCTTGGGTATGTAACTTAAGCTTTTTAGACTTCAGCTCCTTAAAGATCTCTATTGAGCAAGAACCTATTACCTCCTGTAGCAGCTCATCCTACTTGTGAAAAATTTTTTTATGACTAAGAAGTTTTCCTGTACAGTGGTCTCAAATCTCTTTCTAACTTATTACATTTGCTCTTATTTCAGCCTACTGGGACCAAGCAGAGCAAATCAAATATTTCTCCCATATGACAAACTTTTCATGTACTCTAAGATAAGCTATCACATCCCAACCTTTCAAAGTTTTTTTTAGGATTCTAGCTTTATTTGTTCAGTATATTAAGTATCTTTTCCAGCTTGGATCATCTACACATTTGATTAGAATGCTATTTGTAGTTTAATCTAAGTCTTCCATAAAAATGTTGAACAAAATAAAGATTAGAATAGATCTCTGAGATACCACTTAATGTTTATTACATATCACCACTTCTGAATCCACTCAATTGTGCTTTCATCTAGTTCACATGCCTTTATCTTATCCACAAATTTAACATGAGAGACTTTGCAAATGTTTTGAAAAAAGTATTCTGTTTGTGCAACATTTCTCCTAAGTCACTTTAATAATTCTAAAATGAAATCTGGTATTGCCTGTTCTTGATGAAGTCATACTTAGTAGTCTGCCTGGACTACTACAGTAGCCTTCTAATTTATTTGCTTGCCCAAGCATTTAGGATACAATGATTACACCTTCATTTGTGTATACACTTACTAGTAGGATCTCCTGAGTCATAAAATTTGGGCATTTTATTCTTATTCTTTTCGCTTTTGCCTTTTCATGTTCAATTATACTGTTCATTCTGAACAATGATCTTAATCTTTATTTGATTTTCTTGATTTTGCTTCCAATGTAATTGAAAAAAAAACCCAACATTTTTTGAGGAAAGGTAATATGGAGTTTATGCTAGACTAGAAAGCAGATTCCCAAAAGTCATAGAAAAGACAATTGATTTCTCAGCCAGAGGCTCTAAAGGGAATATACCTTAAAAAGAATGTGAGATTCAGTAAAACTGCAAATGATTCCAGTCTAAAAGAAGAGGGCTGAAGGCAATAAAGACATCAGAAAATAGGAACTGCTGAAGGCATAAGTGATAAGGCACTACATTTACATCTCTTTTAGAAGGCATTTTTGAAAAGACTTGGGTGTGTATAACTTGAAAAGGAGATTTGTGATTTCACTACAAACCCTATCACCACCTATGTATGGCTATCAGTGAAGTACTAAAGAATCTGAGGGCAGTCTTTAGAATATGAGATGGTTTCTTTACTGTAAATTCATAGAGAAATGTTGATAAAAGTCTTACTGGGCAAGATGATTTATATGAATTGCAGTATAAAGTTTAAAAAATGTGTTCTGTTTTTAAAGCTGGCATTTTATAGCCAAGGTTTGATTATATATCTTGCAGAAACTAGAGAAATTCTAATTAGTAAAATTAATCCTTAAAAACGAATTTGAAAATAGTTTTAGCTTAAAATGATAAAGTTTAAGAGACTAGGGAATTCCCATTGTATGGGAAAAGGACAAATGGTATATGGGTTTGCTATTAATTTTCCCCAAGAAAAACTAAAGATCCATGAACTGAGTTTTTTAGAACTCAGGCTATAGTTTACATAGAAGAAAACTTAAGACTCTATTAAAATTAGGAAAAAGTGATAATAGAGACACATTTTTGTAAGGGCTTCAGGGGACCTTTATTTCCAAGATATTATGTTAAAGCTTGGGGGATAATTATTCAACAATTCTCAAAAGATAGAATTTTAAAGCTGGAAAGGCCTTTAGAAATAATCTAGTTCAACCCTTAGGTAATGAAATTTAATTCAATAAATTTTTATTAAATGTCCACGTTTGGTGTGGAGCTAGAAAGACAAAAAAGAAAATCCCTTGCCATCCTGGAATTTTTAACCATCTAGTCAGGTAATATAATCTATATATTGATAAGTACATATAATTTGAACAAGGAGAGAACATTAACCAGGATAAGAATAAGGAAAGGCTTCATGTAGGAGATATTGCCTAACTAAGCCTTGTAAGAATCTAGGGATCCTGAGATGGAGAAGTGAAAAGAGAATGTATTATACCAGGTTTTTAGGAGAGTTTGTATGAAGAAACAGAAATGGGAGATGTAATAATGAGTTTATAGAATAGTTTGTGTTTTGCTTTTGTTGGAATGTAGAGTAGAACATGTGAAGGGGAGTAATATGTCAAAGCTGGAGAAGTAAGTGGTAAATCAGAATATGGAAGACTTGAAATGTAAAACTAAAATGTTTATACTTTATTCTAGAGATCACAGAATATTTTTAAGCTTCAGTGTGAACTGGTCAGATTTGAATTTTAGGAATAACAAGTTTGTAATTGTATAGAAGATAGTTTGGAAAGGAGTGTGAGACTAGAAGCAGAAAGACCAATTTAGAGACTATTATAATAGTCGAGTATTTCCACATGAGTGGAAAGAAAGATAGATGTTAGTGAATTTGGCAGGTTGAAAAAAAGGGACTTGGCAACCAAATTGATATGGGGGCAAAATTAGAGAAAGTATAAAATTGAACGATTAGGAAGTTTTAGTTGAACTGATTATTCAAATAATCAAAATTATATTTTGTCTTTTATGATCTTTCTTTATTCCTTGTTTGATAAGCATTCTCTTCTTACCCATATTTATGAAAGGCATTTTCCTGTATCTTTTAAAATAATGTAACCAATTATGTTTCAATCAGGTATACATTTGTAATATGTTGTAGTATCTGGTAGAAGATAGTGTACCTAACAGCTTTCTTGTTCTCCTAGCAGTTCCCTGTCAAATAGAAAACCTTTTCCTAAGTAATTTGTTCTTAAATCTGGCCATCATGGAGCTATTGAGTTTGATAGTTTCTGATTCTTAGTAATTCTGACTGCTCTACTGATTTACATTTCTTTTTTTGTTTTAAAAAACCCACCAATCTCAAATATGTTCATAATTACTTCTTTATAGTATAATATAAGATGTAGAAACATTCTCCCACCTTCCTCGCCCCCATAATTATTTCTCTTGTGTTTCTGGACCATTTATTTTTCCAAATACATTTTTGTTATATTGTCTAATTTTATAAACTACCAGCCATTAATACATACAAGTATTCATTAAACATATGCTTTGTGTTAGGCACTATGCCCAATTTCTACTTTGCAATGAGCTTACATTCTATTGGGACAGATAATAATAAATATGCATAGAATATGGACAGCATAATATAAAGTTAATAAATACACATATATACAAAATAGTTAAATTCAAAGTAGTTAAAATCCTAGGTTCAGATCCTGCCTCAGACAAATGTTAGATATATGACCATAGGCTAGTTATTTAACTGATTGAACTCTTCATCTGTGAAATGAGAAGTTTGGATTTGGTGGCTGCCAGAATCCCTTCCAATTCTAACTCTAAATCTTGCGTTGTCTTCAGATAAGGATATTTCTCTCTTTACCAGTGTTTAGGCTTTTAACTTATTTCTTTTGGTATCTGACTATAGATAGCAGTTCTAGAGCTATGTCTGATAGTAATATGGGAGAAGAGGAAATCCTTGCTATAGCTTTTTATTTAATGAAAAAACTACAAATAATACTATCTTTTGGTTTAATTATTTTTTATATTTAAATTTAAAATGGCTATGCCTTGTTCATGGTTTTCAATTTTAACATGGTTACCTATGTTAATTTTTTTCCTAATGTTGAGCCATTGTTGACATATCCAAGGGCATATATATGATGTGAAAACTGGCTAAAACTCAAGTTTATTTGAGGATTTTCTTTTTAAAGTTTTGTGGAGAGAAGTTGCGGAATCATATTGCCTAATAATGAATTAGAACAATAAGGTATATTTAAATCTTGCTCTAAACTATATGCTTAATTTAATACGGTATTATCATTTATTTGATTAGCCCTTACCAACTGTATAATAAACAATTATTTGGTCAAACAATCTGTGAATCCTAAGGATCTGAGTTCAAATCCATTCTGACATTTGATACTAGCTATGTGATCCTAGGCAAGTCACTTAACCCTCCCTCTCCCCAGTTGCCTCCTCAAAAAAAAAATAAAAACAAAAAACCAATCTTTGACTTTTCCTCCTTTGTAATCTTTTTTTCCTGTTATTTTGTAATTTGGGACTGTATTAGGGACTTTTCTCTGTATTTCTTTATGTGATTAGTATTGAAGATTTGTAAAGGGCTGAAACTCTGAGTTGATACACTCAGGTCAGACAACCAAGCACTTAAGGCTAATTACCGATTGGACAATACTCTGTTAGCATGTGCTTGGAAAATGGCCCTTCCCACTATTCTGTGCAGATTCAATCTTTTGCTGTATGCAGAGAATTGTGGGAAGGATTAGGGGGTGGAGTAAGACAAGTCAGAGTCACTTTGGCAGTAGAAGCAAAGAGGAGAGGAGAGGTCATGGAGAGCCTTCGTTCATTCCCTTCACTTCTACCCCTAAAGACCAAGAATAAAGACCCGGGACTTTTGCTTATCCTGACTCTGGCTGATTCTAAAGTATCCAGGGAACTAACACTGAGAAGAAAATATCTTTATCAGTGGGCTAAATCCAGAAGGGCAAATAGCAGAGAGAGGGGTTTCAGAGTTGCCTTTTATTAGTCTTCTGAGATCTAGAGCTTCCTTGATCTTGGCGGGAGGGGGGGGGTGGGGGGAGAGAATGAGGAGGTGGGGGGTGGGGGAGGCAATCTCTGGATGAATCTGAGAGACTGATTTTCAATACAATTTAATTCAAAATTGAATGAGATTATTTATCTTGAATGGGTGTGGCCCCTCCCATAGTCCTGGGAGAGTTTGAGACCCTGATTCACCCTTCCTCTACAGATTAAAGGGAATGCAGTTTACATCAGGGCCTTTCCAATCCTTCCCTCCCAAAGATCTCAGCTTATATCAGTTTCAGAGAAAAGCTGAAGATCATGAATAGTACTATATAGCTCTCCAAATCCAATACAACTTGCTTTTTTAAACTTTCCTATGCATTGTTGGGACTGGCAACTAATGGACATTGTCCATCAACTGTATCCTATCAAGATATGTAAATTGATGGATTTAGCTAATTGGAAAGATGGTTCACAGCTTCTCTTTAGAGAAGCAAATAAAAAAAAATTATCAAATTTTCTTTTATCATACATCTAAAGGCAATAAGTGATACCTATTATTGTAATGCTTATGATATTTACACAAAGACCACCATGACCATAATTCCAAAATCTGTTGTAGAAAGTAAGGCAGTTAAAAATCTTTCTAATTAACTCAGCATACAGAGATGGACGTAGGAAGGAAATGAAAAAAAAAAATGTGGGCATACATTTTTTCAGTTGTAAGAAACAAAAAAATGTGCTGGATACAGAATTCTCACACCTGTGCATTATGAATTATTTTTTCAGAAAGTGGTGGACATGGTGTGCTGTAAGGAGAGAGTAAACAAAAGTCTCAGACCTATACCAAGTCCTATTCCAATGTCTGTGGTGATGATCCTAAGGTTCTCAAAGCATATGACAGTATATATGGTACAACTTCTCACACAGGTTTTACTATGCTAGAATGTCTTCACATAAGTTTTTTGCCACCGACTGAGTCTGTTTTCAGAAGACCAAACTGGTATGAACAGAGATTTATTTCTTCAGCTGTGGTATTTTGTGAAACTAGTATAATTCCAAAATGATCATCTGTCCTGTTTGACCACAGTTAATACTGGCAGAGGAATGGAAAAGGAGCAGGGGGCAGAAGGCACCAAGAAACACATAATTCATGCCATGTCATGTAATATGATTTTGTGGTCCCCTGATTTGAGTGGGGGGCTTCTGTTCTAATAGTAATCCTAAATCTTCTGGCTTTGGAGTCTGCCTCAGGGATTTTCCACACTCCCAATCTAAGAACAACAATCTGTCAGATTCAGAACAGTCCACTCCTCAATTCTTTGCTGACTGTCAAATAGCTTCTGGCTATTTAGGATAGTCCCAGGCACCAAACTCTTTAGACAGTGATGATCTTTTTAGTGATAACCAAATTCCTGAGACCACTCTTCTGGGCCTTAGAATTAGCCTATTAATGATGGAAAGCTGGATAAATGTATCTCCTCTTTTTCTGCTGAAATCTTTTAGGCACACTTGTAATAGATACCAGTCTATGACCCCAAACTTTTGGGGTCCCCTTCCCAACCTCAACAATCTGTCCCATGTAATATAAATAGTAGGATGTAAACTCAAACCCAGATCTACATCCAATTGACAGATCTAAATGTACAATCTCAGTCATGTAATTAGGGAAGCTAGGTGGTCCAGTGGATAGAGTGCTGGCATGGAGTCAGAAAGATTTATCTTCTTGAATTCAAATCTAGCTCAGACACTTAGCTATATGACCCTGTTTGTGTCAGGGCAAAACTATTTTAGTATCTTTGTCAATAAAATCTCAAATGAGGTCATAAAGAGCAAAAGCAACTGAAAATTCCTCCCTCCCAAAAAATCCCCCAGTCAACAAATGGACAGGTGTAACGTGTTCTTCTGGCAGTTACAATTACTAGCTTAATAACCGGTAGCGCACTCAAGAACAACCACGTGTAATCTTAAAAGCCTTTATTATACCTACTCACATAATGCCCTAACTGATGCCCTGACTTGTTGGTTCCCGAGTGAACACCTGGTCAGAAGACCCATGTGTTCACTACCAAAACCCTTACCTCTTTTGGCTATCCATCTTGGCTTGGCCACCTAGGCTAGGAAGCCAAGGTGAAGAACGCCAGGTTAAAGAGGGCGCTTGCTGCCTGCAGTGGGCTTACATAGGGCCTGTGAGGTCACACGCACAGCCAATCAGCAAGAGAGTCACCCATTACGAAGCTATCTCAATATGGCCAGGATCCCGCCCAAGGGCAGTCCTAATATCCACAGAAATTACTTCTGGGCCTCAATCTCCTGATGCGCTGTGGCACCCATTTAAAGGCCCCTTACAGACAGGAATAGAAGAGATAAATTGTATCAATCTCTAGAATTCATAGTGTAAATAGAACCAAAACAAAATAGGAAGTTGCAGCTTAGTGGAAAGATGGCTCAAAGGCTCTTCTTGGAGAAAAAAAGAAACTGGCCTAGTGTGGTTCTCATAAATATTTTCAAAAAGACCACATGAAAATAATTGCAGCTTTTTATCAATATCATTTTTAGGTAAAGGTAAGGAAATTATGCAGAGAATTTGGTAAGACCCCTTCCATTAAACCTGTATGTATTTGGTTACTTTGTGACTTTGGTATGAAGGTATAGAAATCAATAAGGAAGAACAGAAAAAAATCAATCAGGGAAAGGGAAGAGGGCCAAAGATTTGTATACATAGAACTTTCCTTCTTTATCATTTAGTCTGCATATATTAAGTGTCTCCTATATATGCCAGGCTGTCCTAAGCAATATATCTTGAACAATTTTTTAAGGAAAGAATTGGTAGCCACTAGCATTGAATAATATGACAAAGAATGAAATTGTCATATTTCAGCATAGAGTAATAACTTCTAGATAGATCTCTGACTTACTAAAGATCTCAATATAAAACCTGTAGAAGAATAAAAAAAGAAAACAATCCATGATGTTCACTTGAAACAAATCAATCCTGTCTTATTTAAACAAGTTATTAGTAATAAAGAAAATAGTTAATGGATGGGAAAGTACCTATATACATAAATTATACATTTCATACCAAAATTCATATTCTAAATGTTCTGAGCTACCCAATGCCTATTAGATTCTTTCTCTCTCTCTCTCTCTCTCTCTCTCTCTCTCTCTCTCTCTCTCTCTCTCTCTTTCTCTCTCTCTCTTTCTCTCTTTGATGCTGTATCCACTGCACCACCTAGCTATCCCCTTCATACATATTTCAAACCAACATCGCAATGGAGGTGCAGAATCAGTGGCAGAAACTTCATAAATAAAATGGGTACAAAGAAAACAGTGGGTTCAAAAGAAAGGAACCTGTGAGAAAGATGAGGACAAGCTTGGAGCCTAAAGAGGAAGAGGGCGGTTGATACCATTACTAGAGGAGAACTCAGGTTATCTGGACAGTGATAAGGTGAGAACTCAAGTTGTCTGGACAGTGATAAGGTGAGAATTCAGATTGTCTGGACAAATTACAAGGTGAGAACTCAGGTTGACTTGACAGTTCTCTGGCTCAGACCTTTGGTTCAGGCCTTTAAAGGGACTTTATACCTTAGGAATTCTAAGAGGAGCAAGTTCATTGGTGGAAGTATTTCCCCACACCCCACTGAGTTCTCACCTGCCTATTCTCTGGGAGGATAAAAAAAGGGCAGCATTGGGTCTGAGAGAATCGACTCTGGGATAGTTTTGACGCCAGGCAGGCTGAAAGGAGACCAGTCTGATTTGAGAAAGGACAAGAGTTGGAGGAGATTCAGAGCTCCCAAGAAACTTGCGCACAGAGGAAAAGATTTTACAGATCTCCTCCCAGAGAAGGATTATAATTGAGCAGACAGACCTTCACAATTCAAGAACATTACAGGCAGTCACTCCCAAACATGGTCTTCTTTTTTTTGTATTTACTTACTATCACATTGCAACAAGGTGCACATACTCTGATGGGTTTGAAGTGCTGCCACTTTGCCATCCAAAAATTCTCCTAATTATCACTTTTACATTTTTTTAGCTAATGAGTGTAATAGATACTGAGATGGAATTGTGATCCAAGAAACTAAAATGTATAATAAGTAGCACATGTGATAATCCAAAGTAGATAAAGTCTTGTTCAGTTATTTCATCGTATTTGACTCTGTGATTCTATTCGGGGTTTTCTTGGCAAAAACACTGGCATGTTTTTCTAGCTAATTTTACAGGTGAGGAAACCTGGGTTAAGTGACTTCCAAGGGTCACATGGCTAGTATATATTGGAGACCAGATTTGAACTCAAAAGATGATGAATCTTCCTAACTCCAGGCCTGGCTCTCTATCACTAGTGCCACCTAGCTGCCTAGAGTAAGGAAAATCCACTTTAACTTCTGTGGATCTAAAATTTTTAGGTAACATACAGGTGAGTTCTTTGCTTTAAAAATTCTATTTCCACATTAACAGTACTGTCTATGACATTAAATCTAGGTCTTTGCCTTTGGGTAAGTGGAGGAGAAGGTTAAAAAAAAAAAATTACCCAGTATATTTAAATTAGTTACTTATCTTTGGGAGGGGATGGGAGCATTTGTATTGGATCTTTTATATGTTAGTCTGCCATAAAATGCCAAATAAATCTTTTTTTTATCATTAAGACCATCAAGATAGTTGCGACAAAGACCCAGATGAGGTAGGTAGCTGGGTAGCACAAAGGATGGAACACCAGATCTGGAGTCAAGAAGACCTGAGCTTCCATCCAGCCTCATACACTCTCTGGGTGACCTTGAGCAAGTCACCTAGCCTCTCCTCAATTTCCTTATCCATAAAGTGGAGGTAATCATAGCACTATAGAGGATTGTTGTAAGGATAAAATGAGGTTGTATTTGTAAAAGCCTTTGCATACCTTCTAGCACTAAATAGAATCTAGCTATGTTGCCTATTAGTAATAATGTTGGAGTAAATTACTTAGATCATACATTTAAAATTATTATAGATCTAAATAGGAGCTTATTGATAGTGGTTTGGATAATGCCAAATTTTTATCACCATACAACAATTATATTTGGCTATAATCTTAGGATAAATGAATTATAATTAATTTGACTTGGAATTTTTTTTTGAATTTTTTTTTTTGAATATTTGACTTGGAATGGTCTAAAAGAGAATTAATTCAGAATTTTACTGCCTTTCTGAAAGGAGAAAAATCCTAATGATTTTTATTATTTTATTAAAGCTTTTTATTTACAAAGCATATATACTGGGTAATTTTTCTAACATTGACTCTAACATAACCTTTTGTTCCATATTTTCCCCTTCTTCCCCCACCCCCCTCCCCTAACTGGCAGGTAGTCCAATGCATCTTAAATATGTTGAAATACATGTTTATGCAGTTATCTTATACAAGAAAGATCAAGAAGGAAGAAAAAGAAAAACTGAGAAAGAAAACAAAATGCAAGCAAATAACAGAGAGAGTGATAATACTATGTTGTGTTCCACACTGTATTCCCATAATCCTCTCTCTGGGTCTAGATTGCTCTCTTCATCACTGCACAAATGGAACTGGTTTGAGGCATCTCATTGCTGATGAGAGCCACATCCATCAGAATTGATGATCGTATAGTCTTGTTGTTGACATTATAATGATCTTCTGGTTCTGCTCATTTCACTTAGCATCAGCTCATGTAAGTCTCTCCAGATCTCTCGGAGATCATCCTCTTGGCCATTTCTTACAGAACAATAGTATTCCATAACATTCATACATCATAATTTATTCAGCCATTCTCCAATTGATGGGCATCCACTCAGTTTCCAGTTTCTTGCCACTAAAAAGAGATTTGCCACAAACATTTTTGCACATGTGGGTCCCTTTCCCTTCTTTAATATCTCTTTAGGATATAAGCCTAGTAGTAACACTGCTGGATTAAAGGGTATGCACAGTTTGATAACTTTTTGAGCATAGTTCCAAATTGCTCTCCAGAATGGTTGGATCTGTTCACAGGTCCACCAACCAAATGTATCAGTGTCTCAGTTTTCCCACATCCCCTCCAACATTCATCATTATCTTTTCCTATCGGCTTAGCCAATCTGACAGGTGTGTAATGGTATCTCAGAGTTGTCTTAATTTGCATTTCTCTGATCAATAGTGATTTGGAACACTCTTTCATATGAGTGGAAATAGTTGCAATTTCTTCATCTGAAAATTGTCTGTTCATATCCTTTGACCATTTATCAATTGGAGATTGGCTTGAACTGTTATCAATTTGAGTCAGTTCTCTATATGTTTTAGAAATGAGGCCTATATCAGATCGTTTGTATGTAAAAATGTTTTCCCAGTTATTGCTTCCCTTCTAATCTTGTCTGCATTAGTTTTGTTTGTATAAAAACTTTTTAACTCAATATAATCAAAATTATTTATTTTGTGATCAATAATGATCTCTAGTTCTTTTTTGGTCACAAATTCCTACCTCCTCCACAAATCTAAGAGGTAAATTATCCTATGTTCTTCTAGTTTGTTTATAGTATCATTCTTTATGTTTAGATCATGAACCCACTTTGACCTTATCTTGGTATATACAGTGTTAGATGTAGGTCTGTGCCTGCTTTCTGCCATACTAGTTTCCAATTTTTGAGCATAGTTCAGTTTTTACCAAATAGTGAATTCTTATCCCAAAAGCTGGGGCCTTTGGGTTTATCAAATATTAGATTGTTATGGTCATTGGCTTTTTTGTTCTATGAACCTAATCTATTCCACTGATCAACTTCTCTATTTCTTAGCAGTACCAAATGGTTTTGATGACCTCTGCCTTATAATACAGTTTGAGCTCTGGCACAGTTAGGCCACCTTCATTTGCTTTTTTCTTCATTAATTCCTTTGAAATTCTTGACCTTTTGTTCTTCCAGATGAATATTGTTGTTATTTTTTCTAGGTCAGTAAAATAGTTTCTTGGGAGTTTGATTAGTATAGCACTAAATAAATAGATTAGGGAGTATTATCATCTTTATTATATTTGCTCGATCTATCCACCAGCACTTGATATTTTTCCAGTTGCTTAGGTCAGACTTTATTTGTGTGGAAAGTATTTTGTAGTTTTGCTTACATAGTTCCTGACTTTACCTTGGCAGATAAATTCCCAAATATTTTATATTATCAACAGTTATTTTAAATGGAATTTTTTGTATCTCTTGCTGTTGTGTTGGATTTTGTTAGTGATATATAAGAATGCTGATGATTTATGTGGATTTATTTTGTATCCTATAACTTTGCTAAAGTTGTGGATTATTTCAAATAGCTTTTTAGTTGATTCTCTGGGGTTCCCTAAGTATACCATCATATCATCTGCAGAGAGTGATAATTTGGTTTCCTTATTACCTACTCTAATTCCTTTAATCTTCTCTTATTGCAAAGGCTAGCATTTCTAATATAATATTGAATAGTAGTGGTAATAGTGGGTAATGTTGTTTCACCACTGATCTTATTGGGAATGGTTCTAGTTTATCCCCATTACATATGATGCTTATTGATGGTTTTAAATAGATGCTACTGACTGTTTTAAGGAAAAGTCCATTTATTCCTATAATCTTTAGTGTTTTTAATAGGAATGGGTGTTAGATTTTATCAAATGCTTTTTCTGCATCTATTGAGATAATCATATATATATATATATTAATTTGGTTATTGATATAGTCAATTATGCTAATAGTTTTCCTAATATTGAATCAGCCCTGCATTCCTGATATAAATCTTACTTGGTCATGAAGTATTATCCTGGGGATGATTATTTGTAATCTCTTTGCTAATGTTTTATTTAAGATTTTTGCATCAATATTCATTAGGGAGATTGGTCTATAATTTTCTTTCTCTATTTTCATCCCACCTAGTTTAGGTATCAATACCATGTCTGTGTCATAAAAGGAATTTGGTAGGACTCCTTCAGTCTCTTTATTATTTCAAATAGTTTATATTGTATTGGAGTTAGTTGTTCTTTTAATGTTTGGTAGAATTCACATGTAAATCCATCTGGTCCTGGGGATTTTTTCTTTTTCTTCTTCTTTTTCTAAAATGGGACTATTTAAGTAATTTATTCTATTAATCTGGGCAATCTATATTTTTGTAGGTAGTCATCCATTTCACTTAGGTTTTCACATTTATTGGCATAAAGTTGGGCAAAGTAATTCCTGATAATTGCTCTAGGTTCCTCTTCATTGGTAGATAGCTCTCCCTTTTCATTTTTGAGGCTAACAATTTGATTTTCCCCTTTCCTTTTTCTAATCAAATTAACTAAAGGTTAATATATTTTGTTGTGGTTTTTTTTTTCTTTTCATAAAACCAACTCTTAGTTTTATTTATTAATTCAATAGATTTTTTAGTTCTAATTATATTGATCTCTCCTTTTATTTTTAGAATTTCAAGTTGGTATTTGATTGGGGGTTTTTAATTTGTTCTTTTTCTAGTTTTTTAAGTTGCAAGCCCAATTTATTGGATCTTCTCTTTCTCTATTTTATGCAAGTAAGTATCTAAAGATACAAAATTTCTCCTCATTATCACTTTGGCTGCATCCCACAAATTTTTGTACATTGTCTCATTATTGTCATTCTCTTGGATGAAATTATTGATTATGTCTATGATTTGCTGTTTAACCCATTCATTCTTTAGGATGAGATTATTTAGTTTCCAATTTCTTTTTGGTCTATTTTCCCCTGGATCTTTATTGAATGTAATTTTCATTGCATTGTGATCTGAAAAAAAATCATTTACTATTTCTGACTTTCTGCATTTGATTTTGAGGTCTTTATGTCCTAACATATGGTCACTTTTTGTATGGGTTCCATGAATGCCGAGAAGAAAGTATACTCTTTTCTGTCTCTATTCAAATTTCTCCAAACATCTGTCATATCTAGTTTTTCTAATATTCTATTTACATCTTTGATTTCTTTTTTATTTATTTTTGTGGTTTGATTTTTCTAGTTCTGAGAGTACAAGGTTGAGATCTCCCACTATTATAGTTTTGCTGTCTGTTTCATTTTGCAACTCTTAACTTCTCCTTTAGGAATTTAGATGCTACATCACTTGATATATATGTTTAATATTGATATTGCTTCATTATCTATGGTACCCTTTAGCAAATTATAGTTTCCTTCTTTATCTTTTTTAATTAGATCAATTTTTGCTTTTGCTTGATCTGACATCAAGATGGCTACTCTTGCTTTTTTTTACTTCACCTAAAGCGTAATAGATTCTGCTCCAGCCTTTTACATTTACACTGTATGTATTGCTCTGCTTTAAGTGTGTAAAATTTATTGTTTGTAAACAACATATTGTAGGATTCTGGCTTTTAATCCTGTCTGCTATTCACTTAAGCTTTATGGGAGGTTCACCCCTTCACATTTACAATTAAAACTACTAATTCTGTATTTCCTGCCATCTTATTAACCCCAAATTATACTTTTCTCTTTCCTTTTACCTTCTCCCAGTATTTTGCTTATGAGCTTCAAACAGTCCTTCCCCTTTCATACCCTTTCCCTTTCTTATACCTTTCCCCTACTATTTCTCTTTTTCCCTTCTATTCAGCCTACTCCTTCCCTTTTGCCTTTTCCCCTCCCACTTTTCTATAAAATGAGAGACGTTTCTTGGTGAAACCAAATATATCTCATATTCTTTCTTTGAGTCAAATCTGATGAGCGTAAGATTCCCACAATATTCATCACCCTCCCTTCTTTCCCTCAATTATAATATATTGTCTTCGCCTCTTCTTGAGATGTAATTTCCCTCATTTTACCTCCACTTTCCCCTTTTTTTCCTGTTACAATCCCCTTTCCATTTCTAGTTCCTTTTTTATATTATAACAATAAAATCAGATTATACATGTACTCATAACAGAAATAGTTTTCAATAGTTTTTTTTTTTTTTCTTTTTACCTTTTTATGTTTCTCTTAAGATCTAATATTTGGAGGTCATATTTTTTTGTTTAGCTCTGGTCTTTTCATCAAAAAGTTTCATTGAATGTACATCTTCATCCCTGAAAGAAAATACTCAGTTTAGCAAGGTAATTTGTTCTTGGTTGCATTCCAAGTTCCTTTGCCTTTCAGAATATCAGATTCCAGGCCCTTTGATCTTTTAAAGTGAAAGCTAATAGGTCCTGAATAATCCTTATTGTGGTTCCTTGGCATTTGAATTGTTTCTTTCTGGCTGCTTACAATATTTTTTCCTTGGTCTGATAGTTCTCAAATTTAGCCACGATTATTCCTTGAGGTTTTAATTTTGGGTTCTCTTTCAGGAGGCTTTTGGTGAATTTTTTCAATGGTCATTTTACCTTCTGTTTTTATGATATCCAGGCAGTTCTCTTTGATGATTTCCTGAAAGATAGTGTGTAGGCTGTTTTTCATCATGTATTTCAGGGAGTCAATAATCCTTAGATTATTTCTCCTCTATCTTCCAGGTTGGTTGTTTTCCCAGTTAGGTATTTTATATTTTTTTTCCTGTTTTTTCTTTTTTTCTTTGTTTTGCTTGATTGATATTTGTTGTCTCATCGAGTCATTCATTTCCATTTGTTCAATTCTGAATTTTAATGAATTATTTTCTTTTCTTTTTTTTTTTTTTTTTTTTTACTTCTTTTTGTATTTGTCCAATTGAATTTTTAAATGAGTTGTTTTGTTCTGTGGATTTTTTTTTCCATTTCACTAAGTCTATTTTGTAGTGAATTTTCTTCAGATAGTTTCTGTGTTGCCCTTTCCAAACCCTCTTGCAAATTTTTCATTTCCTTTCCCAACTTTTCTTCTAGCTCTCTTTTAAGTTCCTTCTTAATTTCTTTAGGAGAGCCATGTGTGATGGGGACCAGGTTATATCCTTAGTGTCCTCATTTGTGAAATGAGCTGCAGAAGGAAATGAAAAATCATGGCAGTGTCCTTGCCAAAAAAAAAACCCAAATGGGGCACAAAGAATTGGACATAATAACATATCTTATTTCATTAAAATTTAAAACAACTTCTCCAATTCCTTTTTAAGCATCTCTTATTTATTTTTTATTAATACATTTTTATTTTTCAAGATATATATAAATATAGTTTTCAACATTCACCTTACATTCATATACCATAACTTATTCAGCCATTCCTCAACTGATGGGTATTCACTCAGTTTCTAATTCCTTGCCACTACAAAAAGGGTTGCCACAGACATTTTTGCACGTGTGCATCCTTTTTCCATTTTTTATGATCCCTTTGGGATATAGGCCCAGTAGAGATAGTGTTAGATTAAAAAGTATGCTCAATTTGATAGCCTTTAGGCATACTTCCATATTGTTCTCCAGAGTAGTTGGATCATTTCACAACTCCACCAGCAATGTATTAGTTTTCCTACATTTATCTATTATT
This sequence comes from Sminthopsis crassicaudata, assembly GCF_048593235.1. NCBI lineage: Eukaryota > Metazoa > Chordata > Mammalia > Dasyuromorphia > Dasyuridae > Sminthopsis > Sminthopsis crassicaudata. The sequence goes on from NC_133618.1 coordinate 570,537,921, forward strand.
CAAAATTGTTCATGTACTTTGACCATTTATCAATTGGAAAATGGCTTGTCTTATACATTTTGAGTCAGTTCTCTATATACTTTACTTTTTTTTGCTCAGGCAGTTGGGGTTAAGTGACTTGTCCAGGGTCCACAGCTAGAGAGTGTTAAGTGTCTGAGACCAGATTTGAACTCAGGTCCTCCTGAATTCAGGGCTAGTGCTTTATCCACTGTGCTACCTAGCTGCCCCTCTCTATAAATTTTAGAAATGAGACCTATATCCAAAACTTAGGATGTAAATTTTTTTTCCCCATCTTCTTTAAGTAACTTTTAGTAGGAAATAATTCTAAGTCCTAATCTTACTTCCTCACACTGTTCACAGTAGCAGGTGAAAAGTGTTTGTCATATGGTTCTGCTCTTATTACTGACCATATCACTTCTTCCACTGTACATTGGTTAGAATTTGGTGAGACAGTGACAAACAACTCGGAAGGACCTATGTTGAAACATACCATTTACTTCTAGGTAGAAAATAAATGTACTCAGATTGAAACATTTGTTCTAATCTTTCTACATTTTTTGGACTTTGTTTTGCATGATTATACTCATTTGTAATGGATGTTTGTTGAGGTTTTGTTTTTTGCCTTCTCAACAGATAAAGGGAGGGGGAATGGAGAAAATTTGGAACAACAAATTAAATAAAATTGAATTTTTAAAAAGTAAAGTATCTGAAGTAGAGTTTTTTAAAACTACCGTCACTTCCATTTGAAAAATACACAAAGCAAAAGTTAAGTTCAGAGGGAGATACGTGGGGCAATGCTAGTATTAGTACTTTATTAGTTGTAAGATACACTTATAAAACTTGCATGTAATAGTAATTCACCATTTCATATACATTGCCTTTTTATTTTTTTTATATGTTAAAATGTTTGTGTTTGTTAAGTGATAATAAAAGAAAAAAAACTTGATCAGAAAGACTTCCTACTGTATCTGTTGATTGGATAGAACCAGAAGCACACTTTTTTGCATGTAAATCTTTGAGAGTAAAATGGGAGTTCTTATTAATATATTAATAAAATATATTAAAAAAAAACAATTTTTAGTTGACCCACATAGATTTGGTTAAAAATATGTAGAGGAGAATAAGCACATCTTGAATTATTAGCCCTTTTTCATATTCTGTTTTTATACTCTAAAATAGTACATGCATCCTTATTAAGCATATGTTAATTAAAATTCAGTTATGAGGCAAAAAGGATGTTTTAAATATTAGATTCCTGAGATCAAAAGTATTCATTGTAGAAGACCATATTCTGATGTAGAAGGAAGTTCATAATTATTACACACCTGCTTCTCTTTTAAAATTAATCATTTCTCTCTTCCTTCAAAGTTTGTTTCCAAATTTAGCATATTTCATTCTATCATTTAATCAGCCATAATACTTGGGGTGTTTTGAATTTATCCAATAGTTAATCTATTTTCATTAGAAATAGTACTTACAAAGTGAGTGTAACTGAGTAGTAGTATGAATGCTGACAGAGTTAATTAAAACTTAAGAGTAGAGGAATATGGCTAACAAACTAAGACACTCTAGTTTACAGCCTGTTTTTATACTGCGAGTTGGGAATGATTTTTACATTTTTTAAGTACAATAAAACTTCTTTTTAAAATGTAAAAAATATTCTTGGTGTACAGGACAAATAACAGTCAGCCAGCCTAGCAGATGGTAGTTGTTTGATTCTCCGTTTGGTGCCAAAATTACTTAAGTTTAAATCCTACCTTTAAAATAATATCTATGTTAACCTTGGGCAAGAACATTTTTGCTTATCTATAATAAGATGGAGTTGGATTATGTTCTCTGAACTCCTTCCCTACTTTATATCTATGAACTTGTTATTGTAATCTTGGCTTATGGCACAGCTTTTTTTCCCAATATTTTGATGAAACCTTGACCTTATAGATAATCAGCCATAAAGACATCCTTTGCAATTGCTTTTTCACAGTTTGCTGGGGTTTTGCGTGTCCTTCCATAGAACTCTGCATTTGCCTTTGGTTCTTTTAATAACAGTTGTTTTTTTTTTTTTAATTACCATCAGTTAGCATTACTGTCCCACTTAGTTGGGTCTATCTGAAATCTATAAATGACTATGAGGCTGGCCTACTCAACATAGATGTCCTAATCAGAAGGTTTAAAGCTTTTTTGTATCATGGGCCTTTTTTGGCAGTCTGAAGCCTATGAGCCCCTTTCTCATAATAATCTTTTTATAAATATCAAATAAAATTAATAGGATTATATTGCAATATAGTTATCAAAGTTTAAAAAAAATCATAGTCCCTAGGTGAAGAAACCCTGTCCTAGATGATGAATTTTGTGTTATTTTTTATATACCATTGCTAATATACTTTAGCTTCTTTATATTTACTGTGCATCATGTTATTACTATTTGGGTCATTTGTAATGTAATTTTTATTAGACTGAGATTGTGGTTTTCCATCATTCACAAATAAAATAATTATCAGAATTTTTTTTTGAAGCGTTCATTTTAACTGGTTTTTTAAATTTATTAGTATAAGGAATTTCTATGAAATTCACTCTACTAATGCTGGGTCAGCTGCTATTCTACTCAGCAATTCATGGTCTTAGAATTTCCTGAGACAGAGAGATTAAAGGACTAGATATGGTCCATACAGCCCAAGTTTTTCTGCCCCCCCCCCAATCTGGTTTTGTACACATAATTGTATGTATAATGTGAGTTGGGTATCCAGCATTTGACTAATAATAATTTTCTGGGCAAGTATAGATTTTGAGAATAAAAGTCATGAATTCTCCAAATAAGTAACATGGATTATATAACATTTATGGTGTTTATTTTTAGGTTTTATCTTTAAATTAACATGGAACCAGCTGATATTCATAGACAGGAAAAACAGAGACTGAAACAAGGATATTTAAGCATATTGAACACAATACCCTATTTGCAGTTTGAAGATGCTAGACTCATTCAAAGTATAAGGATGAATTTATAAGAAGCATGTTAACTGTTCTACTGACCTACATTACGAACATAAATCTTCCCTTCTTATTTCTTGGACAGTTGTTTTCTGGTCTTCTGAAAAACCAAAAAAACCATTGTCTTATAATTAGACTATGCTTTTCCAAAGCAATTTTGCTTGATTTCTCATCTTCTATATGGATAGATCCCTATCCTTCTGTCTTTTCTCATCCTCTTCTACCAATCAATTCTCCTTAAAGATCTTTCTAATAGCCATTAATAAACCTCTTGGTTAGCTGAACTATTTGATTTAATGACTACCATGTATTTCATTTTAGGTATATAAAGACTATATAACTTCCCCTATAGCTTGATCGGAATTTCAAGAAAGCTTACTTGATAATATTGTTCTTCTTTATATTGTTAACCATATTGAGCTTGTCCATTATTAATAACTTTGTCTATCACCTGCAAATATGATTTTCAAGATTGTTACAGAAGGACCTTTACCTGTGAGATAGAATGACAAAACATGATAAATCTCACTAGTCCCACAGATTTTAAACAATAAAGCTAATGAAGCATCTTCTCTGCTATAGACACAGTATGTCCTTTAAATAAGGAAAAAATACAGAAATAAAAGGAAAAATCTCTTCCTTTATTTTGAGTCAATTATAGCTTTTAATTTTAATTTGAACTTGTTATAGAGACCATATTAAGTCTGGGAGCACTGAGGGAGTCTGGCATGTAAAAAGAGAAGTTAATAGTTCTCTGAACCCCTACCAGATATGCTATATACAGGCAATCCCCAAACATGATAAATATACTGATAGGGTGGGAACAAGTTGGAGGGAGGAAGGAAGGGGAAGGACCACGAAATACTTTTAGGAATTGCCTTTTATTTCTAAACCATTACTCACTCCATCTAATCACTGTCACTTGTGAAATCAGGTCTCTGCATTTTTTTGGCCAGTTCCTTTCATTAAAAAGAAATAAAGAGAATCTTTAAGACAAATTTTAGTGAAGTGTCAAGTTGTTTTTACTATTGATGTGTAAACTAATCCTTTTTTCTAAACTTTTGTGACTCATTTGATTCTCTTTATGTCCCAAACCAAATGTTAGCTTTTTCCCAAAAACCTATCATTTGACTTCTCTCTGATATTTCTTTCTACCAGTGCCATCATTTTCCTTAGTTACCTGGTCCCTAAGATATTTTTCTCCCTTATGCCATGTTATTGCAGTTGCCTTGTGATTCTAATGATTTAAAAAATTTTTGCATCTGATCCTTTTCTATCTTTATTGTCACATTAAGTTCCTTTCTCTTGCCTAATTACAAGTGTCTCCTATATCCTTGCCTTATTTATATACTTGTAACAGTCCTAATTTAGAGATCCGATTATCTTACTTGCCTACTTGAGACCATTATGACTTCATATTTTCTCTTCCATAAAGTCATTCTATATTCCCTCCTTCTGTATCCACTAGCAGAATTGTTTTCTAGTACTCTGATTTTCCCATTACCCGGTGGAACTCTCTTATGCCAGATAAACACAGCCAAGCAAAACCTATTGATATATTGCCTATGTATGAAAATGAATGCTTTATTTTTGCCTGTTTCTGTGACTGCTTTGCAGAAAGGAGCAAGTTTTGTTTTACCATTGAATTCTCTGAAGTTATTACTAACAGAATTGATCATCTGAATTTTTCAAGCTACTCATTTCTTGGGGGGGGGTAATAATATTTCATTACATTAATATACTACAGTTTGTTCAGCTATTCCTTAATTTTCTTTTTCTTTGGTACTATAAAAGGTAATATTCTAAATATTTTTGCATATATTGGTCTTTTCTAGTGTCTTTGACCTCTTTGGAATATATGCCTTAGTAGTAGCGAATTCTTCTCTCTAGGATTATCATTACTGATGTAAAGGGTTAGTAAAATTTAGTGACTTTTTTATTGTTACTAAACAGGATAATTCCAAATTGTTTTCCATTAGACCAACTTGCAGTTCTTTCAAGCATTGGTGTGCCTTTTTTCCCATAGTATTTGTAACATTTACCATTTTCATCTTTTGTAATTTTTGACAGTTTGATACATATGAAGTAAATTCTCAGCAAATTATCTTTTTAGTTGATTTGGAGTATTCCTTCATTGATTATTGATGAGCTTATATTTCTTTTCATTGAAAATTGCCTGTTTATATCCTTTAATTGCTTGTACTTTGTATAATGGTCTTTGTTTTTATATTTATATCAAGTCCTTATATATTTTAGCATTAGGCCTTTATCAAAAATATTTGCTGCACATATTTTTTCTTAAATTGCTGCTTTTCTAATTTAAATTGCATTGATTTTGCTAATAAAAAAGCTTTTCAGTTTTGTGTAATAGAAATTGTCCATTTTATTTTCTACTGTTATATCTATCCTTATTTAGTTAAGCATTATTCTCTGGCCATAATTGTACAAAGTACTTTCATTCTTTAGTTTTTTCTTTTTCCATTTTCCCTCTAATAATTTATGATAGAGAACGGGAACTAGGCCTTTGATTCAAATTGGTATAGGCAACCCTATATCCCAAATATTCTTCCTCAAAGAAATTTTGAATGTAAATATCTTCAATTGACTCTCTTAAAGCGCTTCTTAATGTACTGAGAAGGAAAAAAAATTACACAATTCACATGGATTGGAAATAGGACTGAAACCTGGGTCTTATGATAGAGCTAGATTTACTCTCTTCACTGTCCTTTATTGGGGTGACTGACCCCTACTTTCTGCCATAGACCTTAATAAGCTAACGGAGCTGGAAATTAAAGTCTCATAAATGAGGATGCTGAAAAGAATCCTATGCTTTGGGTTCTGCCTAATCTTATAGTTCTGACTCCAAGCTTATTACTACTTACACTATATTACTTATTCACTATTTTGAAAGCTTAAAATAAAGGACTTTTAAAGTTTATTTTTGTATCTCCCTAAATATTTAGCATAGTAGGCTGAAAATAGTGTACATTGAATAAATTTTGACAATTAATGCTGTATCATTAATGAGAAAGAACCTCCTATCATCCAGATCATTTAACCCTTGAACAGTAGATACTATAAACATAGTATAATATATTGAGAACTACAAGGAGTTTAATAGTTGAGGAAACTGAGGCACAATTTAGCTGACTTGCCCAAGGTCACATGACTTCTGTTTGAGGTGGAATTTGAATCCAAGTCTTCCTATATCAAATTCTTACTGTGTCCCATTACCTCACACCACCTCTACCATGTTACTGGAGACAAATTTGATTTATTATAGATGTTCAATCAATAACATAACATGTTTTAGAGTAATGTTTTTCTTTTGTGAGAAGAGACTGCATTATTTCATACCATAAAAGTCCAACCCATCATAGTTCTATGATTAAACATAACATTTTTATTAGATGAAGGTACCTTGAAAAGTTAATATCTATTAATCTTAGACTTCAAACACTTGGGTTTGTTATTAAAAACCATTTTACTCAAAGGTGATTAGTATTTGTTAGGTTATCTAAAAATAGTTTATTCTCTCATTCCTTATGGAAATTTTAGCTACTAAAAGTTAATGTCATTCATTATTTTAATGCCATTATTAGATATCACTAAGTATTAGATATCATTAAGTAGCATAAGATTATGGTTTTCAGGATCTGATTATATCACAAAATTATCCATGGCTACGTCCAGTCAGTTCTTTGGCAATAAAGTGAAGTCTTTGGCCCCAAGGCCTTCTAAAATCATCATCTGCCAAATTTCTCAGGCAAGTGGGGTTGTTTTTTATATTGTAGCATTCTTAAGGGTTTGAGAATTATAAAGCAAAATAATATCAGTGGTACTTTGAGTATTATAACTTTTATATTTCTGTGTACTTGAAAAACTACCTTCTCAAGGTAGTTTTGAGAAAACTTTTCTCAAGTTTTCTACCCAGTTTCTTCTATTGTTGCTGGAAAACACTTCTCTATTGTTGGTAATTGTACCAAAACATAGTCTTTATTTCAGTTAAATAATTAGCATTTTATGATTTAATGAAAGAAACTGTTGCTAAGGAGTCTTGAGATCCAAAAATGTGGATCTAGGTCTTTGTCCATAATAATAGTGTAACTATGGGTACAGGATTTGACTTTTCCTGTCTTTATTCTAGTTCTTATCTAAATTGATAAGAACTAATCTTGCATTTTATTTGATGGAGAAGAATAGAGAAGGGAAACCCCTGTTTTTGGGGGAATCCAAAAATTGGGAATCTTTATCTGATTCTTCTAGCCCCTCTTATTCTTTCCCATTTATAATATGCCAGGTTTTTCCAATAAGCAATCTACTTCTTATCCTTTTTCCTTTATGTGAACTGTACAGTGTTCATTTAAAAATCACATTATTTTACAAGTGTTCTTAAAATGTTTTCCATGTATACCGATTCTCTACCTATAGATTTTATCTTTCAAGGTAAAGAATTTGTTTTTTTCATTTCTTTTTTATGCCCCTATGCTCCAGTTCTCCAAAAGAGCCAAATAATGCCTGATGATTTAAAAAATTTTAGAACACTGATACATTTTATGTGTGACCTGTATCCTATAGGATTAATAAATAATGCAGTGCTTATCTAGATTACATTTAATAATCAGAGTGTTTTGGGCAGTCATAACTTTCATAATATTTATTTGTTCTGTCCTTATTTTATAGTAACTAATATTTAATGGCTTGCTCTGTTCCTTTACATCTTCTTCCCTTAAGTCCTGTATTTTTCATTCTACACTTGAAGCTAAATCAATTTGAGAAAGAAAAAAAAAAAAAGTTTGCCCATGATAGTGTAATTGTCCATAGTCATAGGAGCTGATCTGAATTCTTAATAAGAATAGCTGAAGAGAAATAAATAAGTTTGATCAAAGAATGTTAAAGGAGTTATTAAAGCCTGAAGGGGTGCATGCTGTAGGAAAGATCACTCTTTCATGAAGAAATCTCATGTTTTATACGTGAAGCTTTTGAGGAATGAATTAAAATAGATTATGTCAGCAATGATGTGAAGACTGATTAATACTCTATAATTATCTGAAAAGAAATTTGGGATCTCTGGGGAAACCTTTGAGTTTGGGGGACCTTTTATGGTTTGGGGATTAGAGGTTGTCTATCAAGAGCCCATTAATCAGTTTTGACATTGAAAAGTACTTTTGCCCCCAAATACCAGAATAAGAAGATAAATGGAATAGCCTGAGGAAAGTTAGGAACATAGTAGGTTGGAACTCCTTAGATGAAATGGTTGAGTATGGGGTTTTTGAAATGCCAAAGTATTTCTAATGTGTTATAATTTTTTACTTGTTTTGACCAAATGTTTTATTAGAAAGTTAACATTGAGCACAACCAAAATTACTTAACTGTTGGTATTTAATTTTATTGCATAAATTATATTGCAATCACTTTCTTAGTTTTACCATCAAAATTCTTTACTCTTTTGTTCTCATGTATTTTTTCTTCAGATGAACTTAGTGTATATTCCATTCCCCTGGTTCTGCTTTTTTGGTTTTTATTATTTCCAGAACTCTTTGTATTCCTTATAGTTGTTATATATCCCATTAATGGACCATACTTTAATTATTTCTTATTGTTGGGTATCTAATTTGCTTCCAATTTTTTGCAATTATTTACAATGCTGCTATGATAGTCTGAACAGATATCTCTTTTTGTTTTTGTTTTTGATAACATTTTTAGGGCTTTTTTTATCAACAATGGAATTATTGGGTCAAAGGGTGTATGATTATTTTTGTAACTTTTACTGCGTACTGCCAGATTCTTCTCCAAAAAGATTCTACAAGTTTGCAATTCCACCAGCAATGAATGAATGTACCAGTTTCTCCACAATCCCACCGCAGTGAGTTTCATTGCTTTTACTTATTTTTGCTGGTTTGATGGGTGTGAGGTGATACCTGGAAGTTGTTTTAAATTTTGATCTTTGACTTATTAGTGAGGTTAAACATTTCCATAAAGTTATTATAATAACTCAATTACTACTGTGACTTTTAAACAATAATCCATTTTATAGGTCAAATTCATATCTGTCATGTACTCAAATATTCTCCAGCATATGATTTACTTTTAATTAGTTTTTCCTAGGTAATTTTATTGTAATGTAGTCTAGATATCCATTTTTCTTCCCCAAATTCCTTCTTATTATTGAATTTAAAAATTCTTTCCCCCTTTATAATTGAGATATATACTTCAAAAAAAGTTGTCATTTTCTTCCCTGATTTTTTTTTTCTGGAATTTTTTCTATGATATAATTGATTCATTCCAGGTAGAATTTTCTGGGGCATCTATATAAAATATGACAAAGGCCAAATTTTTTAGATTGCACAGAGAAATGATTTTGTTCTACTGTGTTATTAGCTTTTTAGATATAAGTCCATAACCTTCCAGAATATAGGATAAAGCATTGTTCATAGTAGGTGCTTTAAATGTTTGTTGAATTAAATTCTACCTAATAGAGTATTTCATTGTAGTTAAGAGACATATCTGTACTTTCTGAACAGAGTTTATGTTTCTACCTTTTCAGACATAAATAATGGTCAGGATCTAAAAGTACAAAAGAATTGATTTAACCAGTTTGGAGTCTGGATGTAGGACTTGATTCCCAGTGCTATTATTATTACTGCAGTAATCACACTATTGGCTGTTTTCTTGATTTATGTTGAAGTCTTTTCCTATTCTGGTTTCTTCAGTGTATGATTTTATGGGCCAATTTCAACTTCATGTGGCTTTACTAAAAGTTATATTGTAAAAATTTTTAGGTCCAGTCAACCTAGTAAGTAGGAGAATAGAGGTATAACAACCAAAAGAGCCCAAGAAAACATTAGAAATAGAACAAGCTGCTTGCTACACTTATATAGGAAAATCATCAAAATTTCCATTTTCATCTGTATTCCTAAAATTCAGAATATGCCTCTTGAATCCATAGAATGTCATTTAAGTTATTTATTGTCTTTATTTTATCAGTATTTTTCAACATTATGTCATCTGTCCTAAAGTTACAATCTTTCATGACATATACTGAGGCAAAAGGTTTATTACTTGAAAAAGACATGCTTGATTTCAGAAATATAGATGGAGAGAAAGTAAGAAGAATGGGGAAAAAAATTAAGTAGAACATAGAAGAAAAAGTTAGTAGTAAAAGGTAAAGAACAAAAAGATAAAAATTAACATGAGGGGAAAAGTGAAAGAAAAAATCAAGTAGTCTTTTTACTATGGAGGGTAATTTTCTAGTTTTATCTTTATTGCCCTCATGTGATTACTGTTTGAATCAAAGGATTCAAGAAAAACATTACTCAAACAATCCTCCATGTTGCTTGCCTTGATTTCTATTACAGTGGAGCAGGAAGTCAAAAAACAGGTTATTTTAGGACTATGGTATACTTAGTTGTATGCTAATCACATCAGAGTTATAGAAAAAGTATAAAATGTTACTTGTTTTTAAGGAATTTACAATCCACGTGGGGTAAACTGCTTTATGATTGTTAATTGATGTTCAAACGCACAAAGCACACAGCTTTTGAGTTATTTTTTAAACATCACAGGTGATTAGCTTTCAAGTATGGGTTATCTATCACTTTTAAAATGTTTCTTTTTTTGTCAAATGAAACTGAAAATCTGTTATGTACAACTTGCTTTTCCTTTTAAATATATAATAAATTTAGCATGTAATTTCTTTTTTCTCCTCTCTGTCCCTGTCCTAGAGCTGGTGCCATTAGGCACAAGTGTGTGTGTGTGTAAGTAACTAATCATTCTATACACACTTTTAATGATCGGTTCTTCCTCTAGATGCAAATAGAATCTTCTTTCATAAAACCTTTGTAGCTCATGAGTATTTTTTTTTTCCAAAACTTATTATTAATAGAAGTCATGTATTCTTTAAATACTTTCTTTTGCAAATCTTGAGTTTTAATATATGTTATGATCTCAAGGCCAGGGAAGTATATAACTGACAAAGTAGCTAAATTTACTCTTAGGTATACTTTGTTTTCTTAATTCATTATTCTACTCATTTGCTCATCCAGTATTTATTTATTTATTATAAATTATGCGTCAGGAACCACAGGGTTCCAGATGGAATATGAAGGTGAGTAAGGCCAAAGATAGCTATTTGGAGGAACATCTCAAGCCCTCCCTTTACCAACTATGAACTTATTGTTTAACAATCTTTTTGTGTTTTGTTTGTTCAAAGAGTATTGTTAGCCAAGAATTATTAACATTTGTGTGTGTTTGTGAATTAATCTACAATCTAGTAAAATACTTATTATTGCCAACATAGGACAATTCCTTAGTAGCATTTCCACCTTTATTTTTTACAAGCATTGCATTTCACCTCTGATTATTTAAATATATTGCCTAAAATGAAAACTTGTACTTTATAAACTCTAGTATCTTAGCCTCTTCATTTCAGTTTTGTCAGTGGGGAAAAGGGGATGTTCTTACCTTACTGTGGTTTGATTTAAGGCAGACTCTAAAAGACATTGAATAGAAATGGAGTCAACCTGTAATCCAAAGGACTATATTTCTAATGATGCACTTTTCAGCTGCTGTGGGTAGGCCAGTGAAAGAGACGTTCTGGTGGAAGCCAACCCTAGCAATCTTCTAATCTTAAGAGGTAGGTGGCTACTTATTCTGCCTACATATAAAAATGGTCCTCAACTTTTCTGAAGCAATATTAGGAGACTTCCTTAAATGTATTTCCTACTGTTACATAGTTAAAAATTTCAGTTGACTGAAACATTTAAAAGGTAAAGAAACTTGCACAGGGTCACACAGTGTGCACTGGTGTGTGTATGTGTGTGCATGCATGCATGTAAATGTTTTATATTGTGGGGGGAAGGGTGGTAGAGAATGGAAAAACTTGAACTCTGTCCTTCTTGACCTTAATTAACACTGTCTACTAGTATATCAGTCTATATAGTTTTAGTCCTGCATTGATATGTAAACTATGTAATATTACTGTATTGAATTGTATGTGTAAATTTATCACACTTAAATTAAGCTGCTAAAATGATAAAGACACAAAGTAATTTGGGTTTATCAGATGGCTGAGAAACCAGAATTCTTTTCATGGTACAGAGCTAATATTGCAAAAGGTACTTTTTAGCTCCTTCTAGTAGAGAATATTTCATCCTTGGGGTGGAATTGTTTAGCATTAAGTTGAATGGTACAAACTAAGACTATTGAAGCTAAACTGGGAAATCTGGTCATATTATCTTTGGCTTCCTGCCCTGACCTTTCTCTACTCTTCTTTCCCCCAGTGATTCACAGTATGATTGATATTCATATATCACTATAAATTTTATATAGCTCTCAGTTATCTCAGTTTATCAAGTAAAGATCACTGGAAATTCTACCTTTGCTATTTAGCAACTGTGTGATCTTGAAGGAGTCAGTCTCTTTTTGGCCTTTGTTATCAGATGTAAAATGAGATGAATGGAGTAGATTTATTATTAAAAGTACCTTGCTTTTTTTTTTTTTTTTTTTAAATTAAGCATCTATTATTTGTTGGTTATTGTAAACAATAGGGTTACAAAAGACAAAATAGGCCCTGACCTTGAGGAGCTTACATTCTAATGAAGGAGAGAAAGAGAGAGAATGTGTATGTGTGTTGTGTAGAATATATTTTTTTAAATACTGAGTCATTTTAGGAGGGAAGCCACTAGCAGCTGAGAAATGAGGAAAGACTTTTTATAGAAACATTAAGCTGAGTTTTAAAAGAAACCATATATTCCAAGAAAAAGAAATGAGGCATTCCATACATGGATGACAGCAAATGTAATATATTGTCACATGTAAGGGATAGCAAGTAAGCCAAGATGGCAGGATCAGAGAGTACATGCATGAAAGGAATGCGTAAGACTGGAAAAAATGGGAAATAGACAATCTTTAAGATGGCTTTTTCTGTTCTGAAATCTTATAAACCTAGTTATGATCTTTAGCTAAATAAGATTTTAAAGGCCTCTATCCAGGCTCATTTGTCAGCTGATAAACCTGAAAGAGAGAGACAGCGTTAATAGCCATGGGCACACAGCTAATAAATATCAGAGCCAAGGGCTTCCTGGCTCCAAAGTCCACATTCTACTGTACTCTAGTATATTAGAGTAGATTTGGCAATTAAAAATTAAAGAACATGCTTTATGAAGCCAAAAATAATTAGTTCAAAATAGAAAAAGAAGTCACCAATATAGCATTTGTATATTTGGGGAAATTGTGGAATTTTATTGACAATATTTAATATTGTACAGGCTTTCAAAGATTGATTGAATAATGATACATTACAAAGATACATTGAATAATGAGATTAATTTTAACGAAGCCACTTTGAAATTTATACTATGATAGAACTTTTCAGCCCTTGTGCTGTTATCTTGTCACTTGCACAATATAAGAAACCTCAGAGTACATCATTGGTGAAGGATAATATAATAGAACATAGCTGGGTTTTTTTTTTTTCCTCTCTGGACCTGAGATTTCATTTCTTCATGTCTCTCTGTCTCCTCCTTTCCCTTCCCTCCCTCATTTTCCTCTTTTCCTTTGTTCTTTCCTTCCTCTCACCAATGTGGATTGGCACCTGCTCTGCAACTTATAGTCCTAGAGAGTTCTCCAGGGAACCAAGAGGTAGACTGTTTGCCAGAGATAGGCCTTGAACCCAGGTCATCCAGACAGAGGTCAGTTCTCTACCCTTTTTCTCAACCTCAATAATATGATAGCAAAAATTCAGCCAAAACTGATTAAGTAATTACTGTGTGCAGGATACTATGCTAGGCATTGGAAATGCAACAGTCTCCCCCCCACCCCCCTTCAATAACTTCACATTCTGTTGGCAAAATGGTGGGATACATCAGGTAGAAAAGTAAATACAAAGTACTTTCAAGCAGAAGAGTGTGATAACATGGTGAAATCAGGAAGGACTTTGTGTAGTTGGTCATGCTAAAGGTCTTAATATCCTTTGGTGAAAGTAGTATACTGACATCAATTCAATTCAGTATAAGTTTATTGTGCACCTACGATGTTCTATTCAGTGTGAAAAAATGTTGCATAATGGATATAGATTTGATTTAGGAGTTAGAGCTGAGTTCAGGTTCCATCTGACTTATTACTTCTGGGCAAATTCACTTTTAGTTCTTTTGCAATTCTAAGGCACCTAACAGTAACTGCAGAGTTTGTAGCTGCTAATATGAAGGAGTTTTCTCAGTGGGAGTTTTTCAATAGAAGATTCCCTACATTGATGAAATCACAGATCAGAACAGAAAAAAAAGTGCCATGTGCTGTGTTCTAACATGTTCTGGGGATACATAGTGGTTATTTCTGATTCTTATTTATTCTACTTCATTTACTTCTGTGTTTTTAATCGGCATCAAATATAATTTGAGGTCTTGAAATGTTATTTGCCCTTTACTTGAGATTTTTACTTTTTAGACCTTTTGTTTCTCCAAATGAATTTTCTAGTTTTGTTGAATGCTAATCAATTTCTCCTTTGTAATTCAATGGAAAAAGTTGCTCTAAATCAATTATTGTAACCCAGTCATGACAGTGAATCTCTATTTACTTCATCATTTTTGAAAGCATATTTTGTAATTGTAACTTGCTAAGTCTTGAATATATCTTAATAGTTTGACTAGCAGATGTATTTTATATATTTTATAGGTATTTGGAATATGATTTCCCTTTCTATTATGATTGACATTTAGAATGCTGATAATCTTTGTAGACTTCTTTTGTATAGTGCTAGTTTTATTGAGATTATTATCTCAATTTCTTTGTTTATTCTTTGGAGTTTTCTGAATAAACTTTCATATTGTCTTCAAATAGATAATCTTGTCTCCTCTTTGCCAGTGTTTATCCCTTTAATTTCTTGTTTTGTTGTTATTGATGGCATTTCTTAAACTATAAAATAAGAGAGAGAGAAGGATCCTTATCCCAGTGGTTATTGGAAAAACTTCTAGTTTCTCCATTGCAAGACTTTTTGGGTTTTGATTTTTAGGGCTTTTAGCATAAATGACTTAAATTTTATCAATAAATATAAATATAATCATATGAGCTTTGTTGTTTTTGTTATTACTATTACTAAACCGTTTTCTTGATGTTGAGCCATGAGTGTATCTGTAGTATAGCTCTTAATCATAGTTAATAGTTTTTTTAGTTATGTTATTATATAATTGCTAGAATTTGATTCAAATTTTTGCATCAATACTCATTAGTGTAATATTTTCTCTACTTGATCCTTCCTTGTTTCTTTTTATGAGTAAAGTGTTACCTTTAATAATTTATGGAGCATAGGGATTCATTGCTTTTTGAACATTTGATAGAATTCACTTTTAAATCCTTCTTTCTAACTGGAAATTTTTTCTGTATTTTATGACTTATTCAGATTTATCTTTCTGAGATTGCTTATGATATATATTTCATGTTCTATTCATTTTAGTGTTTTCTTTTTTCTTTTTTTTTTTTCATTTTTTAAAAGATGCACTTTTTATTATCATATGCCCAGAAGAATATTAGGCAATTTATATCACAACAAATTACCAGTTCAAAAAAGTGTATATATATATTCATGACTGTCCATTTTTTCTTTACTTCCTTGGAAATTTATTCTTTTGTTGTCTGCTGCTTACCTTTTTTACTTTATTTTTTTCCCCTTTCATCCCTCTCACCACACCCAAAGAAGCTGTAGTTAAGAAAGGATATATTTATGTATGTATATATGTATATGTATATGTGTGTATATATATATAGATATGTGTGTGTGTAGATATATACATTCACATGCATATAAACACCTCTCATCTCCCCTCCCCCATCTTTCCTGCTTACTGCTTTAATTTTGATCCTAAACTTTGCTATTACTTAACCTTCAACCCATGGATCCCTCTTTTGTCTTTTCTCCTCAACCTTTGCTTTCCTATCTACCCTTCCCTCCCCCCTTATTTTTAAATAGATTTTTAGAGGGTCCTATACCTTCATGGTATATATATATATATATATATATATATATATATATATATATATATATATATATATATATATATATATATATGTATATATATATATATATATATATATATATGTATATATATATATATATATATATATATATATATATATAGTGTTGCCTATTTAACTTGTGAGTAGGTTTTCAGGATTACAAGCCTTCCTCTTCCTCTAATGCCTGTGTACCTCATTTGTGTAAATGATTAATATTTTCAACTTAACTCTGCCCCAATCTTTCTTTTGAGTTACCCTATTGTTGATGTCAATCTTAAACATATGGTATACATTTCCCAAGTAAAAGAACATAAACAATTTGCCTATGTTGAGTTCCTTGAAATTGATCTTTGATATTGGCTCTTGTATGTGAAATTTTCTTTTAAGTTTGAGTTTGGTTGATAGAAAATTCTAAAAATCTGTAAGTTTGTTTCATGTCCTTTTGTTTTTTCCTCATTTAATATTAGAAATAGTTTTTGCTGGATATGATATTTTTGGCCACAAGGCTAGTTCTTTTTGTTTGTCAATTCCAGAATCTATGGTCTTTTATTGTGGCTGCTGATAAAGTTCTGCACAATTCTGATTGTAGTCCAGCATATTTTAATTGTTTTTTTTCTTGTTTGCAAAATTTTGTCTTTGATTTAGGGATTTCAAAATTTGACAATCTTATCGCTATGTTGTTTTCCCACAAAAGATCTCACTGAAGTGGTGATGGGTAGATTTTTTTTCTATTTCTACTTTCCCCTTATGCTCTAGCACTCTAGGATAATTTTCTTGCATTATGTCTTGCATGATTGTGTCAAGGTTCTTTTTTTGGTCACAACTTTCAGACTGTCCAATTAGTCTTTTTTTTTTTTTTTGAGGCTGGAGTTAAGTGACTTGCTCAGGGTCACACAGCTAGGAAGTGTTAAGTGTCTGAGAGCAGATTTGAACTTGGGTCCTCCTGAATTCAAGGCTGGTGCTCTACCCACTACGCCACCTAGCTGCCCCTGTCCAATTATTCTTATATTTTTCTCTTCTTGATCTGTTCTTTCAGATCTATTATTTTTCCTGTTTCACATTCTGTTCTTTTTTTATTATTCTTTATAATCTGTTTTGTTATTTCTTGGTCTCTCATAACTTCACTGGCTCCTCCTTGCCCAGTTCTAATTTTTAAAGTGTTATTTTCATCTTTTGAGATTTTGTATCTCTTCTGGTTGGTTAACTTATTTTTCATAATCTTCTTGTTTTTCTTGGACAGCGTTTATTTTAGTTTAATTTTTCCTCAATGTCTATTTGATTTTTAAGTTCTTTTTTGAAATTGAAATTCTTCTGTAAATTCTCTTTGGGCAGGAACCATTTCACATTACTCTTTGGGGTAGAAGCTTTTTTTATTGAAGTGTCCTCATCTGAAGATGAACTTTGGTCTTCCCTGTACCCAGAGTAAGTTTCTGTGATAAAGTTCTTTTTTCTTTGCCAGTTTTTTTTTTTTTTTTTTCCTTAAAGAAGTGTTAGTATAAGCACCTCTAATCCTGAGGTGAGGGAATATTGACTCTGGTTCTACCTCTGCTCTTCCCTTTGACTGGAACCCTAAACCAAGAGTTCCACCCTCCAGTAAAATGCCTGTAGCCAACAGTGTTCTTGACATCCCTACCTGTGTGCTGGCCAGGTGCTAGTTCCTTCTTTTCCAAGACTGTGCCCGCTGCAAACACATCTGGGCCTAGCATTCCTAATCAGCCTAGGTTCCCTCAGTCTTCTTGGACTCCCCCCTATTCCATAAACAATCCAGGAAGTGAAAGTTTATGGTTCCTGCTGATGCTTCAGCCAAACCAGCCAGCCCCATTTTGCTTGCTGTTTGTGAAAAGCAAGCCTGGAGATGGCTTCATTTCTAGGGTTAATCTTGGGTGTGGGTACTTTCTTCAGATCTTCTTGGATTGTATCAGGAAGACTTCTGTTCTGCCCCAAGTCCTCTTGAATTTTCACCCAGTCTAAGTTTGCTCTGAGGGATAGATTTTTTTCTATTTCTGGGGAAGACCTAGAGAGCTTAAAATTTACTAATCTGTTCCATCTTCTCAGAATCCTCCCCAGTATTTTATATTTTATAAAAATTCATTCCCCTATAAAATCAGCTTTGTTAGTGTGTAAGTCCTGAAGTTATAATTATTTTTAATCTGTCCTGATATCATTTTATTCATCTTTTATTTTTATTACTTTGGTTTTCCTCCTTTTGATCAGTGTAACTAATTGTCTATTGATTTTTTAAATTAGTCTTTTCAGAGAACTAGCTTTTAATTTTCTTAGTAATTTCTGCGTTTTGATTCTGTTCTTGTATTGCATACTTAGATCACTGATATTTTCTTTTTACTTTGTTAATCTATGATTTGAGGTGTATTTTTTCCTTTGAGGACTACTTTAGCGGCATCCCCAAAACGTACATATTTTTCATGTTATTTTTCATAGTTAGTAATTTGTTTCTTTGATTTGTGCCTTGGATCATTCATTATGCAGCTTGTCATTGTCTTTGTTTTAGATATTTATCTTTTGCTTCTTCTATTCCCATCTGCCAAAAACGATTTCTCTTAACCATGTAAAAAGTGTATTTAATATTTCATCTTTTTTTTAACATTGATTTTTTTTTTCTTTGCTATTGTATCCTGTCACATGAGCTGTTTTTTGGGGGGATATATATGTGTGTGTGTATATATATATATATATATATATATATATAATGTGGTACTGAGAAATATGTATATTCGTTAATTTTTTTTTTTTGTTTTTTAGCTTTTTTTTTTTTTTTTTTTTTTTTTTTTTTTTTTTTTAGCTTTCTTTAGATTTATCCATTTTTTAGAAAGGAACACTAAAGTTACCTACTTTCAAAATTCAGTTGATTCTTCCTTAATTAATCTACATGTAAAAATTTATTGCACATGCATTTAGTATTGATATTGCATATAATTGTGGTTCCTTTAAGCTTAATGGAATTTATTTGTGTGTCTTATTTTTGTTTGGCTAATAAAGTAGTTGCAAGCCTTACTTTTTGAAATCACCTTATGTACAGCAAATTTCATTCCAGCCTGTCATTTTCATTTTGTGTCTTTATTTTTTGATCATAGTACCCTAGATTTAGAGCTAGAATAAATAAGAGTTCAAATCCTTTTCATACAGATGAAGAATCAGATGCCTAAGGATGTTGAATGATTTCCCTAAGGCTCTCAAAGATATTTAGTGTCATATTTCTTGTAAGCAGCAAATTGTTGGGTCTTTTTCTTTTTATCCACTCTGCTACTTTTGTTTTATTGGATTGTTTGATCTATTCACAATTATATTTATGGTTATTAGGCTTGTATTTTCTTCTTTCTTATCTATGGGTTTTTAATCCTTTCCTTTCTTAAATCAGAACCTTGCCCTTTGATTAGTTTGCTTAAAGTTCTTTGATGTAAGAATTGATCCCCTCTACTCATACCTATAGGCATTTTCTTCGTCTCCTTTTTACCTGCTCTATGTTAAGTTCCTTAAATTAATTTTTTTAAACTACTTATTTTAAAATCTTATTTTAAAAAATATCTTTTAATTTATTTTTCTGTTCTTCCTCTTTTGGTATAGAATATTGCTACTACCTTTCTTCTATTTCTTGCCTTCCAAGACATTTCAGTTTTCTTTGTTATATTCATCCACAAGCATTTATTATTAAACACCTATTATATGCCAGATTCTTATCTTTATGGATCTTGTATTCTTGGATTAAGGGGAAAGAGGGAGAAGAGGGGGCAGAAACAATTTACATAGAAAAATAAAAATACAAAGTAATTTTCATAATGAACGAATTAGCAGCTGGTGGGGATCAGGACAGATTTCCTGTAGGAGTTTGGTGACACTTGCTCTGAGTTTTGAAAGGAAGGAAGGATTCTATGAAGCAGAAGTAAAAAGGTAGAACATTTCCATGTGGGAGAATAGCCTTTGCAAACAAACAGAGATAGGAAATAAGATGTTCCTATATCAGGAAATAAGGAGGTAATTTGTTCTAGAAGATAGAGAGCATGTGTGAAGGAGAATAACTTATATAAATCTGGTAATATAAGATATGACCAGATTGGGAAGCATTTACTTTCCTTTTTTACTAAACTATTCCAAATTTTGTTCTCCAGTTCATCAGCCAGATCCTTATTTGTAACTATTTTTTTTTTTTTAATCTCTCATGTGTTGTGTCCTGCTTTCTAGAGCCCCCAACACCGGGGTGATTAAAATATACCTTCCTAATGGAGAAGTGAGGAGGTAGGACTCCCAAGGATGATGGGAAAAGTGGAGTCTATTTATTTCAGAGATCTTTCCCCTTTATATAATGTAAGAAAAACAACACTGCACAGGTTGGACCACATAACAACTTGCTTTTGTATATAGCTTGCCACCTGGTATCATTCTTCCACCCGGCATCACTCTGCTTCAATCACAACACAGGTTGTCACTGCCCCCTTACTTCTCAGGAAGGCAGAGAGCCCTTAAGGGGAAATGGGGAGCCGAACCAAATATTGTCAGCAGGTTCCCACTGGGCTGAAGGGTCTTAAACCTCACCCAGAATTTCCCCACTGACTGTGACTCTCTACATCTTACCTTTTCTTTTGTTTTAATTGAAGCAGGGATATACCAATGGTTAAATTCATTACTGTGGGAGGAATCACAAAGGCAAGTTGTAATATCATACAAGCAAGTAGCAACATAAAAAAACAATATGAATAACCAGAATACTATAAAGATTTCCATGAGTCCCAGAAGGAAGGTGTAAAAAATAACTATCAATTCACAATCCCACATACACCTCCTTCAGCAGCCAAGAAATAGTCCAAAAGCAATCTATTGTCCATCACTTCATGTATCTGGGAATCCAATGATTCCTGCAGGCTTAGAAGTCCTGCATCAGTCTCATTGAGGATTATTTCTGATGCTCATGACTACACAAAGGGTTAACTGCCAGGCTCCTTCAACAGTGGGCACAATAAGCAATGAAACCACCCAATACCTCCTGGGTTTTCCCGCCTTCCGCCTCCTCTCTGATGGATAGTGGATGTGGCTCGATGGCACCCCCATGTGATTCCTTCTCCATCTGTAGAGATACAAGCAAACCCTCTCCCCTAAGCAGTTAACCTATGTGGTCCCTTCCATTCACCACTTTCTGGGTCTCTCCACATCACTAGTGATTATCTAAAGATAGTGGAGCTGCTTGTACTGGACACTGCCCTTTTGTTGGGTTATAAAACCTGTCTGCCAGAGCCAGTGCATCTTTGTCAAAATTCAAAAAAAAAAATTAATACATTAAGTTAAATTTAGAAGTTCTCTAGGGTTATCTGTGGCTCCCCTTCTCTTTTATTTTTGGAGGAGCATCTTGATCCTAGATTCTGTTGTTGAGAATCAAAATCTGGATAAATATCACCAAATTGCATTTCAGGAGTGTGTATCAGTAGGACTGAATTTTTTCACTGATTAAGGAACATTGTTCCACCCACATAGGTGCATTAATTTTCCATTGAATGGGAAGAGGAGAGAGTGCTGGCAGGGCTTCTACCAAAGTACTTATTGTTTCCTAACTGTTTGTAAGATGTCTCTTCCCCATAGATTGATAGGGGACTTTTTTTTTTTTTAACACTAAAAAAGGAGCAAAAATTCCTTGCTCCATCCCAAAAGAATGTAGCATCAATTTCAGCTGCTGGTGCTGATAGTGTCTCTGCCCCTCCCACTCCTCCTGCCCATGAAGGCAGAGTTGAGGGAGATGAGTCAGGAGATGGGGAATGCCCTGTGTGCTGGGCACATGCTCAGGTGTAGGCAGAATTGAAAATGAGCTTTGAAGGTGAAAAGTAAGCTCCTCAGCAAGGTACTTAAGATACTTAATTCCCTTTCTGCCAAATAGGCAATAGTACTTAAGATACTTAACTCTCTTTTCTCCCAAATGGTCTTGCTCTGCAGATCCCTTAGATCGGTAACAATCAGTAAAATACTAAAAAAGAATTCCTTACTTCTGTCCCACATGCTGGGGTGGCTACAGAGACCAATCCTCTGCTTGTTTTTCTCCTCATACTTCCTGGTTTGACCACCAAGTTAAAATCTTTCCTCTTTTTAAAATTTGTAGGTTTCCTTAAAACTAATTTTACTCCATTGTATTTAGTTGTTCTCCCACTAATTTCCACATCTCTGGCTCCAAACTCTCTTTCTTACAAAGGCAGAGACAAGCACTCTAGAGCATCTGAGAACTCAGTGATCTGCTTCTAAGTTACTAACAAACCTTGCTTCTAACTTACTAAGCCTGCTTCTTACTTCCTTGGGTAGGGAGGCTTATTTCTTAGTATTTGCCTCATTTGGGTTGGAAAAACAAAGTGACTAGAGTAGCCCTACTGATTCTTCCTGCTTGCTTATTTTTATACTTACTCTTCCAGATCACGGGGACTTCTCCACTCAACTCGGCTAAACACATCAGTCGAGATGATTTGTATAGGACCTCACCTAGAGCTCCACATTAGGCGCTAAATGTGGTGTTCAGCTTTCTAGAGCCCCCAAGTTGGGGTGATTAAAATATACCTTTCTAGTGGAGAAGTGAGGAGGCAAGACTCCCGAAGATGGAAAAATGGAGTTGTTTATTTCAGGAACCTTCCTCTTTATATAATGTAAGAAAAACAACACTGCAGGTAGGACCACATAATAACTTGCTTTTGTACTTAGTTTGCCACCTGATATCACTCTGCTTCAATAGTAATACAGGTTGTCACCGCCACCTGACTTTTGAGGAAGGCTGAGAGCTCTCAGGGGAGATGAGGAGCCAAACCAGACATTGTCACCAGGTTGCCTCTGGGTTGAAGGCTCTTATACCTCACTCAGAGTTTCCCTACTGAGTGACCCTTTACACTCATGAGAGCAGAATTTTGGGATAACAAATTGGACCATCCTGCTCTATTAATTTTCATAATGTTAAATTTGTCCATCTATTGCCATTTTCCTTTTTTTTTTCTTTTGTTTCATTCAGGAACTAGTCATTATCAAGTGGCAGCAGTGTTGTATGGTGGGGATCACTGTGTCCCACATGACCTTACTATGAACCTTTAGCACTCCTGGGTTCAAGTTTTATATGCCTTTTTTCCCTGGATGCCCAATGTTCTTGAGGATATTTACATAGGTTCAACCATGTCATTGTTCTACTCAACAAATGGAGTAAATACAACATGCTTTTTTTGGAATTAAAAGCCTTTTATAGGTTAGCCCTGTCCTATCTTTCCACTCTTCTTTCTCCCTACTATGCCCCTCAGTATCTTCTGACCTGTGGCACTAACCTGCCTGCCTGCACTATGAACAAGACATTCTATCTCTTAGCTCCAGGCTGGCTGTCTCCCATGCCTAGAATATTCTATCTTGTCAACTCCATCTGCTGACTTCCCTGTGATTTACGTTTTTCTGTATCCCTAGCACTTAGAACAATGCCTAGTACATTGTAGGCACTTATAAGTGCTTATTGAGTGATCGATCCTGTTTCTAAGATAGGATGAAATTCTTGGAGGATATAGTCTTTTTTTCAGAAACAGTGGTTTCCTATGTGCAAATATTCCTTACCCAAAACTCATTAACAGCCTCCATTCCCTTAACAGACATAAACCTTCCTCTTCCCAGCATTATTTGTAGGTTTCCTTTCTTTCTTTAAGAACAATATCAATCTTACCCGCGGTTTTCAGTATTTTACCTTAATCATCCAGAACCTTCTTTAGTTGAAAATTATTATCCCTTCTCTAATCACCTGTGAATTGATTGGAAGTCTCCAGTGCCCCTCTTTCTCATACCTTCCTTCTCCCTATTTGGAAATTTTCCTGCTGCATTAACTCTTCTATAAAATATGCTGATTTTCTAATTCAGTAGTATGGGATTTAATATAAGGTACTTTTTGATTCTTTGAGTTCCCCTTAAATCTGTAGGGTAACAGGTCCTTTTTCTTCCCAATGGTCTTTAAGTATGTTTTTTCCTTCTTCCTAGTTCAGCTTCTCTCTTTTTAAAAAATAGTTTATAAACACAAAAGAACTGTTTGTGCTACTTAGTTTTTTTTTTTTTTTAATAATTGCATTCTGTTGTTTTTCTTATGTTTCTCTGGTTGTAAATGAAATATTTTGTCTACCTCTAAGTTTTTTCAGAGGGCTACCTTAAATTCCTGTTGTTGAAGGGCCTACTTATATTTTATTGATTTAACTCTATATATTATTTTGGATTGTAATTTGAGCTCCTTAGCTTCCTTTCCCCCATTCTGTTCTTCAGTGTTTTGTGGTTTGAATGATTCTCTAATTGTCTTTTCTGTATATCCCTATAAGTAGTGAATTTCTCTTGGAGGTTCCATGTGACATACCTCCTTTCTCTACTGGCTTCAGACTTCAAAAACCACTGCCATTCTACTTTCTCTTCCTACTTTTTTCCTTTGGTCTAGGACCTTGGACAGTACAACTATCATTGAATAGCCTTTTGTAAGGCAGGTCCCCTTCTCCTAATGATGAGCTCTTTCTGGAGCTTACTTTTTTTGGGAGGGATGGTACTGACCTCAGCCAGGCTTTCCTTCTCTATTCCCAATCACTTTGCTTTTCACATCCCTTTTGTGCTTGCCCTTCCCCCATTAGAATGTAGGCTCCTTGATTACAAAGATCCTCTTTTTGCTTAAGTTTGTTTCCCCAATGCTTGGCACTGGGGAAGTGGCAGTGGCAGTCTGTGGATTCAGTCAGTGTCTAGTTGTCTCAGTTCAAAAGTTCTGGACAATTTTCTTATATCAATTTCAATTTTTAGCTATTCAAGTTTGGGGATTTGTTATGTTCTTCTGGAAGACCTATGATCATTGTAATCTTTGCACATCTTGTTATCATTGCTTTAGTTTGTAGAGAATTTATTTGTTCTTTTAAAGTTGTTGTCTTTTGCATCTCCTGGCAAATTTCCTTCTACTTTTGGGTTTTGTTTTTTTTTGGGGGGGGAGAGGTGTTCCAGATGTTATTTTCTCTGCATAGTATTTTCTAGTTTTTTTCTAACATTTTTGACTTCTTTAATTCTACATTGAGAGATCTGATTTAAATTTTTTCCTTTTCAGAAATTTTTGTTTCATACTCTGTAGAATCCATGGAGATTTATTTTCATCAGAAATTTTTGGTTCATTTTCCTTTATAGTATTTATGTTCATTGTGTCCTGGCTTCAGATTTTTTTAAATTAGTTTTTCCTTCTCTCTTTCTCTGTTTTATCTGATTGAGAATTGGTTCATATCCAGCTTTTATCTCTTGATTTTCTAACTTTTCATCCTTTCTCATATTTCTGTTAGCTTGATTTTGATTTCCCTTTTCATTTTTTTTTACAGGAAGCACCCTCAATTTCTTTGCATAATGTAAGAACCCCTCTGGGTTTCTGATTGCCTTTCCCTCATTCTCCTTTTTTTTTTTTTTTTCCTCTAACCACCTCTGTAATTCCCCATCTTTTTGTCCCAACTCCAAAGGTTTCTCTCCCTTCTCTTTCTGTGGCTTAGCAAAATCAGTGTTTGCCCATTTTTGAGGAAGTTGGGGGGAGAGGGTATTGATGCTAAATTAAAACTATCCATGTGCAAATAGAAAACATTATACATGACAAAGAAAATCCATTTTAACTTGAATTTTAGTAGATTATTTTTTGTAGTTTTCTAATAAAATAACAAAAATTCCTCGTTAGCATTGGTTTAGATAGGAAAGTTTAAATATTGTACATTTAACATTAAAATATCATTTATATCCACACTATATTAAAGCACAACTGAAATCACTTATCTAGAAGACATAATTTGATTTCTCTTTCTCAGTGAAGTAATCTTAATTGATTAATTTGAGATAATATGTTTTATAGAGTCTTAATATTGTGCATAAGAGTTGGGTGGCCTGCATAGAAAGCAAGTTTTATTCCATTTCAGAGAGCGAAAGCTGTTGTGTTTTCTTCTTATATAGTGATGAAAGTGAAGGAGAGGAATGAACATTTGTTTCAGCAAGCCACAAAGTGTCATGAGATATATTTCCCCTTAAAACAGTGTTAATTATTTTTGCTTAAGTCCCCAGACTAACTTATTAAAAAACAAACAACTAACTCACAATGGAATCTGAAAATATTATGAAGAAAAGAAAATAGAGGAAGAAAGTGGGAGAAAAAGTCTCGTCTTACAACACAAATATGGCTTTGCATGTTGATATAGACAATCAGTAGAATACTAAAGATAGTGAAATTGTGCTATCTCAATTCTGCCACCATTAGATATATGACTTTGGAGAACTAATTCGTCTTTTTGGACCTCAGTACTCATTTGTAAAATGAGAATTGCATGATCTTTGATCTCATTTCTAACTCAGACATTCAGTGATTGTAAAGAACAAGAAGAAAATTCAGTGAAAGGTGATGATATTGAGTGATTCAGTTAAAAAGTGAAAATTGCTTTACAAATGCTAAATAATTATTATAGTTTCTCCATATCTGGAGATAGCATTAGGAAACTTTGGCTTCCATGATTTCACAGCATAAGATGGCCAACAAACTATACTCCCAGGATATAATAAAATATTGTTTCCTATATAAAAAATATTTTTCCCCCGAAGCATAAGCAAACACACTGTTGCCCTGTAATGGTTCTGGGATAGAAATGGGTATTTCTTGCTTTAGACTGGGCTAGCAAATCATTATAATTATTGGTTAAACACTTAATGTGTACTTAGCACTACATTAAGTATCTTAAGTGTACAAAAGTTGGAAATAGCATGATTTCTTTCCTTAAAAGTTGGAGTTTAGTTGAACAGACGAGCTTGTGCATAGGACTGAAAGATCTGGATTTGTGATTTCTTTTTTCAAAAAGCATCTACTTGACTTTATATTTAATAAATAAATATATTTATGTTTTATTAAAAGTTCTCCTTGGAAAGCAATATAATAGACTTACTGTTATGCTTATATTATTTTGCATTAGAGATGTTTAATACTATAGAGATAAATAGAAAAATAATGCTTTTTTTTTCACAGAGGATCTTTAAAGATATTTTGTCTCTGATTTTTGTTTTAAATTTGACTATTTTAGTTGAAATAGAAACAAAACTGTAGGGTTTTTTGGGGGGGTTATGTTTCTATATATAATAAACTTCAGTTGTTGATTAAAATGAATTTTTAAATCATTTAAGTACTTATTATTAAGTATTGTGCTAATTGTTGGAGATAAAAATGAAAAGGTCAAAAGACAGACCACAACAGGGGCTAGAGAGGGACACTGATCTAGAAAGTTATAGGAATGATGGAGGGTAGTAAATTGACTCTTCCTTTCCTTGAACAGTAGCAAAGCTAATTAAGTTTTCAGAATTGGAAGGTGTGTCTGTGTGGGGAATTTGGTCCATTGAATGTCCAGGGAATAGGTAAATGTAGTCTTATGAATTGATCCTTATTAATTTGATATAGTTTGTGGGCATAAGTGGTTATGTCTGTGAATTTGGTGGAGGGGGGGTAGGGTATTTGGTTCTTCTTACCATTAACTTATAATTTAAAAAAAAATTTCAGGTATGGTGTAAGTCCAGAGAATATTATCCTTTATGGTCAAAGTATTGGAACTGTCCCTACAGTAGACTTGGCATCTCGATATGAATGTGCAGCTGTAATACTCCATTCCCCTTTGATGTCTGGTCTACGTGTGGCTTTTCCTGACACCAGGAAAACATACTGCTTTGATGCTTTTCCAAGGTAGGTATGAATTCATAAATTAAATACTAATAATAATAACCAACAAATATTTGGCACATGATATGTATGAGGTTCTGTACAGGATACAGTGAATTAGAAGATACCACTTCTGTCTTAAGAATCTTACATTTTAGTTGGAAAGACAGATACAAGAAAATTTAAGAAGAGAAATTGTGTAACAAGGTGTTAATTTATGATTACTCACCAATGAGAAAGAGAAATTTAGAATTTGACCTACTACACATCCCACCTATTCTAGTTCATGTACACCAATAGTTATGAAATGCTAATTTGTTTGTATATGCAGTGAAATTTAGATAAAAGAAAATGTATCATCCTTATTTATGCCAATGAATAGCCAAAATGTTAAATGAAATAATGAACACATTGGTAACAGAAGATAGGAATGACTGTTAGAAGACCTAACATTGAATTCCCTTTTTGCCACTTACTGTTAGAACTGAAGCAAGCAACTTTATCTTTTTGGGCCTGTTTCTTCATCTGTAAAGTAGGCATAATAATCTTGCCAACACTTAACTTGCATGATTGGATGCTTGATAAATAGTATGTACTATGTAGTCAAAATTTGCTATTATCATAATTAATATTTATGCAAACCTCTTTCCTATTTTTTTAATCAGAATTTTCATTCAAAATCCCTCACCCATTGAGGAACTTGATTATCTAAAGATATTCCAGACAGCTAGGTGACCCCAAGCCAGGTTAAATTTCAGAGAACCTGACACTCATAGCTTGTATTATCTCACCTATGGATTTTCCTAGAACAGAGTTAATATCACATGGCTGCTGCAGACCTGTAACTTGTACCAAGGAAATACTTTACTATCTTCTCATTATCAACTAATGGGAGCAAAAAGAAGTGAATGAATTAATCTTAAAATTTAGGGTGTCAAACAGCCTTGTTGAGTAGTTTTCATGTAGTTTAGAACTACATTTTTTTTGTCTAGATTAAGAGGTTGATATTAATATTTTAAAATACCATTTTCTCTCTGGAAATTTTCAATATTAAAGCACATTATTCCAAGATTATGTAATAATTGATCTGGGTATATCAAGGTACAGTGTTTTTTCTCAAAACTGATTTGTTGATTACATTATGAGATGAGTTATTAGAACATTGGAACATCATTTATTTAGCTACATGAGTATATAGACCTCAAGGTACTTTAATTGTACAATAGCAATACTTCTGGATTCAGCTTTGATGAATTTCAATTATGTATATATATATATATATATGTATGTATGTATGTATTTATAGTTTACACTGGAATTAAATGAAAATTTAATGAGAATTTTGTTTATAGATTTCTAACTCTAGGACAGTGTGGCTGGGAAAGCTCATAAGGCTAATGTTCATTTTATCCGTTGTCTTACATGCTTTTAAGTTGATAATTAGAAGCTGATTTTAAAAAATGTTACATGGTATATGTCTTTATGAAAAAATGTCATTAGCTATCTAAGTTTGAAATGACCAGTTTTTTCTGTCTTTAAAAATTTAACTTTAAAATGTCACTATAATGAATAAAATATTTTATTTTCATAATGATTCATAATTGCCTTATTTAAATTTAAACAATTAACTTTTCAAGAGTTTTTCCTATACACATACCAAAAGTTTCTATTTCTTTCAGAAATATTAAATAAAATAGGTAAATTCCTTATAAATAATAACAAATTTTCAAAGCTGGAAAACTTCAAACCATTTAAAATTAGATTTGTTTTTTTCCCATTTTCCATAAATTTTCAAAGTTGGAAAACTTCAAACCATTTAAAATTAGATTTAAATTTTCCATTTTTCCATTTTTGACATTTTGCTTAGTGTTCCTTGCTAGCCTATGATTAGTTCCCAAGTTTTCTTATGTCAGTTTTATTACTGTGCGCACACACACGTGTACACACATGCATACATGTATCTGAATAGTCAGCTTCATTTGGAAAGATAACTTAAAATTTATTTTTATGAAAAAGAACTTATTTTTAGTTGTCTTTTATTAATTTTCATATTTTTCTTGGATTTAGAATCATGTAGCAATTTCATATCAATTGTTTGTCATATAGGACCTCTATAATTTATTACCCCATATGACTAACAAATCATGAGCATATGAAATAAACTCAGTACTTTCTGAAATGAGTAGAATTATCTCTAATACTTAAAATTTCTAGAACTTTAATTCTAGAAGAAAAAGAATAATTCTAGAAATAGAAAAAATTTTTGCAAATCTATTTCCAAATTGTAGATAGCAGTCTAGGACAAATCAGATTTTTATATGGTAACATAGCTGATAGAGTTTAGTGTTCTGTGACAACTTCTTATAATTTCTCAGAATACTATATAAAAAAGAGTGATAAATTTTGTGAGTAATTACTAAGGGATATCTAATAGTGTTTTTTTTTTTTTAATAGGTCTTTAAAGCATATGGCTTATCTACAATCACTTTCTCATTAATACTGCCAGAGGAACTAGTATCCACAGATGTAATTTCAATTTTTACCCTTTTTGGTAGTTTTCGAGAGTCCAGAACTCTGCATAATTCAAGAGAAGGAACTGTTGAGTAGTCATTCTCTATTTTTGATTTATACAAAGTGTGACTAATTTTGTAGAGTGGAGTTCTCTGTGAAGTAGAATTAAACTAGTCCCATTGAGAAGTTGTACATTTAATTTAGTGACAACCATTCCTCACATTATTTTGGGGACACCTCTTTTAGGATTATCTTTAATGCTTATAGCATATTTTTTGAATTGTTTTAGCAAAAGCAAATTTTCACCCTTTGAACTTAGATTTTACTTTTGGAAACAGCCAAAATTCATTTGGGAGCCAGGTCTGATAAATAGGTACACACAGGGATCTGCAATGAAGCCTGACTGTAATAAGTTATGATTTTCTCCTATGAGTGAAAAACTTTGAAGGCAGTTCCAAAGAAGGAAGTCTAAGATTGTCTTTATTTTTTGATGGGTTTGGGTTGCAGCATTGTCAAAATAATTGTCCGGGTACAACATTGTTTGAATGTACAAACTATTTGTTTATACAAAAGGCAGTTTTCATAGTTTGTAGTCACATTGCATGAATACAGGTATTAATAAACCCAAGATGTCACTTTACAACTTTATTTTTCTGACATCTTTAGAGACTCAGAAAAGAAATTTCTTTTGTATATATATTAATCTGCTAATAAGAAAATAAAAGATTCTCTTTTTGTGTGTGACTAATTTTTTTTCCCTCTCTCTTACAGCATTGACAAGATATCTAAAGTGACCTCTCCTGTTCTGGTAATTCATGGTACAGAGGATGAGGTAATAGATTTTTCTCATGGTCTGGCAATGTATGAGCGATGCCCACGAGCAGTAGAACCCCTCTGGGTAGAAGGAGCAGGGCATAATGACATAGAGCTTTATGCACAATATCTGGAAAGACTAAAACAATTCATCTCTCATGAACTCCCCAATTCCTGAAGAAGAATACTTGATTTTACCTCATTTACTGTGAACGGAAGAATTATGTTTTTGCACACGCTTTAACTGGATAGCTGTAATGGCTTTATAACTATGAAGAAATGCCCAGTCTTGAGGGTGTTCTAATCAAATATTTGACGAAATTCCAGTCTTTTGTATATGAAAATCAGTCTATAATGCACATAATGTGATAAACAGCTGTAACTTTTCAGCTTCATTACCTTGGAGAAAGTGGAAATGATAGCTGAACATGGGGACACTTTTCTAGTGCTGTAAGAAATAATCCTACGATCAGTTTTCTCTTATGTCTGATCATTTATGATTCTTTCATGCAAGACTTTTTTTTAATCCAATGGTTTCAGCATTTGGAATACTGCTTTTGTCTAATTACAACTTCTACTTAATGGATTCTTGCCTTTGATCTAAGGGAGTAATGTTTAATTTTTGAATTTTTAAGCTGTGGTATTGTAACTGGAAAGCTTATCAGGATGAAACTTTCTCTCTTAGTAATTCTTGCTAATGTATTGATCTTTTCCCTAAGCAATCCATTCAAGTGATTCCTTTTTTTCCTAACACTTAAAAAATACATAAGGGAGTTATCACTATCAGATTTTATCAACTGTAACTATATAAATATAACTGGAATATTCTTAAAGAAAAAAATAATGAAACTAAATGTTTTTTTAAAGTGTAAATTTATTACTAGCAGTTTTAATAATCAAGTTGTCTGATTGGTCTGACAAAGAGCCATAGCAGACTTTCCTTCTGTAAAGCATTCCTTGTAGACTTTTTAAAAGGATTGTACATATTTGAATTTACATTGTGCATAGATTCTTAATTGGTAATTTTCATTTAGGTCGAGTTACCACAACAAACTGCAAAATTCTTGTTTATAAATGATTGAATACATTTTGTTAATATGTTTTTATCCCTGTTATTTTGCTATTAAAATTTTTATAATATTTCCAAGACAAAAAAAATAAATTATACATTTATGTTTTGATGAATTTATGTAATTAAAAGTTTCACTAAACTACTTTTAGTTTAGAAATCATTTGGTCTTTGACACTGGAATGGCACAGAAATGCAAGACATTTAAAATTGTTACACTACTCATAGATTGGGTTTGGGATTTTTTTTTTTTTTTTGGTTATATGTATTTTTTCCCCCAGATTTAAAGGCCTTAAATGTACTGTAAGCAAGCCTCAGAATGTTATAAAATTTGATTGGGGTTGATCGCCACTATGTGTATTGTTGCTTAATGCAACACAGAGGTTGTATTGGAATAAAGGATGCATGGATTGGAGCATATTGACTTGTGTGATTTTCCTTTATTTTTCTTTAAAAAAAAAAAACAAAAAAAAACAAAAACCTAATCAGTGGACAAGGTAAGAATACATTTTGTTGGATTTGGGGGGGAAAAATGTGTCAAACTTTCTTTTGTTTCTTCTGGAGAAAGTCCCTTGATGTTTTCAGATTTCTCTATATCAAAGATGATATACGATATGCCTCTGGCTAAAAACAGTAAAGTACCAACCTAAAAACAGATAGTACAATATAAATTTAAGTACTTGTTTTCTCCCTTGTAAATCTATGGATCTAAACTGAGTTTGCACAAGGTGGAGGTAAATCTCTCTTTTTACCAACATCCAAAAGGAGAATTACTGTATATAAAAATATGTCTATATCTACATTTATATAAATCTGCTTCAATTTGTGACCTGTGACTGAGGCTTATCTTTATCAATTTAAAAATTCAAGCAGTGGGAAGTTTTTGTAACTAGCTTTCAGTTTATCATCATCTCAGGTTGCCTAGGCAGAGCTAGACCAAATAATTTCACAGCCTCAGGCTAATTGTTCCCCACCCCTGTCTTAGAGTCTCCCCACCAAACCATCTTCCATAATGCTACACACGACTTTCTTACATCATGAATCTGATCATATACTTCACTAATTAACTCATTTTGCTTCCTCTTAACTCTTTGATCAAACTTAAATTTCTTTAGCATGCAAAACTTTCCTAGCTTTATTATCCCTTATTAACTTTCTGACATAAATGCTACTACTGTCATAGTTGAATCATACTGGCCCATTATTTCCTTTCACAAATTGTTCTGTCTTCCCTCAATATCTTTATACTGGCTGTCCCCCATGCCTGTAGTATGCTTATTTATCTCTTCCTTTTAACATCTGTGGTTTCAGCCACCCTCTATACAATAAACTTTTCCTGATAATACAACTATCATGCTTCCTCCCAAAACTGCCACATATGTAGATATATATACTTAAGTACATTCACACATATAGTTATTGAGTTGTTTCTAGTTATGTTCAATCCTTTTGACCTCATTTTGGGTTTTCTTGGGAATAATCCTGAAGGTGTTTGCCATTTCTTTTTCCAGTTCATTTTATAGATAAGGAAACTGAGGCAAACAAGGTTAAGGGACTTTTCTAGGTTTTGAAGCCAAATTTGAATTCAGGTCTTCTGACTCTGGACTCAACACTCTCTTCACTAACTATACCACCTAGTGTTGTTTGTCTCTCTCACACTCTGTCTTTTTCTCTGTTTCTGTCTGTCTCTCTCATTCTCTCTTGCTCTTATTTTCTCTCTATGTGAATGTGTGTATGCATGTGTCAGATAAATGACATAACTCATGCCCTCAAGGAACTTATATTCTAATGGGGATGGAGATGCACACATATAAGTTCACAGAAGATGGATGAATAGATAGATAACAGATAGACAGATATAAATCTCCCTTTAAGAATACAAAAACCTTTGGGTTCTGATTGCGTTAGTCTTTTATTTTACATGTTATTGTACTCTAATCAGATTTGTTTTCCATTTATTCTTATCTAAGATCTGTGCCTCGGAAAGAGTGAAAGTTGAAAGATAAGAGAGTATTAGAAGAAATAAGTAATTGGAGGAATTACTATAGTGGGATATTAAAAAATAAGAGGATATTGGAAATCATTAGGAGAAAGGTACCAAAAACAGATCTTTCCAATATTTAAAAGTCCTGTCTCGGCTTGGCCATCTCATGAATAGGGATGGAATTACTTCCTACCTTACCATATATAGTAGTCCCCAATTACTAGAATTAGGAACTCAAGTTACTGTTAATGATATTATGGATTTTGTTAGAGCTGTCTAGTTCATATGAACAAATAGGCCCAGGAAGATATGACTTGTCTGTTCAGCATGACTTTAAAAAAATTTTTTTTTAAATTTTTTATTAAAACTTTTTATTTACAAAATATATGCATGGGTAATTTTTCAACACTGACCCTTGCAAAACTTTCTGTTCCAAATTTTTCCATCCTTCCCCATCCCCTCCTCTAGATGCCAGGTAGTCCAATACATTTTAAATATGTTGAAATATGTTAAATCCAATATATGTATACATATTTATACAATTATCTTTCAGCATGACTGTTGAGCAATTTTAGATTTAAACAGGTTTTTCTGTGAAAGTCTAACCATAACATAATTTTAATGGGAGATAAAGTTTTGAGGCTTTTAGTTAGTTTTTAAAACATAGCTCTTTTGTAATATAGATCATGCCTGAATGACATTCTTACAAAATCACAGATTTAGAGGTGGAAGGTTAATGCAACTACCTTTTACAGGTGAGGAAACAGACCTCATAGAAGTTAAGTGACTTGAACAAGGGATGGTGATTTAGATTATAAATAGCCGAACCATGATTTGAACATTTAAATGCATCGTATTTTCCACTGTGGACAGAGGGAAGGGAAGGGGGAAAAAAATAAAAGAAAAGGTTTATATTGCCTAACTGGCCAGTTCCAAATATGTCCCTGAGGAGCAGCTTCTACTTCTCATAGATGTATGTGTCCTTTATTCTCCAAGGGGATCATGACATCAGGGAGGTGATGCCATCACATGCAAGTGAGTTTTATTTAGGTGCAAGGTGACCTGCCTGCCTCTCCAGAGTTATCTGCGTCCAGAGTCAATATATAGGCCAGGATTAGTGGAGAGACCTTGGCCTTTATAAGATAAGGTCTTTTACAGGTCTTAGTTTGAAATATCTAACCAAGTTTTAAGCGCTACACAACACCTGATTTCCCTGCCTTCATGGCCTTTTGAACAAATAGTCTCATCTGCCCATTCAACCAGGGGATGTCTTTATATGCTTGGAATAAACATCTCCCTAATTCAGTATAGGGTTTGAGACCTCTTAACTTGATTTAGCTCATCTGTACAAACGGTTTACTGGGGTGGGGCTGCTGCACATGCTGTAGCTTCTTGGAATCACAGTGAGACTTAGGTGGGTCAGGTGGACACCAAAGATGAAAAGCAGCTCTGTAAAGCCCAGCAGCTCTCGTCCCAGAGGTACTCGTCTTCCCTGAGTACTCCCTACACCCCTAATGTTCGTAGGGACAATTTATGTCTGACTTGTGGCAGAGCATTTGAGCCAGTCAGATATATTGACATAGTTATGTGATTTTGGTCTTCTTAGAGAAGGGAGGACTACAACCAGTGACTGAGACATTGCCCAATCTGTGATTAAGGCTAGATAAGAAATGGGTTAGAGAATGACCTCTTTTACCTGGTCTAAAAGAATGAATGTATGAACAAAGAAATCTGAGAGGGGAAAATCAGACCCTCAGGGATTCTGGCCATTACATAAATGATTAGGAATATGATGAAGTCCTGCAGCTGGGTAACTGTAACGTGCTCTCCTGTCAGTTACAATTACTAGTCTGTCCTAGACCCACCAGAGCACCTTTGACCACTGTCCTTTGCAGTGTGAGCTCTACCCGGCTCGCCTCCTCTGAGGCCTTCTAAGGTCTCTGGCCACAATCTCTTGAATCTATAGCTTAGTAACCGGTAGCGCACTCAAGAACAACCACATGTAATCTTAAAAGCCTTTATTACACCTACGCACATAATGCCCTAACTGATGCCTTGACTTGTTGGTTCCCTGGTGAACACCTGGTCAGAAGACCCATGTGTTCACTACCAAAATCCTTACCTCTTTCGGCTACCCATCTTGGCTTGGCCCAGGCTAGGAGCCAGGGTGAACAGCAGGAGGTTAAAGAGGCCAGTTGCTGCCTGCAGTGGGCTTATATAGGGCCTGTGAGGTCACACACACAGCCAATCAGCGAGAGAGTCACCCATTACGAAGCTATCTCAATATGGCCAGGATCCCGCCCAAGGGCAGTCCTAATATCCACAGAAATTTCTGGGCCTCAATCCCGATGCACTGTGTCCGCCCATTTAAAGGGCCCTTACAATTCCCTTTCTCTTGTTTTGCGGGAACCGCACATCTCACCAAGCTAAACTTTTAGCACCAGCTATAGTTCACTTGGTCCATGAGATGACAGAGTGTTATGCCCAAAGAGGTACAAAGCAGCAGATCAGTAAACAGAAGTATGACAATGAGAACCAGGCTCAACAGTGGCCCAAGTGTTCAACCCATTCATCAAAGTCATACTCGAGATAATAAGCCAAAGAGGTTGGATGCCAATGAGGTAGGATGTCAACACTGAGGTGGGAAGTCAACAAGGTAAAACATCACAATTCTAGTTAACAAATTTCAGTGAGGTAGGTTGTCACAATTCTAGTTACATTCATCACAGTTCTAGACCAATTCTAGTTTCTTACAATTTTCTGTTGCACTTTTCACACTCCTAGAACAATTCTAGCTTATCACAATTCTCAATTGCACTTGTCACAATCCTAGAGCAATTCTAGTTTATCACAATTCTCAATTGCACTTTTCACAATTCTAGAACAATTCTAGCTTATCACAATTCTCTATTGCACTTTTCACAATCCTAGAGCAATTCTAGTTTATCACAATTCTCAATTGCACTTTTCACAATCCTAGAACAAT
This sequence comes from Sminthopsis crassicaudata, assembly GCF_048593235.1. NCBI lineage: Eukaryota > Metazoa > Chordata > Mammalia > Dasyuromorphia > Dasyuridae > Sminthopsis > Sminthopsis crassicaudata. The sequence continues at coordinate 570,574,960 of NC_133618.1, forward strand.
TCTAGCTTCACAGGTGCACATAAGCAAAGTCATGTCCAGTAACATTGTCTCAATAACAATGGCAGGTGGGTGTGTTGGTTTTTCACCCACTAATTTAAAAGCATAGTCCTTCAATAGAAAGCATAGGGCAAAGCCTCTTCCCAGGCCACCATATGGCAAGTGGCCACGGGAGAAGCAAGCAGGCCCATTGTCCATTTACAGTCTTTATATTGCGTATCACCCAAAACAGTCCATTTCAGCTGCAACACTGGAACTGTGTCTGGTGTCTCTGGTGTCATGGTCAGGAGGGACATTGCTGCCATCAGCGTCTGAAGGGCTGCTGACATCTGGCTGGTCTCTCTGGACTGTTGTCTGGTCCTTCTCTTGGATCCCCAGGTTACAAATGTCTCTGGTGGGGATGAACTCTACTGCTGGATCTGCACCTAGGAAGGAATGTACTTGGGGCCCAACTTGGGCCTTTCCAAATGCCATCCAGGCCTTTCCACATCACAGTGGAAACAAAGTTGTTGTCAAAAAGATCAAAAGTCAGACAAAAGTCAGTCTGTCACTTAGCTGCACTTTCTGTGTATGCCCGAAGTGCATTGCTAAGGTAAAAGGCAAAGAATTTAAAAATGTAAAACCAAAATAGATTAAAAATATAAAACCAAAATAACTTTAAAATGTAAAATCAAAATACTTTGAAGATGTAAAATCAAAAGTGTTTAAAAATGTAAAATCAAAATTTAAAAATTGTAAGCAATCACATATCCCAAAATTCCCTTCTCTTGTTTAGAAGAGAAGATCTTGGGGATAGTCTGTGCAGTAATGACTTTACTAGAACACTCGGCTATATCCCTGAATTCTTTTGCCTAAAAATCAAAGTTTGAATTTCTGATACCGAATTGTACTTCAGTAGTGTGAATCAATAAATCTGATATTTTCCTCCTGGGTCAAAGATCACACACTGTCTATTTATTCTAGTGATTAAAACAGCAATTTTCCAACCCATTCTAGACATAAACACTGTTTTATAAGTACCCGTAGGGGGTTGGGAAATCAAGCTCACCTGTGGAAGTGGAAAATCCACGAGGTAAGAAAAGAGGAGTTCCAACTCTCCAAAGACGATCCTAGCAGTTTTACAAGTATAAAACTCCACTCTCTCTAACTGCAAGGTCTTGTCCCTGTAAGGTTTCTTAGAAATTAACTGAACTGTATTTTCAAAACTTTTCTGATTATACTCAATACCCCACAATTCCTTTTTGCCTTGGGGCATAAAGCCTACTCCTGTCCTTTGAAATGAAGACACAGGAGTTTTAAATGGATTAATGGGCAGTGCTGATGATATTATCGCCCTTCCTTTTCCTCCTCCCCCTTCTCCCTTGGCCCAAGAAGGTGAGGCAGAGGGAAGAAGAATTGGAAAATTCCCCAAAGGCTGATTTAAAATCAAACCTGAGCTTTGCACATAAAAAGAACTAAACTTCTTCTCAATGGAAGAGTAATGGATAAATTCCTTAAAACAACAATGCAGGAGGTAAACCAACAAAACGCTAAGAATTTCTACAACTGAAGTCCATGTGATTCCTTTATTTCCTTCCTTAGTTTCTGCCACTGGTTTGAACTCTTCCTGTTCTATCTGTAGTAACCTAGCTTTTTCTTCTTTCTCTATCTCCATCTGTAGTTTAACCTGCAATTCCAGCAACTCTTGCTGTGGCATTTTATACTCTCTACTGTCATACAATCGCATTAGCTCTAGGTTGCTCCCTCTCCGAGCTATATTTACTGGGTGTGGGGATAGCCTTTGTGGAGCTTGATTACAAGCTTCCTGCTGTTCTTCAGTGGTGATCTTTGTTAAAAGATCTTCCATCTGGCTCTTTAACCTCTTTATATAATAAGCATTATGTTCAGCTGTGTCCTTGAGCCTGATCCCAGATTTACCTGGGTCCATATTGCTTCTCTGTCTTCCCTCTTAAGTGGCGTTTCTACCGGATCTTTCAGAATCTTAATTCTGAATATTAAATATTTTCAAAACCTGATAATTCCTTATGTGTCCACCACGTTGGGCGCCATTTGTAACGTGCTCTCCTGTCAGTTACAATTACTAGTCTGTCCTAGACCCACCAGAGCACCTTTGACCACTGTCCTTTGCAGTGTGAGCTCTACCCGGCTCGCCTCCTCTGAGGCCTTCTAAGGTCTCTGGCCACAATCTCTTGAATCTATAGCTTAGTAACCGGTAGCGCACTCAAGAACAACCACATGTAATCTTAAAAGCCTTTATTACACCTACGCACATAATGCCCTAACTGATGCCTTGACTTGTTGGTTCCCTGGTGAACACCTGGTCAGAAGACCCATGTGTTCACTACCAAAATCCTTACCTCTTTCGGCTACCCATCTTGGCTTGGCCCAGGCTAGGAGCCAGGGTGAACAGCAGGAGGTTAAAGAGGCCAGTTGCTGCCTGCAGTGGGCTTATATAGGGCCTGTGAGGTCACACACACAGCCAATCAGCGAGAGAGTCACCCATTACGAAGCTATCTCAATATGGCCAGGATCCCGCCCAAGGGCAGTCCTAATATCCACAGAAATTTCTGGGCCTCAATCCCGATGCACTGTGTCCGCCCATTTAAAGGGCCCTTACAGGTAACAAATGATGAGTTTTGCCCTGGGCTCCCCAGGGGTACTGAGAAAGTGTGAGTTTCTGAGTTGATTTGAACTTATAGGAAGTCCAAGTGATCAACCTTGTGGGAAGTATTAAGCAATAGAGCCAACATTTGAACCAAGCTTTCTGATTCTAAATCAGTGCTCATATCACTACTAGGCATTGTATCTGATCATAGTGAATCTTAGTTAAGTGTTCTCTTGGGCTGAGCCCTTGGCAGGAGATAATACAGCAAAATAGGTACCTCTTTTTTTTAAAGATTCTTCTAAGTCCTCCCAATTACAGTCCATGTCTTCCTCTAGTAAGTAATTAAAAATTTTCTCACTTAGCTCATATCTCACTAGCTTCTTCCCATCATCCATCTTGTCCATCTTGCCATCTTCCTTCTCTGCCCATGTATTCCCTCACTCCACCTCTTATGCTGACTTCAGTAATCAAATCAATAGTACCTTTATTTCTGAAAAGGCTGTATTAATTTTTGTTGTTCAGTTGTTTACAAGTTATAGCTCTGTGACTCCATTCTGGGTTTTCTTGGCAAAGATACTAGAGTGACTGGCCATTTCCTTCTTCAGTTCACTTTACAGATGAGGAAACTGAGACAAACAGGGTTAAGTGACTTGCCCAGGAACACCCAGCTAATGTGTCTGAGCCCAGATTTAATTGGGGAAGATTCTTCCTGATACTTAGACTCAGCTCTCTATCCACTGCGCCACCTAGCTGCCAACATGACATTTGCTTTTCTTATAAATGTTCATCTGTGACTCAAGACTAAAGTTCCCTGCCCTGGCTTCCACTCGCCCACATGTATTGACTTTCCCTATGAAAGTTCCTTGAGAACAGGGATTGTGTCTCTGTTTATATTTGCATTCTGAAAGCTTAGCACATCCTTAAGTGCTTAGTAAGCGCCAATAAGTGCATTTTTACTCATTTACATTATTCAGTTTCTTCCTGTGTGATCATAAGTCATTGAACCCCTGTAGAGAAATAGATTATCTTTAAAGTCACCTCAGGTTCCAAATCCTAGGATCCTCCAGAAACTATGACTACATTTACTGTTGTTAAATTATCCCTAAATTGGTGGGCCATATCTCATTAATTCATGTGTTAGTCATGACCCCATAGGGGTCTCATAACTGAATGTGGAAGTTGTGAAATTATGATTTATTATGAGTAAAATGTTTGATTTGAATTTCTGTTTTATATACCTATATATCCAAGATTTTATAAAAGTTTCTCCAGCAAAAAAGGAGTCACAAATGGAAAAAATTTAAGAAGCCCTATATTAAAATGAAAAGATCTTTATACTTGGAAGTATATGACTTGAGATCAAAGCCTACCATTGATGCAACCTCTATGACTTACGAACAGTCATTTACCTTACTTACCTAGGTCTTACTTTCCTCATCTGTAAGTTAAATAGCTCATCCAAGGTCCTTTACTTCTTAATTTCTTGATACCATGGTTTGCTCATCTGTAAAATGAGGATAATATTATTGACATACTGTCCCTCACAGTGTTTTCCAGAGAAATCCACCTTACACAAAGCTATAAGGCACTATACATGACTATTATAACCAAACTCTTTCCTCCATTACCTGGTTCACAGAGTAACCAATTCTTTTACCTCTGCTCATATGTGCTTAGCAACAGAGCCCAGTACGTGGACTAGGATTTTAAGTCTAGGACAGCTACATATTGAATCATGCCTTTAAAATAGGAGCTGCAGAGTTTAATGATAACTCAAATTAGAACTTGGGTTTTCTCATAATGTTCTTTGCACTATGAGGCTGTGCCTCTTATCTGAGCATTAACCCACCATCATTATCAGTAGGTTGTGTACTTTGAATTGTTTTCTAGAACATACTCTTTTGCCCAGTTAACCTTTTGACCAGTATCCTGCACTTGCAAAATTGTCTGTCACTGTGCAAGGGAGAGTACTTGTGACTGCAGCAGAGCCAGTATAAGCAGTGTCTGTGTTCTAGAATGGGCTCCTTGCTTGGAAATTACTGTGCTCTGAATTCTAGAAAAGTTTCAAGTGTAATTGTTGATAAGGTCCTCTAGGAAGTCAGGAAGAAACAAGAAGGGCAAAGTAGCCAGGAGAGAAGAGAAAAAAACATCATCATCATCATGAAGGAAAGGAAAAGAAATGCCCCCACAGCCAAGGGATCTCCCCCCTTACTGAAGTTTGTACAAGTGGTGGGAGGGTAAGGCTATCCTTTCTCTCCACCCAACCGAAAAAGAAAACTGGGGAACAACTCAGATGTGTGGAGCTAGTAAGAGAAAGCAGCTAAAGTCTTATGTAGAAAAACCCCAGGACACCTCAAGTGCTGCCCCAAAATGTTCTACTACCTAAATGAATGACTGGTTTTTTCCTCCATTTAAAAGGGGAAAAAATGGTTAATATAGGAAGCAGCAGAGCTAGTTTGATCCTCCATTGTGCTGTAAATACTAGGAAAGTGAAGGGGGTTGGAGAAAGTACAAAGCTGGAGATTGAAGGAAAGGTTTTTGTGGTATGTAAGTTTTTGCTATTTATGTTGCTTATCTGTTAATTAACTTGCATTTCTATTACTCTCTCCCCTCTTTTTTACATTATGTTTACCTTTTGTATATGTAACTCTAGTGAGATTCAAGGAAAAAAATGTGGGCTGAATTAAATTAGGGTTCCAAAAACATTTTAGCAACCCACATGTCACCTTTAGGCATGTTATATGTGGCATCTTATCCTGTGATTTTAAAAGTTATTATTTTGAGTTATTTTTTAGGCTATTTGGAATTTTCAAGTTGAAACTATTTTCCTCTATCAAAACAAAGATCATTTAAAAGTGTTTTATATATATATTCTATTTGCTTTAATGGATATTATAAAGTTCTTTTCCTTATTGTGACTATTCTTGACCATACCAGTTTTTGGATTTTGATTTTTAACATAACTGATTAGACAGTTAAGAGACATTTACTTAGTGTCAGGCACTGTGAAAATACAGGGGGCAAAAGACAGTCTGTTCTCTAGGAGTTCATAGTCTGATGAAAGAAGCAACATCATAGCTACCATGTACAAACAAGCTTTATAGAACAAAAATAATCAACAAAAGGAAAACAGTAGCATTAAGGGGATTAGGAAAAGATTCTTGTGGAAGGGAAGCTAGGAAGAAGAGAATTCCAGACATAAGAGATAGCCAACTTAAATGTCTAGAGTCTGGAGATGGATTATCTTGAGGGAAGAACAACATGGAACCTGTTGTTATTACATTCTAGAGTTGATGACTGAATAGGAATTACAGGAAGGTTGGGAAGATAGGAGAGAGGTTATGAAAGACTTTGAATACCAAATGTTGGAGTTTAACTGAGTAGGAGTGGTCAAATAGCAGATCTGTGCTTCAGGAAAATTAATGAGTGGAAATGGTTTAGAATGGAGAGAGACTTGTTCTAAGAAGCAGGCTACTGAAAGTTTTTACACCTGAGGTCCTGAGAGCCTATATTCACAAGTTTTGGCAAAAGATGAGATATAGAGTTGAGAAAGTAAGGCATTGAAGATGACACTTAGGTTGTGAACCTAAGTAACTGGGAAGATGGCTGTACTCTTCACAGTAACAGAGAAGTTAGAAAATAGGTGAAAAGATAATGAGTTCAGTTTTGGACATTTGGGGCTTAAGATGTGTATATGACATCCACGTTGTATAGTAAACAACTGGGGAGGTGAGACTGGAGAATAGGAAAGAGGGTAGGACTGGACAAATAAATCTGAGATAACAGTATGTTAGTTAAACTAATTCACTAAGGTTTTAAGATGGGGAAGGATGGAGAATGTAGCTAGTGTCAAGGTGATATGCTTTGAAAAAATTAAGGAATTGAGATATCAGAAATTACAAAGATTAAGAACATGGGGTTGTAAGGCAGGAGAGTTGGAAAGACAACAGATCAGATAGGACATTTCAGAATTCTTAAACATGGAAACGGAGCTTTTGTGGTTGATAACAGGATCAAGGCTAAGAACATCTCTATAACTGAAGTCAGGTTTGGGTAAGTCAAAGGAAATGAGTAATTTGAGAAACTGGAAGCTAAGGGAGGATTGATGTTTGAGGGAGTGTCAATGTGTATATTGAGGTCCTTTATTCTCAGGGCAGGTATTGGAGAGTAAAGAAATTCTGTGAATCAGGCACTGAACTCATTGAGGATAAAAGTGTTCTGGAAGTTGATATACAACACCTACTAGAATTTTGCTTGGATGGTAGATGTTGATTGAGTGAACCTCAAAGGAAGAGAGGCTACTGAGTGATGTAGTAAAAGAAGAATCTGGAAGTGCTAAAGGGGGAACAAGAAATATTCCAACTATTCACCTTGACCAGTGAGTTGGCAGAACAAGTGAAAGTCCACCTGTGCCAAAAATGGTGGCCATGGAGATGGTGTCATCAGGACGCCGGCTCTCAGAGAATAAGAAAAGAGTAGGAAAAGAAAAGATTTAAGATGATTCCTTTCAAGAGTATTGTGAAAACAGGTAATTTACTTTAGAATGGGACACTGGGGCAGAGTGGGTTGAGAGGATGGGAATAAGGAGTTGTTCATAGAGAATGGGATTTGAATAATTATGTCATTGAATTATTGTTTATTACTGAAACCTCCAGGTTATTTCAGTATACTGTGATTAACTACTGGATTAAATAGCACTTCCCCTCCTTAATTATTAAAATAAAACGAAACAAAAACAGTGCTCAGTATTAAGAGTTGATCCTCATCAAAGTTTGTTGGTTTACGGCATAATGATAGATATTAGAAATGGTGATATTATAAAGGCCATACTATATCATTACATTAATTCTTTAGGCAATGTAGACTGCAGGCTAAGATATGTTATATAAATGTATGAAATAGGAGTATATTCCACCACTCACAGAGAAATAACTATTAATAAAACTCTTTAGAAACCATTTAATTAACCCCTCTATGAAGAGATGATATAAGGGTTAAACTATAGATGTCCTGGTGAGAGAATGATAGATTTAGGATCAGTGATGAGCAAGCTGTTGGAGAGAATACTAGTAATTGATGAACGTAAATAGCAGTTGTTTCTGTTTGGGCCAGAAACTCTGAAGATCTTCACCTCCCAGACTGGATTTTTCTTTTTTTTTCTAGTCTGACTAGGGAAAAGTTTCTAGGTAAAAATTTTTTTGCCTCAAATCTTACCTAGCCTTAATCACTAAATAGGCGCTGCCTTAGTCAAACAATCTGTTAAAGATTTAAGGCCAAGGTCCACTGCATGCAGGGCCATCTCCAGTCAGTCCTTCTGATTTCTATCTGGCCACTGGGCCCAGATAGCTCTGGAGGGGAACGTGAAGCTTGTGACCTTACCCAGTCTCCTTCACTTAAATCCAATCCACTTTCATGTCATGGCATCACTTCCCTGATGTCATGGTCTTCTTTGAGAATGAAGGATAAACAAACCACCTCCAGCAGCATGTACTACTTAAGGTAAATAGGAATGAATATTATCAGTTTACCAGACTCATGGGAAACTGGTCCTTTTCAAAGGTGCACTGGAACCCACCAAATGAATGACCTTTTGATCCTGGTTAACTCATGCTACAGTTATGAAAATGCATAGAACTGATACGGAGAAAAAATTGAATGGCATGTCTACCAGAAATCTAATATCCAAAGGACATATTACGAGAATATCTGCAGATACCTGAGAGTGATTTCCTAGTCCAGAAAGTTCTAAGGACACACAGGTAAAGTACCTTCCAACAGGAAGAAGAACTCTGTTTTTGTGCTGAGATTGGAAAAGATGCTGCAAAGAGCTGTGATTTGGGATGTGTTACCTATTCAGCACGTGCATCATACCAGCTTGACTCAGTTATTTAGGGACATTGTCCAGGATGTCTTTTTAATATATTGGTGAAATTTTGAGCAAAGGGAGCAGCCTTTTGGCTATTCAGAACTAATTCAATCAAAGTAGACAAAGCATATACTTGTTGTGTGCTGAAATAACCAAAAAAAAAAAAAAAAAAATCTCTCTGGACTCCAAAAAAATCTTCAATGACAGTATGGGCCACTGGGGCCAAAAGAGACCAATTCATATCCATCAGATAATTTTGTAGACTCTATGAGCAACTGGGAGAGAAGTTAAGGACCTCAAAAAATTAGTTTTGGAACTTAATTGGCAACTTCAGAGCCATTACCCAAAGGTAACTAGATTACACAAAGTTCAAATCCATGTATTTCATCTTAATAGAAATGTATAATCAGTCAGCAAGCTTTTATTAAGTGCTTACTGTGTGCCTGATACTATGATTAATGCTAAGAATACAAAGAAATAAATGACACTGCATTTTGAAACACTACAAATATAATCTCATTAGAAAGATATGCATTCACTCTATTTCTTTTATTTTCTTTCACTTCATTCTCTTTTGCAATAAATTGAGCAGTTCTAAACTTTGAATGATAAAGTTTCTATTTATAAACTAAGTTTAAAGTTTTCTTAGGTAGTACTGTGTTCATACTTATATTCTTCATTCAAATTTATCATCATTGGTGCTTACCATAAGGCCTGGCACATAGTAAGCATTCGATAAATACTTACTGACTGATTGAAAAGTCATCCTTGATCTCAATGTATATGATATTTAAATATTGAACTGGGGAGGGTGTGCACAGAATTTAAGTAGGGAATGAGAATGGCAGATTAGGAAGGCTTCACAAAATCTTAGGCTTCAAAATTCCTGCTGGGTCTGCCTATTAAATATATTTGTGAAGATAGATTTCTGATCTGAACATGTCACTCCATTGTTCAAAACCTTTCAGTGGTGCCCCAGTGCTTACTAACATTCAGACACATTTTCCTGACAACCAAAGCCCTCTACAATTTTGCCTTACTTACTCTAGCCTTATCTCTTCTGTTTCCTATTCCAGCCAAATGGAATTGTTGCTCATCTCCCATAAATGTCCTTCATTTCCTATCTCTGTGCTTTGTTGAATATTTCCCCAATGCCTAAAATAGGCTACTTTCTTAAATTCCAATAAAAGTACCATCATAAATCCTTCTCTTAACCACCTCCTTCTACCCCCAATATCACTGGTAATGATCTCCCCATCTCAGAGTTCATATAATACTTGGATTATATCTCTTAGTAATACCTCATATTTATGTAGCATTTTGAAGGTTATAAAACCTTTTCCTGACAACAAATAAGGTAAGGTAGATAGTACAAGTATTGTCATCACCCCCATTTTATGGATTAAAGTGAAACTTAAAGAAATAAAAATGACTTGCTCAAGTCACAGAGAAAATGGAAAACTGGGCTTTGAACTCAGGATTTTTTAACTTTGTTTCAGTGCATGTTCTACTCTATCATGCTAATTCATGCACAAAATATTATGTTTTTGTTTGTGGGTGTTCATATAATATGCCCCTTCCTCAGCTGTAAGCACTATGGTTTTCAGCTCATTTTTTCCTATGTCATCTCCAGTGCCTTGCATAATAATCATAGGTATTTCTTTAATCTGAGAATTATTGAATATAGAGATTTAGAAGGGTAGTGTAAGTAATGAATATATGTTTGAAAGAAGATGATACTAAGTAGAAAGAAAGTCTTCTCCAGCTCATTTTGCGGATAAAGAAACTGAGATCAAATTTAAACAGATCTTTCTGATTTCAGGCCCAGAGCTCTACTACTTGTGTCACCTAGCTTCCTAGCACAATTAATAGCTGTCTATTTATCTATCTATTATCTGTATGGATTAGCATATAAATACTACAAATGCAAAATATTAAGAAGTCAACAAGTTAACCTCAAACCAAAAAAGAAAATTTAAAATCCAGAGGGAAAATAGATAAAAATCAAAAGAATCAACATATAAACAAAGACCTGTTTAAAGAATTTTAACAAAATCAATAAGTCATTAGTTAATTTTATGGGGAAAAGAAGAAAAATAAAATTGCTAAAATACAATTTGAATAAGATTAAGTATTCTGGCTTCCTTTTTTTTTTTTTTTTTTTAAACAAGGAATACCTAAAGATTTATATTGATCATCAAATCATATAGGATATTGCCATTGTTTTGCACGAACATTTTGATACCTGATATATGTAGAAAAGAACCTTATTTTAATATGCCTTGCTAAAATAAATGTGTGAAAAAACCATAACTTTCATATAGGATTAGAATGGTTTGGGAGATAACTTAATTTGTGATATATTTTTTAGGGCTGAAATTTCTTCGCTAACAATGTAAAGTGATACCTTGCTTGGTTTAACACTTTAAAGAAGGAGGAAAAGATCTTTTATTCATTAAAACTAAACAAATGTGATTGGAAGGAATTTTAAGGCCACCAAAGAGGCAAATGTTGAGAATTTCAGAAAACTTCAGAAAGCATGAAGGTGATTTAATCAACTAATTTGCATATAGATGTTTTGTAAATTAAAAGGGTAAAACTAAGAAAATGAGAAATTATAAATATGTGAATATGGATTCATGGTTTTAAAAGGCTATAGATGTAAAGGAGAAAATTAGGGAGTTTTTTCTTTTCAAGTAAAATTTAAGTCACTGTATATCAGAGACCCTCATTTAATCTGTTAAATATGCATCCTGAAAAACAAGAAACTCCATATAAAATAGCAGCTAAAGAAAAAAAGAAAGTGAAAAGAGTTAATGTGATAGAGAAACTAAAAAGTTATTGCTTTGGAACTGGGACAAATAGAAGCAATAAGCTAAAAAGAGTCTTCAATTGAAGCAATCATTTCTGAATGGTAGCAAATATTGATTTCATTGGTCAAGAGCTCCAATGATAGAGTTGAAAAAGAAAACAACTACGTAAAAAGTAGAATTGGCCAAATGGAAAAGGAGATAACAGAAATCCACTGAAAAAAACAGTTCCTTAAAAGTACAATTGGCCAAATAGAAAGAAAAGTACAAGAAATAATTGAAAAAAACAACTTTTTAAAATTTAAAATTGGGCAAATGGAAGCTAACGTCCTTGAGAGACATCAAGAATCAAATTCAAAAGAGTGAAAAAACAGTAGAAGAAAATGTAAGCCATCTAATGGGATCTGGAAAATAGATCCAGGAGAAACAGTGTCAAAATCATTGTACTATCTGAAAGCCATAAGCAAAAGGAGAGTCTGGACACCGTCTTTCAAGAAATTATCAAAGAAAATTGCCCTGATATCCTGGAACCAAAGGGTAATGTGGATATTGAAAAAAATCCACCAATCATCTCAATAAAGAGATCCCAAAATAAAAATCTAAGGAACATTATAGCCAAAATTCAAGGGGAAAAAAATATGTCAAGGAAAAAAAAAAAAAAAAACTACTTCAAGTGATCAGAAAGAAACAATTGAAATATCAGGGAGCCATCATCAGGATTACACAGGTAAGCAACATTAAAAGATCAGAGGTCAAGGCACATGATAGTCCAGAAGACAAAATAACTGGGACCAAGAATCACTTATCCAGTGACATTAAGCAGAATACATCAAGGAAAGAAATGGCCATTCAATGAAATGAAAAGCTTTCAATTTTTCATAAGGGAAGGACAGAACAAAATAAAAAATTTGATCTCCAAAATCAAGACCCTAGAGAAGCATAAACAGGAAAAAAAGGGGAAAGAAAACATAAGGAACTTAATAAAAGAGCTTACATCCCTACATAAGAAAATGATACTTGTAATTCTTAAAAATTCTAGCACTAATAGAGTTTTTTAGAGGGTGTGGGTATAAGATGCATATGAGGGAATGACATAAAAATAATGATGAGATGAGAAAAAGGAGTACACTGGGTGCAGAAGAAATGGAAAGATACAATTAAGTTATTTGACATAAGAGGCTCCAAAAACTTATTAAAGTAGAATATGGATAATGAGCATCATTTGAACCTTACTGTCATCACTATTGGCTCAAAGAGGAAATAGTATATACAATCAGTTAAATATAAAAATCCATCTTATTTGACAGGGAAGTAGGAGGAGAAGTGATTAAGTAAAGTGTAATGGAGGATTGAAAAAAGGAAGGGCAGATCAAGAAAGGTGATAGACAAAAGCAAAATAATGTCAAGGAGAGAAAGGGTGAAAGGAGAGAAAGGACAAATGAGGAAAAATAGGATGGAGGGAAATACACATTCACTGATCATAACTCTATGTGAATAGGATGAACTCTCCCGTATAACAGAATCGGGAGTAGATCAAAAAACAAAATTCTACATTATGTTGTTTACAAGAACCACTCTAACTATGAAGAGAGCCATCTGCACTCAAGAGAGAGAACTGTGGGGACTAAGTACGGATTATAACATTGTACTTTCACTTTTTTTGTCATTTCTGAAATCCTGAAAATCAAAGGTGAGCTTAATAAGATTGAAAGTTTAAAAAAAAAAAAAAGTATTGAGACTTTCAGGGGGTGGAGCCTAAATGGCAGAGTAAAGCCAGGAACCTGCTGAAGCTCTCCCAGTGTCCCTCAAAAACCACATGAAATTAAGCCTCTGAACAAAGTTTGATGGAATGAAACCACTCTCTACTTCAAGACAGACTGAAAAAATTTCAAGAAAGGTCAGTCTCACTGGGATGAAAAGGGTGTTCAGCCCAGCTTTGATAGACTCTTGGAAAGCTGGTGAAAGAGTCTTAATCACAGATATCAGCAAATAAAACCCTCTGACCTGGCTCAGTAGAGAGGCAAATCATTGGGGCAGTTTCCAGTCCCAGCTCAGAAGTTAAACTATGGAAAACCAGACTGAAAAGAGCAGCCAAGCCCACTGCAAACACAGGGGACCCCATGCTTAAAACCAAGGCTCAGAGTTACACAGGAAGCTTGGGATAGTACCTTCTTCACTCCAAGAACATAGCTCAACCATAAAAGTAAAAAAAAAAGGAAATGCCAAAAGAAAAGGAAAGAAAATGAGCAGGAAACAGAATAGAACCTTGACCATAAAAAGCTACTATGATGATATGGCAGACCAAAACACAAACTCAGGTGAGGACAAAATTTGCACAGAAGAAATTCCAAAGAATTAAATTGATCTCAAGCCCAAAGAAGCTTCTTAGAAGTGCTCAAAAGAGACTTTAAAATACAAATAATAGAGGTAGAATTTAAAAAAATGAGAAAGGAAATGAGAGGTATGCATGAGAAAGTCAACAGCTTGGAAAAGGAAAGAAAAAAATTGTCTGAAGAAAACAATTCCCTTAACAGATCCAAAAGCTAACTGAAGAATCACACATTAAAAACTAGAACAAGGAAAATGGAAGCTAATGACTCTGTGTAGCTCCCAAAATCAGTCAAACTAAAAAGAATGAAAAAATGGAAGAAAACGTGAAATACCTCATTGGAAAATAGCTGACCTAGAAAATAGATCTAGAAGAGAATAGTTAAAAATTATTGGCTTACCTGAAAGCCATGACCAAAAAAAGAGCCTGGATAACATTGTTCGAGAGGTCATTAAGGAAAACTGCCCTGATATTCTAGAAACAGAGAGGGAAATACTCATTGAAAGAATCCATCAATCACCTTCGGAAAATGATATCCCACAAAGAAAACCCCAAGGAACATTGTTGTGAAACTCTAGAATTACAACCTCAAGGAAAAAAATATTACAAACTGCTACACAAAAGCAATTCAAATAACAAGGAGAAACAGTCAGGATTATCCAGGATGTGATAGCTTTCTCAATAAAGGATTGGAGGGCCTGAAAAAGAATGAAGGGCCATAGTCCAGAAAGCAAAGGACCTAGGCTTACAACCAGAATGAAATAGAAATTATAAGCTATAAAAAGACGACTCAAGAGAATCATTTAAAGATAAACAGGGAAAATATATATTATTTAAAGGTTAAACTGTTTACATCCCTAGATGGGAAAACAATATCTGTAACTCTTCAGAACTGTATCTGTCACTGGGGCAAACAGAGGGGAATCACATGGACTAAGGATGTGGTTGTGAATGTATCCTGATGGGATAACACCAAAAAAAAAAAAAAAAAAAAAAAACCTTTAAAGGGTGAGAAAAGATCTATACTTGAAAAAGAGGAAAGAGGAGGTGTGATGGGACAATTAGTTCACATGAAGAGATGCAAAAGATCTATTACAATCCAGGGAAACAAGGGAGAGGGATGAGCATTTTCTGAAGCTTGATCTCATCAGTTTTGGTTCTAAGAGGAAATAACTTAATCATTCAGAAATTTATCTAACCCTATAAAAAAGTAGGAGAAGAAAGAGGAAAGAAAAGGGAGAGGCAGAGTAGAAGAGAGGGCATAAAATCTAGGGAAAAAGGTAAGAAAGGGGGGAAGAGGTGATAGAAGATAAGGTAGTAGGTGGAGTGGGTTTGAAAAAAGAACCACTAAGGGAAGGGGGAGAGATGATAAGAAATAAGGTGGTGAGTGGGATGGCTAAAAAAAATACAGGACTGGGTGGAAAGACAGAGCAAACATAGATACAGGGCAGAAAATAGGATGGAGGGAAATATAATCCTGGTAATAACTGTGAATGTGAATGGGATGAATTCTCCCATAAAATGGAAGCAAATAGCAGAGTGGATTAAAAAACAGAATCCTATAATATGTTGTTTACAAGAAACACTTTTGACACAGTGAGACATACAGAGTAAAGGTAAAAGGGTGGATCAGAATGTATTTTGCTTCAACTGAAATAAAAAAAGCAAAGGTAGCAATTCTGATCTCAGGTAAAGCAAAATAGATCTTATTAAAAGAGATAAGTAAGGAAAGTACATCTTGATAAAGGGTACTGTAAACAATAATGTTGTAATGATACTAAATGTGTATGCACCAAGTAGTAGAGCAGCCAAATCCCTAGAGAATGTTTTAAGCCAGTTATAAGAAAAAATAGACAGCAAGACTATACTAATAGGGGACCTTAACCTTCCCCTCTCAGAATCAGATAAATCTAATCACAAAATAAACAAGAAACCAGGAGATTACTAAATACTAGAAAATCTAGATATGATAGAATTTTGAAGAAGATTGAATAGGGACAGAAAGGAATACATCTTTTTCTCAGTAGCACATTGCACCTTCTCAAAAATTGGTCCTATTTTTTATTATAATTTTTTATTGACATTACATATGCATGGGTAATTTTTTACATTATCCCTTGCACTTACTTCTTTTATATATATATAAATATGTACATATATATGTGTATATACATATATATCTTTTTATTTACAAGATATATGCATGGATAATTTTTCAGCATTGACAATTGCAAAACCTTTTGTTCCAACTTTTCCCCTCCTTCCCCCCACCCTTTCCCCCAGATGGCAGGTTGAACAATACATGTTAAATATTTAAAGTATAAGTTAAATACAATATATGTATACATATATATACAGTTATTTTGCTATACAAAAAGAATCAGACTTTGAAATAGTGTACAATTAGCCTGTGAAGGAAATAAAAATGCAGGTGGACAAAAATAGAGAGATTGGGAATTCTATGTAGTGGTTCATAGTCATCTCCCAGAATTCTTTCACTGGGTTGCACTCACTTCTGTTCCAACTTTTCTCTTCCCTCCCTCCATTCCTTCTCCTAGATGGCAAGCATTTTTATACATGTTAAATATATTATAGTATATCCTAGATACAATATATGTGTGCAGAACCTAATTTCTTGTTGCAAAGGAAGAATTGGATTCAGAAGATAAAAATAACCTGAAAAGAAAAACAAAAATGTAAACCATTCACACTCATTTCCCAGTGTTCCTTCTCTGGCTATAACTGATTCTGTCCATCATTGATTAATTGGAACTGAATTAGAAAATATCCATTTCTATCGATCGGAATACATCCTCATACAGTATTGTTGTTGAAGTGTATAATGATCTCCTGGTTCTGCTCATTTCACTTAACATCAGTTCATGTAAGTCTCTCCAGGCCTCTCTGTATTCATCCTGCTGGTCATTTCTTATAGAACAATAATATTCCATAATATTCATATGCCACAATTTACCCAACCATTCTCCAATTGATGGGCATCCATTCATCTTCCAGTTTCTAGCCACTACAAAAAGGGCTGCCACAAACATTTTGGCACATACAAGTCCCTTTCCCTTTTTTAGTATTTCTTTGGGATGCCTAGTAGTAACACTGCTGGATCAAAGGGCATTTTTAGTTTGATAACTTTTTGGGCATAATTCAAGATTGCTCTCCAGAATGGTTGGATTTGTTCACAACTCCACCAGCAATGCATCAGTGTCCCAGTTTTCCCACATTCCCTCCAACATTCATCATTATTTTTTTCCTGTCATCTTAGCCAATCTGATAGGTGTGTAGTGGTATCTCAGAGTTGTCTTAATTTGCATTTCTCTGATCAATAGTGATTTGGAACACACTTTCATATGAGTGTAGTTTCAATTTCATCATCTGAAAATTGTCTGTTCATATCCTTTTAAAATTGACCCTATATTAATGCATAAAAACCTCAAAATCAAAGGTAGAAATAGTAAATGCTTCCTTTTCATACCCACTGCAATAAAATTATATTCAATAAAGAGTCATGGAATGATAGATTAAAAACCAATTGGAAATTGAATAATTTAATTCTTTTTTTCAATTCTTCCTTTTTTATTTTTTAAAATTTTTTATTAATTTTACAATTATAATTTTTTGACAGTACGTATGCATGAGTAATTTTTTTTACATTATTCCTTGTATTCATTTTTCCAAATTTTCCCCTCCCTCTACTACTTCCTCTAGATGACAGGCAATCCCATACATATTAAATGTGTTACATTATAACCTAGATACAATATATGTGTGTAAAACCAAATTTCATGTTGCACGGTAAGATTTGAATTCCAAAGATATAAGTAACCTGGGTAGAAAGACAATAGTGCAAACAGTTTACATTCAATTCCCAGTGTTCCTTCTCTGGGTGTAGTTGTTTCTGTCCATCATTGATCAATTGGAAGTGAATTAGCTCTTCTTTATGTTGAAGATATCCACTTCAATCAGAATATATCTTCATACAATATCGTTGTTGAAGTGTATAGTGATCTCCTGGTTCTGCTCATTTCACTCAGCATCAGCTCATGTGTCTCTCCAAGCCTCTTTGTATTCATCCTGCTGGTCATTTCTTACAGAGCAATAATATTCCATAACATTTGTATACCATAATTTACTCAACCATTTTCCAATTGATGGGCATCCATTCATTTTCCAGTTTCTAGCCATTACAAAAGAGCTGCTACAAACATTTTGGCACATACAGGTCCCTTTCCCTTCTTTAGTATTTCTTTGGGATATAAGCCCAGTAGTAGCACTGCTGGATCAAAGGGTATGCACAGTTTGATAACTTTTTAGGCATAGTTCCAAATTGCTCTCCAGAATGGCTGAATTCTTTCACAATTCCCCCAACAATGCATCAGTGTCCCAGATTTCCCACATCCCCTCCAACATTCATCATTATTTTTTCCTGTCATCTTAGCCAATTTGACAAGAGTGTAGTGATATCTCAGAGTTGTCTTAATTTGCATTTTTCTGATCGGTAGTGATTTGGAACACTCTTTCCTATGAGTGGAAATAATTTCAATTTCATCATCTGAAAATTGTTCATATCCTTTGACCATTTATCAATTGGAGAATGGTTTGATTTCTTATAAATTAGAGTCAGTTCTCTATATATTTTGGAAATGACTTTTAACTATAAAAATATTTTCCCAATTTGTTACTTCCCTTCTAATCTTGTTTGCATTAGTTTTGTTTGTACAAAAGCTTTTTAATTTGATATAATCAAAATCCTCTATTTTGTGATCAATAATGATCTCTAGTTCTCCTTTGGTCACAAATTCCTTCTTCCTCCACAAGTCTGAGAGGTAGACTATACTCTCTTCCTCTACACTATTTATGATCTCATTCTTTATGCCTAAATCATGGACCCATCTTGATCTTATCTTGGTATATGGTGTTAAGTGGAGGTTCATATCTAATTTCTGCCATACTAATTTCCAGTTTTCCCAACATTTTTTTTTCAAATAATGAATTCTTATCCCAAAAGTTGGTATCTTTGGGTTTGTCAAACACTAGATTGCTATAGTTGTACACTATTTTGTCCTGTGAACGTAACTTGTTCCACTGATCAACTAGTCTATTTCTTAGCCAATACCAAATGGTTTTGGTGATTGCTGCTTTATAATATAGCTTTAGATCAGGTACAGCTAGACCACCTTCATCTGATTTTTTTTTCATTAATTCCCTTGAAATTCTCGACCTTTTGTTCTTCCATATTAATTTTGTTGTTATTTTTTCTAGGTCATTAAAATAGTTTCTTGGGAGTCTGATTGGTATAGCACTAAATAAATAGATTAGTAAGCTAGCCTTTAGTCTCTCCATCTGTGCCGGTCCTTTTCTCCCTCCCTTCATTACAGACCTTTTCTGCCAAAGTTCCAGATTCTCTTCAGCTGGTAAGTTGTGTTTCTAATCTTTGTGATTTTTACCAGTCCAGCGTTATTTTTGAGGCTGAATTATATACTTGGTATTAGGGTAAGGGAGAGCTTAGGAGTTCGCGTGTATCTTTTCTGCCATCTTGGCTCTGCCTCCCAAATAATTTAATTCTAAAAAATGAGGGGATCAAACAATAAATCACAGAAATATCCATAGTTTTATCCAAGAGAATCACAATAATGAAACAATATTCCAAAACTTATTGGATGCAGCCAAAACAGTTCTTAGGGGAAATATTATATCTCTAAATAGCCACATGAAAAGGAGAAAGAGATCAATGAATCATGCAAGTAAAAAGCTAGAAAAAAAAAAAAATTAAAAACCTCCAATTAAATATCAAATTAGAAATTCTAAAACTCAAAGGAGAGATTAATAAAATTGAAACTAAGAAAAGTATTAAAGTAATAAATAAAACTAAGAGTGGGTTTTATGAGAAAAAAAAAAAACAAAATAGATAAAATTTTGGTTAATTTCACTAGAAAAAGGAAAGAAAAAACCAAATCAGCAATGTCAAAAATGAAAAGGATGAAATTAACACCAATGACAAAAAAAAAAATTAAAGCAATAATTAGGAGCTATTTTGCTCAATTGTGTGGCAATAAGTCTGACAACATAATTGAAATAGATGGATATTTACAAAAATATAAATTGCAGATTAACAGAGGAAGAAATAAATAAATAACTTTAAGTAGTGTTCAAAGAAATTGAACAAGCCATTAATGAACTTCCTAAAAAAAAAATCTCCAGGGCCAAATGGATCCACAAGTGAATTCTACCAAACATTTAAAGAATAATTAATTCTAATACTATGTAACTATTTGGAAAAATAGGTAAAGAAGGAACACTGCCAAATTTCTTCTATGACACAAATATGATACTGATACCTAAACCAGGAAGAGTCCAGTCAGAGAAAGAAAATTACAGACTAATCTCCCCTATTGATGCAAAAATTTTACATAAAATATTAACAAAGAGATTACAGCAATTTACCAGCAGGATAATATATTGTGATCAAGTTGTATTTATGCCAGGAATCCAGATCCAGGGCTGATTCAATATGAGGAAAACTATTACCATAATCGACCATATCAATAACAAAAACTAACAGAAATTATATGATAATTTCAATAGATGCAGGAAAAAGCTTTTGACAAATACAGCACCCATTCCTATGAGAGAGCACAGAGATAAAAGGAGCTTTCTTTAAAATAATAAGCAGAATCTAAAATCAACAGCAAGCATTATTTGTAATGGAGAGAAGCTGGATGCATTCCCAATAAAATTAGGGATGAAACAAGGATGTGCACTATCACCATTATTATTCAACATTGTACTAGAAATATTGGCTTTAGCAATAAAAAAAAAAGAAAAAGAAATTGAAGGAATTAGAATAGGCAATGAGGAAATAAAATTGTCACTCTTTGCAGATGGAAGAATCCTAGAAAATCATCCAAAAACCTACTGGAAACAATAGCTTTATCAAGTTGCAGGATATAAAATAAGCCCACACAAGTCATCAGCATTCTTATGTATTATTGACAAAGCCCATCAGCAAGAGATGGAAAGAAAAGTTCCATCTAAAATAATTGCAGAGAAAATAAGATCTTTGGGGTTCTTTTACTTGTCAAAAGAAACCCATGAACTATATAAACACAGTTACAAAACACTTCTCACACAAATAAAGTCAGATTTAAACAATTGGAAAAGCATCAATTGCTCATGGGTAAGCCAAGCTATTATAATAAAAATGACAATTCTTCCTAAATTGATCTACTTTTTCATTGCCTTACCAATCAAACTGCCAAAATTATTTTATAGAATTAGAAAAAAATTATAACAAAATTCATCTGGAAGAACAAAAGGTCAAGAATGTCAAGGGAATTAATGAAAAAATACAAAGGATGGTAGCTTAGCAATACCAAACCTAAAACTATATGTACTGCCTAAGTAATAGAGTGGTGAATCAGTGGAATAGATTAGATAGATACACAGGACACAATAATCAAGACTTATAATCATCTACGATTTGATAAGCTCCCAAACTCCAGCCTCTGGAATAAGAACACAATATTTGACAAAAATTGCTGAGAAAACTGGAAAAATAATATGTCAGAAACTCAGCCTATACCTACATCTCATACCCCATATCTAAATAAGGTAAAAAATGGGTACATGGGGAGAAAGGATTACATCATAAATCATAATATATCAATAATATATCAAATAATAAATCATAAATATATTAGGAGAGCAAGGGATAATTTATTTATCAGATCTTTGGAGAAGAGAGAAATTTATGACCAAAGAAAAATTAGAGGCTATTATGAACAGTAAAATGAAAATTAAAGTTTTTTTCACAAACAAAACTAACAGAAATAGGATTAAAAGGAAAGTACAAAGCTGGGAAAAAATCTTTACACCAGTGTCTCTGACAAAGATCTCATTTCTAAAATCTTTAAAGAACTTCATCAAATTTACAAGAATACAAGTTATTTCACAATTGATAAATGGTCAAAGGATATGAACAGACAATTTCAGCTGAGAAATTGAAGACATTTATGTGCTGTAAATCACTATTGACTAGAGAAATGCAAATTAAAACAACTCTGAAGTGCTACCTCATACCTCTTAGATTGGCTAAGATGAAAGGAAAAGATAATGATAAGTGTTGGAGAGAATGTGGGGAAAATGGGACACAATCATTATTGATGGAATTGTGAAATGATCCAACTGTTGTGGAGAGCTATCTAGAACGATGTCCAAAGGGCTATAAAACTGTTCATATCCTTTGACCCAGCAGTGACCTTACTGGGTCTGTATCCCAAGGCGATCATGAGGAAAGGAAAAGGACCCATATGTGCAAAAATGTTTGTAGCAGCTCTTTTTTTATGGTAGCAAAGAATTGGAAAATGAATAGATACCCATCAATTGGGGAATGGTTGGACAAGTTGTGATATATAAAAATAATGGAACATTATTGTTCTTTAAAAAAAAAAATGATGAACAAGCTGATTTTAGAAAGACCTGGAAAGATTTACATGAACTTATACTGAGCAAAACAAGCAGAATGAAGATAATAACAAAAAAGAATGTACAATGATCATCCATGAAAGACTTGGTTCTTCTCAGTGGTTCAGTGATCCAAAACAATCCCAGTAAACTTTGGATAGAAAATGTTATTTATATGCAGAAAAAGAACTAAGAAGACTCAATGTAAATTTAAAAATGCTACATTAAAAAAAAGTTATTGAGCTAATAAGTCTAAGAACTGTTTTTTTTTTTTTTTTTATAAGGTGGGGGCATGAAAAGCTAGGTTAGCCATTGGTTAATTTGATTTAGAAAAAGAAAGAAGAAAACCAAATATCCAATATAAAAATTAAAAGAGTGAAATCACCAATGAAGAAATGAAAACAATCATTAGGAAATATTTTGCTCAATTATATGCCAATACGTCTGATAATCAAGTGAAATTTATGAAAATTTACAAAAACATAACTTACCCAGATTGATATTTCAGGAAATAAAATGCCATATTAGAAAAATAAATTGAACAAGCTATTAAATGAACTCCCTTAGGAAAAATTCCAGATGGGTTCCTGAGTGAATTCTACCAAAATTCAAAGAACAATTAATTCCAATATAGTATATATAGAATAAGCAACGAGAAAGCAAAACTATCACTTTTTGAAAATGTTATGATGGTATACTTAGAGAACCTTAGAGAAATAATTAACAACTTTAGCTAAGTTGAAAGATATAAGAAAACTAACATAAATCAGCATTTCTTTACATGACAAACAAAGCCAAGCAGCAGAAGATAGAAAGGGAAAATCCTTTAAAAATAACTGCAAACAATATAAAGTACTTAGGAGTCTACCTGTCAAGACAAACCCAGGAACTATATGGACACAATTAAAAATTATTTTTCACACAAATTAACTCAGATCTAAACAATTGGGAAAATTATCAATTGCTCAGGGACAGGCTGAGCCAGTATAAGAATAGTTACAATTCTGCCTAAACTAATTTACTTATTCAATGTCATGCCAATCAAAATACCAAAAAATTATGTAATAGAGCTAGAAAAAAATACTAAAATTCACCTAGAAGAAAAAATGGTAAAAAATATCAAAGAAATTAAAGGAAAAATACAAGAAAGGTGACCTAGCAATGCCAGATCTCAAACTATATTATAAAGCACTGGCTAATAAATAAAATGATAGATCAGTGGAAGAGATTAGGTACATAAGACACAGTAGTCAATGATCTGTAGGGATGGGAAGAATTCCTAATGATCAAACAAGTGATAGAATTATAAAACTTAAAAGAGATTATTTTTATTATATTAAGCTTTTTGAAAAAACAAAGTCAATGCAGCCTAGATTAGAAGAAAAGCAGAAAGCTGGGAAATAATCTTTATAGCAAGTTTCTGATAAAGGCCTCATTTCTCAAATATGTAGAGAACTGAGTCAAATGTATAAGAATATTCACCATTCCCCATTGATAAATAGTGAAAGGATATGAGCAGGCGATTGTCAGATGAAAAAAATCAACTATCTATATGCATATGAAGAAGTGCTCTAAATCACTTTTGATTAGAGAAATACAAATTAAAACAACTCTGATACCACCTCCTACTTATCAGTTGTTGAATGTAACAAAAAAAGGAAAATGATAAATGTTGGAGAGGATGAGGGAAAATTGAGACAAGAATGCCTTGTTGGTAGAGTAGTGAATGGATCCAATGACTGGAGAACAATTCGGCACTATGACCAAAGTACAATCAAACCCTGCACACCTTTTGATTCAGTGGTATCACTCCTAGATCTAAACCCCAAAGAGATCATTTAAGAAAAAAGGGAAAAGGACTTCCATGTCCAACAATATTCCTAACAACCCTTTTTGTGATAGCAAAATATTAGAAACTGAGGAGATGCTCATTAATTGGCGAATGGCATATGAATGTAATGGAATGCTATTGTGCAGTAAGAAATGATGGACAGACTTATTTCAGAAAAACCTGGAAAGATTTGTGAGAACTGATACAAAATAAAATGAGCAGAAATGTCAGCAACATTGTGTGATGATCATGATTGGCTTGGTGGTTGGTTGGTTGTTGTCCTTCATATTCAAAGAGGACCAAAGTGACATCACTACGTTAGAGGCAAGTTACCATTGTAGTTTGTGGCTGCTCAGACCAATATGAGTTTAGAATTCTCTGCCATGGGTCAGACATAAATAGTGCTTATGAACATTTGGGGTAGCTTGCCTAATTTTACACATCTCATGTTTCTTTTGAGCTCATTCAATTCTGCTTTGCTCACAGAGCACAGCAGCTTCTCTGATGAGGGCATGCTATGCTGGGCATTACTATGCCAGTGTCTCCCATGTCATACTATCAATTCTAAAGTTCTTAAGAGAGACCACTTTTTCTGATCACCTTTGAGCAGTTGTCCTATGTGTGTTCTTCATAAAATAATTTTTTAAGCAAATGTATATCTGGCATTCAAACAATGTGGTCATCCCAATGGAGTTGGGCTCTCTGCAGTAGAGTTGGAATGCTTGGCAGTTTAGGTCAAGAAAGGACCTCAGTGTCTGGTTTCTTATCCTGTCAAGTGATATTCAAAATCTTCCTAAGGCAATTCAAATATAAGCGATTCAGTTTCCTGGCATGGCACTGGTACACTGTCTAGATTTTACAGGCATACAATAATGAGCTCAGCACAACACTGTAGACTTTCACTTTGGTAGCCATCTAATATATTTCCTTTCCCACATTTTCCTTTGGAGACTCCCAAATACTGAGCTGGTTCTGGCAATGCATGTGTCAATTTCTTTATCAATGTGGACATCCTTGGAAAGTAACTGTCAAGGTAAGACAACTTATCCACAGCATTCAGAACTTCATCATTTATGTAACTGATGGTTCCACATATGGATGCTGCAGTGCTGGCTGATGGAGCACCTGTGTTTTCTTGGTGTTAATTGTTCGGCCAAAATTAGCACAAGCAGCAGAGAACTGATCCGTATTTTGTTGCATTTCAGCTTCAGAGGGTGCATTGAATGAATGAATCATCTGCAAACAAAAAATGGTTCACCAACACTCCCTCCACTCCAGTTTTGGCTTGTAGCCTTTTCAAGTTGAAGAATTTATCATCAGTGTGGTAGCTCAAAAAAATGATTCCATATTTGTTCTCACTTAAGGCATTTGACAATATGGTTGAAAACATCATGTTAACTCAGCAACATGATGATCTAAGACAAGTATAAAGGACTCAGGAAGGAAAATATTATTAATATCCAGATAAAGAACTGATGGACTCTGAATGCAGATTGAAGCATTTTTTTCACTTAGTTTGTTCTTTTTTGTGTGTTTTTCTTTTTGACCTGTTTCCTCTTTCACAACTGTGACTAATATGGAAATATGTTTTACATGGTATCACATGTTTAACTTATATCAAATTATCTACCATTTGGAAGAGGGAAAGCAAGGGAAAAACATTTGGAATTCAAAATCTTGTAGAAATGAATGTTTAAAATGTTTTAAAAAATGTCTTGACATGTAATTTGGGGAAAGTAAAATACAATTAAAAATAGGAAAAAATAGTCAAGCAGTAATCAGAGTTTTTTCCCCTGAATGGACCAATAACATTGAAGCATGCAATATAAACTTGTTAATTCATTCATGTAATTTCCTATAAATCTATGACCATTCTTTATCATGCTATTCTTTACCATTGAGTATCATTGGTGAAAGAGTATGATTAAAGTTTATATGTGTATGTGATACATTTTATCATTTATATGTTTAATATAACATATCAGTATCTATAACATTTTTTCTGTCTTACTATATAAATGATTATGCTTAAGACCCAAAACTTTCATTATTATTGAGTGGCTAATTAAATAAAATATGTTATATTTAAATTTTTTAATATTTTAAAAATAATCTTACATTTTATTAATATTTGTTTTTACATCACATTTTTCTTTTTTAATTTTATTTTCAATTTGTGGAATAAAACAAACATTTTTATAACACAGTATAAAAAAATTACAAGTCTACCATGTACAACTTGCTATTCTTGCAAATATACAACAGATAATCTGATTTGTCAATGTATTTCCAAATTATCTCACATAGAAAATAATTCATTTGATCACTTTGGACATTTTATACTATTGTATTTTAGACAAATGTATAGTTTTACATGTAGTAAATACAAATTTACTAACATTATATGATGCTTTTGGATCCTTTAAAACCACCCTAGGAACTAAATTCCTTTGGGTTCTTAATCTAGTCTGATACTTTGAGAGAGTGGATATAATATACTTTTAGTGCCCTAAATCACTCCTGATCAGAGAAATGCAAATTAAGACAACTCTGAGATACTTCTATACACATCTCAGATTGGCTAATTTGACAGGAAAAGATAATGATAAATGTTGGAGGGAATGTGGAAAAATTGGGACACTGATGCATTGTTGGTTGAACTGATCCAGCCATTCTAGAGAGCAGTTTGGAACTATGTCCAAAGGGCTATCAAACTGTGATACCCTTTAGTCCAGTATCATCAGTTGGAGAATGGCTGAATAAGTTATGGTATATGACTGTTATGGAATATTATTGCTCTGTAAGAACCAATCAGCAGGATGATTTCAGAAAGGTTTGGAGAGACTTACGTGAACTGATGCTGAGTGAAATGAGAAGGACCAGCAGATCATTATACCTGGCAACAATAGGATTATACTATAATCAATTCTGATGAACATGGCTCTCATCAATAATGAGGTGATTCAGGCCAGTTCCAATGGTCTTGTGATGAAGAAAGCCATCTGCACTCAGAGAAAGGACAATGGGAACTGAATATGGCCCACATAGTATTTTCACTCTTTTTGTTGTTGTTTGCTTGCATTTTGTTTTATTTTTCTTTTTTTCCTTTATGATCTGATTTTCTTGTGCAGCATGATATGTGTGGAAATATATATAGAAGAATTGGACATGTTTAAGATATATTGGATCACTTGACATCTATGGGAGGGAGGGGATAGGAAAAAGGGAGGGAAAAATTAGAACACAAGGTTTTCTAAGAATGTATGTTAAAAATTATCCATGTATATTTTTTGAAAATAAAAGCTTTGGGGCAGCTAGGTGGAGCAGTGGTTAGAGCACCAGCCCTGAATTCAGGAAGACCAGAGTTCAAATCTGGTCTCAGACACTTAACACTTTCTAGCTGTATGACCTGGGGCAAGTCACTTACCTCCACCCTCAGGGGGAAAAAATTAAAAAAAAAAAGGAAAATAAAAGCTTTAATTTTAAAAATATAATATACCTTTCACCTTTCCACAAGGCTTCTCAGTCACAAATTTAATCTCTAATTAGCTTACAATGCCATAAATTCCTTTAGTCTGGGGGAAGTTACCTTCCCTCTTATCTGTGTTGTATCCTATTTGATTCCCAACTTAGATATAATTTAAAAGAATGGAGGGGGAGAGATGTCTCTCTCTTGATGTCTCTCTCTCTTTCTCCCCCTTCCCCTCCCTCCCCCTATTCCCTCCCCTTTTCCCCAACTCTCTCTATCTTTCCCAGATTGGAAGTTAGCTGCAAGTGCTTAAGGAATAGATACCACTACTGATGAGCATGGAAACTTTGATCTACTCCATTTTCAACCTAGGCCCATTTGCTCTATATTAAGCAGTTTGGTGGTCCACCTCCTCTTCTTCTTTTTCCGCAGGTGTGAACTGGATTGGTTCTGGACTCAGTACAGATATCTAATTGGCTTTTGTCTTAATGCATCTTCAAATTCCTGAACTTAAGTGATCATTACTCTTAGCCTCCCCTTAACAGAGCTTAGAAATTTGCATTACTCTGCCCAATCTTCCTTTAAATGATAACTGACAGAGTTCTGTAAACACATTTTCCAGGCCTTTTCAGTACCTCAGGATATAGTTCATCTAAGCTCAGTGACATGAACTCACTAAAAGCAAATAGGTGTTCTCTTATAATCCTCTCATTTATCTTGAACTTCAACTCCTCAATAATTTTATTCTATTTTTCTTTGCCCAATATTCATTGTCTTTAGATGAAAACAGGAACTAAATTAATTTTTTTCTTTAGATTTTTTTTTTTTTTTGGCTGAGGCAAGTAAGGTCAAATGACTTGCCCAGAGTCACACAGCTAGGAAGTGTAGAGGGATGAAACTCTGAAAAGGTATGCTTGAATCAGACAGCACAATACTTAAGCCTAATTTCCTATTTCATGTGAGATAATGGCTCTACATACATATATTTAGATGAGATGGATAATGTGATGGCTTTCCTCATGTTTGGTGTTTGCTGAATGTTTGGTGGTGAGATAATCATAGGCAAGAAGAGGCTAGAGGAGAAGAAGTCAGAGTCATTTGGCTACAGGACGAGGAGGAGAGAGACTGGAGACCCTTGACTCCAGAACTGAGGACACATTTTTGGCAAGCTGCATGGCAGCTTGCCTGCCTCTTTCTCTCTAAAGACCAAGAACTTTGATCATGAGACCCTTCAGGGAGCTAGTTCAGACATTATATTTGGTACCCCAACATGGACTAAGGACTGTAATTTCAGTGAAGAAGTTGCTGTGACCAGGAAATAGGGTGAGCATTAAAATAGATAAACAGGGAACTTTGTTAAGGGCTAAACTAGTAACTTTTGTTTTCTAGCTGAAATGAGGCAGATATTAGGAAACAATTCATCCCACTCCCACCCCTACCCCAAGGGAGCTCTATAGAAAGCATACTTAGGTTAATAAAGAAGCAAGGTTTGCTTGTAACTTGGGAGCAGATTGGTGGACTCTTGGAAACATGAGAATCCATGTCCCCTTGGTTCTCCAAGGAAGAAGAAAGAGAGGCAGATAATTGGAAACTAGTAGGAGATCAACTATGTTAATATTACAATGATATTGGTCCTGATTCAATTTCTAAGGAGATATTCTATATATGCAACATAATACAATTGGCTTTAAAAAATCCTGCAAGTTCTACAAAAAAGAAAAGTTTTAAGGAGAACAGCCGGACAAGGAAGCATGAGGAGTAAGAGGAAGAGAAGGGAGAAGTTAATGAAAATATCTCCGAAAGGCATGGGGTTTTAAGTGAACTTAAAGGGTGTGGTGATTCTCACTCTCACAGCCCAGCTTCATCTCCACCTATATCCAAGCAGGCTCTTGACCAGGGGTTCTCAAACTACGGCCTGCGGGTAGATGCGGTCTGCTGAGGATGTTTATGCAGCCCGCTGAATTATGGCAAATGGGCTGAGGGGAGGAGACAGAGTGTGAGATTTTGTTTTTACTATAGCCCAGCTCTCCAACAGTCTGAGGGACAGTGAACTGGCCCCCTATTTAAAAAGTTTGAGGACCACCGCTCTTGACCCTCCCCCACCAACTTCACTTTCCTGGATGGAGGAAGAAGGAGGAGTGGGAAAGGCAGTGATATCACCAGCACCCCCCACTATGACTCAATTGCAAAAGTCACTACTTAAAGTCAAAAAGGAAGGACAGAATACAGCTGATTTGAGAATAGAAATTTATCCTATGATTGAACAGCTTAACTACTTCAGGTCAAGAAAGGAGAAGATACACTCCTTTTAATCTAGAAATTATTAAAGATTTGAAAACGGATTGTAGTCTTTATGTGTCTACATCATCTTACGTTAAGATGTTATTACAGAATTTGGCTTATGAAATTTTAACCCTTGGTAACTGGAAATCTATAGCAAAGACATACTTAGAGCCTGGACAAAATTTGTTGTGGCTTTCTAAATATAGTGAACTCTTTAGGATACAAGCTCAAGGAAACAGGCAAACTGAAATTAATATACCAATCACCTGTGACCAACTAAAAGGTGTAGGTCCTTATGTAGACATTTCATCACAGATTATCCCATAGCAGCATATGAACAAACTGCTTCTGCTGCTATCAAAGCATGGGGAACCTTCCCAGAAGGCAAGACAGAGGGGAAGCCTTCACAAAAATAGAGCAAGGTCCAAATGAACCCTTTGCTGATTTCGTGGGATGTCTGCAGACACAGCTATCATATGAGCTATTGGTGAAACTGCAGCAACAGAAATAATGATAAGACAATTATGATAATACAACTTGCTAAAGAAAATGCTAATGAGGTTTGCAGAAGAATTATACTAGGACTACACAAAGATGCTCCTTTAGATGAGATCGTAAAACGCTGTGCCTCAGTGGGCACAAATACCTTTTATAGCCAGGCTATGATGCAGACTTCCCAAGATCTGAACATGGGAAGACAGAGTCCCTTTTGGCAAGGGACTTCCAGAGAGACTTGTCAATGCTTTCAATGTAGTAAAGTAGGGCATTTTAAAGCTCAATGTTGGCATAGAGACAGAGTGAGAAAACAGAGTGGGAAAACAAGACCCAAAACCCCATGTGACCAAAATGCAACAGAGGTTTCTATTGGGCATCAGAATATAGACTGATTCAGGGAAATGGGATGAGGTGCCCAGCCCCAGGGCCCAAAACAAAAAACACTTGAGGCATGATGGCAGCCAGTGCTACATCTAGAGAGTCTTTAGAAGTTCAATACTCAGGCATGACTAATCAGCCAAAAAGCAATCTGATGGGAGAAAGGGATTACAATTGGGGAGAATAGAGTTGTATGCAACTGAGATAACTGAGATATCCCATTGGAGAGGTGAAATCTGTTCCTCTCCAGCCTATGGATCCCTTGCCTCCAGGCACAGTAGGCTTGACCATTTCACCTCCTGAGAGTGCTTAAAAAGCAGTGTTCATCCATACACTGATGTGGGAAACTGGGGAATGTGTAGCTAATATCCCAGTCACTAATACAGGTAAACAATGTATGACTTATCAACCAGGAGAAGTAGTGGCATCAGGTTTACTAATACAGACTTCTAATAAGCAACCTGGTGACAGTCACCCAGATTCTGACTCCAAGCAACAAAATCCAGGAATATACTGGACAGCAGCTATGACAGCTGACCGACCTATGCTCACTATCTATATAAATGGAATATCATTAGAAGGATTAGTAGACACTGGTTCAAATTGTACAGTCATTAAAGGTGCCAACTGGCCCAGTCCCAGGGCAAAGATTAAGTCAGACCCTACATGTCTGGCTTAGGAGGATCAATAGCAGTTGAAGTTAGTGCTACCCCCTTGAGATGGACATTTGAAGGCAAAACAGGAGTTTTTATTCCTTTTATAGTGAAAAAGTCCCCATCAATTTGTGGGGAAGAGACATTTTACAACAATTATGATTACAAATGAGTACTTGGACTTTTTAGGCAAGGCTGCTGTTGAAGGCCTGCCAACACTTTCACCTGTTCCTATCCAATGGAAAACTGATACACCAGTGTGGATAGAACAGTTGCCCTTAGGTAGTGATAAAATTCAGGCCTTATTAGACATAGTACAGGAGCAACTTGACCAAGGACACTTACAACCTTCTCTAAGTTCTTGGAATTCCTCAGAATTTGTTGTAAGAAGGAAATCTGGAAAATGGAGGATGTTGACTGATTTAAGAAAAGTAAATGAACAGATGGAAACTATGGGAACTCTTCAGCCTGGACTTTCATCTCCTGGTCAATTGCCTAGAGAATAGCCTTTTTGGCTTATAGACATTAAGGATTGTTTCTATTCTATCTCTCTAGATAAGGAAGTTATGAAAAGATTTGCCTTTTCAGTGCCCAGCATTAATTTAGCTGAGCCTTATAAAAGATATGAATAGACAGTTTTGCCACAGGGAATGAAAAATAGCCCTACTATGTGTCAAAGGTATGTGGTTGCTGCTCTTAGTCCAGTAAGAAAAAGCATTTCCAAAAGTTATGTTGTTACATTACATGGATGATATCTTGGGGTGTGCACCTGAGGAGCAAATATTAGAATAGAAAAGACCATAGAAACACAAGGAACTATAAATTTCATATAGCTCCAGAAAACAAATTCAAAGGCATGCTCCTTTTCAATATTTAGGATATGAAGTATACCCTAAGGTGCTTACAGTACAAAAACTCTCCTTAAGAACAGAGAAGCTAAACACCTTAAATGACTTTCAGAAATTGATAGGAGATATCCAGTGGATGTGTCCAGTGTTAGGCTGAAGTACCTATCAATTAAAACCATTATGTGACATTTTAAGGGGAGATATTGGTTTAGACTCAGCATGCCAGCTTATAAAAGAAGCTCAAGAGGCTTTGAGAGAAATTCAACTGACTTTATCCAATGTGATTGAAAAAGTCACTCAAAGATCTTATGCACAGTATAAGATTTTACATATCACTGGCATACTCTTTAATCCTCAAGGACAGGCAATAGTAGAGAGGAGAAATAGACATTAAGACACTCCCTCAAAAACAAAAGAAGGGAGGAGCCACAGGTAACCCTAAAGAACTTCTAAACTTAATTCTATATACTATTGATATTTTTTTTTATTTTTGATGAAGATGCACTGGCTCTGGCAGACAGGTTTTATAACCCACTGGAAGGGCAGTGTCCAGTGCGAGCAGCTCCACTATCTTTAGATAATCACCAAGTGATATGAAGAGACCCAGAAAGTGGTGAATGGAAGGGACCAGATAAGTTAATTGCTTTGGGGAGAGGGTTTGCTTGTATCTCCATTGATGGAGAAGGAATCAGATGGGTGCCAACGAGCCATATTTGCCTTGCCCATTGGAGAGAAGTGGAGCAGACCCTCAAAACAAAGGAGAAGACCCAGGAAACATCGGGTGATTCCATCGGTGACTTGCCCACCGAGCATGGCAGTTATGGCGTTTGACTCATGGGCATCAAAAATTATTGGACTTCAGAACCTTAGGAATCATTGGAATCCCTGAGACATGAAAAGATTGTTGTAGGACTTGAAAACCTCAGGAATCATTGGATTCTCTGAAACATGATAAGACTGTTGTAGAACTTCAAAACCCTCAGAAATCATTCTCTGAGACATGATAAGACTTTTGCAAGATTTCAAAACCCTCAGGAATCATTGGATTCTCTGAGACATGATATTATGATTGTTGCAGGACTTCAAAATCCTCAAGAATCATTGGATTTTCTGAGAAATGATAAGACTGTTTCAAGACTTCAAAATCTGTAGGAATCATTGGATTCCCTAACATATAAAAAGACTGTTGCAGGACTTCAAAAACTTGCAGGGATCATTGGATTCCCTGAAACATGAATTAATGGACAATAGATTGGTTTTGGACTATCTCTTGGCTGCTGAAGGAGGCATATGTGTGACTGTTGTTTATATACCCTCCTTTTAGGACTTCTGGAAATCACTTACAACACCATGTTGATTTATATTGTTTGTTATACCACTACTTGCATATATAATTCATGTTTGTTACAGCACATTGAGGCTGCACTGGCTGTGGGGAGAGTTATCACTAATAGCCTCTGTGTTATTGCTGTGTATTTGTGTAATACCTCCCATGCTGATGGTTTTGTGCATACCTGTTTCTAGTAAGACCCTTCAGCCCAGAATCCCCCTAACAATATCTGGCTTGACTCCCCACTTCGTTTTTTCATCTCCCTTCCTGAGAAGTTGGCAGGGGGGAGGGGGACGTGATCACCTGTGTTCTAAAACAAAAGAAAGCTGGAGACATACAGGGCTGAAATTGCTTGAATTAGATAGCACAGCACTTATGGCTAATTATCTATTTGATATGAGATAATGGCTCTATATAGATATATTTAGATAAGATGGTGATGTGATGGCTCTCCTCACCTTTGGTGCTTGCTGAATGTTTGGTGGTGAGATAATTGTAGGCAAGAATTGGAGAACTGAAGGAGAAAAGTCAGAGTCACTTGGCTGCAGGACAAGAAGCAGAGAAGCTAGAGACTCTGGACTCCAGAATCGAGGATACATCTTTGGCAAGCTGCATGACAGCTTGCCTGCTACCTTCACTTCTCCTCCTAAAGACCAAGAACTTTGATTTATCCTGACTCTGGCTGATCCTGAGGCCCTCCAGAGAGCTAGTGTGGACATTACAAGGAAGTGTTAAGTGTCTGAAGTCAGATTTGAACTCAGATCATTCTGACTTCAGGGCTGGTGCTCTATTCACTGTGCCACTTAGCTGCCCCACTAAATAAAATTTAAATAAATTTGGTTATCACACTGTTGTTCATTGTTCTTCAAATAACTGTTCTCTCTCCTTTAATCTAATTCTCACTACCAATATAGCTAACCATATCCCTTTCTTTTGTCCTTGTCATTCATTTTTTCTGAGCCTTTGTTTATTCAGAACTCTAGCATTATATATATATGTTGGTACATATATATGTCAATATGTGGGTGTTCTTTTGTGATGTTAAAAAAAAGTTTAAAAACTAGCATTACTGACACTATTTGTGTTGGTGTTCTTTTGTACATTTATTTAAAAAGGCACAAAATTTTGCATTACTGACACTTTGTACTTATGCTTTTTTTGTGCCTATACCTGGTGTTGTCAGTTAACTTTCTTTATATCCCTGTCTTATAAAGGTCTAAGTTGATCATGAACATTGAAGTCTTTAGGCAGCTCTCACCTTTCTCTTCACTGGAATTGTTTCTACATGAGTCCAGAATTTTGAGATGTTCCTGTTTCTTTTGGGATATATATGTGAAATAAGGATGAGGGTGGGGTAGTTCCCTTTTGGAATATTAGATCATTGAATAACATCACTTCTGTTTCTTCCTCAAATAATCCTCATTCATATTCTTTCTATCATATTTATTACCTTGGATTTCTAAATTTCTTCACCTCAGTACATATAGATGCTATTAGAATCTTACATTTGGAGTCAGGTAGACCTGAATTTGAATCTTGTCTCAGACAATAGTTAGGAGATCCTCAGCAAATCACTTAACTTCCTTGTGACTCAGTTTTCTCATCTATAATACAAGATCATACCATCTATTTCACAAAGTTGTTGAATGGATCAAATGAGTGAATAAAATGCTAAAATACCATATAAAATCCAGCTTATTATAATTATTAACACTAATACAAATATACAATACTAATGTACCTATTCTGCTTTTTAATCTATTCTATTCTTTTCAGATAAGTTCCTTCCATCCAAAGCATATTCCAGTAATGACTAAATCTCACCTTAAAGCTTAGATTTGTCCTCTTGTTTTAGAGTCATTGGTTCACCCTGGCTACTACCATAATATATGCATTTGAATAGAAATACAAGATAATGTGTTTTATTGCTGGCTGTGTTCTATATGTTCTAGGAAATCGTCTCCCATGAATCTCTAAAAAAGTCCTCTTTTTAAAAATTTTTTATACCAGTTTCCTGTATTGTAGCTACTACTCTCCTTGGCCCCAAATTTGGAATTTATTGTAGATAATTTTCTTCCTTCCCTTCAAAACCATTCAGTAACTCCCTGTTGACTATTAAATATAGTCCAAATTTTGATTTAGTACATACTCACTATTGACTGTGTACCTGGAATACCTTCTTCCATCCACTTAAAAACTGTTCTTCTCTCTGTAATTCAAGAAAAAGTTCAAATGCTATGTTCTCTATGATCCTTCTGACCCCTCCTGTAAAAAAAGAAACTTCCTTTATTGTTTGGTATTATTTACCTTTTTTATTCACTAATTCTATTTAGTATTATGGTTATTGTGTATAGGTCATACCCCACACTTTATCCAATGGATTATATGCTCCATAATAGTAGGCAGTCTTTCTTATTGGTATTTCCTCCCTCTTCTCTTCTGCCAATCTCTAAA
Source organism: Sminthopsis crassicaudata (assembly GCF_048593235.1). Taxonomy (NCBI): domain Eukaryota; kingdom Metazoa; phylum Chordata; class Mammalia; order Dasyuromorphia; family Dasyuridae; genus Sminthopsis; species Sminthopsis crassicaudata. Next base: position 570,610,783 of record NC_133618.1, read on the forward strand.
ACTTTATAAGGTACAAAGTAGATATCTAGATAAAGTACTTGTTGAATCAAATTAAATCAGATTGAAACCTTCTTTGGCTTTGACTAACTGCTGAATCTCTAAATTAAAACTATTCTACTTACAGGTGAATAGTAGTAATATAATCAGAATAGACTGGCAAATGTAATGTGCTAGCTCTTTGGGGGGGAAATGTATATCCTTATATACTTTTTAAGTTCAGTCCCCATTATCTCCATCACTTTCTTAAACAATAAACAAAAAATTAAACTAAGCCCTAATTTGTAGCTTTGTGGAGGTGTAAATTTGACATTTGGTTCAGCAGCCAGTTTGACCTGACTCCAGCATACCCCAGATGTATATAAGCCATAATCAGGTTTTGAGATCCAAGGGAGAGGACTTTATCTTGTGATGTCCTCTTTAAATTATTTGGATCTGTTATAACATGTTGTTTTGGATGTAGCCTGGTCTGGAATGTATTTGCATTTCATAACTGTGACCAGGGACTCAACCTATCCCCTATTTGCATGGCTTCACTCCAGTTCATGCAAATAGCTGTGAATCCCTTTTTATGGTACCAGATGCTTAAGCTCCTCAGAGATTTGGAGATATTGGCAGAAGCCCAGCAATCTAAAGTATTTGCCTTTCTAAAGAAATAAATACTTACTGTATTGGTTCAGATATAGACCACCCTGGATAGAAGCCACTGTCCAAAAATCCCTTTTAAAGGGGAAAAAATGCACACACACATGTACACCCTGAAAAGTACCTCTGATCACAAGCCATGTTCAAGTTTTATAAAAACCAAGTTTGATGACTGGGAGTGAGCAATGTGGCTTGTATTCATACTAAAATAGAAATATGAAGGAAATGTTGCCAAGGTCTGGTGTGAAGCAGAGTTGTAGGTGGCATTACAAATAAATCAGTCACTTTTTTGCTCTGTCTGTATTCTGATCCTAGGGACCGGACTTGATGATGACGATTGACCTTGTAAATGAAAACCATCTTATTTACTACATATGATCCAGCTTTTCTTTAGGAAGTAAAAGGCAGAGTCAGGATGACTTTGGTATATTTGAATTGGGATCAGAGAAAGAGGAAATTAAATAGGTTAGGAAGTAGGTCAGGTTTGTCCTATGTACCCTTCTATTCTCTGGTCAGCCATGCTTTGCTCTTCTCATGATCCGCTTTCTTTCTTGTGCCTTCCTTCTGTTGATTATTTCCAATTTATCCTGCTTATAATTCATTTGGACAATATTGTTTGCATATTGTTCCCTATCTCCCACCCAGATTGTGAGTTCCTTGAGTAAAGAGACTGTCTTTTTTTGTGTGTGTATTCATGATGTTGAACACAGACACATGGTGGTTGCTTAATAAATGTTTATTGACTAAGTAACTGGCCATTGGAAACTGTCTCCTAACATTAAATAGAGTCCCCTTATTAAGTATTCTGCTCCATGGGAGGTAGAGAAGGAAGTCACTTCTACTCTGAGTTCTCCAACCTTATACTAACCCAATTGTTTTGAAACATAAATATCAAGCTACGCCAGTAATCTTCAAGGTATTTTTGCATAAAACTGCATACACATTGAAAATAAAAGGAAACAAACTAGGTAATAGAATCCATAGAAAAATAAAAGTATGTTCTTTCTTCATTGGCATTGGGTGGATTATTAGCATCACACTAGACATTAATGATTTAAATTGGTAGTTAAGGTGCAGCTCTCTAATTGAATATTGTTGGACAACTGTGCTTACTAGTGAAAGAAAGTACAGAAGACCCAGAGGTTCCCCAAAAGTACATTGCTCCCTCTATCCCAAGCCCTCCAATCTTATCCCTTCCACTGATTCAACAATAAAAAAGTCCCAGACTACCAAGTGAGGATGTAAAATCTTCATTGCTGTTTTGGAAGTGCTAGAGCATAATGATACTAGGAAATCCATAGCTTGTGACTTTGTACTTCTGCTATTCTATAAGTCAAAGGCGTTAAACTCACCAGCAGCCTGAGCACAGCTGGAACTTGATTAAGGTATAATTGGGAAATGCTTGACAAAAATAAATAAAAATACAATATAACATTTGTTGTTGGGCTGTTTTTTTCAGTTTGTGTCCAATTTTTTTGTGACCCTATTTGAGATGTTCTTGGCAAAGATATTGGAATGGTTTCCCATGTCACTATCCAGCTCATTTTGCAGATGAGGAGACTGAGGCTTGTCCAGGCTTATATAGCTAGTAAGTATTTATGGCTAGATTTGAACTTAGGAAAATCATTCTTCCTGACTCTAGGCACCTGACTCTAGGTCTGGTGCTCTATCCACTATGCCACCTAGTTGCCCACAATACAACATAAGTTTTTTAAAACAATATGTGGTCAATAAGGATATTTTCTATTTGAGTTTGGCATCATTGCTATAAGTAACTGAGTTAGGAGATTTGGGGCTGTGTATTTCTAGTAGTTTCTATCAGGTTATGCAAAGCTTTAAATGAAAAACAAAAGAATATCTCACTAATGACAGAATTTCCCGTACCATGACAGGTTGTGGGAGAGATAATATTCGGGGGAGGGGGAGGCTTTTGTCTTAAATCGGCTTTAAAAAACTAGCCCTTTAATGTTTATAAAATAGTTTTCTATCTGAGATAGTCATTCGACTCTCACAAGGATTATCCCAAGGGTGAAGAGCTGATCATTTATCTCTGTCCTGGAAAGATTAACCCATTATGAGCAAGTACTTTCTGGGGATCAGGTGACTGCTGGCTTTGGGCTTTGTAGTGATGGTGGGGTTGGATCCAATGCTAAAATGGAGGAGGATAAAATGGGGAGGAAAGGGAGAAGACTATTCTGGGATTCGGGAATTCTGGTTTCTAGTCTCCTTTCCGCCATTGATATGACCTTAGACATATTAATTTCTACCTCAGAGTTATATTTTTTTTCATCTGGCACTTTTAATGCTAATTCTTTTCTAGCATTGTTATTGACCATTCTTCTGAGATTGGTGCCATACTGTGGCTTAGGCTAAAAGAGGCTGCTTCATATGCCTTGAGACAAAGTTATTGTTATTCAGTCATGTCTCACTCTCTATGACCCCATTTGAGATTTTCTTGGCAAAGACACTAGACTGGTTTACCATTTTCTTCTCCATCTCATTTTACAAATGAAGAAACTGAGGTAAACTGGGTTAAGTGACTTGCCCAGGGTCACACAACTAGTAAATGTCTAAAGCCAGATTTGAACTCATGAAGACGAGTCTTCCGGACTCCAAGTCCACTAAGCACCATTAGATTGCCCTCAAGCAAAGATACTCTTTTGGTATTCCTGGGCAATCAGCTGCTGGAGAGTTCCAGTGCTTGTTTCCATGCAGCACATTACAGTACAAATGATTTTCTTCTTGCTTTTCTTTTTCTCCAGACACATGGTTCAGTGCAGGTGTGCAGGCGATGGATTCAAAAGAGCTAGGTTCTAATCCTGCCTCTAGTGCGTATTGCCTCTGGGATTGTAGCCAGTAATTTAACCTCTTAGGGACTCAAGTCACTTCATTTGTAAAACAAAAGGGTTAGACTACGAGGTAGTTATGGAGTTCCCTTCGAGCTGTAGATTCTGTGAGGTCCAAAGCTTTTCTTCTCGTTGAACATCTCTAAGTCTAGAGAAGGGGAAAATCAACAGGCATTTATTAAGTACCTCTTACGTGCTGTGCACAGAGCTATGCACTTTGCAAATATTGTCTCATTTGAACAAAAGAGAAACAAAATAGTGCCAGTCCTAAAATGCGAAATAGGTTAAAAGCAAGAACTGTTGGAGAATTTCCTCTTTTGGGTTGGGAATTATGTGCTGTGTCCAAGGGCGACCCCTGTTGTTGGAATTTTTAGTTAACAGTCTATTCTAATGCAGCCTTCAGGGCTGCATAATATGAACCAAAAAGGACAGGAATATAGAGTTGCTGGGAGATTTGAGAGGAAAGTAAGGGGATGAAGATGGACTCAGATAATCTCAATACAGAAGCTGATCCAGATGTGAATGCATTATTTTAGAGTCCCCTGGGGTGGTGCGCACAGAGATGATACCCAGTGGATTGTTTCTAATTGGCATCTGCCTGAAGCATCTTTTCCAACTAAGCAAGCGCTGGCAACACTCGGTCTGCTTCCCATCATTGCTCAGTAGGGAGGAAACGTGCTCTGCCTGCGGGGCAAGGAGAGGCAGGAGGTCTCTTAGCGATTTGGCCAACAGTCAGTGAATCAGCCCCCCAGCAGAGAAGAAGCACCGGGGAAGCTGGATTTGAATGCAAGCAGACTCATGCCTGTTGAGATATGCCAGGATTTGGTCATGTCCAGCAGTGCATTAGGAAAGAGTGGGATCATGCAGACTTTGGAAACCTGCCAAGAGGCTAAAAATAACACAACTGATCTCTCAGTGGAACTGTGGATAGGGAGGTGGAATATTAAGGTGGAAGGATGTACATGGTGGAGGCAATCACTCTGGGGAACCGCCATCAGAGGGCATTGAGAGACCTGGAGCAAAGAGCCAGATATAAACTCGTTGGTGGTTGTTGTTAAAGATTCGAGGGCCAGGATAAACAACGTATTTGACTTTTTAAAAAATCAATCATTTCATACTTGTTAAAAGTCTGTTCTATATGAAACATGGTATTAGCTCCTGAGGTATAATACAAAATTAAAATAAAGCATGCTCCTTGCCCTCTAAAGAGCTCATACCTTCGCACTTTCTAGCCTAGTAAATTTTTACCCTATATGAACTCTTTATAACCTGTGTAACTTAACCCAGATAAGCCTCAATTTTCTTATTTGTAAAATGGGAGTAATAATTCTTATTATTTAGTCATATCCAACATACTATTCTTAGGATTTTTTTGGCAAAGATACTGGAGTGATTTGCCATGTCCTTCTCCAATGAATTGAGGCAAGCAGGTTAAGTGATTTCCCCAGGGTTATACTGCTAGGAAGTGTTTGAGGCCTGATTTGAACTGATATCTTCCTGACTCCGGGCCCAGCATTAAGCCACTGAGCCATCTAGCCACCTTTCTTGTACCACCTTTCAAAGATGTGGTGAGTAAAGCTCTATGTAAATAAACAGGGGTTGTTACTGTTCCTGAAAGAACAGCATAAGCTGAGTTTGTTTTGGACCTTATTCCTGTGGTATAATGAACAAAAATGCTAGGTTCAGAACCAGAGAATCTCAGTTTAAATACCATTGCTTCAATTACTACATATTTAATTGTCACCTAGTTTTAATTACAGATTGGGCATTGTTTCAGTCAGAGACCTATTGAAGATCTTAGTTTTAAAAGGCCAAGAATTCTTATTTTCATCCTTTTATCCTGATCTGTATCTGGTCACCGGATCCAGATGTCTTTGGAAGAGAAAGTAAGTCTGACCTTGCATAGCCCTCCCTCGTTTAAATCCAACTCACTTGCATGCCATAGCATCACCTTCCTGATGTCATGGTACTTGAGAATGAAGGACAGATAATAATTTGGTTGTCACTTAATGTCTCTGGGAGTTTATAGCTCCAAAATCTATTAAAAATGTGTGTGTGTGTGTGTGTGTGTGTATGTGTGTGTGTGTGTGTGTGTGTGTGTGTGTGTGTAGATGGAGGTGGTGAAGGTAGACTAGATGACCAATGAGATCCCTTGCAAATCTCTGATCTTTTTCCAAACTTTTCACTTTTATTGTAAAACTGATCCTTGGAAGACTTATATTAGAGAAATAAAAAGGTAGCATGACTTGGGAGAAGAGCTGGTTTCAGAGCCAGGAAAACCTGGGTTCAAATTCCTACATCTAACATATACTCACTATCTAACTCTAGAGAAGATATTTATCAGACATAGAGAGAGATAGAAACAGATAGAGACACAACAAAGAGACAGAGACTCAAAGAAAAACAGAGATAGAGACAGAAAAATAGAGACAGTGAGACAGGTTCAGTGAGAGGCAAAGAAAGAATGATAGAGAGACAAAGATGCAGAGTAGTGCTATAGCAGAGGGAGATTGAGTAATAGTAGTGTATATATATATGCATAGATACATAAATTATATATAATATATATATTCATATACACGCATATGTATATAAATTGATCAATATTTCTGAATAATGGTTAGTTTAATTTAACCACTTTACTTCATAAAGTGGTCCTGTAAGTTCATTTGTCAGATCAGCACAGATGAAAACCCATCACATCTTATATATATATATATATATATATATATATATATATATATATATATATATATATATATATATATATATATATATATATATATATATATATATATATATATATATATATATATATATGTTTCCATACTTTTCTATTAATCCTCCATAGCAAGTTCACCCAATTAGCTACAGTGGGCTTTCCATCTCTTGTCTCTTAGTACATAAGTAGACTTTCTTTTTTTCTTGATCATAATTAAGTGCTTTACTATAGATTAGAATAGATCTAGTTTGTAATCTGATTGTTATGCGTCACTATTGAAAGGGAAGGAAGGAGGGATGTAATAAGACTGGAGAAACTCTTTCCACCAACACATATTTCAGGCAGTTCCTAGGGAGTTACCTCAAGCCACAGAGATTGTATTTAAGGTTTAGCAGTTAGAAAATTGTAGATATGTGATTTAAATCCAGTTCTTCCTGACTTAAAGCCCAGAACTACACCCAGTACTCCAGTGGTATCAACTATAAATTGAAACAGGGTCTACTTATCTGTACATAAGGATCCCTGGGGGAGTATTGCAGGCTGCATGCAGTCTTGCAACCTGAGTTTGATGCCTTTGCATTTGACATATTGATTATATTGGCTATTATTTGATAAAATTAACCTGAAAACTGCCAAATATTAAATTCACTTTGTGTTCTATTGGCATCAATTTTTTTAATGCTAATAAACTAATGATTCCAGGAATTTGGGAAATGCTTTAATTGTGTTCTAAATATTGAAGTACATCCTAATGAACCAAGAAGTTTCCTTAAGGGAGATTAAAATTTAATGGAGATGAGAGGACGCCATATAAAGGCAACCAAAATCTTTATAATTATATCTAACAAAGTATATGAAGGGAAAAGCCTGGGTCAAAGAGCCAGTTTGGAGAATGGGGTATTCAGAGATGGTTTCTTGCAGTAAGTGTTCATCAGTATTTAATGATCCTGGAAGGGAATCTTTCCAGGAATTAATGGTCCCAAAGTGGATTTATTATAGGAGGCAAGCCAGTTCTGGTATCATGTGGATTGTCATGGTTTTAAGTTTTAAGTTATATTAAGAAATATATAATTTCCTAGTTTTATATAACTGTTTTTCAATCTATATATTAGTTCGATCAATAAATATTTATTGCAGGGGTTCTCAAACTACAGCCTGCGGGCCAGATGCAGCCGCTGAGGACATTTATGCTCCCGCCGGGTTATGGCAAATGGGCTGAGGGGCGGAGACAGAGTGTGAGGTTTTGTTTTTACTATAGTCCGGCCCTCCAACAGTCTGAGGGACAGTGAACTGGCCCCCTATTTAAAAAGTTTGAGGACCACTATTGGGTGAAAGTGTTGCAATGTATGTTTGGAGGATCATAAGAACAGTTTTAGAGGCATAGATAAAAACTACATTTATGTAATATCATTTTAGATTTACAAATGTTTTTCTCACAATAGTACTCTGAGGTAGGTGGTGAAATATTATTCCCATTTTACAGATGATGAAGCCAAATTCAAAGAAATTAAGTGATGTTTTCCTTTCACATAGCTAGTAAAGTTAGAGTAGTGTCTAATCCACATCTCCTGTTGCTTCCAGTTCCACTATTCTGAGTAACTATGGCATGGATTATAGAGACATAAAGATAGTTTAAGTCATATCTTAATGGTCAAGTTAAGGATTTTGAACTCTACAATGTTAATGGTTTTATCTAGATCAATGATTTCGTCAGTATAATGAACTGGTGTAGAAACTTCTTTGATCTATGCAATCCAATAATTCTTCTCTAACTGTTGCACTTAGAAGTTGAGACTTCTCAAGAGTCACACAGCCAATTTTTGTTAGAGACAGGATTTGAGCCCAGGTTTTCATGACTTTGGAGACTGGCCCTATATGCATGCCCCCTTTCAATAATCAATTAATAAACATTTATTAAGTATCTGCTATGTGCTGAGTACTGTGCCACATACTGGAGCTATAAAGAAGCAAATTATTCCTACTGTCAAAGGCCATTTGAAATATATATTATTTAGATGTCCACATGATACATATACACAAACGCACACACACACACACACACACACACACACACACATATATATATATATATATATATATATATATATATATATACTTTATGTATATAAATTGAAGAATAAACATAAAGAAAACAAATACAATTGTAGTTAAATACTATGTTTGTGGCTTATTCATGTCCGACACTTCATGACCTCATTTGGGATTATCTTGGCAAAGATCTGGAGTGGTTTGCCCTCCAGCTCATTTTACAGGTGAGAAAATTGAGGCAAAACAGGATTAAGTGGCTTTCCCAGAGTTATATAGCTAGTAAGTGTCTGAGGCCAGATTTGATCTCAGGAAGAGTAGTCTTCCTGACTGCAGGCCAAGGCTCTAGCCACTGTCCTCTTCTACATTTAGTAGCTTTAAATGCTATTACTTATTAACAACAGTACTAGTTCACATTTACATGTCATTTCTCATATATTATTTCCTTTGAAAATCTTTTTTGGTCAACCCTATCTAATAAGAACTGAAAATATTACTATCCTCTTCTTTAGAGGGGAATCCTTTAAAGTCTGAGGCTAGTAGTGTTTTAGAAAAATTGATTGAGTTGTTATTATGTAGGATAATGAAACAATATTTGTAAAGCATTTAGTAAAATGCTTGATACATGGTGGATACTATTTAAGTGCTTATTCCCTAACTTCCCCCATCAGAACAGGGAGAAACTGAAATCAATAGGATTTGGTGGTTGATTGAATGTGAATAATAGGAGAAAGAGAAAAGTCAAAGAGGATTCCTAGATTTTGAGCCTGATAATTAGGATAGTGATGGTATCATTGACTGAAATAAGGGTATTATTTGTAATTTGTCAGACTTTGGTACATTTTCACTTAGGTTGTTGAATTACAAAATTTCTTTGAGGTAAACAGCCTTGGAATTTGCAGTAACATTCTTACTTTCTGAATATTTCTGTGTGTTGTGAAAGCATTTTCCTGTGGGCATAATGTCCCAGCTACTGTCATATCCAGATTCTTTTTCTCCCTACTGTTTCATTTTAAAGGTATAGCTCTCTGCAAAGGTTTTTGATGAAATTCCTATCTTATAGTACTTAAAACCACCCACTTTTGATGAGGAAAAAATAAATAAAACAAACCTTTTCATTTTATTATTATTTTTTTTTTACAACAGAGAAGCAATGTGCTCCAGGGAAAAGTGCCCAGAGTGGGGAGTCAGAAAGTTTTAGTTAGCAACTAGTTACATGAATTTGGGTAAAATGACAATCAGTTTGGGCCTCGTTTTCCATGTGTGTGTGTGTGTGTGAGAGAGAGAGAGAGAGAGAGAGAGAGAGAGAGAGAGAGAGAGAGAGAGAGAGAGAGAGAGAGAGAGAGAGAGAGAGAGGAGACACATGGAGACAGAGAGACAGCCAGAGACAGAGAGAGGCAGAAGGAGAGGGAGAGAGAGACAGATAGACAAAGAGAGAGAGGGAAGGAGACAGACAAAAAGAGAGAGACACAGAAAGAGACACACACAGAGACAGACAGACAGCGAGATAGACAGATACAGACACAGGGACAGAGACAGAGACACACACAGAGAGAAACAGGCAGAGAGTGAGAATAAGAATGAGAGGTTTAGGCCATCTTTAGGATGCCTTCCAGTACTTAGATACTATGTTTCAAAAGAAAACTGCTCTTGATAGTAAAGGTCTAAATTTGAAACTTCAAAATTACAAGGCAACTCTCCCCCAGAAAACATTTTTCTCCTGTTCCCAGGACTGTTGAGTTGGGGAATGGGGGGAGTGGAAAGGGAGGGGAAACAAGGCAAGGAAACAAGGATCAAAGAAAAGGTCCAGAGTAGTTGGTTCTCCCATTTATTTTGCCTCAAAGGATAAAGGGAGCAGGAGGAGGGTGCTGCCCTGGTGCTGGATTCCTTCCAGCTGAGTCTTTCTCTTTCATCTCCCAGAAGTTCAGAAAAATAAGCAGACAATGCTGCCAAAGGCTGAGGAGGAAGCCCCTCCCTGGCCGAGAGAGGCAGAGAATCATAACCTCCGAAGAAAGGTCCTCTGCCGGCCCCGGCCCGGGCCCCGAGTTTTGCTCACCCTTATGGGGAAGAAGGCGTAATAAACTGATCAGCTCCTCTTTGAAAAAGCACCAGAAACTTCAAGAACACCTGCAGCTTCTATTTTTTGCCTGGTCCCACACCTACTTAGCTGGCTCTGCTTGGCACAGGCACCATTCTCCGCCAGTGAGTGGGGTAGCATCTTGTGCCTGAATTAGCAGGTAGTATCCCAGTACCAGGGAGCTAATCGAGATAGACTTTAGTGCTTATTTTCTTTGCAATAAAAGGCAAGCAATTGACTTCTCTGAGCCTCAGTTTTTGCGTCCGTAAAATGGAGGAGGGCAGGGTTTGAGAGGTGCTGATAGGTTCTTCCCTAATCTAAGAAGATCTAATCTTGTGACAATTTCATTCCGTGGATTACACTTTCCTTAATCAAATTGATAAACTTCCCACTCTGGGGAAGCCCCGGGACTGGGCCTGAACCTTGGAAAATAGTTCGGTTCCATCTCAAGCTCACAAAGCTGAGGAGCTCAGGAAACCATAAATAAGATATATGCAAGCACTCCATACTCTGAGGGTGAGCCAAATTTGCCCAGCCACTTGTCTTGCTTCGGGGGTTCTAGGTTCCAGTCCCAGCTCTGGTGACCTTGGGCAATCAATCTTTAGACCTTCAGTTTCTTAAAATGCAAACAGAGGGAGTTGAATTGAAGTCCGTCCCGCTCTAAATCCTGTCATTTGAGAGTTGTATCCCTACTCGCTGCGGGGCACTTAGTGATCCTCAGTGGCCGTTCTAGCCCGGGGCATTCTCCTCGGCAGCAGCTTTGCTGCACACACCCTTTCCTGCCCTTAGTCCTGGTTCCTAGAGCTGTGGTACCGAGACTATGGGTAGCTGGTGAGGGGACGAGTCTCGCAGAAGTTTAATCCCTGCGCCTCCCCGAGCTGCCGCCAGAGCTCGCCCGGGTCCCAACCCTGGCCCTCCCCCTCCTCAGGGCATGAAGGATGACGAGTGGGCGGGGACGGAGGCGGAGAAGGACGGGAGGATGGAGGGGGAGATAGGAGGAGCCTCTGGATACCAGGCTAAGGGCAGCCGGCGGGAGGGATGGCGTCACGGGAGAAAAGGAGGAGCTAGTCCCGATGGGGCAAGCGGCACCGTATCTCCAAGAACTGGGAATAGGGAACGAGAGAAAGTATAAATAGGTGAGCCCCAGAGGCAGAGGGACAGGCCGGTGGTGCTGGAGTGGAGAAGGGCACTTTCGTGCTCAGAGCAGACCAAGCGCAGGGCACAGCCGAGAGGAAGGAGAAGAAAAGATAGGACAAAACAGCAGAGAGGTAGTGTGTGCGCTCGCCGGTCCGGTCCGGTGTGGAGCTGTGGAGCTGGAGCGCAGAGCTTAGCGCCGCTGCCACCAAGTCGGCTCCTTCTGCCCAGCTCTCTCGCAGCCCATCCTAGGGTAGGGAGAGCTTCGTAACCCCGTTTGTCTCGGAACCAAGTTGGTGACTTGGCCGCGGCCAAGGAGGTGAGACCCCGAGTCCCTGGGAAATGTACCGGCAGGCTGAAAAGCTTGGGACTTGGGGTTGGGGAGCGAGGTAAAGGGTTTATAGAAGATGTTTGGTTTGACGGTAGAACTTTGGTGAGTAAGTGAGGCTTAAAGTTTTCTCTAGAAAGTTAGCGAGAGAGGGGAGTGAGGATACGGGTTACAGGTGTCTCCCTCCCCAGGGCTACTGAGGAGTGCACATCCTGCTCGTTTGGGTTTTAGACAGACGGATGGATGGATGGGTGAGTAAGTGCTCCAGTGTGTGTGTGTGTGTGTGTGTGTGTGTGTGTGTGTGTGTGTGTGTGTGTGTGTGTGTGAGAGAGAGAGAGAGAGAGAGAGAGAGAGAGAGAGAGAGAGAGAGAGAGAGAGAGAGAGAGAGAGAGAGAAACAGAGAGAGACACAGAGAGAGAAACAGAGAAACAGAGAGAGACAGGCAGAGAGAGAGAGACAGAGATGGAAGAGAATTCTAGGCTCTGATTTCTTTCCCCCTGACCTTGTCTAGACTGTGTGTCTCCCTTCTGTCTTTTCTTCCATCTGCTTTTCAATCAAGACAGTACGCTGTCCTCAGATATTGTCTTTTGCCTGTTTGGGTCGCGTAAGTTGTGTAAAACTTCTATACTTGAGGCAGGTGCTGCCCCGATGCTGCAAGGGGCAGGAAAGAATGAGAGGAGACTCCGGTGGTGGTGGTGGTGGTGATGGGGACGCCTTCTTGACGGGATTTGTATATGCAGATTTGGCAGTGTGTATATATTGTGTATAAGTGCGCATGCCTGTGAGCGGGCTCCTGGAGGGGTCTTCTCTGGAATGCTTACTCCCACAAATGCAGAAATGGTCACCCAGATGACCAGGAGCATCTTGCAGAATCTGTTTGGATTTCCCAAAGATGATTTTCCCCCCCACCTTCGAAAGCAGAGTCAGTGTGTGTGCTCTGTAAAATTTGTCCAGATTAGCTTTTGCCATGAGGACAGGGGACATCCTTACTTCAACCGTTTTCTACTTCACCTTGACGCTTCGGAGTTTTGCAGATACATTTAGCCATTCGGGAAACAACAGGTGTGTATTTCTGCTTTCCCTCTCCAGTTCCTCCTCTCTTTCTCTGTCTGGTACCTAATCCCATCCCTTATTCATTTACTCTCCTCTCCCCTGCTCCCATTTTCCTCTCAGTTCCTCCAACACTCAGGCTACTAGGTTATCTTGCACATTGATGCCTAGGCAACACCTGACTGCCTGGCACTGGAATTGGAACAATTTTCCGTTTATAATTAGCCAGTGGAATGGCACTGGGCCTTGAAACTTGGCCTTCTGCTGGTTCTCTGATCATAAACCAGGGAAGTGAGAATCTTTATTTTTTTTGACTAGTCTTTGGATGTTTATCCTTGCATCCCTCCCCAGGTAGAATTGTCAGATTTGACCCAAAGACCAGGCAGAATAACTTTTGAGATCAAATGGGAGTTAGCTTGTAGCTTGTAGTGGGTAACTTGAACTTTTTTCTTGGGTTTAGCACAAGGGTGGATAGAGACAGAAAAATTCCTGTTTAGGAAATTTATCCTGCTTCCTTTGAGGAAATCAGTCTGCCTTTGACCACAATTTGATAAAATTCTGGGTGGGTATTGGGATAAAATAGAGATTTCTCTGTCTTTTCATATTGTCTTGTAAGTAGAAGAAGGAACAGTGGTGACCTGTTGTGTTGGGATTATAGGTTGAGAAAGAAATTCCAGAGCCTGGATCCATCTCCTCAGTCTCATAGGGTTCATGGTGTTTACAGACCTTCCTTACCGGAGAGATTCCCGCTACTCTTTGACTGCTGGGACCGGAGTTGTTGCTCTGGCTCCAAGGCCACATTCTTTCTGTGCTCTGAATCCTCTGAGGTTTACAGCGAGCTGGACTTCTGGAGAAAGTTTGTGGGCGTAGACCGCAGCTCAAACTCCACATCCTCCCACTCTCCGGAAAGGTGCTGGACAGAAATTCCCCTACCCCTTTTTGCTTTCCCCCCAGCCCTATGGGAGATCCAAGGGGCTTCAAGCTGTCACATTTGAGCACTTTGGCTCGGAAAATATGCACCTGTTGGCCCTGGAAGATCAAGATTTAGAACCTTTTCCTAGCATATCAGATCTGAGGCAGGGTGAGAGCTGCTGCTGTCTGAAACTTCACAGACCAAAATCTGCTTCAGAGACTTGGATCCAGCTGCGAAACTACTGTTCAGCCTACATCCCTTGCATTTGGGCTACAGGTGAGACCTCCCCCCCACTTCTTTATTCTGTAGACTCTTTCTAGGCTTCCAAAAGGGAAGGAAAATAGAGGGAAGGAAAATATGAGAGGACATTCTTGTATTCTGCTTTCCTTTCCACTCTCTCCCAGCTTTGTGTACCCCCTGCACTAGAATAATGCCTCTCTCTCATTCACAAAGACTCATTTTACATAACTTTCATCCCTCTCCCTTCCATTTCATATTCTAAAGAACTCTAGAGTCTGGGGTTCCAATAAGTCCCTAAAGATATCATAGACCCCACCTCACCCCCGGGGCACTGAAGCTTCATAGGAGGGCGGGGTCTATTGCCTTTCCACCATGGACAGCTCCCAGCAGCTTCCCGAGCCTGTGGCCAAAATATCCCTGGGTCTCAAGGAGAGCCTTATTGCTTTCACCTGTTTCGGTGTTTTAACTGTGTGTGTGTGTGCTTGTGTGGGTTTTGGGGTTGGGATGAGGAGTATAAATGTGACTGAGACCGCTAAAGGCAACAGACTCTTGGATGTCCCGGGACAGAGGCAGCATAAATTCTTAAAGAAGTTTGGAACATTTGTTTTGTGGAGGAAACTTCAGTAAAATATGATCAAATTCAAGGTCTGTTTGCATCAACTTGTTTTAAAGCTCTGAAGAAAAGTTTTTAAAATAGAACAATATGCTTTCCCAACCTGTCAATATCCTAGAACGTTTTTTTTTTTTTTTTTTTGTTTTTTGTTTTTTTTTAGGTTCTACTACAAATTCTAGGTAGCAATCAGTATTACTTGCTGAAGAGGAAAGGAAAAGTGTCAGAGGAATGAAATAATAGGTTAGTCAAGAGTGGAAATGGAATTTTAAAAATTTACAAGAGATTAGTATAGAAACACTTCTTTCAAAAATAAGAAAAAGATTTAGTTTTCTCTATCTTTTATGTATTTGCCTTCATTTCTTTCCTTATTTAATACCAAAGTATTAAGAATTTTTAAAGCCATCAATGTTTATGCTTACCAACTGAGACTTAAAAAAATTATAGAGGATGAATATTAAATGTATATGTCTGCAGAAAAAATATACTTAAAATAATTTGGAACAAATAAAATATTGTTTAAAATGTAGGAGGGTTGTGTTCCCTTCTGCAGCACATATATTAAAATGTAGGAGGGTAAGGACTCTATTTTGTTTAATTTTTCTATTTCTCTCAGTGCTTAGCACAATGCATTGCAAATAGTATAAGCTTGATAAATATTTGTTTAATGACAACTTAATTTACATGTTCAAATATACTATTAGGGAGTAGCACAGATTTTTCAAGCAACCAATCTAATAAACCTTCTAAAGTCATGCTTAACTTTAGTAGATAGCCTCAAAATGGGATGGTCACTATCAGTTCTAATCATTCTATATACTATGCAATGAATTAAAAACCTTAACCTTACTTCTTTGCCCTGAATATGAAAGAAATCAAACTCTCTTTTAAATGTAAAGAACTTTTCTCTTTCCTCCTCCAAATATGTGTACACATGTATATACATATATATGTATACATATATGTAAATGAACTATTAATAAGTGAAATTTTGTTCTATAAATCATTTTAAATATCTGTATTTATGTGAAGGAAGCACATAGGTTAAATAAAAAAGCAAACAACAACTGTAATCCTCCAAATTTATATTTAGATGTAGTATGATATCATGAGAGAGAACTACCCTTCAAGTGAGAAAGAAATTCGTTTAAAACCTATCTCTGACACATATCAGCCATATGGGGAAAGGCGAGTTTCTTTAGCTCTTAGTAGCCCAGACAACTCACTTAAGATGTATAGTTAGAGATCAATTGTTGACCTGCATCAGGGAAAGGATTTCTTTTATGAAAAATTCCCTACATGGATGAAGTCATTTATCTGGATCAGCAAAATAACCCCCAAACTCATGGTCATTGGCCGGTGTTTATTAATTAATTACATATAGTGCCAAAGAACTTAAGAACTATGGCCTGGAAATGGGGAGTGAATTACCCCACATCAATTGAAGGGAAATTGGACAAGTTATTGGCAGTGCTGAGACTAGAATATATATCTCTTTGATCCTGTCTCTTTTCTCCCCCAGTACATCACACTGCCTCCTAGTGGATGGAATAATATGCATATGTGAATGCATAAACAATTCAAACAACCTGTTTTGTTTTGTTTTTGTTTGTTTGTAACCTCTTGATTCTAATTTTAAATTAATTGAGCATTCATTCTGAATCTTGGAGAATTATATCTCTACTAACATAATAATTATATTTGACTGACAGATCACTTTATCTTCGTATTGGAAAAATTACTGCTGGAATTAGCATGTAAGCAGATGTACTTTTTACCAGAAATATGTGTTCAGGAATAAATGGAAGAATTTTGTCATGGACAAAACCAGTGCCAGGTTTTCTGCACATGAAACATTTGGACAACAGATTAAAGTAAGTATTTTATTATTCACATAGCTTAATGTACTCATGGAGGGAAAAAAAAAAAAACAAACCAAACTCATTTTCTTTCTCAGAAGAATTTTGTGACTTTTGCTGGACCTAATTCTCTTTTTTGTAGGTGGAGTGTTGTTTTTTTTCTCTCTTCTACTCCCATAGAAATTTCTGCCTGTCTTATGTACTGATGTTCATTCCTATCACAATTTGTGTATATGTCTTCTTTCCCTTACTAAGCTGTAAGCTTTTTGGGAAGAGATATATTCTTATTTATCTTTGCAGTACCCTTTCCCCATCACTCAAGATAGTGCTTTTCATAGAACAGGAACTTCCTAAAAGCTGATTGAAAGTTGAGTATCCAGGCGGTAATAGAGATAGAGGTTTTCCTCTTCTCTCTTCTCTGTTCTCTATTCTCCCTTCTTTAAAGACTTTTAGTCATTAGTCTAGTTTAGTACCTGGGCAGGCAAGAAATCATTTAACTCCTGGAATGGTGTATTATTGCAGAAAGTAGCTCTCAAAATGTGTAACACCCATGCTTTATTTGTTTATGCCAATGGTTAAAACCTGATTTTTAAGCTTTTAATACTTCAAAAATTGCTGCATCTCATTTGTGAATATAAAGTACTGTGAATAGAATATTTTACAATGCATGGTAAAAAGTTTGTGAAACCAATGTACAAATTGATATCTTTATCACAAAGTTTTTTTATATCAATGTTTCTCATTTTATTATTTTCATTTTCCTACTTTCTCCTATTTACTTTAATAAATTCTAAGGAACCCTAATATAATTCATCTAGCAGGTAGGAAATTGGAAAAAAAACAACAACAGCATGATTCTGGACATTTGAGGATGTTACCTAGTGAATTTCAGTTTGATTATAAATGTGGTGAAAAGGAAAGATATGAACCCCTAAGTTGTTTTGACAATTGGCTATTTCATTTCTTTATGGCCTTCTGGTAGGAGAAACATTTTAATGTAATTAATTCTGGATTAGTTATAGGAATATAGGAGAAAATTAACATGGCTAATAAAAGAGGATGGTTAGTTATGTCCACTGTTTCTTCCCTGCCACAAACCCAGAGTAAGAGATCAGATAAGAGAGGTACTGAACAGAGGAATATAGGATGATAGTAAATCCATGAATGGAATTATGATATTTTCTTCTTCTTTTGATACAAAATAACCAACTTTAAGAGTTCCCTTTATTTAACCAGCAGACAGCATAATCTGTTTGATTAATTATTTGGTTTTGTATAATAAGAGCAAAGAAACATTGTTAATTATAATCTTAACAGCTGGGAAAAGAAAAACATGAAATTCTATTAGGGTCTAAGATAGTAAACAAAAAAAAAATTAGACTGCCCTTTTGCTATTTCCAAAGTAATTTAATTATTAAATTACCATAATAAAATGTGGATCTTTCTGTTGAATAATGGATTAAAAACAGTATCATCTGAATTATTTTTAAACATAATACCAGATTTGTAATTTCTTTAAAACCTCAGGATAATGGATTATGTTGGATTGTCATCTGGTTTTTTAGTGTTATCTTAGACAAAGCTTTTAGTATCATTTATTGAATATATATATTGAAGTGAAAGGACAATCCCTTCTGTTTCTTATATCTGATTTCTTGGTAATAACTATGTGCCATTCTTTAGTAAGAATTAATGTCTCTACTGCCATCCATCCAAAGTTGTTTCAAATAGAGCTATTTAGAGACTATTCTAGGTAGATCAAATGAAGAAGAATCATCTAAGTCCTCTTTCTCTTCCGCATGATAGTGAATGAATGATCTTTTAATATTTTTCTCTGGAGCCGTGATGCAGTAGTGTGATGGTAAATGTTTAACAACTGGCTCTCCAGGAGGACACATTTAAAATTTAGTCTGCATTATTAATATTTTCTTGGGTTAGCTAAGTGGCACAGTTGAGAGAGTGTTGGTTCTGGAATTAGGAAGACTTGAGTTTAAATCTAGCTTCAGGACACTTACTAGTTTTCTAACCCTGGGCAAATCACAACCTAGTTTGCTTTAGTTTCCTCATTTGTAAAATAAGCTGGAGAAAGAAATGGCAAACCACTCTGGTATCTTTGCCAAGAAAATCCCAAATTGGGTCATAAAGAATTGGACATGACTGAAATGACTGAACAATATTATCACTGTAGATAATAAACAAAACAATAAATTAAACCCTGATTTGGGGCATTTGCTAATTTCTGATATATAAATTTTCACAGTGAAAATTTAACCAATGGCTCTCTGAGCCTATATTACCTAGCTCCAATATACTCTTGCCAGAGTGGCTATCCTGCTCCTTCCCTTATGCCTTAGGAATGGCACTAACAGGAAAAAAAATAAATTGAAATGTATTATTTTCAAAGGAAGTTAATTTTGTTACACACAATAGAGATTAATTATACTTTAGGTTTTAGTTGACTCTCAAAATTGAAGTTATGAGGGCAAACCAGAATAGTAATCTTCTTTGTCAATGCCAAATAGTTTTTAGAGTTTGATTGAAACTGAATCCAAATAGTAATTTGCATAGTAAAAAGACAGGCAGTTAGCCTGTGCAAGATGTTTGTAGTTGATTCTATGGGATTTGAACCTGTAATATTTCTCCTATACCTGCTGTCAGATTAAATTTCCTAAAGCATCACATCATTTAAAAAACACACTCAAATATCTTTATAGTTTACACATTTCAACTGCCTAATAGAGTCAAACTGAATGTCCTGTGGCCATCTCAAGTTCAACATTTCTAAAACAGAACTCATTATCTTTCCCTTCCCAAACACACCCTTCATTGGTTCCCTGCTACTTACTTTATACTAGGCACTATCCTAAATTCTGGTAAAGCCTTTGTGTTACCTGAGGATAACTCAGTTGCTTTCATCTCCTTGGTCACTTTTCCTACTGACTATAATTTTTTGAAATGTATTTCCCTAACCAAACTAAAGGGAGCTGGGAAGCACATCATATAAAACCATTTGTAAGCATTGTTCTTGACCACAAGCACAGAGAACCTATAGTTGACTTATCAGAAATTATGCAGTTAACAGTATTCAAAACTTGTTAAGTCACTTGAAAGAGATTGGTAATTGGTATCTCCTTAGGAGCTTTTTAGTTTTTCAGAGAGCAGTCCATTGAGTCACACCAAGGCAATAAGTTGTTAAATACACATTCATATCTTCCTCTGTTCTTTCTCTCCCTTCCCTATCCTTAGCTCCAGGAAGGAGAGGAGCCATCTTGGCTTTTTCCACATTCTCTCCTAGAGTTCTGTTTGAAACAAGAAAAGAATTAGTTTTCTTAAGATGATTACAGCATTTCCTTGGATTAGTCTGTGAGCAAGAGGTGGTAGGAAATTGTGGGAAATGTTGCTTCAGTTTTACAGACGATGTGGGTTTACATGTCTTTAATCTCTAGTTTATTAATTGGACAATCTAGGTCTTTCCACAAGGAAATTTCTGATATCCTTTTTGAAAACTAGTTTCTTTTTTTACATCCTGTAAGAATATCTCATGTTGTGATTCAACAACAAAATATCACTTAAAAAATGTCAAGCATCTCTTATGATCAGAGTACTATGTTAAGGTATTGGGGGATGGTGGGAATAAATGATACTAATTTCTATAGAACTCTTATATTGCACTCTTTGATATAGCATTCTTAAGGTTTAAAAATGCAGAGTCATCACATTTAATCCCCAGAAAAAGCTGGGATGGATAGGAATTCAGCAAGCAGAGAAAGAGAATGGATAGAATTCCAGATATAGAAGATGGGGGCAGAAAAGCATGAGTTGTTTCCTCATTCATAAAAATAGATGATTGCGTTATGGTTTCTAGTTTCCCTTCCCACTAAATAAATCCATGTGTTTGTATTAGACGGGAGTAAGTAGATGAAACAAAGACTGAAAATAAAGGTGATAGATGATAGAGAGCCTTGAATGTCAGGTTGTGGAATTTGAACATTGTTCATTAGGCAATAGGGAATTTTGAGCAGAGAAGGGACGTGACCAGACTTATAGATAAGGAAAATTAATCTGACAGCCATGTCAACAATGGACTTAAAGAAGAAGAGAAGAGAGATAAGATTATTGGTCAAAGACTAATATACTTTTAAAAACTAAATGCCACTTTATACAAGCTACACTGCTAGATACACTGGCCGAGACACAAACTTTAGATAAGCCATATTCTTATCATAATCATTTGTATTCTCTTCTTAGCAGACTGAAGACTAAAATTCTTTCCTTCTATCCAAAGACATCAATCCTTTCCCAGTCCTTATTGACGTGCCATGATCTGTTTTTTAAAGGAGTAAGAGTGAGGAAAGTCAACCGTCCATTTCTCTGTTTGTACCAAGTGAGCTTGACGATATTAAAAACAAAAATTAGCTGCTCACAAGTCTTCTCTTCCCTCTGGCAAGTGAATGAGGGCTGTCATTTTACCGCCTGGCCTTGGTGATGTTGTTACTTCTTACCTCTGAATTTTGGGGTGACAAAATGAGAAGAGACTGTCACTAGTACAGCTGTTGAGATAGGGTCTAGGGGATGATAAAAAACCAGCACTAACATAAAGCATTGACTGTGGAATAAAGTCTTATAGAGCAATAGGATGGATAAAGGAAATTCTTGTGAAAATAAATGTATTTGTATTTATATAAAATTTAAGAATTCATGGAGCTATAAAAAGTATCTTTCTCTAACAAAAAGCCTGAATCATACCCTTTGAGAAAACACTAGAAATTTTACACACACACACACACATACATTTACTCAGAAATATAAACATATATATATGATTAAAGCTAAAATACTCATTTGTGTTAATAATATTTAATGTAATACTAGAAATGCACAATGATGTAATACTGTAATATAATACATAATTAATTATAATATAATAACAATTAATTAATTATAATAAATTATTAATTAATTATAATAAATTAAATTAATTAATTATAATAAATTGCATAATATAAGGTAATAATGTAATACTAGAAACACACACATTTACTCAGAAATATAAACATATATATATATATATATGATTAAAGCTAAAATACTCATTTGTGTTAATATTTAATGTAAAACTAGAAATGCACAATAAGGCAAAAGAAAAAATATAAAGGCATAAAGATAGGTAATGAGGAGATGAAACAAACTACATTTGCTGATGACATGGCTTACTCAGAAAATCTTAGAGAATTCCCAAAGAAATTAATTAAAACACTAACTGGCCTCAGCAAAGCAGCAGCTTACAAAATAAAATAACAAAAAATCAACAGCATTTCTATATAGCAATTTCAAAACCTAGAATGGAATACTAAAAATTTGTAGTCTCACTTAAAATAACTTTAAAAGGCATAAAACATCTTGGAATCAGCCCACCAAAACAGTGTATAAATATAATTATGAAATGGTTCCTAAAGAAATAAAGAAAAAACTAAAATATTTAGAGGACATTGGGAACTATAGATGGCATAAAACAAAAGTTGTAAATAAAATGTATTTAAAGATAATTTATGATACTTTATATATATATAGTGTACATGAAAGCTTATTTTATTTTCTTAAAATATTAATTTTATTATTGTATTTTATTTTTACACCACTATTATCTATAAAAATATGTTAATCCAACCTCTCAAAGAAAAATCATCCCTTTTAACAAATTTTTTTTTTTTTTTTGTTGAGGCATTTGGGGTTAAGTGACTTGCCAGGGGTCACAGCTAGGAAGTATTAAGTGTCTGAGGTCAGATTTGAACTCAGGTCCTCCTGACTTCAGGGCTGGTACTCTATCTACTGAGCCACTTAGCTGTTCCTAACCAAAAAAAAAAAAAAAAAAAAAAAAAAAATTATGAGAAAAAAAGAAAAAATCTGTAAGCAAAATCCTGCAACACATTAGTCAGATGTGATAGTATATGCATTATCATACATTGTTCTCTATCTATTTAAGGGGAAGGGAGGAGATGCATTTTCTCAATTTTTCTCATGAACTGAGGTGGGGAAAGAGGTGCATTTCTTATATTCTTTAGGGTTAAGATGAATCATTATATTTTCACAACATTACATTTTGATTTTGTTATTATTCTTTCCATTTATATTGTTGTACCTATCACAGTATATATTTTTCTGGTTTCTTCTTATTTTGCTTCACATTAGTTTATTATGTCTTTCCATGTTTCTCTGCATCCTTCATATTTTTTTTTAGCACAGCAAAACCACCATAGCCATTCTTCAATCAAAAGGCATCTAATTTGTTTCTGATTTTTTACAAAGTGCTGCTACAAACAGAATGGTGTATCCAGGACCCTCTTTTTTTGCCCTGGATCTTCTTGGGTTAGGTACTTAGCAGTGGGATTTGGGGATCAAGGGTTATGGATATTTTTAGTCACTTTCTTTGCATAATTCCAAATTGCATTATAACAGAAGGGTTGTAGTAATCCAGAGCTTCACCAATAATTCATATTTCTACAATTCCTCTAAACAGTGGGTATTTATATTTTTTCCTAATGTTTGCCAGTTTCCTTGGTGTGAGATGAAATTTCATTTATAATTTGTATTTCCCTTATTATTATTGATTTAGAACATTTTTTCATATGGTTGATAATAGTTTGCTATTTTTCTTTAGTGATCTTTTTAATGGCCTTTAACTAATTATCTATTGAGAAATAAACATTAGTTTATTACCCTAACCCATATCCAAACAGACAGGAGCTAATTCAATCACTGTGGCTCTCAGTGACTTGGACCAAAAGTAAGTCGGACTTGTGGCCTATAGACCTCAGCTCTGAATCACATTAAATGATAAAATCCACCTGCTGAAAGAGATTGCTGAGATATTTTAGTCTAGTTTTTCTACTGCCACTTAAGCCATCTATAATATCTCTTCTATTATTAAACATTTCCAGAGATGGAGAGTTCATGACCTTCCTCAGTAGCCTTGTCCTGTTTAATCATCCTTCATATAAAGGAGTTCTCCTTTTCGTTTAATAACCTGAAGCTCTGTTACTGCAATTTAAGCCCATTTCTGTCTTAGGTAGAGATACAGAACACCTGGTCTGCACGCCCTAATAACCTTGTGGTGACCCTGCAAATATTGGAAGATAGTCATTACCACTCTTTAGCTTTCTTTTAAGTAGACTAAATTGCCCCAATGACTTTAAACTTCCAATATTCCCTGTTAAAATAAATATTCTGAGAACACAGACCAAATTTCATATAAGTGCAAAATCATGGAGCAGATGGTAGTTCATCTTAGATCAACAGAGGTAGTTGAATACAGTTTAGTCAGAATTAAAAATGATTTGGGGGGATTTCATTTAACTTTAATTTCAGACAAAGAGAATGTAGATTTATGTTTTTAGAACTTGACCATGAAGATCCATGACTTCTTTTTTTTTAAATCTGGAAAACAAAGTCCAATTATTTTCCTTTAAGCTTTCCCCCCAGATACTCCTGGGTTTCAGGGTATCATATTAACATAAATGAATGCAGGCCAATTTAGTACTTGTGTATATTGGGGATGGAGAAGATAATATATCTCCCTTTTCCTATTATCTCCTGCCTCCCAAATCCTTTTAGAAATAACAAAATAGCACACAGAATCACTTCTCACCTAGAAGATCCAAAGTGTATGTAACTTATCTGGTGCAGAGTGAAAGTACAATTCTTCAATCTATTCCCCAGCACTATCATCTGGGCAAGACACTTAACTTCTCTGACCCTCAGTGTCAGGGCAGAATATATAGCAAGTCTGAATTTGGAATAGCACCCATCTCAAAGTTTTGTCAATCAATAAATGTGACAAATGTAGTAGAGATAGCATGGTTCAGTGGATCGAGAAAATAGGCTGATAGGGACCTTACCTCAGGTGCTCAGTATGCTGGACAAATCATTTAACCTTTTGGTCTCAATATCCTCATCTGCAAAATGGAGATAATAACAGCACCTGCCTCATTAAGTCATCTCAAGAAACAAATGAGACAGTATATGAAAAGAACATAGTGTAGTAGAGAGGGAATTGGAAGTGGAATTAGGAATATCTGGTTTAAAAGTTGCTTGAAATACTTCTTGGCTTAGTGAGCTTGGAGAAATCACTTTAACTTTGCCTCATTTTCCTAATTTGCAAAAGAAGAATGTTTGCCTAGATGGCCTTTAAGGTTGTTTCCAAGATTAAATCTATGATCTTATCGTAAAGTATGTTGCAAACCTGAGAACATTCTATAAATGGGAACTGTTCCTTCTTATTATTATTATTACCTGCAAAATGGGAAAAATATACTTGCACTATCTACATCAAAATAATATATGTGGAAAGTGCTTTGAAAACCATAAAGTCTATTCTTAATATAATTGTAATCCCAATTGTTCTGTTTTAAAAGAATTCAGCAAAGAAGCAGAGCAAGAGTTTTCTTCTGTTCATATCTATTCATATAAGAAAATATCTTATTGTTGACCCTAGGCTCAAAATGAGGTGAATTCCTTGTACTCCTGTTTATTAGCACTAAAAAGTTTCCTTGTTGTGAGGATCACAGAGTTAGAGCTGAAAGGAACCTTTGGTTCCATCTGGTTAGTTTGGAAGTTTTTAATCAGGGAATATAGTCTCAGGATCCATGGATAGGTTTCAGATGGTACATGAATTGGATAGAAAAATTACATCTTTATTTTAATATGATTGATTTTCTTGTATTCCTATGTATTTTATTTTTTGAAATTGAGAACATTTTTTGGGAGGAGTTCAAAAGCTTCATTTGATAGTCTTTAACACAGAATGGTTTAAGAATGCCTAAGGTGGATTTTAGTCCAACTCCTTTCAATTACAGATGAGGAAACTGAGGCCCAGAGAAGCTAAGTTCAAGGTCATGAAAATAATTTGAACCAAATTCCTTTGGTTCTAAGTCTAGACTCTATCTACTTTATCACTTAATCATGGTCTGTTGAATCACATTCCTCTCTGACCAAAATTTTAGATAGTAATATTTTCAGTGAGAGTGGTAGTGGTATAGCCAAAAACAGCCACTTAAAAAATCTTGTATCATCTGTATCTGAGACTATTTTTAGTCCTTGTTGCCCATTGAGATCAAACTGTAGTACCTTTTAAAAAGTTTAATGAATAATGTAGAGAATCCAGGAAAAAAGTCAATTATATTGGAATACTCCTCTCTCTGTCTCTCTGTCTCTGTCTCTGTCTCTTTTTGTCTGTTTTAAAACATACACATAAACACTACTTATTAGGTAGGGCTTCCCTTATACATCTGGGGTGGCTTCCAGTGGAGAAACAGCCTTTTGTTTTTGTTATAAGGTGTTTTTGAAAGGGAAAAGGAGTCTGGAAGGCAACAATGGCAATTTAAAAAAAAGGAAAGAAGGTGGAGACAATTTTCTTCAGATCTTTGAAGAGTTGCCTCTTGGAAGAGGGATTAGATGTCTTCAGTGCAGTTCATGAGGGAGAGGCTAAAGATCAGTAGGTGAAAGCTTTAAGGAACCATAACTTTGCTCTTTTCTCATGTCAAGTCAGGAAGAAGAAAGAGTTCTATGATGATGTGATCACCCTCAAATATAATCACACTTATGTGTAAAGGTCTTAGAAAAGTATTTTTCACCTAATTGTCACTTTTCTTGCCTACTAAAACATTGTCTATTTTTTTTTTCTTCTATTTAAGAAGCCCTAGTTTCATCTGTTTCTTTAGGAGGAGTTTTTACTGGGTATAGTAAAAAACAACAACAACAAAAAAACCATAAACAAACCCTAAAATATAGAGATTATATAACCATTATAGGTCAGTCAGTTCTTTGATATAGACTCTTCTTTTGATGGAGGCCTTATTCCCATTGTATATACAACTACTTAAAGATACTCTATATTCAGCAATTTAAAGGATTTTCAAGGTTAAATTTTTAACTTACTTCTGCTGGCTTAGAATCCACTTCATGAAAGATATGAGTCCATTGTATCAAAAAAAATCTTTAAATAATTGATGGTGTTCAAAAATAGAATTAACTGCCTTGGGTATTCTCCATTGCTGAAGGTGTTTAATCAGAGGTTAAATGATTTCTTTTCTGTAATATTATAGAGGGGAATTCCTGCTGTGGGTGGAAAGTTGGACTAAATAACCTCAAGTGGTCATTTTCAACTTTTAAGTTTCCATGCTTAATTGTGCCATAAAGAAACAAATCCCAATTCTAGCACTTAGTATGATCCAGCCTAAACAATATTAGACCTCCTAATTGTTGCAAATGATTGGAAAAATAATTACAATAAAATCTTTGGGGATTCTGCTTAGATTGGTAGTCAAAATTGTTTTAGTATACCTAATTAATACTGAACCTAGCTCTAGTTATAACAAAAGTCCTATTGTATCTCTTTCCACAGAGAAGGAATCATAGGAGTCTCTAAAAGCCCCAGTGATATTTCAAACAATTCCTTTATATTAGAGAGTTCCAAATTTGACCAAACCGATGACACAAATTGCTAGGAAAGGAACTTTTTTCTTACTGGACAGGAAATGAGCACTATCTTTCCAATATTTACAAAAGACAACAAACAGAACTCAGATGACTATTGCTTAGAAATTTGGTATATACAGCAAGTACTCTTTCATGGAGTTGGAAGATTGGAGAAGTTTTGGTAATATTATCCAGTCTTCCTATAAGATCCTATGACAACAGGATATTGATAATTTTTTTTGTTTTAAATCATATTTTTAACATAATATAAAACAAAAATCTTGTTCATACAAAGAAAGTGATATTTTTCTGTCATTAATTTGTTAATAGAATGGTAGAATGTAGAGCTAATTTTTTACCTTATAGTTAAAAGACCTAAACTGTAAGGAAAGGGGAAAGAGAATAAAAATTATACATAGCAAACCTCCTATGTAGCAGGCACTGTATTATGAACTTTACAAAATTATTTCATTTGACAATCTACTCTAGTTTAAGATAAGCCTTATTGCCAAAAACAAGCAACTTCCCTTTTCTTTTTTATCTGCAAAATAGGTATAACAATATTCAAACTATTTACTTCTTAGGTTTGTTATGAATAAGATACTTTATAAACCTTAAAGCAAATGTAATTAGGTGGCATAATGGTTAAAGCACTCTGTTTGGAACTAGGAAGATTTATTTTTATGAGTTCAAATCCATCCTCAGACACAAGTTGTGTGACCCCAGGCAAATCACTTCACTCTGCCTCAGTTTTCTCATCTGTAAAATAAGTTGGAGAAGGATATGGCAAATCATGAAATCATGAAGTCTTGGACATGACAAACAGCTCACTAGCAATGACAGAATCTTAAATGAAGTTTGTGAATGTTATTTGACTATATTACTCAGATTATATTACTATTGATTGATAATGCTCAGACATTGTCAAATGTGTCAATATCAGACACTATATGATGTTCATGAAAATAATATTAAAGATGACATTTATTACCTTAAAGAATATGAGGACTTTCTCTTTGCCTTTCAGTGAAATTATCCTATCTGTGTGGAGTTTCTCTATAGAAGGGACTGGTACAGTGCTTGGTACATAGGAAAAATTTAATAATTTTTTTGTTCATTCATTCTAAAACTATTGATTCAGTTCTATTCAATGAGCATTTGTTAAATATCAACTATATATGTGTGTGGGGAGAGAGAGAGAGAGAGAGAGAGAGAGAGAGAGAGAGAGAGAGAGAGAGAGAGAGAGAGAGAGAGAGAGAGAGAGAGAAGTCAGAGAGTGAGAGTGTGAGCAGGAGAGAGAAAGTGCATAGTGTTCAATGCTGGGGTTACAAAGAATAAGAGAAAATATATTTCCCTCTCAAATAGGTCGCATCTTCTCTTCCATTGTGTAAATGCCATACATAGTATTACATCAATAAAAGCTCCCCCTCATTTGTATGTTTGGTTTAAATAAAGAGTTCGATGTTGCTTTTGTTCCTTGGAGGAATTCCCTTTCCAACATCTCTGGACAGGTAGCAAGTTAGCCTCTGCTCCAACCTTTGCACGAAGTAATACTGCCCCATGATTTGGGATGTCTGATTTATGTCTCGGATCACTTTTGCCGATTGACTTTGATGAATGAAGACAGCAGCTTCACAGTGAGTGCTCATATATGGTGTGTATTTTCCTATGTCAGAATAAAGACTACATGTCAGCTTTCAGGGAAAGACTGCGAAGACAGTGAATTCTCACCAGCATGGAATGTGTGGGGGACGGGGATGAAGTCCTGATAAAACCTTCTATTTCAGTGTTCTTTTGCCCTGTGAGCTGAGGCACTTTTATGGATATGAGTTCATGCATCTTTTACATTGTGGGGGAGTTGGGAACAGGTGGTCCTGTAAAGATGAGTTACCAAGACATAGTGAGGTATAAGTTGCTGATGAGGCTGAAAGAAAAAAAAAAAAACCAAACAGGTCATCTAATTCAGTATCCATTTATCCACTCACTATATCATCCTGGTAATAACTATTTTACTAGAATCCATGGAAGAATTCATAGAATTCAGGCCTGGCAGGCCCCTTTGATATCATCTAGATCAAAGAAGGTCTATGTTGAGATTTCAGATCTGTGAACTTGGGGAAAAATACATAATTAATTTCAGCCTAACATCCTCTATGTACTAAAGACCTTATTCAGAAGAGTCCATAGACTGACAAGGGCATCTAGGATACAAAAAAGGTCAAGAAACCTTTGATCTAGGGTCTAGACTAACATTCTCATTGAAATGGAAAGTGATTCACACAAAATAACGTTATCTGATAAAAACCAGAACGTAAACACAGATTTTCTGGCTCTAAGTTTAATGCTCTTTCTGTCAGACTTATCTTCAATATGTTAGATAAAATCTTCTGTTTTCTTCCCAGATTTTCTTCTTAAACAAGGCATAACTTTAACTCAAAGACAAAATTGGTTGTTATTGTACCCTAAAGACAAAATTGGTTGTTATTGTACCCCCAAGACAAAATTGGTTGTTATTGTACCCTCTCTCCATCCATTTTCTTACTCATTCCCAGTGATACTAAATTCAAATAGAAATGGGAGCTACTAATCTATACATAAGGATCCCTGTACATATGACTTAATTTTTAAATGTAATATTAAATATGTTTTATTGTAGGTTCATTTTATTAAATATTTCTTCATTCCATTTCAGTCTTGTTTGAGTTGCTTTCAGTTCTTGGAGGCTTGTATTTGATGCTATTTTACTCCATAAGTTACCCAAGAAAAATGATGTGGATATTTTCACTGGGCTCACAGCCTGACCAGAACTATCATTCAAAAGATTTAGTGGTAGCCTATTCTTGGCATGGTCTAGCTACCATTTTTGAGGGCTCTCTGCCAATACAGTGCATGAGTAGAGAATTCCCCACTCTTTCTTTAATAGAATTCTGAGCTGGAACGAACTTTAGAGGTAATCTGATCATATCTTGCTCTTTTACAAATGGGGAAACTGAGGTCAAAAAGGGGAAATAGACTTACCTAGGGCAATAGAAACCAGAGGAAGCTGAGTAGAATTTTGGACTTACAACCTTTAACTGTGGATCTGGTGATGTCTTTTTATTTCTATTTGAGGTGAGATCACTTTTCTTTTTTAATTAGGACAGTTAGTGAACTGAATTTTTCCCTATTGTAGGTAGATGGAAAGGAAGAAGGGGAAAAAAGAGGAGAATTGGATTAGACTAGCTAGTTTTTTAAAAACCGACATTTTAAATCTGATGTTGATGTTGGGAATATATGACAGGAACACATTTTAAAACTAGCTGTGTATCAGGGTCATTGAGTTGTATGATCTACTTTTCCAGAGCTTTGAGGTGAGGAAAACCTCAAACACAGTGGCTAAGCACTTTTCCTTTCTTTTAAACTTGTGTTTATTTTTGGAGGAATTTAATCCATATGTTTTGGGTTTATTTCCATGTAACTCATCAAAATGTTATTTTTCAATAACAAGCTTTAGGATTTCTTATTTCTCATTTTTATTTTTTTAATTTTTAGCCTCTCACTTTTGAGCCTTTTCTCCATCCTGTGATATTATGAGCCATATATATCCTCTCCCAAAAACATCTCTCTCTCTCTCTCTCTCTCTCTCTCTCTCTCTCTCTCTCTCACACACACACACACACACACACACATACACACAAATGCACACACAAATGCACACATACACACACACTTCACAAACTGATAATTTCTTTTTGTTGGAGGTACACAAATATGAGCCTTTCAGGCTTAAATCTAATTTGGAAGGAAAAAACCTATCTAAGACTTGAGTCAGTTCTGATGTGCTCACCCTTCTTAAAAGAGCCAAAACTAACCTCAGAGATATGGCATGTGGCTTTATTGACTTTAGTGGGGAGCCAAAAGCATGCTTTGAGTTCCTTGTTTAAACTGTAAATTTGCCTCTTTAGTTTAGAGAAGTTGAAGTGGACAATCTAAGCTCAATCCCAGTCTCCACTACCAGCTTGCTATATGGGTTACGTATTTTTTATTCTATCCTATTTTATTAGTTATTTATTCATTTTTTAGTTGTTTTCATTTTTTTCCTCTCTTTTGTTAACAATGCTAGTACTGGTTGATATACACATAAAGTACTTTCTAACATCTACAAAATAGGCTGTGTGTCAGGGTCAGATTTTTTTTTTTTTTTTTTTTGAGGCTTTCTCAGTTTCTCAGTGGATCTTGATTAGATAGTTTTTAAAATTCTTCCTGGTAGGAGGAAAGAAAACCAGCATACCATTTTAATTTGTTCAATTTTACATGCATTGAAGAACGATCTTTTTTCTTTTAAAAAAAAAGTCCTCATGAAAAATATGCTATGGGAAGATTCGATAATGATAACAGGAATTTACATACATGCCTTGAGCTTGATAGTTAAAAAGTGCTTCTTCTCATTTGATCCTCACAATAACCATGTGAGAGAGGTTGTAAAAATATTATAATGCCCATTTTAGAAATGAGTAAAGTATAACTCAGAATGGTCAAATAACTTATTCAAAATCATCTGGCTACTTAGTGGTTCAGAACCCAGATTTCTTAAAGTCCAAGACAGTTCTCTTTCCAGTACCCTTTGACCTATAGAGAAAATGTAGATAGAATATTTAAATAATAGGTTTTACTTGTATGTGTCCAATAGTCAAATTAGGATAAAAATTTAAGAAAAATGGAAGTAAATTACTATTTGCATTTTTTTAATGGCTTTGGGGAATCTTAAAAAATTCTTTTATATCAGATTAAGGGCCATGTATTTATGTTTCCCAAACTGTTGGCATGGAAATCAAATCATTTTAGACTATAAAATTATTGGTTTATACAAAAGCTCCTACAGAGTGTTAACACATAAATGTGCCCCAAGATTTCCTGAGGTTTACTTTTATGAACTACAATTTAGTTATGTTAAATTTGATTTTTTAAAGGTCTGCAGGCAATTACTTTAACTAAGAGGCTATATTTAGCTGGGCAAAAGATGAAGCTTCTATTTAATCTGGCTTAATATCCTTTTTAACTCTAGTTATGGTTTGTTAGTATAGTTTTGCAATTTCACTTACCAAAATCACTGTGAATGGTGATGTTCGCTATTTTTCTGAAAACATGTTCTCAGATTCAGGGTTGCCTTTGGGTGCTATTACAGGAAAAGTTTTCAAGAGAGGTCTTTTATTTGTTCAAGTTTAGGAAATAAATGTCTCCTTACTTCTAAATATTTTTATAATATATAGTCAATTCTTAGATATCTACATCAATGAGCAGGAAAAATGGCAGGAATAATCTAAAATAGCAAAAAGATTCAAAAATATTTTAAAATGAGTTTTGTTCTGGGAACTATTTTCCATAAAGGGTCATCCTCTAAAGACCTGCCCAAGTGAGGAGGTGCCTCTATCACTTAGCAAACATTTTTAGCTACCTTTGAAATGCTAGCCAGGGGTACAAAAACAACATTGAAACAATAGCTGTCTTTAAGGAGCTTACATTCGACTGGGGAGATAATATGTTCACTTATGAGAAAATGCAAAATACATAGGAAATAATTTTGGGTGAGATACACTAAGAGTTTAAGGCATCAAGAAAGGAGTTATGGAAACTTAGAGCATCAGGTAGGAGCTCATAATTGAATTAAGTTTTGAAAAAAGCTAAGGAGTCTAAGAGATAGAGGAGAGGTAGAAATACATTGCTGACATGGTTTATGGTGAGGGTAAAGACATGGAAATGGGAGATGGATTTTTGTGTGTGAGGAATGCTGGAATATGGAATATGTATAGTAGAGGAATCATGTGCAAAATTAGGAGAGATTGGCTGGACTTGATTAAAAAAAAAAACTTTTGATGTCAAGCTGAGAAGTTTATATTTTATCTTAGAGGCAATGAAGATTTTTGAGCAAAAAACTAACTTGGTCAGGTGGATGCTTTATAAATATCACTTTGGCAGTCTTTATAAAGAAGGATTAAAACTAGGAAAGACCAGAGGTAGTAGGACCAGTTAGGAGGCTGTTTTAATAGTCTAGGTGAGAAGTGATGAGAGACTGAACCAGCGTGGTAAGCAAATAAGTTGTAGAGGAAACAGATTCAGAAGATGCTGTGAAGGTACATTGGGAAAATATTAAATATTGGAGCTATCGGGAGATAGAGTTATCCCTGAATACCATAAGATGAGATCGGTATCTTAGCAGAAGGAAAACAATTGGTTATTGTATCTGCTGTCATTGGGCAGTCATATCCTTTTCTGGTTGGAATGTGAAAATTCTTACCAAATTAGAAGAAAGGTGAACCATGAGCCAATATTACAATAGCTCCAACTTGGTAAATTTAAATAAACTGTTGACTTTGAAAAAATGAGAAATGAAAAAAATTAGTTGACTCTGATTATTGCCATTTAAAAAGATGTCTAACTGATACAAAACAGTCACCACAATGATGAGGCCAAAGGAGCCCAGAAACCGGCTTGAAGAAATAAATACTTGATCTCTTTGCCAAACAGAAGAATGTAGCAGCCAAAAGCAACACTGGTTAGAGTACAAGCTCACTTGTAAAATGTTATGAAGAAGGATGACGGAAAATTATGAATAGTATTTCTACCCAAATAGCAGAAAGAAGAAGAAGGGAAAATAAACTTTCAAAAACATGACATGAGTCATTAACTAAGCCATAACATCATAAAAACATTTGGAGATGAAACTGGAAGAAAGATAACAAATAAACATGAAATGGAACAGATTTTTGAGTATCTTTTAATGGGGATTTATTCTCATTATTGATTACAATGTAATCACATTTGGATTCCATCACTCCAGTATTCAAAGTGTTGTATGAGGAAATAGAAACAGTTCTAGAGAGGAAAGGTCAGGAAGAGTTTATGGACCTGACACATATTTGAAGTCCATGAAGGAGGTGACATAATTGTAATGATTCTCAGTAAACAATTTTAAATTGCTCAAAGAGAGGAAAATTCCAAGAGAATGAAAAAGGTCACAGATGGTAATGTTACCACAAAAAGGGTGAATGAAAAGTCATCATCAATATTGACCAAAATGGCAGCTTTCTCATTTCTATAAAACATATATGAAAATATTCTGTCCAAATATTGAACTTACTTTAATTGAAAGATGAGAAGAGAATAAACCAATGATTTTCTCTAGCAGACTGACTTTCTTAAATCATGTAATTGAGAAATGTAGAAAATATGAGATACTTGTTTATGGTTTTTTTTAATTACTATTACAAAAAACATTTAATTCAGGAGAAAAATTAGCATTTAGAAATTGTCTTCCAACAAGGTTTCTCATATGCATTCACAGAGATCACATAAAATTTCTGGATAGGTGCAACTACAAAGATGGCTTTTATGTAATGATCTTCTGATTATCAAATTCAAGAAAAGTATAAATCAAGGAGACTTATGTTTGCTGAAAGGTATTTGCAAAGGTTACCTTGCCACCTAGGAATCTATATGTCAATTTGATACCATATGACTATGAATCATGGAATAGCAAGATCTTTGAAGACTCAGAAGTGTAAGTGGACCATGGAAAGATATGTGGTAGATATAAGTAGATATAGTAGAGATGCTATGGTGTATTATTACCAATAGTGATTTAGATATAAGAAGTATTGTTTTTTTTGTTTTGTTTTGTTTTGTTTTTTATTTAGAATTTTTTTTCCACAGTATATATGCATGAGTAATTTTTTTTATATAATATTATCCCTTGTATTAATTTTTCCAAATTACCCCCCTCTCCACTCCCTCCCCCCGATGACAGGCAATCCCATACATTTTACATGTGTTACAATAAAACCTAGATACAATATATGTGTGTAAATACCATTTTCAATATAAGTAGTATTGTTAAAAGATATCATCATAGATGTACATGATCAGAAAAGGAGGTGGATTAAGCTTTGGCCAAGAATAACAGAAGAATCTATGATATGTTTAAAGGCCCCTAGCTTTTGGGACAGATTTTCTGGAGACTGATAGATATAGATAAGAATCATACAATATGAGAAGTTATATATACTTTTTGATCTGTGTTGTTGGAGGGAATAAATATTTGAGGTATTGCATTGAGGTTTGGCAATAAAGTGTCTTATCAAACCAAGGAATGGAATGTTTTATATTCAAAAATTCCTGATGATGTTAGCTGGTGTGTTGCATTAGACTGTAACCCTGAAGCCCTGAAGGTTAAGGCCGGTCTTTCTGAGTTAGAAGTACTCACTTGGCAAGGTACTTTGTGCTTGTTTGAGGGCCAGTCTGCTAAGTACAAACTGTCCCAATTATCTACAGAATTTGACTACAAAGTGATATATCTTTTGGGCCATAGTAGATTTTGAAGTCCCTCTATTAAGGCATAGATAGATGGTGATCTTCATTGATGGAGAGGCCATTTGCTCTTGAAAGCACAGATCTTTTAAAATATGACCCCAAAGTATCACTATGTTAGAATCTCCAGGGGAAAAAATAATGGATATCAATGAGTATATATAGCTTCCACTTAAAAGTTTATGAGAAGCTTGAAATATAAAAGTTATCTAGATCTAGCAATCCAACATGTCATGACATAAGATGAAAAAAATGCCAATCTATTAACTACCATGATTGGCAAATGACATTTTTATCTAGCTCTTTCACTTGATCCTTGATTGTTACTCATTGATTACAGAACACTCTTTCACCCTCCAATTCCTCTGAAGAATTAAACTTTCACTAATGCTTATCAATTATTCACCACTTACTTCAACTATGATTCTCACCCCTCAGGCTTTTTACCCTTAATTTGAGATTATATCTTGAAATTAAACCCTATTTCTACCCATAACAACTCATCCACAATATTCTGAGTTCTCTAGGCTTTTATCCTTTCCAGCCACAGCTAATCCATTTAGATTAGAATTAAATAGCTAGAAGAGGCCTCAAAATCCTTATAGTCCATTCCCCTTATCAGATAAATGGAAAGTATAAACAAGGTTAAATTACTTGTCTCAGCAGTTAGCTGGGGGCCAAGGACAGAAGCTGGATCTTTTGACTCAGACTAGTTCTTTCTGCTGCAAACTACCTCTTATGTTGTTAAGAGAAGGCTGTCTTTTCCTTTTCTAACAATTCTGACTAGCTCTTGCTCTCTCATACTTGGCTGCTGAAAAAGGAAAGATGATAGATATGTAGAACAAGGCATCATAGTGTTATGGAAATAGCTCAGGAGTTGGAGCCAGCACTTTGCTATTTGTGCGACTGACCAAATCACTTCATTTCCCTGAGCTTTAATTTGGTTTTCTTAATTTTAGAAAATTACACATGGTCTCTACTTTACAAGGTTGTCTTAAGCAAGTGCTTTCAGGGCTGCAGACATGATTTTCTGTTGTTTTCTTGTGCAGATCAGCAGCAAAAGCCCTGTGACTATTTTTACCATTCAAAGAAAACTTTCTCTGACTGCCTCAAAGGTAGAGAGGAGCTTTCCCTTTTCCCAGTAGGAAGCTGATTACCAGCTGCTGAAACTTAGTGATTAGTCAAAATACAGTGGTTCCTTTAGCAACCTCTCTATCATTGACAAGCATAAGTGTGTATGTATACACACACTTATAGTACAAACCGTTTCCAATTCATTTTTGAGTTGATAGCTGCAGAAATTGTTGGTCATTTTCTTTTTAAATAAAAAGATAACTTATTCTAGGAATTTTAAGAATAGTATTTTTCTCCCAAATACATGCAGAGAGAGTTATCAACATTCACTTTTGCAAAACCTTGTATTCCAAATTTTTCTCCCTCCTCAAAATAACAAACACTCCCATATAAGTTGAACATATAGGTAGGAATTTTTTAATTAGCAGGACAATTACTAACAATTAATATTTTTACCTGTAGAAGGAGGGTAGGAAGAAGAATTATTCTTCTTCTGAAGAACGAATGTTTTTTGGAATATAAAGAGGGAAAGGAAAGGAAAAAAGGGGAAAGAGACAAATTATAGGTGGTCATGAACACTCCTGCAGGTACAAGAAAGAATACCCTACTCTATTGAAAGTATGGATGCTAGGGAGAAAAAAAAAATACTACATTGAAAATCTTGGCCGGGGAAGGAGAGACACCAATAGACAAGGTCTGTAATGTCCACCACTACCAGACATAGGAAAGACTGTGGAGAAAGGGCATTCCCTAACTCCTCAAGGTGTTGTTTCCTTCTATATGGCTATAAGGCCATTTAGATCTCTGCATTTACACAGAATTTAACAATATCTTTGAATTTAGGTGATTCATCATATCATCAATCTTCTTCCTGAGGAATGCTATGAAGATGAGTAATTCCACATTTTCCTGTGCTGTGCAAAGGGATATTATAGCAAAATTCAATATCATTTACCATAAAACTTCTGTGGATATCTTATCCTTGATTTAATTGAGAACTTTATATATAGCCTTCACTATAGTGAAATATATGGTAGAATAGGTAGTAAATGAGAACGTGGTCTGAAGACATTCTTACCTAAATGTCCCCTTTCCCAAAAAATTTGATTTCTTGGAATATGTACATTCAGGGTTCCTTTTTTTTTTTTTTTTTTTTGATGACTCACAGTCAGTGTAATTCTTGGGCTAATTTGTTTCATTGAAAAGGAACAAAGTTGAGTTAAGCCAGCACAAAAAAATCTCAGAGAGCATGGTGCTAGATGAGCCAGAGGAACTTTGAGCTTGTACTGCTCTTGGCAAGCTTAGATTTCCATTTTTATGAAGAGACTACTGTTTGTAATTCTGTTTAATTTGAGATTATTTATATTTGGTGCTAACAATCAAATAATCATATTTATGAAGATCTGCTGTGTGGATAGTATGCTAATAGATGCTATGGAGACTATAAAAAAATGGGATATGGTTCTTATCTTCAAGGAATTTAGTACACAGTAAGAAAACAATATTAGATAATAAACATCTGGGGAATACTGTCTGCATGAAAATCATTAGGCACATTAACTACCAGTCCGTTCATAGTATTATATAGTAATCTTGTAATGTCCGGGCTAGCTTTCTGGAGGTCCTCTGCTTCGTCTCAGCAAGAGAGACACAACGAGAATGGAGAAGAACAGAGTCCAAAGTCTTTATTGTCTCTTACACAGTCTGTATGTGTCATAATCTGACCCAGTCTCAGTCTGACCCAGTCTCCACCAGCAGTCTGCC
This sequence comes from Sminthopsis crassicaudata, assembly GCF_048593235.1. Taxonomy (NCBI): domain Eukaryota; kingdom Metazoa; phylum Chordata; class Mammalia; order Dasyuromorphia; family Dasyuridae; genus Sminthopsis; species Sminthopsis crassicaudata. The sequence continues at coordinate 570,648,904 of NC_133618.1, forward strand.
AGTTTCAACCAGTTTCCCTGAGTCTGACTTTATCCCCAGTTTAAATACCCTATTACAATTATATCATTACAGCATACTGAATATGTGTGAAGTATATGTGGCCAGGCATGATAGACAGCAAATGAAAGGGCATGAAAGCAAGAGATAGAGTGGTAAATTTGAGGAACTGCAAGTCCAGCAGTAAAATAGTATTGTGGAATTCTAGGGAAGAAGCGAAAATACTGGAAAGGTAGGAGGGGGCCAAATTTTGAGGAATCATAACAACTGAACAGAGAATTTTATGTCCCAGATTATTCACTTGTGAATGAATGGATAGAGGAAAAGGTCTGTCATTCTCAGATAAATTATCTGAAACTCCCACAGTACACACTTTCCACCCATACAACAAGAAACTATCTAATTCTTCAGTAGACTTGTGTGATTAGGGCATGCTAAGAGAAAAACTTAATTCATCTTTTAGTTCTTAGCAGAAAGGGAACTAATCAAAAGGAGAGGGAGACAGAAGGGTAAAGTTCATCTTAGTTACTTACAAGGTTTCTCTCTGTGATACTTGTAAGGCTTGATCTTATGGAACAGAAGACCCTTTAACTCCATTTCCACCTCCAACACCCCTTGCCCCAACCTGCATTGTTTTGCTTGCTTATTATACAGCTTTCTTTGATTCTCCAAAATTTTCTTCATTTTAAGTGAATTATTTTTTAAAATATATTTTAAAAAATTTAAAATTATTTTTAAAAAACAATTTCTTAAAAAATAAAGAAATTAAAGATACACACACACACACATATATATTTTTCCCCCCAGCCCCTAAGGCTGGGGTTAAGTGATTTGCCCAGGGTCACACATCTAGGAAGTGTTAAGTGTCTGAGAGCAGATTTGACTTCTTCCCACACTAGGAGAATGCTGATCCAACCAAGCTTTTAGATCCAATATTAATTGATGGTCTTGATCCTAAAAATAATGGTTGTGGAGTGATTAATTTTTTTTTTCCAGCTTTGGTCACTTTCCATAAGCTTTTCTCAATGTTTTGAATTGTTCATGCAAATTTATTGGTTCATTATTTGATCTTGGTTGTTTTTTTTTATAATGGATGCATTTCAGCTTTTTCTTTGTAGCTTTTAGCACAATGGTATTGTAAATAGCCTTGTTATATATTACCCTATTTTACAGTTAAGGTTTACGGAGGTAACGTGACTTATTTGCTCAGTAGAGGTAGGATTTTTAACTCATGTCTTTTTTATTTTAGGTCTATAAGTCTTATCTATTTTGCTACTTTGCCTCTCTAAGGAAGATAATATAGAAATCCTTTAATTAAATTAAGTTCTGTATTTCTGAAGCTGTGATAACTTTCTCATCCACTGACATTCTAGAGCTACCACAGAAATAGGCTGAAATATAGTATAGCGGAACCAATATTGCACTTGGAAGTGAGTACTTGACTTTCCCACTTACTACTGTCTGTGATCTTAGTTACTTCCTCTCTCCATACCCCAGTTTCCTTATCTGTAAATGAATCAGTTGGAATCAATGGTAAATGATATCCCTTCGAGGTCTAAAATCTAAGATCCCAAAGAGATAGATCTAATTAATCAGCAGTCCTTTTATGGGAAAATGATGTGCAAGGGGAGGAGCAATTTGTGTCTCCATGACCCTCTGTACCAATAAACACAACATCCCACTATCAGTATATTTAGACTTTCAAGGCATTTTTAAGTAAAAATAACTAAAAACAAGAAGTCTAAATGCCAGAGTCCCTTTTTGAATGAGCTAATGATCTAACCTAATTACTGGTCTGGCAGAAAGATGAGATATGTTTCAGTTTTAGAAATTCACAAATATCATTCTGGCTATACTTGATGTATCTTTTCATCACATTAAACCTTTAATTTTTTTTTTTTTATCAGATCTAGAAACATTTACCTACTTGGGGTTACATGCCTTTGATTTTTCCCATTTTGCTGCTCTAAAGAAGCAAGCATCAAAAAGGAAAAGATGGCACAAGAAAGAAACCAATGCTTCTTGAATAGCATTGCTTTGTTTGGCTGGGCTCAAGAAGAAGGGACTAGGAAGCATTTCTTCAGCTAACATAAGCAGAAAAACAGGATGTTGCCCATTAAAATTAAGAGAGAACATTATCATGGCTCAGCCTTGGCTCTGAACATTTGGCAGGGAGAAGATTTCTTTGGGCATAATAATGTCTATTTTCAAATGATTTCTAACATCCTTTATTCCTTGTTGATGCCTATCCAAATTAAATTGTTGTTTCCAGATCTTATTGGGAAGAGCTATCCCAAAACGTACATTTCATTAAGAATGTCTGGTTAAAGAGAGGGAGGCATCATGGCAGGGAGAGAACAGGAGAAGGAAGGAATTCAAAACCCTAGCACATTACTAGAAGTATGTAACTTCTGGGAAAACAGTATATTCTTTCTGAATAGTACTTTCCTTCTGTTCTGGAAGTCTTGTGTTGATCGTTTTTGCTTTAAGAATTTTGCAAAGAAATTTAAAAATATAGGGAAGTAAATTTTGTCATACATAAGGAAGGGCTAAATAACTTATTAGGTCCAGCACCAACATGGTGAGCATCAATTAGAATGTAGAAGGCAGGGCATCTGGCTACTTAAGGACTGGTTAACTGATGTATTTTGAAAATGGAGGAGGTTATATTGTGCCAATCAGCAATGAGAGTGAAACCACAACTGGCTACTGTACTTTTTCCTGGGAAAAAAAAGGGGGGGGGGGAAGGAAAAGAAAAGAAAGACTTATTATATCCACTATAGGAGGAAAGTACAGATTTTAATTAAAAAACAAAACAAAACAATCCTTTCTTGACAAAGGTTGATTTGTTGCTAATGAATTTAGAATACTCATTTAAAAGAAATGATTCATACAAACTCATTTATTGAAATCAAGCCAGTTGATGATTTTAACAACTAACAGTCACAAAACAGGTATCTCTTCATTTGCGGTTTGCAAAAAATCAGAACTGGACTCTCCTAGAGAACTGCTTGCTCCTTATTCTATGAGTAACTTTTTTTTTTTTTTTTTTTTTTTTTGTACTTAATCTGGGGAGTAGTAGAGGTAATAAGTAGCTTGCTATTCATGGAAACTCTGCTAGCCTCATCTACTTTGTAGATGGCATCTAATAATAATCATAATAATTATTATGATCATAATTATTTAGAATTCAAAAAGCATTTTCCTGACCTCAGTCCTGTGAGGTAGGTAGTATAAATATCATCACTATCACTTTTACAGATGAGTAAACTGGTTAGTCCAAACCCACATAGCCAATAAATATAAGTAATTTTTTGCTAATCCAGTCTTCTAATTCTAAGTTCAGTGTTCTTTCTATTACTCAAATGTTTACATTCGAAAGGCTCTTTATATAGTCACTAAGTTCTTTACATGTATGATCATTATTTTTTTACATTTCTTTTTTATTAATATTTCTTTCAGTTGAATAATTTTCACTATCACTTTAAGAATTAAATTATCCACACTATTCTGTGATGAGTTTGAAAATTGTGATATACAGTGTTTTTTTCTTAACATTCTTTATTTTAAATTTTGAGTTCCAAATTTTTTTCCTTCCTCATATCCTTTCTTGACTCAATGAGAAAGCAATAGTATGATAACCCATTATGCATGTGAAGCCATATATGCATTATGGTTGCATATCCTCACTATAGTCTTATAAAGTGGATAGTGTATCTTATTTTAAAGATGAGTTCAAAAAGATTAAATGTCTTTAACAGGATTATTTATGACCATCTCTTTGTTTCACATAGTTTATAAATTCATTTATACTATTGGAAATTCCTTATTAACTGTGATTATATCATTTGTGCTTAACTCCTATTCAACTCTTAATATAATTCCATCCCATCCCCTCTCACAAACTATTTTTTTTTTTTTTTTTTTTTTTTTTTTTGTCTAAACCAAAAATTTGCATAGGAATATTCACAACACAGAAGCTACCTGCATTGATATAGATGTGCCGTTTGCCTGGGTCTCAGAGACCTAGTTTTAGAGACATTTCTGGAAGCATTGAGATATTAAATAACCTGCTCATGGTCAGATAGCTGGTTATGTTTCTAAGGTAGGATTTGAACACAGATTTTGATACCAAGGCCATACAACAGTGTTTGACTGTCTCATATTTTCAGGTAATGTAGCTATCATGTGCAGTCTTCCAGATGTTAAATGGTACAGCATTGGAATGAAAGCAAATGCATTAGGATGGGCTGCCATTTTCTCCATTTAAACATTTTCAGAAAATACATGGCTTTCTTCCAATGACCAGTTATTGAGTGCCAAACAGATACTTTGATTATAGGAATTAACAGTTTAATTCATCAGGAATCTATGAAGATACTTTTCATTTTGTGTTAGCTTTCTCTCGATTGAATCCAAATCAGTTGGTGCTAGTTTTGGAGGTACTAGTTTTGCAGATGTTCCCGTTGGCCCAGAATACAGACTTATGAATCACTTGAGCACATTTTAGTCTACAACCATCTATATTTAATTTTGAATAATGACTTCAGGGAGCATTTTCTTAAGGAATCCCTCCTTCCCCTCAAGTAAATGACAGGGTCATTAAGTATTCTTGGTTGAATGTCAAGAGTTCTTTTATTGTTCTGGAGTGAATGATGAATGAAAGAATGAATGAAAAATCATCAAGCTTATCTGTAAGCTTAATGTAGATACAAATAGTGAGTAAGAATTAGCTCATTGTTTAGACTAAGCAGATTTCTGGTTGGATAAGCATTTAAAAAAAAATCTAGTCAAGTCTTTAATTAGAGCATGAAAGTAAATTGCTAAGTCTAACATTACAGTCTAAGAAAATACTGGTATGTTCTGCTGACAAAGAGAGCTTTTTTTGTGGGAAAATATGTGTAACTTATCATGAAGGTTCCCTTTTGAGATACATCCTTTTCTTATCAGATTTGTGGAAATGTGGACTGTAGGCCTCAAGAAAGGGAAGGCTAAGGGCATAATTACCTGTCAATTTCCACTACATTTTCCATTTTGAAATTTCATTAAAGATCTCCACATTAGGCTATACTAGAGATCTACATGAGCTATAATTAGAAACATTCTCCTTCTTCAACTACTTTACTGAGATCCTGGCTTCTATGAAATCCTAACTAAACCCCATTTTTAACAGGAAGGCTTCCTTAATCCCTCTTAATTCCAGTGCTTTCCCTCTTTTAATTATTTCCTTCTTTTCCTGTATCGGGTTCACTTTTTATGTTTGCATATGATCTTCTCCATTAGATTGTCAGCTCCTTGAGGGCAGAGTCTGTCTTTTGCCTCTTTTTTGTATGTCCTATACTTAGCACAGTTCCAGGCACATAATAGACACTTAAAAATGTTTATTAATTGGTTGATTGATAGGACAGAAAGGATTTGAATGTGTTCTGCTCTGTTTCCTTCCACTTTTAGTTCTCCACTGAGTTTTGCTCACTTGGCCACTCATGGCACTGTTCCCTTATCTAGTTTGTCTTTACTAAAGCTTGAACTTTTGATCATGATTACTTCCTTCATCCTCAATAAGTTTTTATTTTTCTCATATGAAAGAATTTCTAGCATTGTCTGTTATAAAAATATTTGGCTCAGTGACTGTTATCAGGTTATGACTTTTTCATTATGTCAGAGTAGAGAATCAGAGCACTGATGTGGAATCAGAAGAACTGAGTTCAAATTTCCCCTCTCTTACTAACATCTTATATGACTTTCAGCAAAACATCTGACATTTCTCAGAATTGATATCCTCATGGTAAATGAGGGAGTTAAACTAGATGATCTCACTCTATATCTATAATTGTATATGCTCATGAAATCCATTGTGAAGAGAGATGAATACAGAGCCCATAAATATTCTGGTAGAACATAAGGTGCAAAGAAACTACTTTTTGAATTTTAATGACTAGGAAAAGGAAGAAGAAATGAGGAGAAAGATGTGGTTATAAATTCCAAATATTTATATTGTGTTGTTTTTCCCCATTACACATGACCCACAGTTTGTCTTTTTCTTCTGTGATTTCATATTTCTTTTGAAATAGAAAAGCATTGTCATCTTAATATTATATGAACACCAATCAAAGACAAGTTGATACGAATTCCCAATGATTGCGTTATGTGTTAGCCTCACTTTGAATTGAAACAAACTTATTACAGAATTTAGAGCTGGAAGGGAGCTCAGATATTCCATTGAATTATAAAAACAAGAAATAATTAAGGTATAAAACTATGATGTAATCTATGTTAAAACTATGCTTAAATTTATCTAAAACTATGTTAGTAGATCATAGTCACATTCTATTATATGCTTTTAGGTTAACTATAAAGGACTTTAGAAATCAAAGAATTCAACTCTCATGTTTTATAGATGAGAAAATTAAGATCCATAAAAGGTTAAATATTTTCTTAGCCATCTTTTGTTCCTTCACAAATTCTACTAATAAATTCCTATTATTTCATAGACTTATTAAATTTTAGAACTGCAGAAGTGGACCTCACAACTTATTCATTGAAACTAATTCTAGTCAACAATGAGTGGGGCCATACTTCATCTTTTCTAATGAATGCTTTTTGGGGGGAGAAGTTTGGACTGAGGATTTTTTTTTTTTTTTGACAAGTTGCCCTGGTAATATAACAGGAGTGACTATGAAAGTGATGAGGATTCCATTTACTATGATCTTTCCTTATCTTTAAAACAAAATTTGTTGATTTTTTTGCTTATACATTACCTTCATTTCCAATTTAGCTTAACACTGCTCACCTCACCTTTGCCATTGTTACATTTGTGCCTTAGGAACAAAGCTCAAAAAAGAAAAAAGAAAAAGATATAGTTTGACAAAACCAATCAAAGGAATCATTGACTGAAAATCTGGATACGTTGTGGGCTACTTTGGTAACTTGGAAGCTTCAGTAGACTACAATGGAATGGAATAATATGCTACAAGCAGCAGCCAAAGGTAAGAATGTATCTATAATCTCTTTTCTACTGATAAGTTTATTCTTACTACTCTTGGCCACACTTTTAAGTTACTGAGAGAAATTTAAAACAATGTATAAAGTTCTATATCTTTTCAATAATAGAAAAACAAATTCATTGTAAAGTATTTTTTCTATTCACCACATTCAGGAATATAGTGTGGGTCAACCCATGATAAGTGTAATGTATATTACAACTTGCATGTACTATAGTGTGACATTCTCACTGTAATGTAGATTGTCTAACTTGAGTTATTCCTTGACCTATACACTTAATATCAGGGGAATCAATTGTGTTTCTAAATTGGCTTCAATAGAATCCCAGTGAGTTGACAAAGAAAAAATTAAAAAAAAAAAAAAAAAGATTATTATGTATTTTGATCACTCATCTTTCAAAAAAGTCTATCTCACTAATTTAGGGAAACTTTCTGGTTTCAAAAGTTGGTCAAGTTCCAGTATATTGATAACAAAATTACATACAGAAAAATTTCATGAGGGAGAAAGGGAGAAAGTATTTTTAATTGAAGAAGAAAATGTCTTGTGTAGGAAGGGACTTCTGAGCAGCTAAGTATTGTCTAAAAGTATAATAAAGGGAAGAATCCATTCTGGGCATGGGGTACAGGAACTCAAAAAAATACAAGATCACAGTCAGGTATGAGGAGTGATTTGGAAATATGTCTTTGGAATAGAGAATATGTAAAGAAGAGAAACATGAAGGAAGACTGGAAAAGTAAGAGGAATCCAGATTTTGGAGGGTTTTTAACACCAGCTTGAGGATTTTACATTTTATTCTAGAAGAAAAGGATTTTTAAAAATTCTAGAATATAGAATGTATAAATTCTAGAATTTAGAATTGGAAGGGTTCTTTGAGGTCATCTAGTCTAGCTTCTTACTCTTCTGTAGTATTGTTGACAGATGAGCATTCAACCTCTGCTTTGAGACTTTCAGTATGGGGAACAAAAAGTCTCTCAGCGCTGCCTATTCTTCTGGAATTCTACTTTTCTTTTTTTTTCCCTTAATTTTTTCCCTCTTCTTCCCTTTTCTTTTCTGTTTCCTTTTCTTTTTTCCTCTTCATTTTGTATTTCCTTTTCTCTTCCATTTTTTTTCACCATCCTTTTCTATTTTCCTTTTCTTCTTCCTCTTCCATTTTTATTTTATTTTTTCTTTATTTTTCCCTCTTTTTTTTTTTTTCTATTTTTCTTTTTCTCTTCCTTTTTTTTTTCTTGGAAAAGATTTCTACATGTTGAGGCCAAATCTGCTACTTTGTTACTTCCACCCATTGGTACCTAATTCTTTCCTCTGAAGCAAAATGGAATAAGTTCATTCCTTCTTTTTATGTCTGCCTTCAGATACTTTACTGTGAAAGACTTTCCTCAGAGACCTTCCCCTTCTTCTTCTCCCCTAAATCAAACATGCCTATTTCTTCAGTTTTCTCTGGGTGACATTCTTCTAATTGCCATCCTAGTTACCTAATTTTGGAAACTATAGTTTTTCAATATCCCTCTTTAAAAGGAATATTCAGAAATGAATGAATATAATAGAAATATGAATTCCTCTTTTCTGACAATATATTTTTATTAATGCTAGTGGAGATAATTTTAGCTTTTAAAGCAACCATATTAAGTTATTGGTCATGTGGTCAATTAAAATTTCCTCATCTTTAAAACAAAATTTATTGATTTTTTTGTTTATACATTACCTTCATTTCCAATTTAGTTTAACACTGCTCACCTCACCTTTGCCATTGTCACATGTGTGCCTTATGAACAAAGATCAAAAAAGAAAAAGAAAAATATATAGTTTGACAAAACCAATCAAGAAAACCATACTTGTACTCTAACACTACTATTGAAAAAAGAATGTTTCATCTTTTTCGTAAGAATATTTTTTTTAGCTTTTCACTATTCTATACTTGCATAATAGAAAAGAAAAAAAAAGGACCCAGATGCAAATGTTTTTGTTTATCTCTGTTTATTGCCTCTAGTGTTCTTAGAAGGAACTTCCTTTTCAGGAAGTTTTTTTTTTTTTTTTTTTTTTTTTTTATCATAAAATAGTCATTTCTATTCTTTCGTATATTAAAGACATATACAGCTTCTTAATTTCAAGATCAGTTGTCTGAATTGCACAGGACAAAGATAGTATCTTTTCCCTTCACAATTTCCTGGATTTGACCTAAATGGCTTTGGAAGTATTGGTTGGGAGTGAGGGAGGGGGATTGAATGTGTGAGAGGCAGTCAAAGCTTTTCACAATGCCCCTAGTATCTTGCTGACTAAAGAGAGTCCTTCCCTCTGTTCTTTTCATTAGGTTCCAGTCAGAGTTTGAACACTGAGTGAGATAAGACTGGAAAAGAACATCCCTTTTATATTTTAAGGGAGGTCTTGAAATTCCTTTAAACATTTTTTTTTCAGCTAACAAAAATTAAATTTTCTCCTTTTCTCCAGAGGAGCAAAAAATTCCTTATTATAAATATACATAGTCAAGTAAAAAGAACTCTCTTAGACATGACAAAAATGTATGTATCATTTTGTCGTCTGATTCGTCACCTCTCTTGAAGAAGATGGGTAATATGCCTTCTCCTTGGTTCCCTGTAGAGATTTAAAAAAATTTCCCTAAGTAATACTTTGGCCATATCCCATGAATTTTAGAATGTTGTCTCATTGTTATCATTTCTTTTAATGAAATTATTGTTCTTTGATTTACTCCTTTATGATTATTTGGTTTATAATTAGCTTTTAATCCAAACTTTCTTGGTCCTTTGTTAAATGTAATTTATGTTGCATTGTGATCTGAAAAGAATGCATTTATTATTTTTGCTTTTATGCATTTGATTGTTAGGTTTTTGTGCTTTAATACATGATCAGTTTTCATGGAGATTTCATGTACAGCTGAGAAAAAAGTATACTCCATTTCATTCCCATTCAGTTTTCTTCAGAGATCTATAGTATTTAATTTTACTAAAATTCTATTCATCTCCTTGATTTTTTTCTTATGTATTTTGTGGTTAAATTTATCTAGTTCTAAAGGTAGAAAATTGAGATTCTCCACTAGTATGGCTTTCTTTTTCCTTCCTGTAATTCTTTTAAAAATTTGGATGCTATGCCATTTGGTGCATATATGTGTAGTATTAATATTACTTCCTTGTTTATGGTTCTTTTTAGCAATATGTTGTTTATCTGCTTATACCTTTAAATTAGGCCTACTTTTGGCTTTGCTTTGTCTGAAGTCATAGTTACTACTCCTGTCTTTTTTTACATCAGCTAAAGTATGATAGATTCTGCTTCAGCTCTTTATTTGAACTCTGTGTATGTGTCTCTGTTTCAATGTATTTTTCATTAACAATGTACTGTTGAATTATGATTTCTAATTTATTCTGCTGTTTAATTCCATTTTTTATTGGTGAGTTCTTCCCATTTACATTCCCAGTTATGATTACCAATAATGCCATTTTCCTTCATGCTATATTCTTCTGTTTATCCTTTTCTCTTGCTTTATCCTGACTCTTTTAAATACCATTTTGCTTTGGATCACTGTTTTCTTTTATCCACCCTTCCTTTTATAATTGCCCCTTTTTCTAACCCACACATATTTTTTATATCATCCCAACAAAACTGACTCACTCCCACACCCATTTTCTATGTAGAATATTTCTAACCACTCTAATAATGATAAAATTTTTAGATGATGCATGTATCATCTTCCCATATAGAAAGGTTATCAGTTCAACCTTGAGTCCCTTATGATTCATCTTTTAGTTTTACTTTTTTATACTTTTCTTGAGTCTTGTATTTAAAAATCAAATTTTCTATTCAGCTCTGCTGCTTTCATCCGGAATGCTTAAAAGTCTTCTATTTTATTAAATGTCTATTTTACTTTTTCTTTAAGGATTATGCTCAATTTGCTGATTAGGTTAATCTCAGCTCTTTTAATTTTCAGAATGTCCTTATTATAAACTGTCTGCACTTTCAATGTGGCAGCTTCTTGGAGCTTGAAGATTTTCTCTTTGATCTGAGAGCACTGGAATTTGGCTATAGTATTCTTGTAAGTTTTCATTTTGGGATCTCTTTCAGGTAGTAACTGGTAGATTCTTTCCATTTCTGTTTTGCACTCTATCTTGGAGGTATTTGGGCACTTTTCTTTGATAATTTCTTGGAATATGATGTTTATTCTCTTTCTTTCATTATGGTTTTCAGGTAATCCATAACTCTAGGTCATTTGTTTTTCCAGTGAATTTTTTTTTTTATTTTCTTCTATTTTTAAAGAAATTATTTTGACTGTTTTATTGTTTTTTGATATCTCATGAAGTCATTATCTTCAATTTCTGGTTTTAATTTTTAAGAAATTATTTTTCTTTAGGAGTTATTTTCATCAATAAATTTTGGACATTCTTTTTCATTTGGCCAATTCTGTTTTTTATGGTATGAATTTCTACAGTATTTTTGTGTCTGTGTACCTCTTCTACAAAGCTTTTAATTGTCCTTTAATAATTTTCTTCTGCTGCTTTCATTTCTTTGCCTAATTTTTCCTCTACAAGTCTTATTTGATTTTGAAAATCATTCTTAGTTCTTCTAGGAATACTTCTTGGATATTAAGGAGGTAAATTGAATTTTAGAAAAGTTAGGTGTGACAGACCTTTGGAAAAAATTAATTGGAGACAGAAAGGAGTATATTTTTTCTCAGTGGTTCATGGAATCTACACAAAAAAACTTACCACATATTAGGGCATAAAAACTTCAAAATAAAATGCGGAAAGGGAGAAATAGTAAATGCATCTAGATCATAATGCAATAAAAATTACACATAATAAAGAACCAGGGAAAAATAGATTCAAAATTAATTGGAAACTAAATAATCTGATGCTAAAGAATGAGTGGGTGAAACAACAAATAATAGACATAGTCGATAATCTCATCTAAAAGAATGACAATAATGAGACAACATATCAAAATTTATAGGATGCAGCTAAAGCAGTTCTTAGGGGAAGTTTTATATCTCTAGATGCTTACTTGCATAAAATAGAAAAAGTTGGGCATGCAACTAAAAAAGCATTAAAAAGAGCAAATTAAAAATCCCCAATTAAATACCAAATTTAAAATTCTGAAAATAAAAGGGGAGATTAATAAAATTGAAAGTAAAAAAGAAAACTATTGAACTAGTAAACAAAACTAAGAGCTAGTTTTATGAAAAATACCCAACAAAATAGATAAATATTTAGTTAATTTGATTAGAAAAAGAAAGAAGAAAATCAAATTATTAGTATCAAAAATTAAAAAAGATGAACTTTCCACCAATGAAGGGAAAATTAGAGCAATAATTAGGAGCTATTTTGCCCAACTGTATGCCAATAACTACGATAATCTAAGTGAAATGGATGAATACTTCCAAAAATATAGATTGCCCAGATTAAAAGAGGAGGAAATAAATTACTTAAATAGGAATACTTCTTTTGACCTGTACCAAATTCACATTTTTCTTTGAATGTTTGCTTGCTTTTTGACTTCATTGTCTTCTTTTGAGTTTGTCATGATCTTCTCTATCACTATAATAGGTTTGTATAGTCAGGCTTTTTATTGTTGTTATTGTTCTACGTTTATATTTCCATACCATTTTTGATTTGAAACTTTATGTTTATGTTGGATTCTGTTCACAGCATAGGTCAAGGGGAGGGGCACTGTCTCAAGTTTCAGCTTTTTTGCACAGCTGTTTTCAGACCAAGTTCGGGGGGGTTGGAAATTTTCAGTGCTTCTAAGGTAGTATAATCTGGAGATTTTTATGGTTACTGCTCTCTTGGTCTGCACTCTGGTCCTTACTCAGCAATGAATACTGCTCCTTGGGGTTCTTTCTCCTTTCAATCCCAAAATTATACTTTCCTTAGGATCCCTGATTCTTTGGGGCCTCAAGGCTTCTACTCCTTTTTGGCTAAAAGTCCTTCTCTCCACCCTTGACCCAGATGGAGGCATAGGCAGGGGAATTGCCAAACACCATCTGGTTCTCCCTCCACTGCTCATACAGGAGAATCCTGTAATCTATTTCTGATCATTTGCCAGATCCCCTTACCATCTCTGGCTTGAAAGCTGCTGAAGCTGCTGTTGCTTCTGTTACCACTACCTGGTCCCACTCCTTATGGGTGGCTTCAGACTAGCCTCCACTCCTGTGTCACAGATCTCTCTTTCTCACATTCTAAGTTGTCTTTGGCTGGAGGAATGTTTCACTCTGACCTTTTGTTGGCTTTGCCATTTCAGAATTCAGTTTGAGGCATTATTTTAAAGTTGTTTGCAGGGGAATTTTAGGAGAGCTCAACCCTGGGAAGTCCTAGTATTTATTTTTGGTGATTGTTGTTCTTGCCTGTTATTGACGATATCCTATTATTGACAGCACTTATTGTTCAGTCCCTTGCACACACATTATTTTTTGAATGCCCATGCTTTACAGAACCAGAACAGGTGTGATCCCTTCTCTGAGTAAACTTGGTTTTGGATCATGGTCTTGTTAGAGTCCTTAAGTCCAAACAAGAATATGAGAAGGGACAAACAGATTTGATAACCATCACCAATGTTGTATTCCACCAAGGGTCTAATGACTCTTGGTCTCCTTTCTCATTCACAGTCCTCTCTTTAATCAGCCTTTCCTTAGTGAGAACAAGAAGCCACAGAAAATAGCTTTGAAGTTTTCCTGTGCCTTGAAGAGTCGTAATGACTAGACACCATATTCTAAACATTCAGAAAAAGAGCAGGAGTCTTTGAACATAACTGAGCCTCTTTTCATTTTTTGTTTAGTATGCTCTGGTCAAGTTGTTCCTCATATAATGAGCACAATTCATGCTGCAAACATTATAAAGTGTTTACTTTGGGAAAGAAACCAAAATAAAATTCTCTACCTTAAAAGGTTTCCTGCACAGGGTTGGCTCCAGAATACATTTTGTAAGCCTGTAAGCACCATATGAATATTTTATATTAGTATGACTAATTAGTATTAATATTAGTAAAATAATATTATTAAATATCAATAATTATGTTAAATTTAATAATCATTATTAATTAGGAATAATGGGAAATTATTAAATAGGAATTAGGAATATTAATTAGGAATAATTAGGAATATTAATTAGGAACTGTAATGCAAATAAAAAAATTTGAAATAGAAAATTGTGAATATATGAGAAGTTTGAACAAAGTGCTGTGAAGATTTAGAGGTAAGAGGGTTCACCTTTGGCTGGGAACTTCATAGACTAATTGGAATCCAAACCAGCTTAAAAAGACAGATGATATTTCACCAGGTATTAATGGTTGGTTGGAGATGGAAATTGGAATATGGAAGGAGAAAAAGAGCATTTGAAATATTGGAGATAATTGTGGCTAATGCCATTAAAGTGGAAAAGGGTAGAGCATCCAGAAATTCTGTCATTGTGAGTGAATTTTGTCATTTTGCTGGAGCAGAAAGTATGAGAGAGAGGTAGTGACAGATAAGGCTGGAAATGTCAGATGGTGCCAGACTGTAGAGGGTTGGGAATTCTAAGCTAAGGAATTTGGACTTTATTCATTAATCAACCAGGAGTCATTGAAGGTGTTTTGCTCCTGTAGTTGACAAATATAGATAAATGGCCCAAATACATAATTTACATTAGATAGCCTCAATTTTAGAAGTTCTAATTCAGTAATTGTTGATAAAAACAAAAATTCAAGTAAATTAATTGAAAACATAATGTATAAAATCACATAATCCATTTTTTGGTATATTTTATTTTACAAGATATATGTATTATCTTTGAGGAAATAATAGAAACATACTTTTTGCCCTTATATTCTATTTGGAAAACTTCACTTGCCTTGAGGTGAGACATAGCTTTCTGGGCCTGCTGCCTCCATTTCCCTACTTCAATCATATAATCTCATAACCAAGGAAATATGATATAGTTGAAAGAGTATTGGATTTGGAATTGGGGAATCTGAGTTTATTCTGCTTCTTACTACTGCACAGACTTAGAGAAGTCTTGTTTTATCTGTGAGCTTGTTTCCTTCCCTGTCACTGAAGGAGGTTGGAGTAGATAACATTCCCTTTCAGCTTTGTTCTCTGATACCTGCATATGGACTATTGTCTTGTGATGGACAATGATTATTGCCCCCTTCTGCTTTTTCCTAAATGAGAAGGAAAGGAATTATCCATATGGAGCTGTCCTTTACATGTTCCTTCACAGTCCTAATTTTCTGCTACAACCAGTTGGTCACCTTCTGCTGTCTCTGTTCTTTATTCATTTGACTGGTAAGGTAATCAAACATATATAGGAAGAGGATTTTTTTTCCTTTTTAAGAAGTGAATACTATGATAGATATGATTCAACAAACATTTATTAAACACCTTAGGTTCAAGGCAGTGGGCTAGGTGTTTGGGATACAAAAACAGAATAAAAAACAAGGAGTTTACATTCTATTAATGCCATTGAAGATACTACTTAAATTAAAAAAAATAGTCACAGTTCTTGCTCCTAAAATCATTTGGCATGTAGTTTCCCAAAGCCTACAAAGTTAATGAGGAGAGTAGGGTTCAAATGGAGGTCCTTTGATTCCAATTCCCATACTTCTGGGGATCCAGCCTTTTGAAAAGTCCATACTCAACATACTTTCTACAAGACCTTGAGGAGCTGACTGTGCTTGATGTATTCTATCCTATACCCCTGTGCCTCTGGAGGCAGTACCAGAAACTCAGGAAGTAATGCAGATCTAAATCCCACTTGAGCCATTTAAGACTGTTCTTTGCTCAAGGTACCTCCAAATGACTTGGGAAAATCCCAGTATTAAGAATTGGTATTGTGTGTCTATTGTAACCCACCTGTCAATGGAGCCTTTAAGCCATTTTTTTTCTAACAGATGGACCGGGTCATTCTTGGGGCTTCTTTCTAATAATAATCTCAATGGCTTTGAGGGTTTTCACTGGGAATAGAATTTAGCTCACATCTTTCCCTACTGTGGTTCTTGGTCTCAGGCAACATTTAACATAACTGTACATCAAATATAGAATAAATTTTATCTCATCTGACAAAACTTAGATTTCTAAAAAGTAAAGACAGTTCTCTCTTGTAGTGAGCCCTATTTGCCACATGTTCACTGTAATTTATAATATAATCCTAGATAATCCTAAGATTCTCTCCCCACCCCACTCCACTCATGTAGTATTTACTAAATAGTTTCAAGTTTCAAGCAACTCTCCACTTACTTGAGTGAGTTCCACCTTTTCTTGGGACCTCTCCAAAAAAAAAAAATGGAAATAAAAATGATGATTTGAATGGACAATTGAATAAAGGAAAAGTTGGTTCAGGCTAGGTCTTCACATTATGACTATTTGCCTTTCTAATCTTTCTACTCTTTGGGGAAGTACAAATGTCAGTCTATAGGTTTTTTCCCCTGGATGAGTGAGGCAAAAAATTTCCATCTTCTCCCTCCTTCTCTAAGGGCTTTTCTGCTGATTTGATGAGGTCTCCTTATCTCCTGAAAGGTCTCCATGAATATACTGTGTATGCATGTTTCTCAGTCTTCTCAACTTTGTGTCTCTGACTTTCCAGTGGTCAGCAGTTCTGTTGATGACTCTAGAATATAAAGCTCTTGGGAAATTGCTCATGAATGAGAGGTAACTGAGCTCATTCTATGACATACACTGAATCTCTATGCTTCTCATGTCTCTGTGTAATTTTTCCTGTCTTTTTTTTTTTTTTAAAGATAAGCCTAAGGCATATGCACTAAATCATAGAAGGCATTAACCTATAGGTTTCATTGTTCTGTGAAATTTAGGGAAAAGGGAAGTTTGGGGAAAAATAGCTAGTCTAGGCAGCCCACCCCACTTTAGGAGACCTAATAGGAAAGAGAGGGTTTACCATATTCTTTCTGAAACATTTCTATGCTTGACAGTAGCTATATTCTATCTCCAGCTAAATAAGATCTCATTTCTGCACAAGATGTCATTCTTTTTTGACTGTAGAATGCTACTCTGTACCAGGAAACTCTGGATAAATGATATCCTCACTTTGCATTCCCACAGTATTATCTTTCAGCCTGGTCATTGGTCTCATGGTTCAGGTACTTTTGTGGCATCTTGCAACCGTTTCTGAATCCTTGGTCTCCCTGATCCTCTGTAGAAAAACAGGCTTTTTCAGATGCACTGAAAATCCTTCTGTGACCTTTGTCACAGTCCCTAGGTATACTCTAAATTAGCAATTGCTGGTAAGATTCCACACCTTTTATGGTATACCAACTTTCCATGGGTATCTGTGAGGGCAACTCACTTCCAAAACACAATAATACAGTGTCCCTTCCTAGACTTATGCCTGTCTTAGTTCTAGTAAGGTGTTCAAATCAGCCACTAGCTATGAAGAAATTATAGACCCTCAAGAAAAAGCCAGTGATCCTGGATAAACCCTACAAATCTAAACTATCTGCTATAGCTCTTAGCTTCTAATTGTAGTTCCAGCTATGTGATCTTGGTAAAGTTATTTCCCTTTTCTGGGCTTAATTTAATCATCTATAAAAAGAGAAGATGAGGCTGGTTAATCTCTTATGACCCTTTTTAGCCTAAAGTATCTGAGATGGCATATCTTTTTATAAAATCAGTTATCTGTTAATTTTTATTATAGGGAAGATTATTTGAGGAACAGCAGAAAATAATATTTTTTTCTGAATAAATTTTATAAGATGAAGAAAATGGATCCATATTCTTTGGGGATTGTGGAGCCCTAGGAGTTAAATGTAGATGTATAAACATGTAGAAATGGTTTCTTTATTTCTATTTATAATCTTCCCATTATGACTTGGTAGGATAGTGAAGCACTTTTTTCCACCATAGAAACTTTCCTTGGCTTAGTAGAAAGACGAATAAACACTTTTCCTGGGATGGGTCCATTACCAATGCCCTCTTTCCAATAATCAAAATTGGAATACACAAAAATTCAGAGTGTAAGATAATGAATAAGGAGAGGAAATAGTCCCCTAACACAAAGCTTATGTATTTTTCATTGAAAATTAAGTGCTGAGTTATGTTTATGGGATTACTATAGATTGCAGTTCCAAACACTATACATGCTTGATTGAATACCAAGGCATTTTTTCTGATACAGACTAGAAGGTGGGGGATGGGGACTGAAGTCGATCCACATTTTCTTATCTCTTACACTCCAGACAGTATAATTCCTTCTCTTCTTCTTGGCACCACTGAATAGTGTTTTGTAGATCAGGCAAAATAGATTAACTTGAACAGGAAAAATTTCTCATCAGGGAGGGAAGTTCTAAGATATTGACACATGTTACTAAGCAGAATTTTTTTCTTTCCCTGGGAAAATACAATTTATGTAGGATGAATTAGGCACTGAATACATGTATAGTTCAAACAATAAGAGTTATTTGGTTTTCATTATTGGTTATTGGGTTGAATAGAACTCATTTAAAGATGACCATTAAATATAACATGTAGTTACTTATTGGGAAGCCTGTGTGGTACAGTGGATAGAGGGATGGGCCTGGAGTCAGAATGATTGCTCTTCCCAAGTTCAAACCCAGCCTTAGACACTTCCTGTGTCACTCGGGCAAATTGCTTAACTGTGTTTGTCCTAGCTTCTTTGTCTATAAAATGAACTGAAAAAGAAAATGGCAAGCCATTCTAATATCTTTGCCAAGAAACCCCAAATAGGGTTGGATACAACTGAACAATGACAACATTAAGTCACTTCTTATAAATATGCTTTAATATGTCATAGAACTATCCAACATGGAATGAAGCACTTTGTTAGGTGATCTGTAGGAGTCTTCCTACTGTTAATGATATATTAGTTTAATAGAGTACTTTTTGATTTACAAATAATTTGATTTATATTATCATAATTTATCCTTACAATGATCTTTTCACTTCTGGAGCAGACCCTTTACAAGCAAAGCGGTTGAGGCTGAAAAGTTAAATTATTTCCTAGCTAGTTAAGTATCAGAACTGGGATTTATTTTGGTGAACTTCTGTTAGGAGCATTGTAAAAGGTGTTCTTCTTTGGACTAGGTTCTTTTATGTTCCCTTTATAAGTTTCTATGATTATATGAAATTATTGCTACTGTTATCTATAACCCCTAGAACTCTCATCTATCTTTCTAGAAGTCTGCACCCAGATTATGTCCCTCCTTGTCTTTGTCTTGTTCTCTGTCATCATTCCTGGTGATTTCAACTTCCATATTGGTATCCTATGAGGTGTTGTAAGGCATTTGGCCTTCCCTTCCACTTTACATCAGCTGTTATGACAACATCACCATGCCCTAGATGACATCATTACAAACTGCTTAAATCAGAAGTTCTTTTTCCCTTCCTACAACTGTCAAGTCTGGACTAAAGAAGTAGGAGCTAAGAATCCGTGCTTATTCACTTATAATCTGAGTCACCAGGATGCAGACAGATGGGCGTAGGCAACTACAGTGTTGGGCTGTCCAAGTTATTAAAGGGTCAAGCGCAAGTCCAGGTAGCAGAACAGGAGCAGTTCAAAAGGCAGAGAGATTCATGCATCAAAGCTGATCTTTGGAGGGTGACCCTTAAAACTGGCAGTTGTTTCAGCAAGGCGAGTCAGAGGAGCCATGTTCAAATTCTAGTTCTGCTAAGTGCAAGTTTATGACCATAGATGAATCATTTCATCTTTTTTTTTTTTCCTGGCCTTTATTTTCTTATTGGCAAAAATGAAAAATGTTCATTAGATGATTCTTAAGGTATTTTCCAGTTCTAAACTTATGATTCCAGTGTTTAGCATAGTTTCTAATTAACAAATGCTTATTGACTGATTGAAGTCTCTTTTGAAATCTAAGATTCTATAATTATGAGGGTGTTGAATTTCAAAGCTGGTTTCCAGATCTAATGATTTACAAATCTGAGAGATTAAATTCTTTCCCCAAAGTTATATACCTAGTTAGTGGCTGAGTGGACTCCTGAACTCAGGCCTTCTGATTTCTACTTCAGTGGTACTATTCTTTCTTTTGACTATAGAATAATTAATTATAATCATACAGTATATAACAGCACAATAATGTATCTGGTTATGTTCTCTTGTGCATATCAACTTAAATTGACAAGTGTTTACTAAGCACCTACTGTATGCTCTATACCCTATAATGCTAAGCATGAGCCCATCTCCCCTCTCCTTAACTCTGCCCCTAGTTGAAATACTTTCCTTTCTTTTAAGCTAGCTCAAGTGACACTGCCTTCCCGCAGTCTTCCCTGGTAGTTCCAGCTGGAATCTCTCCTTCCTCAGATTTCACTTAGCACTCTTCTGGGCCCTTTACTATCATCCTCATAATCTTTTCTTTTTTTGCTTGTACCCGAGATTTCATCTGTGCAAGTAAAATATGCACATTGGCCATTTGTCTGAAACTTATGGTCTTGGGGAATTGCCTGGGACACTGAGAAGTTAAGCCACTTGCTCATGATTGCGACTAGTATTTCAAGGACTTGACCTGAGTGTTCCTGATTCCAAGGCTAGCCCTTTCTTTACTAGGCTATGCTGACTCTTAATCTCTATACTAAGGATCCAGTGTAATTAGGTAAATATAAGTTCCTTTTGTCTCCTTTTATCTTTGTATGATCTCCTAGTGCCTAGCACAGTGCACAGATGTTTAATAAAATGTTGTTTGAATTAAATTTATTAATGTGGCAACTCTTGAAGTAAATGTGTTCATTGCTGCTTCCCCTTGTTCATCTCTCTCATATACATGATCACCTAGGACAGAAAGATTTTCATCTTTTTTCTTTTTCTGGGGAATGACTAAATAAACAATCCTGGCAATAGAGTTTTGTAAACTATGAGCCTCAGTGTTTTAGATGAGAAGGTACTTAATTCCAGGAATGATCCCTTGAATTCTTTAAAACTTAGTAGCTTCTTTGGAATCACAGAAATGGGAGTCATAGAGAAAGGTCAGATTTTTAGGATAAAACATCTTAGTATTCTTCTATCATCTTCTTAAGGATAACTTGCTAAAGGAGATGGATGAAAGAAAGCTTTGAGTGTGGAGCTGAAGGATTTTTAAAAAATGTGATTTGATTTTTTGAGTTAATCTCAAGATAGCAGAAGATGTGTACATCTAACTTCCTTTCATCAGAAAAAAATATTTTGACTTTTCCTTCTTTAAAAATCCATTTTATGGGGGGCAGCTAGGTGGCACAGTGGCTAGAGCACCAGCCTTGAATTCAGGAGGACCGGAGTTCAAATCTGGTCTCGGATACTTAACACTTCCTAGCTGTGTGACCCTGGGCAAGTCACTTAACCCCAGTCTCAGGGGAAAAAAAAATCTATTTTATGGTACACAATGTAAAACTAGCAAAATGGACAAACTTCTTCTTGACCTTTTACAGGAGATTAAGCTTTTGGTGACTTCTTTTCTTCCAAAGATTAGATGTGGCATGGAAGTACAGTAAAGACCAGGAAGGGGAGAGTAGCATTGGGGGACCACTGATGCAAGTGGAACCAAGTGAGCAGACAACAAACCTTTTTGAACTGTGTATCACAAAATACCAGTTTTCTAGTAGTTTCAGATCTAAGTCTACCAGAACTTAGAGTTTGTATCCTCTGTAAATGTCTGTGCCTCCTTAAAGGTCATAACTTTTACCTTTTTTGTTTATAAAATTGATGAAAATAAATTTAACATTTGATAAAATATTAAAAATGAAATTGGACTTGGTAGAACAATTCTTTGGATAGAATACCTACACTTCACAAAGCTTAGTTTCCCCAAGGGTTCCAAGTACTTCACAGAGATTATTTTACTAATCCTCCAGTATTTCCATGTCTTACAGTTGAGGAAATTGAGGTAGTATTTATACAGTAGTGAAAAAACAGATTGATTCAGTTGAGTTAATCAAAATAAAAATCAATCCAGTTTTGAAAAAAAAAATCAAAATGGTTATTTGGCACCATATAAGTAAAACAACCAGTTAATTGATTGTGTTTTCACTTTTCAATTAGTTGTATTTATATCATATAGACACAGTTTGAAGGTTTTAGCTTAAGGCTGTGTGTGGATGATGCCAGAATATCTTGTCAATTCAATCCAAAAATGACCACAAGCTTAAGAAAGTCAGTGTTTTAATTGGGATTAATACAGAGGTTTCCTAACTCCCAGCCTAGTGTGCTGTCTGGTGGTTGTTGTAACTTTGCCAAATGTATGTGCCTACACACATTTATCCATCAGGAGAGTTTCCAACACCAAATTTCAGCCACCTACCTTCAACACACAGATGAATCAGTAAATGACCACTGCTCTGTAGTATGGGGTAAACCTATTTCCTCTATCTGTTTTCCTATACTCTAAGCTTCCACTTTCTTGTTAGTCTTTGTTCTTTGACTAAATCTTGGCAAACCATCTTTCTAGTGAGGCACAGTGAGGAGTCCACTTTCATGGTTATCCTGGGTTTTCCAGAAAGTTTTTTTTTTTTTTACATAATTCTCCTAGCCAGTTCTTTCCTAAAATACACATTCCTATTTTTATTTCGTTCTTAAAAACAGAAGGTTATATAACTTCTAAGTGGGCCTCACCCATTTCCCTTCCTGCCTAGACATGGCAACTGTCACCAGGAGGTCGGAATCCTGAGAAAAATGAGTGAAGATGAGCAGGATTTAGGCCTGTGGCACAATGGACCAGAGATGTCCTTGCAAGTGGAGTGTCCTGTTGACCTCATGAGGCAACTAGACCTATTGCAATTAATTACAGTAGATTGCCTAAATTATTTTTATTTGAGTGATTTTGCTGAGTAGGATGTTGCTTGAAATTGGTAGGTTAGCAGGTGAGGTTAGATTTTTCATTACACTGAAGAATTGCTTTTTAGTTGTAATTGTATTTTTTTGTTTTTTTCTTTATTAAAACTTTTTATTTTATTTATATGGATGATTGATTCTTCAACATTAACCCTTACAAAACCTTGTGTTCCAATTTTCCTACCCCTTATCCCCACCCCTTCTCCTAGATGGCAAGTAGTCCAATATATGTTAAAAATGGTAGAAACATATGTTAAATCCAATATATGCATATATATATATTTATACAGTTATCTTGCTGCACAAAAAGATCAAATCAAATGAGAAAAAAATGAGAAGGAAAATGAAATGCAAGCAAACAACAACAAAAAGAGTGAAAATGCTATGTTGTGAACCACACTCAGTTCTCACAGTCCTCTTTCTGGGTGTAGATGGCTGTCTTCATCATTAGACCATTAGAACTGGAGTCTGAATCATCTCATTGTTGAAGAGAGTCATGTCCATTAGAATTGATCATCATATAATCTTGTTGCTGTGTACAATGATCTCCTGGTTCTGCTCATTTCACTTATCATCAATTCATGCAAATCTCTCCAAGCCTCTCTGAAATCTTCCTGCTTATTGTTTCTTAGAGAACAATAATATTCATTGGATATATTCTTTATTAACAACAATAGTAAAATACTTTAAACTTCAGAGTTAGTGTTGAAAGGAACCATAGGTTGTCTAACATCCTTCCAAAGTCACACAGGTAGTAGGGAAGAGAGCCAAGGTTTGAATCCAGGTCTGTTGAATCCAGATCTACATTGTATGTTTGTTTATTTTATGCTCTTAAAATCTTAGGAAAAACAAGCACACGATGTATAGTTTATCCTACATCTTCTTTTATAAATTTTGTATAAAAAGAATTAGAAACCAAGAACTTCATCACTCTAAGGTTTAGAAAGATGGGTTGCAGATTTCTTCATTGTTTTATGGGGTAGGAAGAAAGAAATCCTGAAGCATTTTCTCTCAGAAGTTGACTTTTGAATGGGGGGAGAAGAAAAGCTTACAGAGTGGTTGTGATAGTAGCAAAGACTGATCCATAATTTCCACCATTGTGATGTCAGTTGCCCCATGACATTCAGAAATAGCTCCTGCTTTTGCTTTCCCCCCCAAATCCTGTGGGGGTGTTCCAGTACATTTGTTGGGTTTTGCTCTTTGATTCTCCTCCATTTGCAAGTTGATTCTGGAATTCTCTTGGGTAATCCAGGGCTAGTCAAAGGAAAATGGGCAGCTTGTTCCTTATAAATACTGTGAGTCATGTGTCTTCTTCCAAACTGCCAAAAATATTCTTCCAGAACCCAAGTCCTCCATGAATTTGACCTATATAATTCACTATGGGGACTAATGCTTATAATGAGACATTTTGGTTTGCAGACATCTGGTTTGCAAAACTTTATCTAAAAGTTTTCCCTAGAGTTTCCATATCTAAGGAAGGTAGTCCTGAAAACCAGAGTATCTTTCTCAGTATTTATAAGGTTGTAATAAACTATTAATATGAATGGATCAGGACCTTCCAGAAGGCCTCCAGCCAAAAGGAAATGCCCAACAAGCAATGATTAAGTGTTGTAGTCATCAATGGCAAAATTGTAGTCTTATTTTTTTAGGACACATTCCCTGGCTTGTTACTTAGCAGGTGTGTGTTAATGTTGTCCCTTTTTTAAAGACATGACACTGCAGATGAGCAGTGCAGATTTAAGCTTGCCCCTAAAACACCATTTTTTTTTGGTCTCCACTTTCTGGTACTTTGAAAGAACTAAAAGCAAGGATTTGATTTTTGGTATTACTGGAGTCATCCATAATACATGTTGAAATCAGTCTTTGTATCTACAAGATCTATCTCAATGATTGGCATAGAGAAGACACTTTTTAAAAGTACTTGTTGATTGATTGATTGACGTAACTTTCCATTTCCAAAAGGAGAAAAGTAATCCAAGATTCTATTTGTACACATTCTCCAAGAGTATACCTTAGAGAATTATGAGTTAGGAGCATGTCTATACTGATAGTCTAGATGAAGCAGAAAAGGGATCCTTAAGATTTTGTGTGTCGAGGATCGCGCTTTTGCAGTCTAGTGAAACCAACAGACCCACTTCTCAAAAATATGTTCTTAAATGCATAAAATAAATTGAATAGAATTACAGAGAAAAGCAAGTATATTGAAATAGTTATCATATTTTGTAAAAAAAAAAGTTTGCAGGCCCTAGAATTAAGAATCTCTACCTCCCCATAGACCTATAAACCTCAACAAGACCTCATGATTTGTACTTTTTCTCACTTTCCCCTTATCAGATTTATTTGTCCCATTTATGAATCTAAGAAAAAGATAATAATAATAATAATACTGCATACTGTGCTAAGTACTTTATAAATATTATCTCAGTGCTCACAACAACTCTGGGAAGTGGATAATATTATTATTCCTATTTTACAGATGAGTAAAATGAGGCAAACAAGTTAAGTGACTTGCCTAAGGTCAAATAAGTAATAAGTGACTGAGGTCAATTTCAAATTCACAGCTTCCTAATTACAGACCCCAGTGCTCTATATCTACCTATTCCTCAAGATAATGTAGTGATAAACAAATAAGTCAATTTTCAAGGACACTATAGCTAAATTTAAATGAAATTTTTCTGGAGGTAACACTATAACCTCAAAGAACCAAAGCAGGGTAGAAGGAAAGACTATCTAGGGTTCTATACTCTTCCGATCACACCAAGCTGTCTGACTCATTAAGTAAAAAGAATCTGTATTTGAATCAGTCTGACTTTTTTCCTTTTCTTTGTTTCCATCATCTCCCCCCCCCCCCCATTGGAAGTAAATATAGGATTTTGCTGCCTTTTGATTTTTCTAGATTTTATAAGTACCCCTTGAAAAAGGTGCCACACAAAAGGTGGAAATATTAGGAAAAGCTATCAGTTCTTAGAAAAAGCAGTACATTGTTGGAAATTGGTCATTAGATAGGGCCCCATTCAATAAAAAACAAAGTTACTCCCAAAAGCATTTGAGAGTATCCAGGTCTATAATGAAAGGGGACCAACTATTTTTGAAATGTAATTATTAAAATTAACTTCAAAAATTTACAAACCCAATATTAAGAATTCTTGAACTAAATAAACCAGAACTTTTATTTAGGAAATTTGATCTTAGTGCAGTAAGATATGCCTGAATTTGGCCATTGATGGATACTTGGTTTTCCAAAACCTTCCATCTTGAGTGTACTAATGAGTTCAAAAAGACTTCTGATTCCTAAGAAAACTCTTTGTTAGCTTCAGAAATGTATCATATAGCATGCAGCTATAATTTTGGTCAGTAGCATTTGTCAGAGAGAAGAGACAGAGTTGCTCTTTTCTCTGTTCATTAGTGAGAAAGCCTGAGAAATCTTGGAGACTTGAGGAAAGAAGCTTGACAAGAGAGATTGGCTAGAGAGGAAAATTTGATGGATAAAGAACAGCAATAGCAAAGGTGAAAGGGGGCCTTTAGATCAGTTTTGATCCTTTTATCTCTCTAAGGAATGGCCTCTTAGGGGCTACTTAGGTCTACTCATGTCCAGAGTGGAATAAAGAAACCAGAGGTAGGGTTGAATGGAAATTCGAGAAGCTGTCGTTATGTGGTCTGGGGATTATCTAAAAAAGAATTTTTTTTCAGGATGGTCATTTTGTACACCTTATTGCTCATTCCTTAGGAGTACTGGAATCATTTCAGGGGCTTTCTGAATGTTCATGATAAGAATTTGGCAAGCCCCACGGGACTTTCTGAATCCTCTGACCCTTTCAATAATAAACCTTTGGACAGTTGCCATTCATCAGTAAATCCCAGAAGAAGAATAAGCTCCATTCTCATTTTCTTCTCCTTAAAGATTTAAAGTCAGATCCATCATCTCGAGAATCTGACATTCAACTCTATTCTACAAACATTGGTTAAATTCCTACCATATGTAAAAGGCAATATTCTTGGTGCTGCTAGGAATGTAGGGAATTACCCAAGGTGGGCAACTGATCCTGAGACTAACACAGGATTTGTCTGTTCAGCAAATGTCCCATCAGGGATTGGGAGGAATGCTGGATTTGGAGTCAGAAGACCTGGGGCAAAGTACTCAGGCCCTCTGTGCCTCAATTTGCCTATAAAAAAGGGAAGGCTGAACTACATATCTTGTAAGGCCCCTAGATCTAAGCTTCTGAGATTCTACTCTTCAGCACTATGGGCTAGGACCTAAAAGATACCGTTCCCTACTCAGGAGGCTTTCTCAGGGACTTAGAGAAAGGACAAATTGAAATGTGTCCCAGTGTGCTTTGGGTATAGTTAAGAGTACTTCTCTAGTTGCTGTTTTGCTCATGAGCAGATGTAATCTCAGACTGCCCTAACAGTGAGATGTGAGTGATTGATATCTGTAATTACCTCACAGAGTTCTGGCTGCCTTTTGATGTGCTGGACCATCACTCTTTTCCTTCCCTTCCTTTTCCTTTCCAAACCAAACCTCGGCAGTGCCAGGCGTCAGATCTCTTAAAAACAGGCCAAATTCCCCTTAGCAGGCTCTTTCTGAGCCTCCAGTCAAGTTCCCACTGACTGACTTGCCTTCCCTATTTGTTTTCCTTAGTTCCTGCCCTTATCCCAACTGTTCCACATAAACTATGGAAGAATCCCAAAGGGTCCTAAGTAAAAACCCCAACTTTGTAGTTGCTTTCTTTGCCCTTTACCCAAAAATGACTTAAATAAAGGAGATTGGAGTTTAGAAACTTCACCGCTTTTCATTCACTGTTACATTTTAGTTAATGGCCCCTGTTATGATTCCTGTTTGGACACATTTTCTTACCAAGGTGTGTGAGTAATAATACCTTGATTGACTTCTAGAAGATGTTTGCCACATGTTGCCCTTTTGGACCTCTTTGCTGTCTGATTTTTGAAATAGTTTTTTAGAAGTAAAAGATTAAATTTAGGAGGAGGTAATGCTAACTGGGTCAGCACAGTGGAGAACATTGAATTAAGAGACCTCAGTTTTTTGGGTTTGTTTGTTTTTTTTTTTTTTTGGCTTTCCCACAGTCTAGTGATATGATCTTCTAGTGATGTGATCTTGGTTAGATCACATCATTATTAAGCACCTACTGTGTACCAGGCACTGTTCTAAATGCTTTACAAATATTATCTCACATGATCCCCACAAAACCCTTGTGAAGGAGATGCTATTATTCACCCCATTTTATAGTTGAGAAAACTGAGGCAAACATGTAAAGTGACATGGCCAGGGTCACACAGCTATTGAGTGTCTGTTGATATTGTTCAGTCATTTAGTCACGTCCCTGTAGGGGATTGTCTTCTGTAAGGAATGGTTTGCCATTTCATCCTCTAATGGATCAAGGCAAACAAATGTTCAATGACTTTCCCAGCATCACACAGCTAGTGAGTATCTGAAACCAGATATGAACTCAAGTCTTTCTCAGGCCTGATCATGCAACTTAACTCTCCAGTTGATGAGCTGTTGCAAACTGTATTGACCTAATTTTTTATTATAATCCCATTTGGCCTTATTTTATGTGGACAATGTAGAATACTCAAATTACATACTTTTGGCCTCTGAGACTATGTCTGAAATTCTGTTTAGACATTAGCTTTTGAGAAAACAATGCTTGGCATTTTGTCATATTTGTTTGCAAAATTTCCCTTCTCTCCTGAATACTTTTACCATAAAATAGGAGAGAAGGGAATTATGCCCACAGTCTGGTGAGAGGCAGTGTAAATATTGGAATGAACACTGGGTTTGGGGTCATATGATCTGGGTTTGAATCTCCATCTTTCTACTTACATTTTGTGGGAAAAGTTGCTTCATTTCTCTGGCCCTTAGTTTCTTAATCTGTAACATAAGTTGAAGAACTGGAATAAATGGCATCTCGGGTCCTAAGATCTATGTGCCTGGGAATTTTAGTTATTGATACTAACAGTTACAAAGCAAGTTTATCAATTTTGTTGATATTCAAAATGGTTAATGATCAATCTGTTTTTTTTTTGTTTTGTTTTGTTTTTTACAAAATTGCTACAGATTTTAGATTTGTGGTTTTTCCTCATATTTTTGTTCCTTTGTTGTTTTTGAGACCTGATGTTGATGTTCATTCTTGAGTGAACTACCAGCAGTTAAAATTAGCATTATTATATTCAAATATTCAACCTCTAAGATTCTTTTATATAGCAACCTTGTCTCATTCATTTTTTTTGTAGCCATAAAAAATATTGCATAGTAGAATACTAGTTTTGGAGGCAGGCAGACCTGAGTTTCAGTCCTTAGACATTTACCAGATCTTTGATCCTAAACAAATCAATTAACCTTTCTTTTCCTGTTTCCTCATCTGCAAAATTGGGATAATAATAGCTCCTACTTCACAGGATTCTTATGAGGATCAAATAAAATAATACATGTAATGTTTTTTGTAAACCTTAAAGCACTATTATGAATGTGAGCTATTAATATTATAATTAATATTATCCCCATTTTTTGTATCCTCTAAATCACCTAGAATATTTGGCACTGAATAATTTTTTTGTTGAGTGGGTAAATGAATCAATAGGTTAATGATCATCTAGACATTACAATTTATATTTTACTTTCCCTACAATGTGTGTTTCTAATCTAGGGTATGCCTATCCCCAAAGGGTACAATAACTTTATCAAGGGGATCTGAGGGATATTTGATACATAACCAAATTATTCTACTGAAATAGTCTACAAACTCTAACATGTTTTCCAATTCATGAAATTTTAGGTACTTTTTTGCATACATACTTTTAAATTAATATTTAAAATTTTTTATTGATATATGCAAAGTTAACTCTAGAATTTGTTTTCTTTCATATTACATAGGAAATATGGATGTTTACTGAAAGGCAAATATTATAGGGAGCAAAAAAATGTTATAAGATTTCTTCAGGGCTCTTTATCATTCATTCCCTCTTCTTTGGATTTTACTCCTTTTTTAACTATCTGTATTTTTTTTTTCATAAAACTTTTTCTGCAAACCTGTGAGGCATAATTTATTGATACTCTTGACAACTTTCACTCATTTTTGAGATTTTTCTTCTCCATTTCCTAAGCAACAATAATCTATGCAGAGTATTATGGTAATCAGTGATGGTTAATTGAACACTCATATTTTCATGACATCGTGTTTTTTCCCTTTAATAAGTCTTTGCTATTGGGAGTAAACAGCTCATTCTGTTATCCTCAAAAACCTCACATATATTTACTTTGTGTTTTTATATATGAGAGAGACAGTGTGTCTAGTGGGGAGGTAATGATAACTTGTGAGGCAGCTGGTATTGAATGGATAGAGAGCTAGGACCGAAGTTAAGGAGATGAGATCAAATCTGACCTCAGACACTTACTGGCTGTGGGGCCTTGGACAAGCCAATTAAATTTTGTTTGCTTCAGTTTTTTCAACTATAAACAAGGATCATAATAGCATCTACCTCACAGGGTTGTTGTGAGGATCAAATGAGATAAGATTATAAAAAAGCACTTAACACAATTTTTGGTATATAGTAGATGCTAATATAAAAGTGTATACCCTTTTCATTTGTAGGCAAGTTTTGCAAAGTGGTATTTAATTCAGAATTTTTTTTCCTTGAATGTCTCATTTCTAGAATTTATATACCTTAACCTAGTTGAAGAAGTGTCAGCTTTATCTCAGACCAGGGACCATTATCAATCAACCTTTCTTTCACCCACAGGTTAAGGAAGATAGGGAAAAAACAGAGATAAAAAGGGAGGGATGTGAAAGGCATCTGATTGGCAATAGAGGACTGATGCTTGCTAGATCTCCTCTACTCTTTCCCTAGTCAGGAACAATAATATACCTTCTTTCATTTACCAATTTGGCTGCCCTGACAAGGACAAAACAAACATCTACTTATCTGCAGAGCAGTGTGTTAACTTAAAGCTACTTTGGACAGAAGGGGTGATTAAAATTTCAAAGAAGAAAAAATAGCTGTAGGGAAAGTTAGAGAGGGAAGAAACTTCATAAAGAAATTTTTCTTATGATGTTTATGTGTGATTTTTGCTCAAGGACATTTTCTTGACTTTCTCTGCAGAAATAACCTGAATACATTTAGTTAGCTACATGGTTTTCCTTATGGCATCATAAGTCAGTCTTTTTATTTGTTTGTTTGTTTGTTTATTTTTCTCTTTAAATATATTTATTTAATATTTTTCTCCAGTTACATTCAAAATAATTTTTTACATGTTTTTAAGATTTTTGAGTTCTAGGTTCTCTCCTTTATCCCCATCCACAATTAAGAAACCACATGTGAAGTTATTCAAAACATTAATATAAAAGTCAAGTTGGAAAGAAAACAGATCTTCCACCCTAATGAAAATTAAAAACCCTCAATAAAAATTAAGTTAAAAATAAAGAGAGATAGAGTAATAGAGAATGCTTTGATCTATATTCAGACTCTTATCAGCTCCTTCTCTGTGTATGGATAGGATTTTTCATCCTAAGTCCTTTAGAGTGTGGATGATTGTACTAGTGAGAATAATAAAGTCATTTACAGCTGGTCATCCCAGAACATTGCTATTACTTTGTATATACTATATATATGGAGGACTTTCCAGGTTTTTTTCTCCCTGAGGGCATCCTGCTCATCATTTTCTAGACAACAATAATATTCCATCGAAGAAACTTGTTTTGAGAATTTTTTTTACAATTACTATTGCTAATTTTATTTCCCCCATTTATTCTTTCTCTCCTTTTACCCTGTCCTACTCAAAAGTGTTTTGCTACTGATCACTCCTTTCTCCAATAAGCCCCCTCTTTTATCACTATTCTCCACTTCACACATATCATTTCCCTCTTATTTTTCTGCAGGGTAAGATTTCTATACCCTTATTGAGTGTGCATGTTAAACTATTTGAGCCAATTCTGATGATTAAGGTTCACTCACTACTCCTCTCCTCCCCCTCTTTCCCTCCACTGTAAAAGCTTTATCTTGCCTCTTTTTTTATGGCAGATAATTTGCACCATTCTACTTCTCCCTTTCCCTTTCTTCAACTATGATCCTCTCTTATCACTTAATTTCATCATTAAAAAATAAAGATATTATTCCTTTAAATTTGACTCATCCCATGCCCTCTGTCCATATATATACACACTCATTCTAACTGCTATAATAATGATACAAGTAACATTCTCCCATGTAGGAATATAAATAGACAAACCTTCTTTCAAGTCCCTTATGATATCACTTTCTTAATTACCCCCTTATGCTTCTCCAGAGTCCTGTATTTGAAAATCAAAATTTCCATTTAGCTCTGGTCTTTTCATTATGAATGCTTGAAAATCCTTTGTTTTACTGAATAACCACCTTTTTCTCTGAAGGATTATATTCAATTTTGCTGGGTAGGTGATTCTTGGTGGTAATCCTAGTTCCATTGCTCTCTGGAATATCATATTCCAAGTGCTCAAGCTGCTAGATCTTGTGTTATCTTACCTGTGGTTCCACTATTCTTAAATTGTTTCTTTCTGAATGCTTGCAATATTTTTTCTTTGATCTGGGAGTTACAGAATTTGGCTATAATATTCCTGGGAGTTTTTATTTGGGGATCTCTTTCATGAAGTGAATGGTAGATTCTTTCAATTTCTATTTTACCCTCTGATTCTAGAATATCAAGACAGTTTTCCTTGATAATTTCTTGAAAGATGAGGTCCAGGTTCTTTTTTTGATCATGACTTTTAGGTAGACCAATAATTTTAAAATTATTTCTCCTGGCTCTATTTTCCAGATCAGTCGTTTTTCCAGTGAGATATTTCACATTTTTTCTACTTTTTCATTTTTTTTGATTTAGCTTTATTGTATCTGGTTTCTCATAAAGTCAATTATATTTTTTGAAGGAATTATCTTCCTCAATGAGCTTTTTACACCTCCTTCCCCAACTGAACAATTTTGCTTTTTAAGGCATTCTTCTCATTAGTTTTTTGTTTTTCCTTTTACACCTCTCTCAATTATTTCCCTAATTTTTCCTCTCTCTCTTACTTGATTTTCAGAGTCCCTTGGAGCTCTTTCATGGCCTGAGCCCAATTCTTTTTTTTCTTGGAGGTTTTGGGTATAGGAGTTTTAACTTCCTTATCTTCTGAATGTGTCTTGATCTTCCTTTGTCACCATAATAACTTGCAATGGTCAGAATTTTTTTATTTTATTGTCTGCTCATTTTCCTAGTCTATTACTCTGATTTTAATTCCTTGTTAAAGGAGGGATCTGTTTCCAGGGTGGAAGGTGCACTGCCCCAAGTTTCAGGGGTTTTGTGCAGCTGTTATCAGGAATCCTTCTAGGAATCTGACCACAAGCCCTCTTTTCTGTACTGGAGCTGGTAAGTGTGTCCCCGCCCCACTGTGGCTGTAAGATTTAGTGTCTGCTGACCAGTGCTGCACTGAATCTGCAGAGCAGACTCTCTACCCTATTGCCACACAACCTCTCTACTGACCCTCCAGGTCCTCTTTGGTATCTGGACTGAGAGATCTGGAAGCCACCAGTACTGCTGTCAATTCAGAGGTCAGCCTGGTCTGGGCTGGGTTTGGGGCTGCACCAGTATTCCCACCTTGGTGTTCAGACCTTTTCTGCTGAGCTTCTAATTTGTCTTCAACTGGAAAAATATTCTATCCTATCTTTTTGGGTGTTCTGATGCTCTAAAATTTGTTTAGATTCATTATTTAAAGGAATTTGGAGCAGTTAGGGGAAGAGGTTGGGCAAGTTCTGTCTATTCTGCCATCTTGGCTCCACTTCCATCACCAGTCTTAAACAAAGCATGTTTGTGGTTCTAATCAAGTATATACACCAGAAGAATTGTGGTAGATCCATACAGTGTTCCAAACCTGAGAAATTTTATACTGAAAAAGGGGTAGTGTCATCTGTGATCAAGATGAAGAGTTTTGAATCCTGAGGGAACTTGTTCTAAAAACCTTTGCTGTAATGTAAATTTTTGAAATTGGAATAGAACCAAAAGTAAAAGAAGAAAAAGAAGGAAAGAAAGAAAAAAGAAAAAGGGAAGCAATTATCAGCTTTGCAAAGCAAAATAGTCTCTTAAAAAATCTTATTTAAATGAAGAACAATGACTTGGAAATCAGGAGTTGGGGAACTAGTTCTGTGTAATCTTGGTCAGATCATTTAGTCCATAGCGATTGATGTTTCTTTCCCTGTAAAATGAAGGTTAGATTCAATGATCCTCTGTGATCTGATCCAACTCTCACATCCTACGATTCTTTTTTTTTTTTTTTTAATCTTATTGATATGGGGAAGCTAGATGGCACAGTGGATAGAGCACCAGCCCTGAAGTCAGGAGGACCTGAGTTCAAATCTGCCCTCAGACACTTAGCACTTCCTAGATGTATGACCCTGGTCAAGTCATTTAACCCTAATTTCCTCAGGGGGGAAAAAATCTTATTGGTACTTTTTGATTAAAAAAAAAACTTCTATCATATACATTTTTCTAGTATTCTCTCTCTGCTTAGGTGTCTACTTAATAACAAAGAGATAGAGGCAAGGAAAATCAGCACCTGGTGAAGTCTGAGGGTATATGTCATACTTGATATCTGTAGTTACTCCTCTTTCCCCCAACTTAGAAGAAAAACATTATATGATTCTAAGATGTTGGCACAGGATCCTGAGAAGGATAAAAATTATTTGTTTGAAAACCTTTTTGAGGAAAAAAATGCTGTTTGCATGTAAGGCCCATGGGGAAGTTGATAGTCAATAGTCAATAAACATTTATTAAGTGCCTCCTATGTGCCAGGCACTGGGCTAAGTGCTATTTGCTCTCAAGGAGTTTACAATCTAATTAGGGAAGACAGTACATAAAAGGAAGCTGAAAAGCAAGGCATGTAATGGGGGGACTGGAAGGTTGGGGGAGTGAAAAAGAATGAATGGGTACCTGATACAGGGGTATGGTAGAGAAGTCCCAAAGTAGTATAATCAGGTCCAAAATGGGGGTATCTCTGAGAAGATTCTATTTAAATGGAAGTTTGGAGTTAATGATCACAGAGTAGAATTAGGCATGATATTAAGAGTAACCCATCCATGCAAAAAAAACCTGCCAAGTTTGGAGTCAAAACTGGATCTAAAACTCAGCTCTGCTACATATAATCTGAGTGACACTGGAAAAGTCATTTAAACTTTTGGGGCCTTGGTTTCTTTATCTGAAAAATGAGAGTATTCCAACTCCAAATCAATGATTTATGGTCTTGATGGAAAAGTAAGAGGGATCCTATCTTAATATAAAAGCCTAATTTAACATATTCCTGATTAGAGACACTTTTTTGGAGCTGCCTTAGGATAGCCTTGTGTAAGCATGTGTCTGATAATACCTTTAAAAGTGTTGATGACATAAGTAGAGTTAAGAAGCAGCAAAAGTTTCAAGAGTGCTTGGTATGCTAGACTGGCATTCCCAAAGAAGAACCTCTCATGGCAGTGACAAAATGGGAATGAGGACACCTGTTCTCTACTTGACCTTAAGTCTTTTGAAAAGTGAGTTGGGGGATCACAATTGGGAGAAGAGTGTGGAGGATGTTGGGAAGTGATGAAAAAGAAAAAAATGCCCACAGTACCCTTTGATCAACTGTGAGAGAGCCATTTCTGGGGGAGAATGTGGGCACTTCGGCTTTTAGAATCCATGTAAAAGTCCAGATTCAATTACCTCATATGAAATTGAGACAGCCTCTTCATGTATAGTCTTTAGACACTTAAAAACCTTTAACCCACTCAGACATTCCATATACATAGACCCTCAAGAAGGGGAGCTTGACTCAGCAGGCTACCAACCCTTCCAGAAATGGAACACCAGAGGGATTCTCATTCCAGAATGGCTACTCATTTTTGATCTGACCTTGGCAAGCTTCCTAACCCATCTGTGGCAAAGGTTGTGTTTACACAAAGCAAAGCATTTGGGTAAAAATCGAAATGTCCAGGCAGTTTTGCTATGTGTCTAAATATGCAAATATTTACCCTCAAGTTGAATGAATAGGAGTAACTAAATATCTGTTGATTCTCCCTCCCCCCTCATCATCAGTTTCTGTCTGCGACATAGCGGTGGTATAACAGCCTGTTCCATAAATGCTATGTCTTAGATCTTTTCTACCACCCTATTCTCTTTCTCTTCTCTTTCTCTGTCTCTGTCTCTCTCTTCTCCTTTCTCTGCAACTCCCAGTCCCTGAAATAGAATTCTAATAAAATTGCCTTTGCTTTTCACAGGCCACTTTCCTTTCCCCCTTGTACCATCAGCTATATGACCTAGCTCCCTTAAATGAATCATAGGCTTATAAAATCACAAGATTGAGATCTGGAAGGACCTTGGAAGTCATCTGGTCCAATGGTATCAAATTTACTGCAGCAGTTGCAAACCAAGAAACTTCTGAGCTAAGCCTAAAGCAGATTAAAATTTAATTGAGAAGTGTTTTTTAAAAATAACCCTCCCCCAATGCAACATAATGTCCATTTATGGTTTCACAGTTGATCATCACATAATCTTGTTACTTTGTACAGTGTTCTCTTAGTTCTGCTAGCTTCACTCAGCATCAATTCATCTAAGCCTTTCTGACATTATTTCTAACACTGGCTCTATGGATTTTATAAATAAGTGTTTTTTTAAACATCCCTTCTGATTCCAAATCTTTGAATTTGTGGTTTGCACAAATATTTGCATTCACTTGTCTTTGAAATATAATAGTATTGGGTTGTTTCTGCTGTTCAATTGTTTTTCAATCACATCCAACTAATTCATGATCCCATTTGGAGTTTTCTTGGCAAAGATACTACAATAGTTTGCTGATTTCTTCTCCAGTCCATTTTACAGATGAGGCAAATGAGGCAAACAGGGTTAAAAGTGACTTTCCCATGGTCACACAGTTAGTAAGTGTCTGAGGCCAGAATTGAACTCATGAAGATGAGTCTTCCTGACTCTAGGTCAGAACTATCCACTGCTCCATTCAGCTGCCCTATCAGTTTTTGGACTTAAATTAATTAGCTGTCAAGCTATTATTTTTTTCCTCCCTAAAGTTTTATTTTCTTTTTGTTCTTAAGATTCCATTCTTCTTTCAATAACCTAACCGATTATAAGGTTTAAGTGGTTTTTGGCGAAGCTGGCAAGCACTATAATTTGAAACTTCCACAGCTTAGAATCGTGGCCAGTGAAGAATGAGAAGGGAATAATGGAGGAATACATGTAATAATTTTAAAAAGGATGTAGACCTGCAATCTGTTTTGAGTATATTGCCTGTTGTTTTGTCATTATTTTATAATTTTTAATGGTAATGGGATTCCCACATTAGTTAATAAACAAGGAACCATTTAAAATCATGTGGTAAAAGATGTTCGAGAAGTAGGATGATATTCCTAAATTCTGGGGTTCCAGTCTGGCACGTTACTGTCTAGACAACCCTAGACAAATTATATGGGTCACCAAAGTAAAGGTCAGAGATGGGTCCAAAATAATCAGGAAGTTAACCAGTCTGTATACACAAAACACTAACCTTTGAAGACATATTAACAGCCACTGGGATTTCTACATGATTGGTTTGGATATGATGTTTGTATCCATGGTCAGGATGGCTTGGGATGTCTTATCAACTAAA
Organism: Sminthopsis crassicaudata; assembly: GCF_048593235.1. NCBI lineage: Eukaryota > Metazoa > Chordata > Mammalia > Dasyuromorphia > Dasyuridae > Sminthopsis > Sminthopsis crassicaudata. The sequence goes on from NC_133618.1 coordinate 570,686,303, forward strand.
CCCAAATACAGTTAAGTAAATATAGCCTATGAGTAGAATACTGTTTTGGATACACTGAAGAAGATAAAGGAGACAGAAAACTGACTGCCTGAGTTTGATGAGCTTCCCATTGAAAGAAGGAAAACAAAGTTTAAAACCAAGTACAAAGTCAAGGTTAGTCTATTTCAGTGGACTCCAGAGGACAATTATATTTTTTTGCATAAGGGCATCTGGGCAGTGGAGCTCTTTGGGAACTTTTCAAAGAGAGGAGAGAAAACAGCAATGATCTGCCCTAGTCTATCTAAAGTGGTACTAAAAATAGGAGGAAACTTTGGAGCCTCAGTTTAGTGGCTTGCTGCCTCAGAAACTCGTCCAGCCTGCTTTGTGGAAGCCATTCAACCCTGTACAGGGGAGAAAATGTGGAACCAACTGCCTTCTTGCTAAAGAGGAAAGTAGTTCTGAGGTTAACAAATACTTTACAAGTGGGCAATCTTTCCACTGTCTCATTTTCCTTCTTAGCCCTTTGTTTTTAAACTTCATAAAGAAACAGATATGAACTAAAACACTGAGAAGAGGTTTTATGATCCACTCAGAAAGCTAGAAAATTTGAGAGGGAGAAACTGGCTGAAATGAGTATATGGGGAACACCATGGATAAGTACTAAGTACTTCAGTGAAGGTTGTAGGAAAAGTGTTATTTTTGAATTTGTGCAGATCATGGAAAGAGGAAACAAAGGGATTCAGTTGAATGACTTGGTCTTGGCTCAATTCACTCTTCTTTGGGAAGAAGTCAGAATCAACAAAACTGTGACTAAGTTGTTATATTTAAAAACTTTGTCCAAAATGTTTAAAATGTTTTAAGAAGAGACTGTATAAAAACAGTTTTGGTCAGCAAAGCCAACTGGTTAAAATCTTAATTTTGTTATACAAATAACATGTCTATATTGTACATTAAAATTTACAAAATGCCATCTTCACTACAACCCTTAGAGTTGGTCAGGATACTTATTTTTGTTGTTTATTAATGTCATTGTTATTATGATACCTTCATCATGATCATTTTACTTGTAAAGAAACAAGTGCAGAGAGGCTATAACCATGCTCATAAAGCTGGTAAGTATAAGCTCTTGTGTTCATTAACTCCAAATAACTATGTTTTTACTAGTATATTATGAACAGAAAAGCTTTCATCCAAGCTGGGAATGGGTACTTGACAAAGTGGTCATTGATAAGCACAGTCTGCTTATTAACTAGGTCCACATGCAATGATCCAAGTTATCTATATAGGTAGTTAGAAAGATCAGTGAGTGATAAGTATGATCCCTCATAAAGTAGACCTATTAAAAAATCTTTTGATACTCTAGAGCAAGAAAATGGTTACATCGGAGGAGACCCGGCAAAAAGTTTTGAGAACTAGAAGCAATATGTAAAACTTTGAAAATAGCATATTATTTCAAAAAGACTTTTGATTAGAAAATATTCTAATATAAGAAAATATTAATATTTTATAAATAAAAATTCTAATATCAAAAATTCTGTTTCTGAGGCAGCAAGCCACTAAACTGAGGCTCCAAAGTTTCCTCCTATTTTTAGTACCACTTTAGATAGACTAGGGCAGATCATTGCTGTTTTCTCTTCTCTCTTTGAAAAGTTCCCAAAAGGTGGTATTGGAGTCAGGAAGAACTGGTTCAAGTTCATACTGGCATTATGACTCTGGACAAATAACTTAACCTCTTATTCTACTAAGGAACTCTCTAAGATTATAAATGGCAGAGAAGGTACCTCTCAGAACTGGTAGATGGAGTTTTCTGATATAAGAATTTCTTATACCAATTAAATGAGAGTTTCTAGTCCCTATCCCTATTTCTGTCAATTTGCTATGTTGTTTGTATAATTGTCTTGATTTTTTAGATGCAATCACTTTATTTAGATAATAAATAATAATTATATTTAAGGTAGCTTTATAGTGTATAAAGCACTTTTTCTGCTGGAGTACATAATACAGAATTACCATCCCTATTGCACCTATAAGAAAACTGAGGCCTAGAGAAATAAACTGACTTGTTTAGGTCTCTACAGCTACACATGATATGCTGAGGCTCAAACCCTGATCTTTGGACTAGTAATCTAGGGCTTTTTCCATGAAACCATGATGATCCTCCCAGGAAAAGATGATAATGTTTTTTATTGTGACATCATGCTCATCTTCAGTTTTTCAGAATATGGAGGTCAGATTATGATAAAGGTGGTAGAGAGGTGATTTTGCAATGCTTTCCTGAAAATACATAACCATAGATTCAGATTGAAACATTCTTTTCATCTCCTGTTGCTTTTGTCAGGAAAGATAATAATGGCAGGGGCAGATGGTGGCCCTTATTGAATAATGCTGGGTCATTTCAATGATAATATATTGCACATATTTGCAGCAAGTTCTTTCTATCCTTGTCTCCAATTTTTTTTGTTTTGTTCATATGTTATTCATTGGTATAAAAGTCACTTTCATAAATAGGGATATATTAGAATAATGCCTTCTAAGAAGCCAAGAGGACATAACAAGTCAAATGTCAAAGACACACCATGTGCTTTACTGACTCCATTGAAAGTAACGAAAACAGCTGCAACATTGACTCTGCCAAGAGAGTGGTACTGTGAAAGGAGGCCTGATGTGTAACTTGGGAACCCTAGGTTCTATTCAAGCTTCATTATCATCGTCATCATCATCTCGTTCCAGAACCATTTCTATCTGAACTCTCTCAAATTTAAGAGAACAAAACAAGATAACAGCAACAATAATAATATTGTTATTATGCTAAATACTAGTAATCTCCAACCTGCATGATTTGAAAATCTTTCAAATATTAGAGACCTAGGAGAACAAATCAAATCCATATAAGAAAAGGAGAAGGCATAGATCACTCATCATCTGTCTATACTGGTGTTTTACTGAGAATGCTTGAAGTAAGCCTAAGCCTATATACAACATGAGCTTATAGTCTAATAATTTTTATTTAACCACAAAAAGCAATTATTTATATTCCCTTTTGTAACAGTCCATCAAAAAAAACCCCAACAAAACCCTAAGTCCATTAAATATAAAAGAATAGCAACAGGATAGCAATTTATTCCAAAGTCATTTATAGCAACTCCATTAACTGAGGTGAAAAACAACAATAATACCAATACCTAATGCATAGAGTGCTTTTGGGTTGCATACATTATCTTATATGAATCTTATAACAAAAAGTTGTAAGGAAAATAGTACAAGTTTTAGTCTTCCGATTTTGCAGATGAATTTCCCAAGGTCTAAAAACTAGAAATAGAATTTAAAAGCAGGTATCCTTGGTTCCTAGCCCTTCATTCTTTCTATGTCATGAGTTCTCTTTGTGACCTTGGCCAAGTACAAATCATGGGACTTCAGATACCTTCTATATAAAAAATGAGAGAAACTCAGAAAAGACACTGAATTTGAGTCCTATCTCTGATATTTAGTAGATAGATGACAATAATCAGATTGTTTAATCCCCCTGAGCTTCAGTTTCCTTATCTTTATTTTTTTGCTGAGGCCATTGGAGTTAAGTGACTTGCCCAGGGTCACAAAGTAGGAAGTGTTAAGTATCTTAGACCAGATTTGAAGTCAGGTCATTCTGACTTCAGGGCTAGTGCTCTATATACTTCGCTACTTAGCTGCCCCAGTTTTCTTATCTTTAAAATGGGATAATATTGCTTGCAATATCCTCCCGAAAGTTTGCAGTGAAATGTTTTATAAAGTGTCTTGTAAATCTAAAAGAACGATAAAAAGTCACCTAGTATTAAAATGAAGAGGTTGAATTAAATACTCTGAGATTCTTTTAAGCTCAAACATGATTCACTTTTAAAAAGATGAATACAATCTTTATCCTTTTTTCACATTTAGTAAAGAGAATATTAAAATCTATCACCATTTAGACCAAAGCACTACATTGAATCAAGGCTAGTCTTAGACATGAGTAGATGATTCTGTGAGAGTGTGATGAGAGGGACCCACTAATTGCACACCCAACCAAACTTGCCTCATTCCCTGGAATCTCATCATTGAATGTTCTTTTACATTAACAAGGATTCCTTTGGAAAATGCCAATACCCTCCTGGAAGAGTTAACATAATAAGGAACCTTAGGGTGAATAGCTGAGTATTTAAAACCTTTGGAATTTTAATTGGAATGAAGGTAGAGTGAGGAAGGAATGGTTTACGGGCCTGGGCCACTGCTTGCAGAATCACGGAATTTCAGAACTGAAAGGCACTTCATAGGCTTTCTAATTTAACTCATACCTTACAAGAATCCCTGTTACAAAATATCCCAAAAGGGATCATCCAAGCTTTTGTCTGAAGACCTCCCTGGAGGGGGAAGCCACTTTTTTTCAATGGAGTCCTAGGGAGTGTAAGCAGTGTGATATAGACTTTTAGTAGGCAAGGCTTGAATTTTTCCTAAATCTGAGGTTCTAGATTGCCCATAAAGCAAATTCTTTACTTCTCCCCAAACTTTAATTTGGTCCCTGGTGGTAAAAGTGGGAAGGAAGTCAATAGCTGGTAGAGATCACAAATTCATGTGATCACAAGATCACAACATCACAAGAGATCACAAAGCATTTATTGAGCTCTTCCATGTGCCAGGTACTATACTAAACTGGAGTAAATGAGGGAAAAAGACCATTTTCAAGCAGCTGACATTCTGATAGAAAAAGACAAGATATAAAGGGAAAATGAAAAGAGAGGAAGGAAGGATACCCTCAGGAGCAGTCAACAAATAGAGGGAACAGACTGGAGAGTGAATATAATTATAAGTGAAGTAGGTTGGGGCCTGCAATTTAGAGCTAGATAGGGGGACCCTTCTAAAAACGATTGAGTAAAACTTCTCACTTTACAGATGAAGAAACTGAGGCCAAGAAAGGGGAAATAAATTGATTAAGATTCCACAGTGAATGTTCTTTCCACTATAACAAGCTAATCGACCCCAGTCTCCCCAGGGTAGTGGCTCCTTCCAGCCTAGGGCTCTGCTAAGTTAGCCTTATATACTTTCCAAAGAACAGGAAGTTACTGTTAAAATGGAAAGCCAGGAGAAAACCACTGCAATGTCCAGTGTGTATATGTGTGTGTGTTTGATTTTGTGGGTTCAGTCTGAACTCAGATTTAAGAATGAATTAAAGAAACAGAGGGAGGCTTGTTATGAGGGACAGGTCAGCCAGACCTTAGAAATGGGGATAAGGAGGCTGGTATCTTTTTTCCTTGGGATCTAGGCAAGGATAAGGTGGCTCTTTAAGGAACAGAAGGCCAAACCCCATCTCCCTCCTTCCTCAATTCTTGACTGCCCTCATTACTCTGAAAATCTGAGTCTACATTCCTTCTTCATAGGAAGACTCAAATAGAGCAAGAGGTCCAGGGGAGGACATCAGGGCAGCTTTGGTGCTTCACTGGAGGCCAGACCACCTGGCTTCAGGCCTCTACAGAAAGCCACAAACAGCTTTTTTTTTTTTTCGAAGTCGTGTCTCCTAAAAAGGAGCAAAAAGCCAAGAATTTAGCCTCCTTGCTGTCCTGTCCCCTATTCAGCATCAGGGAAGCCTGCTAGAAGAACCGGGTCAGAGCAAATAAACCAGGTGGTATTCTTGGCTCTGACATGTTCTGAATAAATAGAAGAAAACAAGGTGGCCTCCAGTGGTTTTAGATTTTTCTCCTATAGCACAAACTATACACTGGCCCCAGGATAAGAAGATTAGTATGATATGTTGGGGTCACAACATCCCAAATGGTACTTTGAGCTGATCTGGAGGTTCTCATGACTACTGGGGAGACTGCATGATAAAGATAGTATCCTTCAGGCTTAGAACAGTTCCCTGAGCCAAGCAGAGCAGGGATAGATTTAGGAATTTTGTAGTAATGAGGCCCTGGAAACAGTTATGGGGCAGTCTTTGCAGAGGTGAGGGCCTATGAATATGGAACAAAGGACAGATGCCAGGCTTTTTCAATCAATGTGTTGCTGTTCTGATGTTTTGCTGAATTTTTTTAGTCAATTAACTTTTTTTCATGCCTCAGTTTCTACATCTATAAAGGAGATATCATAATAGCAATTACTTCACAGAATTGTTAAGAAGATCAAAAAAAAAATAAATATATAAAATGATTTGCAAACTTTTTTATTTTTGGTTTTGATGCTTTATTTTTTCCCAAGCAAATGTAAAACAATTTTGACGATTTGCAAATTTTAAAGCATTATGTAAATGTTAGGGAATATTATTGTTATTCTTTGTTAAAAGAGATATGTTAGAAAATGTAGGTGCTATAAAATTGTAAGAAAATTTATTTTAAGAATTGTTATAAGTATTGGATTACTTGCCATCTAGGGGAAGAGGGGGAAGGGGGAGAAGATTGGAAAACAAGGTTTTGTAAGGGTCAGTGTTAAAAAAAATTATCTTTGCATATATTTTGAAAATAAAAAGCTTAAATAAAAAAGAATGTTATGAGACACACATGACCACACTTTGAATCAGAAGTCTCTACAAAAACTTAGTGGGAATGATGAGATGTATACTATCGACCTTGAGGATTTGTTGTAAGGGAAGTGTTTTTCAAAACCTTAGGATGCTAAATAATTGAGAATTGGGTAATTATATTGTTATAAGGGGAAGAGTGGACTTCTGGCTGAGATCTGTAAATCTCTAAGTGGGGGGTCAGTGCCAGCATAGCTTGGTCTTCAAGAGGATAAACTTCAGCAAAAACTTAAAATGAGGGGCTTATTTGATGATTATTTTAGCTGGTAAGAGTGTGGATCTGATGCCTTAAAATTTGTTAGCAGGATCTTGGGGTCTCCCCTGCTTGTCTAGTTCCCTCTGTCTTTTGGTTGTGATTATCTCGGGGCAAACTTGCCATTTCCCTTGGCTCATTTTCCAGGACAGTAGAAAGGCAACAGTTTTCAAATATTTGCTTGGTTTTCTGGGTGCTTCTTGAAGTTGGAATGGAAATATCAACATAGCAGTTAAGAAATGCCCACAAAATAGTCAGAAGGGGCTGTTTCTCTCCGCCATTTCCCTGAGGAAGTAAACAGAGCTAAATAAATTCATAAAATGTACCAGTCAGAGTGTGTGGATTGTTGACTAATGACAGTGTAGCTGGAGCAGCAGCTTGGGAGATGAGGTGGCACATCACTGCCAACAGATGGCTTTCAATTCTTTGGTATTTGAAGAAGTTTGCTAAGGACAGATTGAGCAGTGCTGTGGCAATGACTGATATTTAGCTTTGCTGAGCCCATTTCCAAAAAAGCAAGAAATTTTATTTCACTTTAAAAGTATCAACAACCAGTTGCCAGCACAGCAGAGTCTGGTGTAAAGAGGGACTAGATGAGGAGCTGGGAGCTCTCACCTGTATCTTTATCTCTACCTCAGAGTTACTGGGTGTTTCCTGCTGGTCCATTTCTTTAGAAGCAAAAATCAGAATTTATTCCCTGTGAACTTTAGACTGTAAGATAAATGATAGCAAAATTACTCTGCCTGGATTAGTAGTCAATAGTTATCCACAACCAGAGATGAGCTGGCTACTGAATGCTTTTGCTCCTGACCTTGGCCCCATCCTCCTTGTACATCTTTGTGCTGGTAAACTATGTTGCTAGATAGCTTTGGCTAGCCTTGGTTCCAAAAATGTGTTTCATTCCTCAAGTGCAATAAATCAGGCTTGAAGATAATTGGGGGATGGATAGATTTCCTTCAGCATCTGGGATGGTGGAGTATTTGGGTCATCCTGGACACCAGGGTAACCGATGTGCTGCTTCTTATTATTTAGTTGTTTTTCAGATATATGTGACTTTTGTGACCTCTTTTGAGGTTTTAGCAAAGAGTGGTTTGTCATTTCCTTCTCTAGCTCATTGTAGTGAGGTAAACAGAGTTAAGTAACTTGTTCAGGGTCATATAGCTAGTAAACACCTGAGGCAGGATTTGAACTCAGGAGGTGAGTCTTCTTCCTGACTCCAGGCCCCATTTTCTATCCATTGTGCCACTTGACTGCTCCCTGGCAAATACTTAACCCAAGCCTGATTAGCATGCTTTCACCACTCCAGCCCCATTTTTTGCAGCAATTTACAGATGCTGGGGAAAGGCAAATTAATTTGATTATTAATTCGCAAATGCCACAGTTTGAATGCTATGTTTGTGAATGGAAGGGAGGGAAAAACTTTGATGCACATTAAAGCCAAAGAGAAAATATATCTGGTTTATTCATTGTTTTGTGTTATCTGTGTGAGGGTGTTCTTGTTATTGCTCAGGCAGTGGAGGATTGACTAAATTATCATCAATGGAGTTTTTGCAGTCTCTGGGGATTTAAAAAATTTGTGCTATTCCTAGAGCTAATCTTAAGGTGACAGGCAGGAAAAGGATATGTTAGAGCTGACCTTAGCATCAGGAAGACCTGCCTATTTCTGATACATTCTGGCTATAAGATAATGAGTATCTTTTTTATCAAAAATCTCAGTACTCCCAGGCAATATTCTAAATTACAGTGGCAGTGAGGGGATAAGGGGGAAGGCTTTGTCTGGGGCCTGGAAACATGGTTTAAATATATACATGTCTTTCAATATTCATTTCCTTTTTAGACCCATTTAAACACATTATTCTGAAAAGTCCAAGGGTTTCATTAAGCTGCCAAAGAATAAGAAGCTGGCAAAGAATAAGAAGTTTGTACAAATATTTATTGGACACTTACAATGTGTAAGGTCCAATGTCAGGAAGGAATGGGGGTGGGGTGGGATGAAGAAAAAAGTATGAATCAGTCCTTTAACCTCATGCAGTTTATGGTCCAGTGGGTGATGGGATCTACATGAAAAGTAGCTTGCTCTGTTCATCTAGATGTTATATTCTTTTTAGGTATCAAAAATCTTCCCATTAATTTCATAATTCAACCAATTCAGTCCCAAGTTCCTAACTAGCAAGACATTATATTGTTCAAGGTGCTGGGGATAAAAAGGAGGAAGAGTAAGAGAACAGGAGCTTAGGAAAGGCTCTATATAGAAGGTGGCATCTGAGTTGGGATTCTGGGTGGGGAAATAAATCAGCCAATAAATATTCATTAAGTACCCCCTATTTGCCAGGCACTGTGCTAAGCACTGAAGCTACAAAGAAAGGCAAAAGACAGTCCCTTATCTCAAAGAGCTAATGTTCTGTGCAAAAAGACATGGGAAAAAGAGTTGCGGGAACAACACATGGGTCAACTTGGATGGCAACTAAAACCTAGGAAAGGAGATAATGTGTTATTAGCCTAGAAAAGCAGGCTAGACAGTGCTACTACTGGGCTTATATCCCAAAGAAATACTAAAGAAGGGAAAAGGACCTGTATGTGCCAAAATGTTTGTGGCAGCCCTCTTTGTAGTGGCTAGAAACTGGAAACTGAGTGGATGCCCATCAATTGGAGAATGGTTGGGTAAATTATGGTATATAAATGTTATGGAATATTATTGTTCTGTAAGAAATGACCAGCAGGATGAATACAGAGAGGCTTGGAGAGACATATCAACTGATGCTGAGTGAAATGAGCAGAACCAGGAGATCATTATACACTTCAACAACAATACTGTATGAGGATGTATTCTGATGGAAATGGATATCTTCAACAAAGAGAAGATTTAATCCAGTTCCAATTGATGGACGGAATCAGTTACACCCAGAGAAGGAACACTGGGAGATGAGTGTGAACTGTTTGCATTTTTGTTTTTCTTCCCAGGTTATTTTTGCCTTCTGAATCCAATTTTTCCTGTGCAACAAGAAATTCGGTTCTGCACACATATATTGTATCTAGAATATACTATTACACATTTAACATGTATGGGACTGCCTGCCATCTGGGGGAAGGGGTGGAGGGAAGGAGGGAAAATTCGGAATAGATGTGATGCAAGGGATAATGTTGTAAAAAATTACCCATGCATATGTATTGTCAAAAAAAAGTTATAATTATAAAATTAATTTAAAAAAAAAAAAGCAGGCCAGATGCTGGGTGACAAATTGAGGACTTTTATTCTAGAATAAGAGGGAGTCACTGAAGGTCCTTAGGCTACAGAATAATACGGTCTTTTCGCTTGCTGTCTAGCATGCTTTCACCATTCCAGCCCACTCTTTGTAGCAATATGCAGATGCTGGGGAAAGGCAAATCAATTTGATTATTAATTCCTAAATGCCACAATTTGAATACTAGTCTGTGTATGGAAGGGAGGGAAAGTCTTTGATACGCCAAAGCCAAAGAGAAAATATTTTCTACTAAGTGAGAGCCCCTGAAGGTCCTTAGGCTACAGAATAACATGGTCTGACTTGTCTTAGATTTTTCCTGTGGAGAATGTCTGAAAAGAAGGCCTCAGAGTAGTTACACTTGCAAACATTTCTTGTGTCCTCTATAGAGTTATTCCCTAGCCTCTTCGTGGTTAATGGATGGTTACAAAAGTTTTCTCCCAAACACTTGTGCACTTCTTTCCTTATTGAACAGCTGGAGAAACTCGGGCTTTGAGTGTAAAGAAATGATATACTTACGGATGTCTAGTTGAATGAGACACCGAACTCAGACCTTAACTTCCCAGTGTATGTATGACTCCCAGCACAAGCTGCCTCCTTTAGCAAAGCAACTGATGAGTGGGACGGAACTTCCTGCTTTGATGTCTCTGGACACCCTCCCCCGCTCTTGCCCTGAGAGATTGTCCACAGCTGCTGGGGCAACTATTTGTACTACAACATGCCAATTTTTATCCCTTTTTTGAAGACTATTGAGCATCTCCTGTGGAAAATAGCTGATGGAGCTTAAGTAAGAATAAGTACCCAAGAATGAGGCTATTAAAATAAGCAAAATGCCGGGGTGTGGGGGCAGGATGGGGGAGCATGGAAACAGCTGATCAGAGCCTTTCCAAATTTAGCCAAGTAATTGACCTGACCCCTTTCTTTCTCTCTCAGCCCTTTTTCTGGTGGATATATTCTGATGGTGATGACTTTCTGGACAAACATGATCACAAGTGGCTCATTCTGAAGCTTTTGAGTCAAAATTGCAATTTATACACATTTCAATGGAGCTAGGTCCAAATAAGTTGAGATGAACTAGCCAGCTGTTCTCTGCATTGGGAATTGAGACATTAAGCTGAGTGTCAGCTGTCCTTCTTCCCTTTCCCCACCTTCTCTCTTCCAATTTAGTGTTGTCAGTCTCTAGAGAAGGGGACTGACGAAATGTAGCAAGATTGCATTACAAAGAAGCTCCCAGAACAGGCGTTGACAAATTTCTAGGGCTTCATCTCTGGAGACTGAATTGTGCTAAGGTTAAGATGGGTAATAGATTGAGGCTTCAGATCCTGAGTGTTGGGGGGATGAGGGGAGTAGATGCAAGAAAATACAGTAAAAAACTCATAAAATCTGTTTTTTTTTTTTTGTTTTTTTGGTTTTTTTTTGCAAAAGCCAAAAAACAAACAATTTGTGACTTGAGTCTAAATTAATAATGTTTTTTACATAGGGAAATAGTAATTGCTTTAAATGATGCAAAATTTTTAATGTCAATATAGACTTATAAATTTTATTTTATTTCATTCAAGAATTCTAGATAAATCTGAATTCATTATCTCTGCTTTAGTCTAAATTGAAAGCATTTAAAAATCTAGATTTAAGGCATTCAGTCTGGCCTGATAGGAGTACAGATTGGGATTCTCCCACCAGTGTTTTCCATGGTTTTTCACTTCCCTTTCCCTTACAAAATCCTTATTCTTCTGGAATGCTAAAACAAAAACTAGGTTTATTTTGCCTTACTCCCTTTTTACATAATCTCCAGCCCAGTCACACTAATCTATTTTCTGTTACCTTTTATTCTATTCCCAATTCAATGCCTTTTTATAAATTAGGTCTCTATACCTGGAATGTACTCCATTTCCACTTCTACCTTTTCAAATCCCTATCTTCTTTAAAGTCTCACTTCAGCTGCTATCTTGTCCAGGAAATTTTTCCTCATCTCTCTAGTTGTTAGTAGTCTTTACTTCCAAAAATTATTATGTGATACAATATCCCTGCAATGAGATATAAGCTCCTTGGGAGCTGGGATTTTTTTAGGTGAAGCAATTGGGATTAAGTGACTTGCCTGAGTCACAGGTCTAGGAAGTATTAAGTGTCTGAGGTCAGATTTGAACTCAGGTCCTTCTGATTTCAGGGCCAGTGCTCTGTCCACTGTACCACCATCTAGCTGCCCCAAGATTCTTTATATATATATATATATATATATATATGTGTGTGTGTGTGTGTGTGTGTGTGTGTGTGTGTGTGTGTGTGTGTGTGTGTGTGTGTGTGTTTGTATACTCAGTCTCTAGCACAGTGATTTGTAGGATCTCAATAAATGCTTGTTAAATTGAATTGGTAATATCTCTTTGGTTCTGGAATCTCAAGAAGAGGTGGTGCTGATTATTTTATGCTTAGAAGAAATTCCAAGGATAAAGCCTTTTTTCTCCATCTTCCTCATTTGGGTGCCCTTTGCCTTTTTGTTCTTCCTATTTTTCCACTCAGTATAAACTTTCATCTTTATTCAGTCTTTCAACACATATGGCTATGCAGGTCCTGCATCCCACCAGTACCACACCCCTCTCCAGCTCGGTCCATGTCTCTCCTGCCAGATCACATTTTTCTACTCACTTTCTCACCCAGACCTTCCCACAGGCTTCTAGCATTAGGGAATAGCTTCTACTTGGCATCCTCGCCTAGGCTGTTCCCACTCACCCACCCTAGTCATTCCATGGACTCAACACAAATTGGCTTTCTTCCTGCTGTGTAGGATGAAGGCACAGCTAAGGAATATTGAATGAGTGAGGTACAAGTCAGTGTAAAGCATTTCAAGTTATGCTAGAAATGCCTTTTCTATATCAGACATAGGTTCTTATGTGGAGCTGGGGAATTTTTCCTGAGGAAATCCAATGATACATGTGTACAGGTACTGACTTACATTTTATATGTTTATTTGTATTAATCAACTTTCAGATTTTACATAAGATAAAATGATTTTGTTTGATAATTATGTTAAAAAAATTGAAGATATGGTAGGAGTCGGGGAGAGAAGAGGAGGTAAAGGGAAGTAGGTTGTTGCATAAGGAAGGGTCATAAAATCAGAGATTTAAATCTGAAAGGGCCCTTAAAGGTCATCTAATCAAGTCATCTCAGAGATGTGAAGTGACTATACACTTAGTGAAGAAATAGATTTAAGATTGAAACTTTAGCTTTCTGACTGAAACCAGAATTATGAACCTAAGCCTCTAGCATGTTCTCTAATGTCCAAAATAAATTTGTACACAATCAAATTATTTCTATATTGATTTTGATTAACATCAAGCAGCACAATGCCTGGTACCTAGGAAGGGATTAACCAGTGAGCCAGGCAGATGCCAATTTCTTCTTTGGGTAGGAAAAGTGAAATCATTGTAGAAAACTGCACGTCCACATTTGGTACCCAGAACGAACTTCAGAAGCTTGAGCAAAATGCCGAGCCAAACCTTCCCTTGTTGTTTTGGCTCTCGCCTCTTGGCAACTCCCTGCTCCTTTCCTTTGTCTGAGAGAGAAGCCGCAGAGACCCAGTAAGTTCTGGGAAATGGACCCATATGGAGGCTGGATTCCTGGACAGCTTTCTCTTTGCTTTTTCTGAACCGTGTTGACACCTTGGTTGGCCTCAAGCAGACCATCCAGCACCTTGTAACATGTTTATGGAACTGCTCACCCCACTAAAGTAGCAAGGCCAGGGGCTAAGCCCAGTGGGACATTTTTCCTCCCTGCTCTTGACCAGCTCAGTGGCTGGAATTCCCAGGAAGAGAAATAAAATCCTTTTCATCATTACCCTGTTTATAGCAAGTTCATCTTGGAAAGGAGAAGCTATGTTTTCTTAACAAGTCTCCATTCCTAGCAAGGCATCAGACAGAAGGGCAGGGAAAGGAGCAGGTCTGCTAAAGTCCTTGAAGTGCTGGCATCCCTTGGAGGTTTTCCCAGGCTCTGGGCCCAGGAAGCTGTCTGTTTGGAGGTGAGGCCACCCTGGCAATTGCAAAAGGCTTGAAAACAAATTGAACACCTTTCCAGGCCATACAGAAAGACTTACTTTGCCTCCTGGCTTTGGGCAGACTTAGTGGAGAATTAGGATCCTGCTGGGATTTCAATTGCTCTGGCCAGTTTGCTGGCCCAAAGGGGAGATGTCTTCAAACCAGTGCAAATGAACTACCAGATGTAGTAAGCTGGCACTCAGTGAAAACCTTCTAGAATTCAGAATCCTGATTCAGCCTCTAGAGGGTCATAGTCAAGTGGAAGGTGACTTAATTCTTCAGGACCTTTAGGGCTGCGTTAATAAATTGGGCCTTGATTCAGTAGGTAAAATCCCTGAAGGGTTTTAAGTTGAACATTGACATGATGACAGCCATGTTTCAATAAAGTGATTATTCTGTAGGATGGATTTAAGAGGATCAAAGAATTTAGGGCTAGAAGGGACCTTAGAGATCATTTAGCCTAATGCTGTCATATTATAGATAAGGAAACTTAGATCCAGAGGATAATTATTATAATAGCAAATATTTATATAGTTCTTTAAGGTTTCCAAACAACACATATGTGTCTATGTCTATATAAAATACATGTTGTGTATGTGTATTCATGTGTGTATATGTGTTATATATGTAACATATATATGTAGTATATGCAATATTATATATATGTATAATATATAATAATGAGATTATATATTTGTATACATACATATATATTCATATATTTAAATATGTAAATTTCTTTTGATCCTTGCAATGAGCTTGTGAGGAAGGTAAATGTTATCATTATTCTCATTTTAGAAGCTAACAGAGATTGAGTTGCTCAGCATCATCCAGTTAGTAGCATTTGAGGTAGGATTCAAATCCAGCTCTTCCTGACTCTTGGTAGAATATTTCATTTGTCCAACATCACACAGGTACCATTTACAACTCCCAGAATTCCGACTCAGTTCCCTTGACTACAAATCCAGTGTTCTTGCACTATATAAAGTCATATACCAAGCCGGTTTCTGGCTAAAGTCATGATATAGGCACATAAAGATAAAGATCTTTGTTTTATATATATATATATATATATATATATATATATATATATATATATATATATATATATATATATATATATAGTACAGTAATGCAGCAGGGCTTGATGAACAAGGCAGCTCCTGCTGCTTGGGAATAAAAAAAAAATTATTAGGAAAGACAAAATATATACAAGAATATATTTTTTTAAATGAACTATGATACAGAATAGAACAGAGTGCATAGAAGAAACTGTCAATGACTCTTCCTTGCCTTACGAGTAGAGTTCAAACTCTTTTGTCTTACATATATGGTTCTTCAAAATCCTGGAGTTACATAATTTTTTTACACTTCACACTGAATTCTCCTATTTCTGACTTGCTCCATGCCTTACTTTTCTTCTGATAATTCCTATTCATCCTTTAAAGTACATCACCATCTCTCCCTTGAAGCCCTTCCTGTTCCTACCACTCACAACTTTACTCTTTGAATCTCATGAAACACTTTATTTTATGCCTCTTTAAAGGGATTGTTATATAATAATTATATAATAGTTGTGTCTTACTATCAGTTATTTGTGTTTTATCCACTTCCCTAGACTCTAAAGTCAGGGGCCTTGTTTTAATTACACTTTGTATTTCCCTTAGTACCTAGCATACTGTTCTGTATACATTAGATAACAGTAATAATTATTGTTAATTATTATTATTGTCAATAATGATAACGTATGGGATAGTGAAGTCAGCTTAAAACCAGAGACTCTCAGAGTAAGAAAAGCAAAAAAGGGGGTTATTACACTCTCGTGAGAAAGAACAACTCCCATTTAGCAAGATATTTATCAGTAAAGGACTGCAAAGCACAAATTGCAAAACAGAAGATTAAATAGGCCAGAAGCCCCCACTTCCCCTGGCCTTTTCTTCCATTGAATGGGGAAATCTGGGCTTACATTCTAAATGCAGAAGCCTATCCCTGAAACAAAAGAATATTAATAAATAAAAACCCTTAAATTTTCCCTACAGAAGTACTATATAAAACAGATATTCTTGGATAAGAGAATTTTGTTACCTGAATTCCCAAAGCCATTATCACCTTTTAAAAAAGTACTTAAATGCTAATTAAGGTTTGGTGAGAAACAGAAGGGGAATTGTACATCCAAGATAAATGAACATGTGCAATTTTTTAGCTATAGCTTAATATGTTATTACAAAATTTCAAATCACAATTAGGATATAGATCAAAGCCACATCCTTATGAGAGGTCTTCACTCAGTTCATCCCATTATAGCTAGCATTTTTAAAATATTCCAGGTGCTGTGCTAGGAATTTTACAAATAATATCTCATTTGATTTTTGTAACATCCCTGTGAGGTAGGTGTTTTTTTCAGTTGAGGAGACTAAAGCAGTAAGTAGTTAAGTGACTTACCAAGAGTCACACAGGTAGTGATTGAGGCTGAATCTTAGCTTAGACATTTCTTTCTTTCTTTAAGCCTAGCACTCTATTCCCTATACCACTTAGTTGCTCTTCATCAGATGCTTAATAAGTGTTTCACTGATTAATGAATTAAAGAATTATAAAAG
This sequence comes from Sminthopsis crassicaudata, assembly GCF_048593235.1. Taxonomy (NCBI): domain Eukaryota; kingdom Metazoa; phylum Chordata; class Mammalia; order Dasyuromorphia; family Dasyuridae; genus Sminthopsis; species Sminthopsis crassicaudata. Next base: position 570,702,916 of record NC_133618.1, read on the forward strand.
TACCATAAGATGTCCTAAGAGCAAAGAATTATTTTCACCTTCAAGGAACAGGGAAAGTTTAATGGTAGTACTAGAATTGGTCTTAACAAATGTGTTCCTACACATTTCAGTTGACCTTGTCTCAGAGTTTTAAGTAGTATTCCAGTTACCAGATTCATAGTTAACCAAGTGCTGAAAAATTGGCCTATTTAAATCCTCTTCCCTGAAATCAGTTCCCCTCCTCAGCAGGGTCCATGCTTCCACAGAAGGTAAAGTGATTTCTTTTCCAGAATTCCTCAAAATAACAGCCATAAAATGTCCAACTATTTAGGGCAGGGTTATGCAGAAGAGGAGAAAGGTCTGCATTGAGTCCCCACAAAGCAATGCTTCTGGAGCTAATTAGCACGAAAATGTGTCTGCTGACTTGCAAAGTGTATTGAACTTTTTCAAGGCTACAAATCTTTTTCTTTTTCTTTTCTCTCTTCTAACCCCATAGAATCGACTGGCTCCAGGCCATACTGTTAGCTTAAGGACACTTGGTTCGCTGTTTTGGTAGGCAGAAAGAATGAATATCCAACACTATTACATTGCTGCCTTTTCAAGACCAAACATCCTAGTTAAAAGATTCATGGTTGAGTTCTGTGCTTAGACAAAAAATTGGGTATGGGGGGGGATAAGCAATCTTGGTAAGAATGTACTTACTCTTGTTTTCTAATCAAAAGGTTTGGATTATATTGAATGGTCAAGAAAGCTATGAATAACTAAAGAATTTTAATTCACATGGGACTTGTCCCTGTGATTATAGTTAAATTCAATCAAAGGAAGCTTGGAGTATAGGGCAATGTGATACAATAGAGAGGACACTGAATTTGGATTCAGAGAACCTGGATTCTTGGATTTCACCTTCCTATCTCTCAATTTCTTCATCTGTTAAAGAAGAGGTAGATGCAAGTGATATCAAAGATCCTTTGACTTGGCTAATATGATTCTGAAGTTTACAGAATTGATGGGGATTGGCTTGAATGCATTTATCCTACCATTTCCTGCCACCCAATGCTTACCCTTTTCTTATCCGCCCTCTTATTCTCCAAGCTGAATACTCTTGCATAAGATTAACTGAATAACTGAAAATATAACTTACTTAGCATAATTGAAAATATAACTAACTGAGTCATAGTTGAAATCTAAGTTTCAGTCTAAAATGGTGTACAGGGAGATGTACAAGTGGAAAGTCTAGTCTTTAGCAAGTTGGAAGCAGAGATGGACTTCTTTCCCACTCCAGCTTTCTCTCCTCACCCCTCTCCCCTTATCTAAACCTTTCCCTCCTGCATAAAGTGCCTATGACTCCTAGAAACTATAGTGTGCTCAGTAGCCACACCCAGTAAACCATTCAGGCAGATGGCCTGAACCAGGTTGAGAATAACTTACAGTCCTCAAACCTATGTAGGTGAGGTAAGGGAATGTCTGTCCTAAACATGTGAAAACTTCCCCAGTGGAATGGGTGGATGAAAATAATTTGTTTCAACAGCCATGAAGGCAGCTGAAGCAGATGACTGTGGAGTGCTTAGAGCTTGCTCAGACATGGTCAGGATGCTAAGGTCATCTTTTGCATCTCAGGCCATCACCAGTCATCTTGTCTTTTGTCCTGCCATTTGACTTCAATGTCTGGAGGAGAGAACAAGTCTGCAAGTTTGTGCAACTCTGCTTCATTTAAATCCAACTTATATGCAAGTCAAGACATTACTGTGTGCTGACATCAGTACTCTTTGAAAGTGAAGGACAAAAGACAACAATTAGTATTTATGATTAATAGACACTTGCCAAGGTTTTGCTCCTGCCATTTTTGACTGTTTAAAATTCAATGTGACTAGCCCAATGTATGGATTCTGAGTAACTCTATTTTCAAGGATGTGATCTCCAGCTTTTTCTTGACAATAATGTTGATTTAGATTTCTTAGATTGAATATAGCCAAAATAACTGCTGCAGAGTTTATAAAGCCTAGATTTGTGATAAACTCTTTCTTAAAGGGCCTGGTATTTTAGTGGAGAGTATTATAATGTTTAGACTAGTGTTGGAGAAAATTGTGCTTTCTAGGCATCTTAGTCTAAAAAAGTCAAAGAGAGTTCCTTAACTCTTTCAAAGCCATACTTCTCCATTTTTTCTTCATAAAGTCAGGGTGAATCAGTCCCTTAGCAACCTTTTATTGAGGTTTAAAAAATGTTAGGTGAGAGGGGGCACTTAGTCTGGTAAGACTGCCATATTCTCTCAGAACATCTTAGGTTTGTGTTTATTTTTATTAATTAGTTTGTTTATTTTTTGAGTCTGCTTCTCCCTGTCTTGCCCAGGTTGGAAGTACAGCAGCCTGTCACAGACTTGATCACATTGCTAATTGGTAAGCTTTGAACGCTTCCATTTTCAACTTGAGCAAGTTCATACCTCCTCAGACACCCTGCTTTCAGGGGCTTGATATAACAACATTGGATTAGGATGGACACTTTATTGACTTTGACTCCGCTACAGTTCAGAACTCTTGAGCTCAAGCAATACAGCCTCAATCTTCTTGATATGAGGAATGACAAAGTATGTGCCACTATACTTAATTTCTTAGTTCTTTAAGAATGACAGCATATATAACAGAAAATGTTGGATGGTGATGGAGAAAGTGGACAGGGAACAAAAGAGAGCCTGGCTAAATTTGTAAAGTCACTAGGTTTGGTTAGCCTCCTAATCTGTAAGAACTAAAGTATTAGAACTTGTAGATCTAAAAGTTTTCCCTCCATTCTGTGAGCTGGAAAGCTATATTAGGAACATGATGGAATGATTAAGCTGTTACTGTAAAGAGAGGAAGGTCAAAAGTTAAGGAGAAGAGCTTTCCAGGATGGTTATGGGATATTAGAGACTTTTGGATGCTAACTATATTTTCCTCAATCTCCCTCAGCCAACTTTTCTTATCGGCCTAAAGTGGTAGTTTTAAAAGTAAACACTTTGAAAACCAAATGTTGCCTGGCTCCCACCATTCTAAAAGTCAATGCTTGCGTGCATGCTGGTTATTTGAAAGGCCAGGCCTACCAAAGCCAACAGCTTCAAGAGCCAGAAAGGTCACCGGCATTGAGACAACCCAAATCAAATATATCCATAAAATTAAAAGAAAACATGATTTAACTGTTCACACTTACTGTAGAGGTCATGGATCTGCTGTCTTGTGTCAAAAGTCAACTGTATATGTAAGTACAGGATGGAAGAGAAATGACTAACAAGAAAGCACTTCATGGGAAAAAATCTGGGGGTTGTAATGCATTATAAGCTCAATCTGAGTCAGCAGAGTGATGCAGCGGCCAAAATAGCTAATAAGGAACTTGGGCTATATTTATATATGTATGTATGGTGTCCACAGTGAGGGAGGTGATACTCCCCTTGTGTACTGCCCTACTCAGCCCACATCTGGAATATTAAATCTAGTTCTTGGTACCACATTTTTAGGAGGGGTATTGATGAATTGCACTATATCCAGAAGGAGGGCAGCCAAGATGGAAAGGGAATTCAAAACCTTGCTATTTAATAATAGAATTCAGGACCTGGAGATTTTTGTTTTGGAGAAGACTTAGGGGGAACATGATAGTTGTCTTGGAAAGGCCATCCTTTAGAAATTAGTTTAGATTCTGCATGGTTCTGAAGAGCAGAATTAGAGCCAATGGGAAGAAATCCATGAAAAAAGATTTTGATTCAATATAAGAAAAACTTCCTGATGATTAGAGCTGCTCCAAAATGAAATGGACTGAACAAGAAGTCGTGAGTTGCTGTCACTGGATATCTCTGAACAAAGAATCCAAATTACATTGTGTTGAGGTATAACCCTTTACTAGAAGTGTTATAGATGGAAATATAACAGGAAAAAGTCCAGATGCTTTGACTAGGACTGGACTTTTACAATCCCTTTTCTGACAAGTGAAGGAAGCTATTTCTGAATGCTTTTCTCTTAGGCCACTTTCAGTGGGCTGGCAATATCATTCCTCAGGTGGGCCTGTCCCATAGCTAGAGGGGAAACTGAATAAAGCTTCCTTATCTTAGCTTGAGAATAATAACAATAACAATATAACAATAACTGACATTCATTTTCTATGATTTGCAAAGTTCTTTATAGATATAATCTGATTTTATTCACAACCACCATGAGAGATAGGTGCCATTATCATCCCATTTTTGGGGGAAGTGTTTTTTTTTAACAGATGAGGGAACTGAGGCGGGTAGTATATAAGTGACTTGACTAGGGTCACACAGCTAAAAAGTGTTTGAATTTACTCCCAAATACTTGGCCTTACTATATCTCTCTGCTTGGTCTCTTTATGGTATATAAGAGATCTGGACTTGGAATCAGGAAGCCTTCAGCTTGGATCCAGATTCAAGTATTCATTTCCTGAGTGATCCCTGGCAAGTCCTTTGACACCTTTGTGTTTCAGTTTCCTCATCTAAGAATAATAACAGTATCTACCTCCCTGTGACAATAAAATAAGAAAATCTGTAAACATTTTGCAAACCTTAAAACTATTTAAATATTTAAATTTACCATTATTAGTTAATCTGTTGATGCTGCTACTACAACTAGTACTGCGATCACTACTACTATCACTGTCATATTAATGTCATAATAGAAAGTACAAGGGACTCTACTTTGGATTTATCTCTTGCTCTATATTAGCTATTATTCATATTATTATTAGTTAATACTATGACTACTACTACTACTACTACTACTACTACTATTACTGCTACCACTATCACTACTATCACCACCATTTCTACTGCCATTACCACTAATAGTACCATTATTATTACTAATACCACACTTATACCTACATAATATACATATACAAACACACATAAATATACACATACACACAGAGCTTATACTAACCAAGCAAGGAACCCTACTTTGGATTTGCCTCCTGCTCTATAATTTCTTCCAACCTTTGTTTGCTCAGAAGCTTAGCCAGTGATCAGGAATATCTTACACCTCATCTTGCAAATAAGTATGCATCCCTAATACCAGGTTAGGTGAAAATGAATTGCACAGCCTAAGGTCCTCTCTCCTCCACATCATTGACTCCCTAGCATTTAAAGGCTTTGCAGAGACCCAGTTTCTCCCTACTCAATCATTTCTGTAGCCACACAATTCCCTCTGGGGCCAAGTAATAGGCTTCAAATTACCCAGATCTGCCTCTAGGTATGACCAGGGAAGGGAATAAGACTTGGAGGCAAGGACCAAGACTCACACACTAGGAAGAATTGTTTTTCTATAACTTACTGCATTGGAATATAAAGTAGGTTTATTTGGTTTATTTGCTAAAATATAACAGCTATTGTTTATATCTTTGGTATTGGGAAATTGTTAGTTTCTAAGGGTTTTTTTTGTGCATGTGCATACTTATATGTAAACATATACTTATCTATCCTTCCCTCTTTTCTGTGTCTAGTGCCATCCATCTGTAATTTTCATCCTTTACTTTCCTGAGTCCTCCATATTTGCATTCATGTGAGTGAGCACATATATGGACAAACATACAGATGCTCTAAAAAATATATTTTGTTAATACATTTTGATCTTCTGTTTTTCTACATTTTCCAGTGTTTTGGTTTTCACTCTTCCAGGAATAATCCATTGAAATAAAACCCCAAAAGAATGAAACAGTTCAGCAAAACCATCTAACATGTCCACAAAGTTTAATGTTATTTAATTTATTTAGTTACTTAGTTTGCACACCTCTACAAAGAAGCTGGGGAGGCAGCTTCTCTCTCTTCTCTGAAGCTAAACTTGGTCCTAATGATTTCACAACATTCTGTTTCTCTTTTGAAAATTATTTGCTTTCATTGTTCTTGCCATTTACCTTTTTATAGTGATTATTTTTCAGTTTTGGCATATTTCATTTTATTTAAATATTCTGTGTTCATCATTTTTCATTGTTTCCTATGATATACATGAAATACTTAGTGCATTACTTTGCATACTGCAAGCCCTTAATAAATGCTGAGGCAGACAGAAATTAACTGATTTGCCCAGGGTGACACAGCTAGCAAGTGTCTGAGTCACATTTGAATCAGATTTCTCTGGCTATAGACTCAGAGCTTTACCCATGGGGCACCAAGTTGTCTCAACTTTTGATTCATCTTTGACTATATTTTGATTCTTTTTAATATCTCTCACATCTATTTCTTTCCATCTCCAGGGCTAAGGCATAAAACTTCAGCACTTCCCTTCTAGATGATTGCCATAAGCTGTGAACTTTTCTTCTTGTCTCTTTATCTTCCCAAATATCCTACATACCATTATCAGATTAATTTCCTTAAATCATAATGACTGCCAAGTGCTAAACCATTACAGCTGTCCTTGTTTGTTAAATGAAAATAATAACAACAATAATATTAATAACTATAATGTTACTCCTTGAAAGGGTTGTTGTGAGGCTTAAATGTAGGTATGTCTGTGTGTAAAGGTGGGGGGTCAAGGAAGAGGAAAGAAGATTGGATGGAGAGAAAATAAGAAAGGAGAGATAGATGGATGGATGGATGAATGGGTGGAAAAAGAGAGAGAGTGATAGAAAGGAAGAGAGGCACAGAGAGAAGAGGAGAAAGAGGAGGAGGAGAAAGAGGAAGAAGAAGAAGAAAGATGAGGAGGAAGAGGAGGAGAAAGAGGAGGAGGAGGAGAATGAGGAAGGAGGAGGAGGAGGAGGAGGAAAAGGAGGAGGAAACAGAGAGGCGCACACTTGGCAAGCTTTAAAGTTCTATGTTAATGTGAGTTGTTATGTCACTCAACCATTCCAGAACCTTCAGTGGGTCTCTACATCATAGACATATCCCTAATCTTCCAAAGATATCTGCTCATTCTCTTGTACACAAACCCTTCGGTGCGGTGTAGGCCACCTGGTATAGGCACTTTCCCCTTAATACTCCATACACATTCCTGTCTCTGTATCTTTGCATGGTGCAATTCCTTCCTGGACTCCTCTCTCCTTCTTTACAATGCCTAAATCCTATTTATCTTTTAACATCTAACTCCCATTGTGTCTCTTCTCTGAAGCCTTGCATGGCCATCTAAGACCGCATGTATCTTTGCATCCTTTGAACTGCTGCACCATTTGATGGCTCTGCCTCTCATATGTTTACCATTTATTATTTCCCATTTTCAAACTCAGACCATAAGATTTTAAGAGGGCAGAGGTTGTATATTCTATCACAGCTCATAGCACAGTATGTCTCCAACAAATGCCTCATGGATGGATGGATTAATGAATCAATACTCAGAGAATTGTTTCCTAACTATAAGAAGTGTTTCATTAAAAATGGTTTGTCTATGGGATCACAATGGTGTTCACTGGAGATAACTTTTTCTGTCTATATTATAGAAGAAGAAAACCTGGTTCTGACCTTGTTCACATGTTTTTGTTTTTTTTTTTTCTCTGAGACTTGTTTCCCTTGTAGTTAAGATTTGCCTTTTTTCCAGTGTGAAGGAGGATTTTATTTTTAAGCTTTCATGACATGACATACTTTGTGGGATTTTCCCCCCTCTTTCCTCTCTGTGCTAGGACCCTGGAGAAGAGCCAAGCAAGGTTGTTTTTATTTCATTTCCATTCCTTGCAGAGAAGGATGAAGCACAGACTTCAACTATAAAATGTGTGTTTTAGAGGCCCTGGGAGCTGTTTATGTGCTTTACTTCTTGTCTTTGTTCCAATGAGGACCAAATTGAAAACATTCTAGGAGAGCTACTAAAATATGTCTCAACACCTAGGGGAAAAAATACTCCTCTCTGTGGTCTCAACAAATGGTAATTAATCTTGATATGTGCTTCAGCAGTGTAGTGGTCACATACAGAGGCTGCCTGTCATTTTTAGCATAGAGAGAAGAAAATTATATTAGGCTCTGCCATTTACTCCCTGAATCATCTTGACTAAATCACTTACTCTTTGGGCCTCAGTTTCCCTTTTTTTTTTTTTTTTTTTTTTTTTTTTTTTTTTTGCTTTTTTCTGAGGTAATTGGTGTTAAGTGGTTTGCCCAAGGTAATATATGTCTGAGGTCAGATTTGAACGCAGGTCCTCCTGACTTCAGGGCAAGTGCTCTGTCCACTGCACCACCTAGCTGCCCCAGGCATCAGTTTCTTTATTTGTAAAATGAAGAAGTTGTACTGGTATCAACAGCATAATGACAGCTTCCTTTATTGCTTTTCAATACATGCCTCTAAAGGAAGAAAACCACTGGCACTGATTTGAAGAAAACTGAGTGGATGTCAAGGCAATTTTGAATTTTTTTTTTTTTTGTTAAATGTTTGAATGTCAGATCTCAAACTTCTAGCACCAGACTATCACAGTATTAAAATATTGAGGAAGCCTATTCATTCCTTCTTTGTGAGTGTGGAAAAAAAGTCTTTCCCATTACCCCCAGGTGCTAGAGTTTTTCCTATCTTAGATCATCTTCCATTTCTTCTGTATATATCTTGTATGTAATTAGTTCTGTGTTGTCTTCCCCATTATAATGTATGTGAATACCCTGGGGCCAGGGACTGCTTCTGTCTTTCTTTGCATCTCCAGCACTTAGCATGTTGCGTGGCACATATTAAGTACTTATAAGTGCTTGTTTACTGACTGACAGCAATTAATGGAAGACAAAAAACTCTTTCAACTCCTAGTCTGTCCCTTCTGCTACATAATACTGTCTCTTCATTGGCTAGCAATATTTACATTTTTTTGCAGAAGTTAGGATTTTAGTAGAGAACCAAAGGAAGTCAAGGAAGATAAGAGACAGAGGTGAGAAAAATAACCTCATTTTTTAGGCTTCATTTTCCCTATTTCTACCCAGTCAGAAACCATTCAATATTATCTCATCCTGTGTCATTCTTGAACATATCTTCATTTTTTAAAAATACATTTTCTTTTTTGTTATGAAATTAACATTATAAATAGAAATGAACATTTCAACATAGAAAGAAGAGGATTGCATATAAAGCTGTGAACTTTCCATATCTTTTCCAAAACTTTTCCATATGAATCTAGAGAACTCAATGGCCTAGAGAACTTTATCTAGTTTTTTACTATCTCAAGGCAACTAATAGAGCACTTGGGCTGTCAGTCTTTTATCTCTTGTTCTCACTACATGATCAGTTCACCTCCCTCTCTGGTTATACATGTCTCTAGTGATGTCTCCTATGCCATTTTTAACTCCTTAGTAGCTGTTATTAATATGTTATAGCCTGTATTGTCTACTGTCCTTTGTTTTCTTTGTAACTTTGACTCTTCCAAAGTAATTATATTTCATGATTTGCAGCTATATATTTATCAGTAAAGGAATATTACTGCTTTTGCAACTGAAAGCAGTTTGGAATGATTGCAAGCTATATGTAGTTTCTCCAATCCTTTTCCACTCAATTCTGGACCAGTTCAATCTTCCTCTTCAACACCTATCTGAGGATAGAGGTATTCACAGTCTGGGGAGGAATAGTATATATTTATATATATATATATATATATATATATATATATCTATATCTATATACATATATATATATGTATATAGATATAGATATAGATATATGTATATATATATACACATATATATATATATGTATATGTATATATATACACACATATATATGTATGTATATATATATACACATATATGTATGTATGTATATGTATATATATATGATTTATTCATTTTGTTTTCCCAATGTAGATCCATTAGATCAATTTCCTTCACTTTATTTGGCTTTTACTGAGGAGGATTGGTAGTGTTTTATAACAGTGCAATATGGTGCCATATTCAAATGGGATTTAACCTTCAATAGGAAATTTTTTGTACTCTGGGATAGGACATCCACCATGATATTGGCCTTTATGAGTTTATGTCTCTCTGATTTTTACCTTACCAAATGTTGCTATTTGACACAACACTGAACAAATCTGTCACAGAGTCTTTTATAATTTTAGTATGTGTAACGTATCAATATAATACTTTTCTATATTAATTCAATATACAGGTAGATGCTAAGTTTGAGGAGAACCTTCAAGGCTCCATTTTTTGTTCTTCTGAATCTAAAAAAATAAAAAATACATCGTCTCCAAAGAAGCTCTAATCAATTTGCCAGTGTGATTGACAGTCTTTCTTACAATGACAATAAGTATCTTTTTTTAAAAAATAAGAACTGTGGATTACTATTAGCTGAAAGATAAAGCATTCATCTCTATTAAGCTACCAATGTGACCAAAGCTTCTCAATAGATCATCCCATAACTCTTTCATATTTAGAAGAGATAGTTATTTCAAATAATCTTTGCTTAAGTAACAATTCTTTCCCCTCAGTATGTCCAGTTTCATTCACTCTGGGCTGATACTCAAGTGCTTTTCTCTCCTTTTGGAGTAGAAGAAATTGGAGAATTAGGAGCTCCTCTTCCATGGTTCAGAAATGCAGCAGCTGATCCACAACCATGACAACCCATTTCAATTTTAAAGAGGAAAAGCAGAGAATAACTTTTTCCAGCTGAAGCCTTTGGAAGATCTTAGACAAATGCAACTGACGCTCATTGAACTTCATCCAGCACACTGGGCCTAATTTCAGCTCAGCAAACACTGCCAGGGCATCTTTAATGAGCTCCTCTAACTCTTTGGTTCTTCCAGCCGTGAAATTAGCATGGGCCTTAAAGAATCAAGGGCAGGTCCAAGAAAATCAGGCACTGGACCTAAAAGATGGTGAATCAATTTCCCTCCCTTTTCTTTTTGTAGTCTGTGTTCATAGAAATCTGCATTCCAGGGAACTCAGATGCATTTGGTGAAAGTAAATGACAGTGTTCTTAGCTACTTCCTGCCCGAGGACCAGAGTTTCCTCTTGTGGAAACTGAGGTATTTAAGCCAGGTGATATCCAAAGTCCAATTCAGCTTTGACATTTTATGAGTCTATGACAGGGAGTACTGGAAGGGAAGAATGTGCCTAGGAGAACCCACTGACATACACATGGTTCACTTTGAATTTTTTTTTTTTTTATTCAGTGAAATTCTGGATGATAATGTAAAATAAGTACACAGGTGGTGAGCTTACCCTCTTCCTTCTCATAGTGATATTTTTTTCTGTGGCACCTTTAAACTTAATCTCTTTGCATTCTCTAGTTGCAAATATGAAGGGGAATCACAGTATTGCTTTTTATTTGCTGAAAAAATATGATAGAATTATGGAACCTTAAAGTTGAAGGGGATCTTAGGTATCAAGTTCAACTTTCTACTCTAGAAAGGAATATCCTGTATATCTTTGACAGATTGCAATTCACATTTTGATTAAGCACTTCCAATAATGATGAAGACACTCAATGGGGGTAGGGGGAATACTGTCTTTAAGCCATACCTTCTTTTTGTTCCTTTCTTATGGACGCCATGGTGTCTATCTTTCTGCCACCAGGTGTGCCTATTTCCTTGTCTTCCCTTGTCCCTCTCCCTTAAACCTGGACCATCTGGACCTTCTGAGGAAAGAAGGCTGATAGTTGCTCACCCTGCTTAGATGAGATGGTAGTCAACAAATGTAATTGATCTGGTCAGGTAAAGGATAGCAGGCCTTATTTTCTGCTCTACCAACATATCCTTACCATGTGCCCTGCTTCCATGCCCCCCACAGAACTGAGCACTCTCTCTTTTTCAACTTACTGATTCCCCCAAAGGTCACCTTAGGCCTTGTAGTCTGCCCTGCCTAAAATGTCTTTTATGTAATTTCAATGTAAACTCCTTTAGAGTAAGACCTGCCTCCTTTTCCTATTTGTATTCAAAACACATAGCATAGTGGTTCTGTATATATTAGTTATTTTCTCAGTCATGTTTGATTCTTCATGACCTATTCAGGGTTTTCTTGACAAAGAAAATAGTTTGCCATTTCTTTCTCCAGCTTATTTCACAAATAGGATAAAGTGACTTGTCTGGGATCACACAGCTAATAAGTGCCTAAGACCAGATTTGAACTCAGGGAGATGAGTCTTCTGATTCTAAGTCTGGTGCTCTCTATCCACTAGTCCACCTAGCTGCCCCTCACATTAAACTAGTCATCAGCTCATACTTGTAGGTTAATTTGCCCTCCTTGCTGTCATTTGTCATCTCTTTACCATTTCATTCTGGTCTTATTCTTCTTTCTTTAAGGATAGCTTTGAAAAAAATGCCCCTTTTGGAACTTGGCTATTTTTCACAACTTTTAACTCATTCTGGGTTTTAGCTTTTCTGACACTATTCTTAACATTCCATTCTTTCTTGAGTATCTATCTGCTTCTTCATTTTTTTTTTTTTTTTTTTTTTTTTGCATAGAAGAGAAGCCAAGTATTAGTGGAGAGTACTGGGCTTGGTATTAGAGATTTCTGAATTTGAATCTTCCTCAAACACTTATTTGTGTGATCTTGAGCAAGTCATAACTTTTCTAAGCTCATGTTTCCTCATCTGAGGCTTGCTGGGAGGATTAGATAAATAATATGGCAACTAGGTGTCTAAAACTCTGGATCAGGACTGGGGAATATTTAAGTTCAAATCTATCCATTTACAGTAATGTTACCTTGGGCAAGTTATTTAACTTTTTTTCTGCCAAAGTTTCTTCATCTATAGGAGAATAACAGTCTACCTTCCAAGATTGTTATGAGATAAAATATCCTTGCACAATTCTCCCTCACCCAAATCCAACTAAGTTGTATATATCACAGCATCACTTCCCTGATGTCATAATCCTCTTCCAGAATGAAGGATAAACAGCATAGATAAAATAATATTTATAAAGTATTTTCCAAATGTTGTCACCATATAAATACTAGCTATTGTTTTTACAAAGTGCTTCCTTAAATCAACATGGGTCATTATTACCAGATAATCCTCTGGCCAGAACTTAAGGATTCTGATGCAGCCCCTGAATACTGATCACTGATTTAATTATTTCAAGGAACTTCATTTTCTTCAGTTTGATTTTTCCCTTCATCTCCATAGATTTCTCTATGTCTTCCCCATCCCCAATGTTCTTTGAGTCTGTATTTATTTTAGTTGAAAAAGAAAATCAACTTTTGGTCTAATTTCCTAGAAGTGAACCTTGCTCAACTTTGCTATACTGGTCTTCAGGTGACAAATACAGAGTCAAGTCAGTAAGCATTTATTAAGTTCCTACTCTGTGCCAAACACTATGACTCTATCATTGCCTGATTCTTAAAAATTTTCTAGATGGATAGGACTTCTTAGAGCTTATGCTCAAGGGCATATAGCAAGATTACCTTCACTCCATGACTATAATGAGAAGTCACAGAGATAAAGCTTTTTAGAAAACATTTTCCTCACTATGTGACCTTGGGCAAAGTCCATTCTCTGGCTCTCCATTTCCTTATCTGTAAAATGAGAGAATTAAGCTAAATAGAGGTCATTTAGCACTCTTTTCCAATTAAATTGTGAACTCCTCAAAAATAGGGATTGGGGTTTTTGTGTTTGTTTTTGCTTTTTTTTATATTCCCCAGAGTTTAGCTCTGTGCTTGATAATAAATGCCTGTTGATTTGACTTACCCTCCATGAGCTTCAATTTCTTCTTCTAAAATGAGGAAGTTCAATTAGATGGTCTGTGAGGTGCCTCCAGATTTTAACCTATGACTATGAATTTATGAAAAGCTCAGTGTAAGTAAATATGCAACATCTATTTCCACCAATATTATATAGAACAGGAGACCAAGTTTCACAGACAAGAGGTTACTTGGCCCTAATCAAAGCTAATAAATATCAGAACAGGGACTTGACCCCAAATCCCAATCTGTGGTCAGTGTTCTTTCCATTTAGCTGATCTCCTTTTTCAAATCTGTATTCATCTCAGTAGACTGTGAGCCTACCTTAATATGCCAGGTTTTCCATAAAAATTCCTATAAAAGTCTCTCTAGTCTAGTACAAAATAAAATCTTTGAGAAGTAGTAAGGTAGGCTAGAGGGATTATAAACAACTAGGTTATAATTTCTGAGCAGTTAATAACAAAAACCTCTTAATAGATTAGAAGCAAATCCTAGAGTTAAATCAGTAGTTCATTTAATGGCACATTAAAAGCAAAAGTTCCAATTTTATTGACCATTGAGGCGACAGCTCAGGTTTATGGCTGTGTGTGCTCTGTACCCCTCCTCCTCACCCCAAGTTGGCAATGTGCCTTATTACAACAGTCACCATCTTTGCGTGAGTTGGATAAAGTATGTTCCTAATGAACTTTTTTATTTTATTTATCCATCCTTTTTGCTTTCACATAACCATCACTTCCAGATGTAGTACTCTACTCTAGCGTAACTGATAAGTAACTATCTCTGATTTTATATTCAATTTCCTGTCCCTCATCCCTGCCCTCCAACTCTACCACCTTTCTGCCAAGAGGATCATAGATACAAAGGGAGGCACCTTTTGCTATTTGTTTTCTGGGACCAATCATTATGTTTGGTCAGAGTTTGGCTTGGTTCTGGTTTGATAAATTCTTGATGATAATTAAATTTGGATCCAATAAATAGAGTCTCAACTCCAAATCTCCTTGTCTTTCCATAAGTCTTAGGGCAGTGTCAACATTTGGGGAAACAATCCTGCTTTTACTACTCTCTAACAAAAGAAAGAAACCACCAATCTTTGAGTATCCTTAAGAAAGTGAGAGCAGAGAGAAAAATAGCCAGGGTGCACTGGAACAAATGAACTTGGTTTAGTTGGACCTTATTAGTAGATATATGGTGAGACTGAAGGTGAAATGATGAGGGCTTTCTATTCCACTACTCATATTCCAAATTGGCTGGAAAATTCCTGACTTTCTCTTCAGTAGAGTCTGCAAATTTCTAGTATGGCCAGTTTAACAGGTACAGAATATTATTACCAAATCCCATTACTCTCATCGGGTTACTTGTATCATTGCTTGGAAGGAGTTTTAATGTTTAAAATAGAAGTGAAACACTGACTCAGATCCTTAGTAGGGAGAAAATGCCAAATGTCCATTTGATGGTTTCTCTTGCAGAACCTAGGTATTATAGTTATTCCATATACAGGCTCACCTCATCCTCTGTAATAAATTAAAGGATACATAATTTTTTAAAGCTAAGCCAGATCTAAGCTTCATTATTAGAATCAGAGCAAAGAAGGTAATAATCTCACTGTTCTCCATATTGGTCACAGCACATCTGGCTTATTTAGTCCCATTTTAGGTGCCACAGTTTAATAGGAAATAGTGATGAATCAGAGAACATCTGGAAAAGGGAAATCAGGGAGATAATGACTTTAGAAACTATATTATGAGGATTGATCTGGAAATGTTCCATCTATTAAAAAAAAGATATGAGAAGGTGATAACAGGGCTGCTATCTTCAAATAATAAGATAGCATTTTGTTGTTCCATCCTGTCTAATCCCATTAGGAGATGAATCTTCCTGACTTCAGAAAGCTCTATCCATTGTACCACCTAGCTGCCTTTCTATAAAGAGAGCATTAGTATATTAATGTTTTTGAAGCACTTTGAATTTATTATATAATGCTAATTAGAAATGCTAAAATGAGGTATGGATGGACATATATGAGGGATATTTTAGAAGGGATTACAGGGTTGAACAGTAAACTAAAGTGGATGACTTTTAAGGCCTCTTCCAACTTTATAATTATAGTTATGATTTTACTGGATGCTAATTGGCCTTAAAATACAGAGCAGCCACTAGTTAAAAAAATCAACCTCCTCTGTGTAATTGTCAGACTCCAGATTAAATAGAGGTTTTTAAAAATCTTTACCATCATATTTATTTTGTTCCCAATTAATTTTTAATCCATCTCTACATGGACTTTGTTAAATGTAATTTTATTGCATCATGATATGAAAAAGGATGCATTTAATATTTCTGCCTTTCTGCTTTTGATTATAAAGCTTTTAATGGAATAATTCATGGTTAATTTTTGTGTAGGTGCTTTGTACTGCTGAGAAAAAAAGGTATATTCTTTCCATCCCCATTCATTTTTCTCCAGAGGTTTATCAAATATAATTTTTCTAAAATTCTACTCACCTCCTTAATTTCTTTCTTATTTACTTTGTGGTTAGATTTATCTAGTCATGAGAGGAGAAGGTTGAGATTCCCGACAGTACAATTTTACAGTTTCATCTTGTGACTCATTTACTTTTTCACCAGCTTTATTTTATAAAATGATGAAATCAGTAGAGCTTTATTGACTTATATTAGTATTTTCTACATGTGGGCCTGGCCAATAAATCTGTTGGATTTTTCTTTGTTACTTCCATCTCTGCCCCCAAAATACTAGAGTTGAAAAAGACCTCTGAGATTATTTAATTAAGCTCTTTTATTTATATAGGAGGAAACTAGGGCTCAAAGAAGTGAAATAAGTTGTCCAAGATGCCTGTAGAGGGAGGAAAAAGTACAGGAGATAGATAATATTTATATAGTGCCTATCATGTGCCAGGCAGTGTGTTAAGTAGATTTTTTTGGAACAAATATCTCATTTTATCCTCACAACAAACCTGCGAGGTAGGTGCATTTCCACTCAAGGAAACTGAGGCAAACAGTTGTTAAGTGACTTTTGTGCAAGGTCATAGAGTTAGTAAATCTCTACAGTTAGATTTTAATTCAGGTCTGCCTGACTCCAGGTCCAATGTGCTATCCACTGTGATACTAACTGATTCTAATCATGGTTAGTTAGTGTCAGAATCAGGACCAGAAATTGGTTTCATGGAGTCACAGAAATGAGATCTGGAAAGGATTGACCTTTTATAGAAGAATTAAGCTGAAGCCAAGCTTCAGATCTGGCCCCAGATACTTACTAGCTTGGAAACATCATATAACCCTGTTTGTCTCAGTTTCCTCACCTGTAAAATAAGCTGGAGAAGGAACTGGCGAACGACTGCAGTATCTTTGCCAAGGATACCCCAAACGGAGTCACAATAAGTCAGACGCTACTGAAATAACTGAATACCAATGACTTCATAGGATTGTAATGAGGAAAAATATTTTGCAAACTGTAAAGCTCTAAAAATGTGAGCTGCTTTTATTATCATTGTGAACTGTGCCTCAACCATGTAGCCATTATCTAGTGCTCACTCTGGACTGAGATAAACAAGCCTGGGAAGAGTGAAAAACTTGGAAAAGTGTTGGGATCAAGTACAATCCTCTCCTGCTTCAACACGAGTGTAAGGCAGAAAACCAATAATGTAACAAACCAGGCAGGGGAGAAAATGTTCTGAGAAGATGAACAATAGACCCAAAGATTTGTTAAGGATGATTAAGACATGCTGGGGCATGTGCATCATCAATAGTAGTGTAAGCATTAGAGTGCATGTGTTTATGTGTCTATGTATATGTTATATGTGTGCTTGTGCAAAATCTATGAACCTGTGGAGGGAGCAGAGACTTTTTTGTCAGTGATACTGAGCAGAGCTAAAAAAAAGTGTATGTGTGTGTGTATATATGTATGTATGTATGTATATATATATACTCTTCTCCCTATAAATGTGTATGTATACATAAATATATACACATGTATACACACATAGATTTTTTTCCAACAATGTTACTTCAAGCCAACTCAATGAGCATTAAGCATTTACTATGTGGCAGACACTTTGCTAAGCACCGGGAATACAAACACAAAAAGAAAGCAATATAGTCCCTGCTCTCAAAGAGTTTATATTTTAATAGGGGAAGACAACAATTAAAGAAAATTGAGGAGAGGTTTCTGATATCTTGCTCTGGGGCATGGTAGGGTACTTTTCTACAAAATGGTAAAGAAAATCTGAAGAGCAAGATGTGAAGCCTAGAGAGATATAATTATATAGCTGTCCTGAGTGTTTTCTTTATAATGGAGGCTCTGAGAAGAATTAGCCAATCAGATGAAGATGCTGCAGAGGTGGAGTAGGGAATGGGGAGGGCATGGTAAGTGCTTCTTAGGATTGGGGATCATGAAACAGGAATCATAGAAGAAAATTCAAAGGTAAAGGAGAAAATATTATTGAAATGGTTCAATATCAGGGCAAGCTTGGGTAGGGTAGGAATTGAGCCCAGAATCAGTTTCGACAGATTGGGAAAATATCAAGGAATCATGGGACATAAGGTCACTACAAGGGTGGAGAAATAATTTGAGAGGAGTAAGGGAGAAGAAGAGGTAGAAGGTAAAGATTGTGGTAAATGAATGGAATTTCAAAGTTCAAGAGCATCGGAAGGGAGTTCCCTGAATCTTTCCCTTTCTGACCTTATGCTTTTCGGACTAGTCTGTGTTGTGGTTTGGAATACTATCCCTGCATCCTTATATAGTGGTTCTTCTAGGCTCTATGCCTAGAAACCAAGTATTTAGGGCTTTAAATTGGGGTTGCATGGTATAATGGGAAAAAATACTGTTGAATTAATCTAAAGATTTAGATTCAAGTCTAGAGTCCACTTCTTTTGTGCTTAGTATAATAACTTAACCTCTTGGTGCCTTAGTATTTTCACCTAGAAAATAAATTCTGATTTAACCTCTTCACAGGGTCTGTATGCTGTAACAAGCTATCTAAGTAGGAGTTATCAGTTACTTAAGCAGGGGTCCTTTTTATTTTTATTTTTTATTTTTTGCTGAGGAAATTGGGGTTAAGTGACTTGCTCAGGGTCACACAGGTAGGAAGTGTTAAGTGTCTGAGGTCAAATTTGAACTAGAGACCTTCTGACTTCAGAGCTAATGCTCTATCTGTTGCACCACCTAGCTGTCCCAGGGGTCCTTTTTTACATCCCCATATGAAGTGAGAAAAATGGGATAACAGAATCTGAGATTCAGGGGGTCAAAATCCAATTAGATAAAACCCAAATCCTTAGGCTCAATTCAGCAAGAATTTTGTTCATTGCCACTCTTCCAAAATATTTTATTTTTCCAGTTACTTCAGTAACTTCCAACTCATTTTTGTTAAATCATCACAGGATTCTAGAATTCAGAACTGGATGGAACCTTAGGGTCACAGACCTAGAGTTAGAAGAAACCTCAGAGGCTCATCTAGATTGATCCCTTCATTTTTCAGATGAGGAAACTAAGGTCCATGGAAGTTAAGCCTATGGACTTGCCCAAAGTCACACCAATAATAAATTTTGGATTCAGCTGCTTTGTCTCTAGGGCAAGTTGATTGTATCACATTGCTGCTGTACCTCACTCTTTCTATAGATGAGAGAACTGAGACTCAGGGTAGTAAAGTGAGATTCTCATAATCATACAGGGAGTAAATAGGAGAGCAAGGATGTGGACTAGTCTTCTTGAGAGCTGATTTTTGAGAGTCTTTTCCAAATATTTGTGGTACCCTCTGGGAATCTCTTTTAACTTGCCTATACTTCAGCTTCTTCCTCTGTAGAATATAAATAGTATTTCTTATATGGACTTGAGGTTACCTCCTTGGGTTAAAGAAAAGTACTCTTTAATATGTACCGGTTATACAAATTAGAATTACTATTTAGTGCTACTGAATTTGTGTCACAAAACTCTTGTGAGAAGATAGTGTTTTGACACACCAAGTGCCATTCCCACTGACAAAGCAGTAACAAGTTTCTTCATTCATCTAAACCTGGCAGGGAAGCTGAGAACAGGGAGCCAAAATCAATTTCACGTATCAACCTGTTAACAACAGCCAAAAGAACCAGATAACCTACTTTTCTGGGAGCCATCTGGCAGAACTCCTTTCAAATAGCAACAGCAATCACACAGTGGCTCTTATTGCAACACTTCAAACGATTTGTGGTTTTATCTAAGTGGGCCCTCCCTTCACTGGAGATCACAACCCCTCCAGGGCCTTAATGGGCCCACTTCATGATTTACTGCAGCCAAAAAAGTCTAATAATCTGATATCTGCCCAGGCTCCCTGAATTCACTTGTTCTTAGACAGCAGTATGGCCATAGAAGAATAGCTTTAGAACCAAAAGGGAGAAGCCACTTCCCCATCTTGCTCTCCATTTCTTCATCTGTAGAATGGGGGAAGACTGGATGAGAAGGTCACTGAAATCCAAGGTCTCACAGGGAGTAAGAGAATGGGAATTTGAATCCAGATCCTCTGACTCCAAGTTCAGTATCAGTGCCAGGTTTTCCCCTAGTCCTTGGTTAGGCCTATATTTGAAGCCTTTCTAGTGAGTTTGGAAATTAGTCAATAAACATTGATTTTTAAAATTATTAATAAATAATAAATTAATAAATTCTTTTTAGAATTGGAATTTAAGAATACTGTAAAAGATTACTATGTCAATTGATACAATGCATTCTTTTTTTTTTAAAATCTGTATTGCAAAGAAAATAAAAATAGGTTCGAAAATTTTTATTTCAAAGTAAAATGATAATAAAATGTTTTCATTGATTGATAGGCTTGGTCCTTGTAGTGTTAAGCACCACCAAGTACCAGGAGCTGTGTTAAACATTAGAGACACAAAGCAAGATAGATACATGATCCCTGCCCTCAGGAAACAAATAAGTTAACTTTTGATGTGTATGTAAATGCTAACTTTAATATTATTATTAATTGTTATTTATAGTTAAAGAATGACATTCAGTGAGGGAGACAATATAAAAGTAACTATGTACACATACACAAGATAAAATAGGGTTGATGGAAAGTAATTCCGAAGGAAAGGTTTAGCTGGATTCTGCAGAGTTAGGGAAAACTGATTTAAGATAAAGTTATTTAATTTATCTTTAGTACGCAATGAATTATCAAAAGAAGATTTCAATGAAGGAATAGTAGCTCAAAAATATTTTTAAAAAATCCTTTCTCACAGACTTGGAGATGTCACTTAAGGGAAAATAAAGGAGGAAGGAGTCTTCTTGAAAGCACTTTACTCTCCATCATACTCCAAAAATCTCCCTAATCCTAACCCTGCCCTTTTTATTATTGGTGACTTTACACAGTAATTAAGTCAGTTACTCCCTGGCAAATGATAAATAATTTTTCAGTTTTGCAAAAACAAAAACAAAAAACCCTCTCTCTTTTCCTTTCTTTTCGCTTCCTTCTCTTCTTTTTCTTTCTTTTCTTTTCTTTCTTTCCTTTTTTCTTTTCTTTCCTTTTTTCTTTCTTTTCGCTTCCTTCTTTTCTTTTCTTTCTTTCCTTTTTTCTTTTCTTTCCTTCCTTCCTTCCTTCCTTCCTTCCTTCCTTCCTTCCTTCCTTCCTTCCTTTCTTTCTTTCTTTCTTTCTTTCTTTCTTTCTTTCTTTCTTTCTTTCTTTCTTTCTTTCTTTCTTTCTTTCTTTCTTTCTTTCTTTCTTTCTTTCTTTCTTTCTTTCTTTCTTTCTTTTTCTTTTTCTTTCTTTCTCTTTCTTTCTTTGTTTCTTTGTTTCTTTGTTTCTTTCTTTCTTTCTTTCTTTCTTTCTTTCTTTCTTTCTTTCTTTCTTTCTTTCTTTCTTTCTTTCTTTCTTTCTCTTCCTTATCATTTCTTTACATTTTATCTTTTTTCTTCTTTCCCTTCTTTCCAGCCTCATTTCTCCTTTTCTCTTTCCCCGTCTCTTTTCTATTCTTTTTTCTCATTAATTTCTCTTCTCTCATTTCATTTCATTTCTTTTTCTCCTCACCACTTTTTTCTGTCTCTTACCTTTTTTCCTTTCTCCCCTTCCCTTTTTCTCCCTTCAGTTTTTGTCCAATATGATTAATATGTTAAGTGTGATTATACTAGTACTTTTTTTTTTCTCTTAGCAGCCAGCTCATGATATAGAAGCCCGTTTTCTTGGAGGGGCTTCCTGTATTGGCTGAGATAAGGTTTTTGGACATTCTAGGGCAACCAGTCTCTGATTGTCATTCCTTCAGGCTTAATCACTCAACAAACAAAAATTCAGGATGAAATTCAGTGCAAGAATAAGTTGCCAGTATAGGAGCAAGTCAGCTAGCCCCATGACAGGCACAAATTTGACACTGTTTAAAGAAGTTCCTGCTTGTATAGGGATTGAAAACTCTCAGGGTCTAACATATATTAATGCCATTTCAGAATAGCAAATTGCATTGTTATTTATGTGCCTCTGAATTAAGAAGGATTTGCTGCTACCCATTGAAATACATATGGCTGGTTTCATAACTACAGGATTTGGAAGAGATGTGCCAGACATTTTTTTTTTTGGTTACATAATAATGCCTGTTCATTCTCTCTTAATTTTTTTTCAGATTGATTGTCCTGATGTGCACTTGAGAGATCTTGGTGAGAGAGAAGTCTTCTGCTGATGTGTGAATTTATGACATTAGACTCTTCACAACCCTTTGAAAGACAAGGTAATTTTATTTCATTTTCCTTGGCTTAGGAAAAATGATTCAGGCACCTGTGCCCTACAATGCAGATAGCAGGTCATGACCAAGTTCTCTATTGCTTCCATAATGGCCTGTAAAACCATGCCTTGCAATACCCACCCCAGACAATCTTTATTTCCTGTAGGCCTATTTGAAGTGGCAGGAAATGGTGATTTCTACAAATAAATAATGTAGGGTAGGGCCCTTGGCCAAGACTTGAACCAAATCAAGCCTATTCTTTTCTGTGCTGCAGTCTGTTTTAAGGGTGGGAGGGGATCAGAGAGAAGAAAAAACCAGGGGTGGGCGCAAAGAGTAGAGATTGGAGAAGGAAGAGTATATACAGTACAGATATTCACATGCCTCTACATTTCCTGGTTTTGTCTGAACCTGGGAACAGGCACCCTACCATGAGGAAGACTGTTTACTCTGAACTTTAGCCAGAATTTGCCTCATGAGATTCCAGTCTGATTTCTAGACAAAGCAGGTGCCAATAAATTAGATTCTCATCTTGTCTGAACCAAACCCATCTTGTTCTAAAGAAGTCTATCAGAAGTTCAGTAGCCCTATGTTATTTGCTGAGTGACATGTTACTCCTTTTACTCACTCTCCCTGCTCCACCCCATCTCTTACAATGGACCCATGGGATCACTTAATGTTCTCCCGGCAGTGCTGGGGAAAGGGAAGTAGGGAAAGGAAGGTCAGTCAGCCCACTGAGCTCCATTGCTGAGGCTGCTCCAGTTACTATCCCCTAGGCTATTGTAAACCTCCATTTTCAGACATAGTGAAAGACTTGCCTGTATATGAATCCCTTTTTGCTGCCAGACTCTCAGAGTACAGTACATCTGGCGCTATTGTTATTTCTACAGGTGGGAGCCAAAGGTCAGAATCCTTTTGAGATTCAAGTACAGTGATAAAAACAGAGGTTTAGGGGATTTCTCAACATAACATAGAAAGAAACTCTACTAAAGAGGCCTACAGTACCATAAAAGAGATCTACTTTTCAACCCCTTCTAAAAAACAAACTATGGAGGAATAGGGGGTTAAGGATTAGGTGAAGATGAAAAAAGAGAGAGAGAGAGAAATAAAAAACTTTATGGCAGCACATCCCTGGTTTTTCTAAACACCTGTCATATTGAGAGTTTTGTAGTAGGCAGATAATATAAGATAAAATGAAAACACACATGGAATAGTGAATAAAGATCACTGGACTGGGAGCCAGGACATCCGGATTTGAAACCTAGGTCTTTGATTTACTATCTGTGTAGTCTTGAGTAAATCATTTCTCCTCTCTGTGACTCAGTTTCCTGATCTGTAAAATAAAGTTAGGCTAAATGGTCATAGAATCAAAGAATCATAGCTCTTAGGAGTTAGTAGAACATCAGAGGCAAACAGTCTCATTCCATTCTATAAATGAAGTCACTGAGAACCAGAAAAAATGTAACTTGCCCAAAGCTGCTTAGGTAATGAGCATCAGAGGCAGGATCTGAACCCATTTAAGATGATGTTCAATATCCTTGAAAATTCTACAATACATGAGTCTATTTCTACTATTTTAAACTCTAAAAAAATGGAAGGCCCTAGATTTACTTACAGTATAGATCTGCTTTCATTATAATTAGTTATAAAGTATTATAATGTCTTTTATATAAAAATTTTTAATAGATACATTTATAAATATTTTATAATATAGATATATTTGAATAACATTTATTTTTTACATAAATATATATTTACATAAGTATTTGTATATAAATTGCAACTATATAGATATTTATATACAATATGATTCATAGTAATTTATAAATCATAAATTGCATATCTTGTTATGCATATTGTATAAACCTAAGAATAAGAGAATGACATAATCAATCTTGATTAAGAAACAGAGTTAAACTCACAGAGACTGTTAATCAAATTTCATTATACTTCTTTGGCCCCTCTCTTTTCCTTCCCCACTTCACCAAATATTCTGCATGACTTTGGCTTTATCCTACTGAACTAATAGTTTGGTGCAGCAGAAAAGGCACCGAGCTTAAAGAGTCACAAGGGTCTGAGTTCAAATTGTATTGTATTACTCACCAGATGTACGATGTCAAACCAATTGTTTGCCTTTCCTGGGCCTGAGCTTCCTTATCTGTAAAATTAGTGTTGGTCTAGACATCTTTCTCAGGTCTAATTTTAGCTCTAGATCTACAATCTATGACTTGGGGTCAAGAGACCCAACTTGATATTCTACTTCCAGTTTTTCTTCTTAGCTGAGTACCATGGGAAGACCATTAATTTCTCTAAAATTTGGATTTCTCATCTGTAAAATGAGGATGGCAGTAATTATATCACTTAATCCCTGAGGCTGTTGTGAGAAGAATTACATAAACTTTAAATCACTATAGAAATGCAAAATATTATTATTTTTATTACTGTCACATGTTGAAATTTAAAAATAATTGACATACAACTCCACTCCTCTTCTCCCCTGACCCATTCCACTATTTCACATGCTGCGACCAATAGAGAACTGTAAGGATTCTCAGGATCATATGGTGTATTTTCTGAGTTTTTACTCAGTTATTGTTGTTAATAGTAAAATGAATTATTAAATTATAGAATCATAGGTTTGGCAGGTCAAAAAAGATGCTAGGGGTCATTTAGTGTCACCCAATAACTTCATATATATAAATTCCAAAGCCACACAACTAATTAGTGGCAGAATCAAAGCTAGAATCACCATAATAAACTTCCTTTAGGAAATCTCTTTTTGAAAAGGCTCAAGAATAATGATCTTACATTTCTTAGTTTATGTGGGTAAGTATATGTGTGCAATTATCTATTTAGTTTGTTGACAAATAAATTTGATGAAAAACAAAAAGAATGAGATTGCCCTTATTTCCCCTCTTCTGAGTCCAATTGATTTCTCTTTCAGACTTTACTTGCTTAAGTTTTGAAACATGATTCTTTCCTGTAAACTGTGCACTGGTGTCCTCAAATACTTAAGAATTAACCAAATTTACTCAACCAAAGTTGAGTAAGTTGTAAAACTGTTAAGATCCTCACACTTCTGGCCTCCTCTTTATTCTGTGCTTCCCTTTAGTAATTGAGTAAATTTAGTAATTGAGAAGAGAGCAGGACCTGAGTCAGATGAGACCCAAGTTGGAATGCCACACCTTAAACTCACTAGCTGTGGACCATAGGCTCATCATAACTTCCAGGATCCCAGTTTCCTTATCTGTTAAATGGGTCTAGTGATTGCATCTACCTTTACAGTGTTCAGGATCACATCAAGTGATGAACTATATTAAGAGAATTTTTATGTTCAGTCTACTTTTATCAAAACTACAATTGAAGTATTATCAGATACTTGCAATTTTGTGTGCCTGAGACAGGGCCTGTGTCGTTTATTTGCATATTAAGATTTTTATAGAGGCAGCTAGGTGGCGCAGTGGATAGAGCACCAGCCTTGAATTCAGGAGGACCCGAGTTCAAATCTGGTCTCAGACACTTAACACTTCCTAGCTGTGTGACCCTGGGCAAGTCACTAAATCCTTAAAAAAAAAAAAAAAAAAAAAAAAAATTATATTACTTTTTAAGGAAGACATTCTTCCTTAGAGAATTTTAGCAACATTCAGCAAAATGTGGCAATGTGTATGGGGAAGTGGGGCAGACCTTTATGAAACTGTACCAATTCCATTATGTCATGTTTCTTCTTTCATCCTTTCCTCTCTCTAAATTTTATCAATCTTAAAGACCCAACATAAGTCCCACCTCTTTCTTCTTGGTGACATCAGCATATTAATCTTCCTCCTTTATTTGAGCTTATCTAGGTACTATAATCCACACACACATTTGGAACTTAATTGTCTTCTTAATTGCTTCCCCTGTGTTAGTTTTCTTTCTTCAGTTAGATAGCAAGATCCTTTAAATCAAGACCTGTGTCTTTTTTTTCAATTCTTAATTTTAATTTTCAATCTCAAATTTTCTCCCACCTCCCTCCTTTAATTCAGAAAACAAGAACTATGAAATGCATTCACACACACACACTGTGTCTATATGTAATCATACACAATATGTTTATATATAAAATATTTACAAATATACATATATGCAAAGCATATTTCCATATTATCCATGATGGGAGGGCAGATAGTAAGAAATATAAAGTGGAAAAATATGCTTCAATCTGTTCTCAGAGTTCATCAGTTCTCACTCTCTCTTGAGATGAATAGAATATTTGTTTCATTATGAGTTCTTTGGAATTGTTGTGGATCAGTGTTGATCAGTAGCTAAAGGTCTGTGTCTTTTGCTTCTTCCTTTTTATCCCACCTCCCACAACATCTGGCAGACCATTGGCACATCAGATTAGAAATGATTTACATTTCTGTTATGTTTTATGATTATAAAGACTTTTCATACCCGTTATTCCACTGGCTCTTTCAAAATAAGCTGTGAAATCAATATAATGAGGAAATAGTGTTATTTACATTCCAGATGAGGAATTTGAGACACAGAATAATTAAATGATTTGCCTAAGGTGATATAGCTAATAATAAGTAGTGGAGTTGGGACTCAGATTTCTGTTCCTCTCCTGACAACACCCCCATCCCATTCACACACCCTCAGGAAACATGTTAGTTGATTGAATTTTTGTGTGCTGATCATTCGGCTACAAACATTATATAAAAATACTTTGAAAAAATTTCCAATATTTTCAAAGACATGAGAGCCTAATCAGTGAAACTTGAGGAACCTGGAGAACAGCCAACCCAATGCTGTGAATGTTTCATGGGTCCCCCACTTCAGACTACAAGGAAAATAAAAATAATTCCATTCTAATTTATGCAATCACTTAACCTGTCAATAAAATGTACAGACATAGGCTGGAAAGTCTTTGAGCTAGACCATGAAGAAAATGCTCTGGGTCAGGTTGAAGACTCTGAAATATCACTGAGTTTCAGCTGAAATCTTCCTGTTAAGGTTTCCAGCTTGTGAGGTTATACTCAGTGACACAGCTCTGCCATGGCACAGCATAGCCTTTCATCTGATGGCCCAGATTGAGCCCTGTGGGAATCAGGAGGCCCTGCCAAGTTCTACTTTCGTAGAGTAATGCTATTGTTGATAAGGGCCAGCCAGCCAGCCAGCCAACCATCTGTGCTTGATGCTGGCTTCTTTTAAGAGGAGTTCATAGAGAGAGCTGACCAGATTTCCTTTTATAGAATGTAGCAATTTGGGCTACTGTTTAAAAAGAATTGCCATTGCATTTAAATGTCTTTGATCCTTGGTTTAAATGTGGCAGTGGGATGTGGTAGAAAGAGCCTTAGATTAAGGGAGCACAACACCTGGGTTCAATTTCTGCTGCTACATTCTAGCTTTAGAGCATCTAAGTAGTGCAATACGTAGAGTGCCAGGCTTGGAGTAAAGAAGACTTATTTTCCTGAGTTCAAATCTGGCCTCAGACACTTATTAGCTTCTTGGGTCTGGGCAAGTCCCTTAACCCTGTTTGCTTCAGCTCCTCATCTGTAAAATAAGCTGGAGAAGGAAGTGACAAACCACTCCACTATCTTTGCTACAAAAATGTCAAATGTTTACAGTCAAACAAAATTGAAACAACTGAATGACAATAACAGATACTCTCTATTGAAGCTTGGACATAGTCAGGTGATCTCTTGTGGCTTTAGTTTTCTCATCTGTAAAATGGATTTCATATCTGTCTTGGCAATCTCATTATTTCTTGTGAGGATTCAAATGAGATCATGGCTATTATTTAAATCCACTTTATAAACTAACTAAGTTTTCATGTCTGCCCAAATTTTTCCTAGTGCACCCAAATTTTTACCAGTGACTGCATCAAAGATGATATTGCTTCTCTTTGTCTTCCATCCCCACTTTCTATTTTTCTTTTCTGGCAACTGAGTTTATCTGTGAAAGTTTCCAAGGAAATAAAAATAAGGATGTTTAGTTTTCTCTTGGAACCTCATAGTTATTGTAATCAGAATCTCTCAAAATTTAATCTTTCACTTATCAGAATGGAAAAATCTACTGAACACCAGAAAAGGTAATCCTTTGCTCCTTTCCTTCACACATTACCCATTGTCTTGGCCAGCTGGATTTTTAGCTTCACAGTCATTTATGGTCAAGCCTGTCTATTGGCTATGATCCTGGCTAGGGGACTTACCATAAGTCATCTCCCCTCCTACACTAGATAATACAGCTTTGACCTCAGATTTCTTGTGGAGTTCATTTATCTTGCAAAGGATTTTTGCACTGTCATTCTTCCCATTGCACATTGGGTGAAATGAAACTTAATTTCTTTTTGTTTTATTGTATGTGGATCAGCATTCTGATGCTTAGGTCATTGCAGACAGTACTATACATTCTATTATTTCTGTCCTGACACACAAAGGTGTCCACAGGCACCTTTGATGGACAGATATTTTCAATCAACAAATTTTCATTAAACAGACAGTCCAGAGATCCCAAGGAATATGCCATGGGAGGACACATTCTTCCCCTAAATATCAACTTTAAAAGTAGATAATAACAAAAACAATGAGAGAATTAGTATAAATTATATAATAATTATAAAAAACTTCTTATTAATTTAACCCTTCTTAAGAAACTCCAGTGTTCCCTGTTGGCTCTAGAATTAGATATAAGCCCCTTTCCTACTTTTCACTCTTATTAGAAATTTGCATTCTTATGCTCCAGAGTCCAGCCTCATGTACAAAACTTTATCTCCCACCTCATTGTCTTTGTATTGGACAACTTATATGTCAGGAATGCACTACTACATTAACTATCTCTTAGGATCTTTTATTCCCCTCAGAACCCTGTTCAAGCACTACCCAAAGCCTTTTTTGACTCTTCTTTCCTTCCATAAATTTGCCCTATCTTTATTTTATACATGTTTATAAATGTATATGTTGTTGTCTCCCTGAGAGAATAGAAGTTCCTTGAGGACAAGGGATGGTTCATTTTTGTCTTTGTGTCTCTAGGACCCAGGACCCAGAATAGTCCCTGGAATATAGTAGTTGCTTAATAAATCTTGTTGGTTGATTGCCAACTATTTTCTAATACTTTATCTCATTTGATCCTGTTAAGTAGGTGGTGGAAGTATTGTTTACATTCAGATGAGAAAACTGCATAGCTCTCAAATCAAGATTGAATTCTAGGTCCTCTGAGTCCATATCTAGTCCAATTTCTACTATACCCATACTTATTTTGGAGCAAAAAGGGACTTTTGAAGTCTTTGAGTGCATGCAATTCCAAAGTTCCAGACCTAATGAAAAATGTAGCATTCCACCATGATCATTCCATATTCCAAGTTCACTGGTTTTCTACCATATTTAACTGTAACCCAGAGCCATTGATGTCATTATCGATTCTTAAATGCATCTAAATCTTAATTTATCATATACTCAATAAACAAATATTTAACCACTTACTTTATGTCAAGGTAAAAAGGTAGGTAATAAGGTAATAGGGTAATAAGAACAAAGTCCCTTTTTGAAAGGGGCTAACATTTCATTAGGGAAGATTATGAGTATACATACTGTATACATATACACATACACACACATAAACATTTGTATATACAAAGTATAAAAATAAAGGGAATAAATACACAGTAATTAAATGCAAACAAGTTTGAGAGGCCACTAACAGTTGGGGAAATCAGGAAAAGCATAATTTAGAAGATAATGCAAACTGTGGCTTTTTCAAAATTAGATTTTTATTGATATATTTTGTTTTTATACCATCTACTTTCCCCCCTACAGGTGTAATGTAGTCAACTTGCAAGAATTGATTTTTAAAATTTCAATGTGAGTATTTGTACCTCAGAAATTAGCAAATGATATAAATCAGGCCTTGATTTTATTATTGCTGTTGTTTTGTTGATTGTATAGACTAAAGAAAGTAATGGAGAAAATGTCAGTAATGCAAATAAAACTTAATAGTATGTCACATGTGCATTTTTGTTCCTGGAGAGCTAGTTGTTAAACATTTATCAGCCCATTCCTGCTTGTATCCCTCTGTCACCCTTTTCCACAGAGCCATTTCTTGTAACAAAGAATAAGGGTGTCTTAAAGGAAGAGAGATATTCTGTGAGGTAGAGGGAAGGAAGTAGCACATTTCAGCCATGCAAGAAGACCACTGAATTCATGAAAATCTTTTGAGAATAATTATGGAATTATAGAGTTCAGAGAAATGTTCCTCAGTCCAAATCTTCATGACCCCATTTGGGGTTTTCTTTATAGAGATACTGAAGTGGTTTGTCATTTCCTTCTTCAGCTTATTTTACAGATAATAGAACAAGGCTAATGGATTTGCCCGCAGTCAAACATTTAGGAAATGTCTGAGGCCAAATTTGAACTCAGGAAGTTGAGTCTTTCTGCCTCAAGTCTAGCACTTTGTTCATTATGTCATCTTACTGATTTCAGAGAAGTGAGAAGTAGATCACTGTGGGCTAAAATATCAATCCTTCAAGGCGGTCATTATGCCGGATGCTAGGATTTGTTAGGAAAGATTTTGTAGAAAAACAGGATTTGAACTGGGTCCTGAAGAATCATGAAAGCAATAGTTGATGCCTTCTTACCTTTTAATAAAGATTCAAAACCCAGATCATCTATCTCCAAATTTCACAGATTCAGCAAGAAAATCTGTGAAATTTGAAGATAGATGATCTGGGTTTTGAATTCTAGCTCCTTTAAGGCAGATTGGATGAGTTCTAAAATACCACTCCACCCTATTGTCTTTCCTAACTGTCCAGGGTAGGTGTACTATGTTTGGGAAAATACCTGGAGAACATTCAGTTTAAATATTAACACATGTACGCACAAACACCCACACCCATATCCTATCAAAGCAGGCTTAAGTTCTTTGCCTTTTTTATTTCAGGGAGTTTTACTTTGCTTAGATTTTAAGGGACAAGCAAACTCTCTTGGATTAATAGTGATTAACTAAGCTATAGATCAGAAAATTGACTCTCACAGCATTGTGTCACTTTGATGTTGAGGGAGTAGAGCTGCCTCCTTAGCCCACCCTAGAAGGCTTCCTGATTCAGGACCATTTATAACACCATTTCTCAAAGACCAGGCCTCCCTGGCTGGGCCATCCTACCACATGTGACACCAGCTAGGCCAAGACTTTCTTCAGAATCACAGCATGAATATTGTGTCAAAGAGCTTGTATTTTTTACTTGTCTCTCCCCGCCCCCTCCCTACTTTGCTCGCACTACCTCCTACCAACCCAGTTAATAAATGCATTATACAGTGTGGGTGATTTTCATGTGTAAAAATCCAGGTTTTCTATCCTCACTGACAAGGTTCTGAAAATCCTTCCCTTCCTTTTATATGGCTCCATCTGTTGCCTCATCTGTTGGTGTAAAGTCGCCTTAGTCTGGGAAGACATACCCATTAATGAGCCCATCTTGCCAGTTGGTTTCAACATGTACAGCAGCATATAGCAATTTAGGAGCAGAACCAGCAGCTGATTATGCCTGATAAATTGATATTCATGCCTCTGAAATTTAATGATGGGGTTCTAAACATTTACTTTGGATTAAATTAGAATCCTAAATCTAGGCTCCCTCGTTTGGTCTTAAATCTAGTCTGAAACTGCTATATAGAAGGAAAATCTAGCTTCTCTTACAAATCAAGCTAAGAGTATTTCCTTCATGGGTTTAATCTTTACCACTTCCCTCCCCGCAAAATACTATTGAAGTGAACATTTATTGGGAAAAATCTTTTTCCATAAAGAAGTGATGCTTGATTTTTTCTGTTTGAGGGGTAGTGTTCTGGAAGAAATGGTAGAGAACTTTTAAAACCTATTTTCATTGATAGTCTCAACTTTGGCAGCAGTTGGGAAAGTCTTTGTAACTCCCTGAATCCCTAACCAGGTGCCAGGTGAGTGATAAAGGGATTTGGATTCACTGGGGGAGCAGGATAGAACAGGATTTGCTATGATGTGCCCAGAGAGGTATTAATAATGTGCATCATTTCTCTTTGTTATAAGAAAAGATCTGAGCCTCTTTAGGTCTGCAGGTGGCTATCAGGATGGGGATTTCCCATTTAAAACATGATAGTTAATTTGGGGAAAATAATAAAAAAATAACTGGGTAGTATGTAATGTGTGCATTAAAAAAGTGTTTGTAATGCAAACTGTAACTTCTGACTAATGACATAACTAAGGTGGAAGCAGTAATTAATGAGCCAGGAAATTCTCTCCTTCATAGAGCAGAAAGAAAAGAAAAAAAAAATTACCCATAACTCAGTGTGAAATGTTTCCAAACAGCTCTTAAACTGTTAGTGGCCCTTACAAATCATCATTCCTCTGTTATCTAATCAACATAAGTTACCAGAGCACAGGACATTCATTAGATATGGAATGCCTAAAACTAGAAGGGGAATTTCTAGAAAAACCAAGACTTTTTAATATTTTCTTCATGCTGTTTACCTTTGGTGTTTTAAGAGAGACATGGGATGTCAGTGTTTTCAAGAGGAAGAACCAATGTAGGTTGGAGAACCAGTTGGATGTTCTTATTGAAAAGTCTGAAGGTTTTTCTAAGTTCTCTCTTATTAAACTGGGTGGTGGGAAATATTGTTCCTATAGGAAGACATACATATTTATTGATGCATTTTATATTAGGCAATGACTATTTTTTCCAGACAAAGATAATACTTTCCCCATAGTTTGAGCTATATTTCATTCTTGAATTTGTCAAAGTATGGCAGGAGGAAGGAATGAAACAAGTCTTTATTAAGTCAGGTACTGTAAGCAATTTTCAAATGTTATCTTATCTAATCTTTGCAACACTCCTGGAAAGAAGTTGTTATTATTATCTTAATTTTATAGTGGAAGGAAACTGAAGAAGACAGAAGTTAAGTGGCTTACCCAAGAAAACAGCAAGTTAGTGTCTGAAGCTAAATTTGAACTTATGTCTTCCTGATTTTAGGCACACCATTCAATCCACTGCACCACCTACCTGCTTTACTATAAGCTGTAGATTAATTATGATTTAAATCCTGTGGTTTCTGGGGGTCATTAAGCCATGTGGTTTTTCTTATGGAAACCCAAGGGCTTGACTATTGCAATTATCTCTTCCACATCATGACTTTTCTCAATATGGTTTTAATATATTGTGGGTCAGCATAAAAAAATTAAATGAGAATCTGGGGAGAGTTTTACAGAAGCTACAGATGATATGCAAAGGCCAGGAGACAACATAGAAAAAGTTTAGAAACTCAGAAATGCATAAACCATATGTATGGTATTATTTAACATAAATGTATTTTATCTTTTCATATCACAAATAAACACAATTTCTTTTTTAAAATTAAAGTAAGTGAAAAGTTAAAGTCTGTAAAAGAACATGAAGACCAGTGGATGTCAGACAAAAGCTACTGTATTTAATATGGATTTTTCAGATGATGGTATTCTATGCCTCAAAGTTCGAAAAGGTAGAAGGGATAATTGTATTTAATATTAAGCCTAAACCCTAATATGTACAGGCAGATGTTTCCACTTATAAAACCAGGTGAATCATGGGTGCAGCCATCAGATATCATGTCACTGACATAAGGGTCTCCCTAGACTCAGAACCAGGTTGCTTCTTCTTTGAAAGTAGTCTTTTGTCAAAGTACTCCAAAGCTGCTTTGTTTGAGTAAGGTCTCAGAAAGAAAGTTCTCACTTTTCTCTTCTTTCAATCTTGTCTATGCATTAATTATGACTTACTAGGATAGCCATTGAACATTAAGGAAAATGGAGACATTAGCTATCCAAACAGTGCTTTGAATTTCTTTGGCTATTTCTTCTTAAATAATAAAAAGCCATTTTTAAAAAAATAAGTTTTGGGCAAAAAGAACAACATAAAATCAAAGGTTTGGTTATATTGAGATTTTGTTTTACTTGGACTTTTATGTTTTCAACTTCAGTTAGGCACAAATTTCTTCCTCTGCCACAACTGGAATTTGAGACTGAGAGATTGGCAGTGATGGTACCTGGAGTGATTAAACAAGAAAATTTAATAAGAAAATAATTAACCTTTCCAGATGCTAGGCAGACAGAAAGTGTGCCAGCATGAAGACAGAAAGCTTGAAAAAAGAATTGCACAGCAGCTGAATCATATGGAAAACTTCTATCTTGTCATGAGAGAAGAAATTGAAACCATCCAAAGCCCCTATATCAATGATAGCCATGGGATTGAGGCTTATGTGGGGAGGCTTCTGTGCTATTAATGGAGAATACTTTAGAGTTGCATGTCTCAAAAGCCACTTTTGTGAACTCCAGTCCCCATAAGGTCTATGAATGTTGTCAGGTCTGTGATGTAGGATAAAAACACAACTTCATCTTTTCTTTGGTGAAATCAATGGAAAATAAGTGACATCAATAAACAGACTCTAGAGCACTCACAATATCTTTTCACCAAGAGAAAATACATTCAATTCTTGTTAGAGCTACACAAAGCAGCAAAATGGAGAGAGACAGAGAGAGACAGAGAGAGAGAGACAGACAGAGAGAGAGAGACAGAGAGAGAGACAGAGAGACAGAGACAGAGAGAAAGAGAGACAGAGACAGAGAGAGAGAGAGAGAGAGAGAGAGAGACAGAGACAGAGACAGAGACAGAGACAGAGACAGAGACAGAGAGAAAGAGAGACAGAGACAGAGAGACAGAGAGAGAGAGAGAGAGAGAGAGAGAGAGGGGGGGGGGGGAGGGAAGGAGGGAGAGATAAAACTATCCCCAAGAGGAAGAGAACATTTATTAAGCATCTACCATGTGCCAGGTACTGGGTTAAGTGCTTTACAAATATCATCGATTTGGCCCTCAAAGCAACTCTAGGAAGTAGGTGCTATTATGTTATTACCCTATCTTACAGTTGAGAAAACTGAAACAGACAGGTTAAGTGACTTGCCAAGTATCACACAGCTAAGAAGTGTCTGAGAATGGATCTGGACTCAGGTCTGTCAAGCTCAGCATCTTATGTCCTCCATCCCTACTTGCCTCTAAAAAGTTGTCACAAGGCTTCTACCCACTTTATCCAGATTTCTAAATAACTTATGCAAAGGGTGATTTTCTTTCTATCAATTTGGCCAGATAGTTTTTGTGTCCCTCCAATTTTCTCTGTTTTTGTAAATAAAGACAAATCTGGGAAATATATAATGGAAGTGATAAAGAGGAGCAAAACATCATTCCTTACTCACTTAGAAAGGAATAAGATTTCATATGGACAGTGCCATGTGAAGGATGATAAATACTAGCAATATGATGTAGGGGAAAGAGTGCTGAAATTTGCATCTGAATCTCAAATCTACTGTGTGATTTTAGGCAAGAAAACTCATTCCTCAAAGACTCAATTTCCACATCTGTCAAATAATACTTGTAGTTATCTACCCCACAGATTTTTCAAAATATGAACTAAAGGAGATAATGAATATATAGGTAATATTGACCAGTCAGCTCTTACTGTGATGAGCTTAGAGGCAAATCAGGTTTTTCACTTTTTCCTGTTCCTCTGCCCAAATATAGCTTGAATATTAACAATATCTAATATTAATAAGATCAAAACTAATATTTTTCTAGAATGAGATCTCTTCTTCCTTGTCATGACAATGAAAAGAGGTGAATTTGTGCATTAATTCTTTCTCTTACCCCTAGGAAAAAATATCCCCAATTGTCCCTCTGGGCTTCTTATATATTTTGGCTAGAGAGCTTGGTATATTCCCTACTCTTCTCCTTAAAATCCTTAAAGTTGCACCTAAATAGTAACATTACATTTGTTCAGCACATCATAAAATGTTTCTTCTTCAGTGAAGAAAATTCTTTTAGCCTTGTACTTGTGATCTGCTTTTAGAAGGTTTCCTAGAGACACTGGAAAGTTAGTTGTTGTTCCTAAGGACACACAGCCAGTATGTTTTAAAGACTAAGACTTGACCCCAGGTCTTCCTGATTTTGAGACCAATTCTCTATCCATTAATCCATACATTCTCTCAGGGAATTTATTATTTTATGTATAGGAAAACAGGGATCCCCAATTAATCATGTTATTTACCCCAAAATTATACTGCTACTAAATGGAAGACCTGGGGCTCAAACTTGAGATTTAAAAATTCCTAATTGAATGTGTTTTTCATTTCACCAGCTGCCTCTGTATTTAAAGCAATGCATTTTCCTAGTGCCCTTTAAAAGCTCTCAAAGCATATTATGTGTACTTAGCCTCTGTACACATTAAGTAATGGAGAATGCAGATATTATCAACTTCATTTTACAGAAAAGGATCTTGAGACATAAGATAGCCCTGGGATCATTTTTTTGGTGCAAATTTTGGTGGTAAAACGCTGAACTTCAGGTTCTTATCTAGTGGCTTTATGGAACTTCCCAAAGGTGATGGCTAAAAATGTCTGCTTTTCTCCCCTTTTCCTTTTTCTTCTTTAGGTCATAATTGGTGGGATATGAAGACAACGTTCATCTCAGCTGTTTGGAAGATGGAGGAAGGACACAAATAAATATTGGGTCATTGGATCAGAGGAGAAGACAAAGAAAAGGGGGTGGATGTGGGGGTACTGTGGTGAAGTTTTTGTACCTGGACAGCTTTGGACTCTCAACCGTGAATTGACTCTGGGGACTCTTCTTATAATCCTACATAACCACAGCCTTTTTATGGAACATGATCAGATCTACTTAACAGTTCAAACTGAATGTGGACTTGAAAAAAATTAGTATTTGAACATATTGAGAATCATGGTACATTAGTCTGATGACTTAGGGACAATCCTGGAGTGCCAGACTTTTAAAATGTATGTTTACATTCCTCCTTTAAAGAGAAACCCTCGTCATCCCTTTGGAATCATCTTTGCTATAGTGAGAACCCTGATAGATCTAAGGTTCCCAATCATGCTTCAGAGAATGTGTTTTCTGATACATCATGGGTACTGACACTTGCAGTAGCTGCCAGCCACCAACTAATGGCTTCCTGCATTGACTTCTTAGCATTGTTTGCTAATATTCACTTTTTGGAAGCATCCAGCAGCTGGGAACCATTTCAAAGCCTGTGTCTTGCCAGACAAAAAGGATCAGAATCCTACTTCTCTTTGCCAGATGGCTTTTAATGGCTAACTGCAAAAATTCTTCTTACTTAGAGGGGAATTCAAAAAAAAAATTAAATCAGAGAAGCTTTCTTCAATTCTGCAAGCATTAATTAAACAACTATGCTACGCAAGGCACTTAAGATACAAAGACAAAGTTAAATAGTTTCTCCCCTTGAGTAACTTACATTCTACCTTTACATTAAAGAATATTTCATAGCCCATGAACTTTGGAACACTGGGATCTTATGTATAGATGGCCACTTGTGAAGAAAAATAACTGCATTACAAAAAAAATCTGGTGTTTTTTATTCAGTGATATGAATTTTGCTCCAATGCTTCAGTAGTATGATTGCTGTGGTTCTTGGGGACCACCAGCTCCAATCTTATAAATGTAATTTTGAGACTGCAAAAATTCTCTGTAGTGATAGAAAAAAGTTTATTTTTCCAAAGTAGGATTTTTTTAAAAAAAGAATTCCCAAAGTCTGTGAACATAAATTTTTTATTGTATCAATTTTGTATTTCAGTATAATTAGTTTCTTTCATAATCTTATGTATTTTATTTTGTGCTTTTAAAAGTACCTGAATTTAAGAATACCCCAAAAGTCCAAACTGAGTCAATTGATACAGTAAATTTTTTAAATCCCAAAGGCAAAAAACATAGAGATAGTAGGATGACAATTTTTATTTCAAAGTAAAATGATAGGTTTTTATTTAAAATATATCCTCATAAATAGGAGAAATTATAGTAAACTATTTTAAATTATTTTTAAAATAGTGTTACAACTAGCACATTTGGTCCTTTTAGTGTTAAAAACATTACTCTGAAGTCCATAGGTTTTATTAGACTGCCAGCGGGTTTCATGATACACAAAATGATCTAACAGCCTATTCATCCCCCAATGGTATATTTTAGTTTGGGGATTTCATGTGGCGTAGCTTCTGATAATGTCTTACCCTGGGCCCTTCTGGTGACTTGGATGTGACCCTGGGCTATGTTAGCAGATTACAAGCTCTGGCAGGTTCCACCACGCCTGTCAGGGCTTCAAGTATGGACCTGAAAAGATACATTGTCATCTGAAAGTCAACTTAGTAGCATCCCAAGCTGCTCAATGCGAGATGGCTGGCTTCCAGATGGAGACTCTTTCTAGCTACGATAACTACTAAGACTTTGAAGAGGCTCATGCTCTGCACCAGTGGAGGAAATAATTCCAATGCTGATGAAATTACAGATTTTACAGTATGGAAGCAGAACAATAGTGAAAGGAACACTGAACCAGGAACTGGGAGATGAGCTTTAAGATATGCTCCACAAGGCTGTAGTGTGCAAGGATCTAATAAAATAAAATATCTAAAATACACTGTAAGTCTTTAAGTGACATATAAGCAAAAGCTATTATTATTATCATAATTATTACTGGTAATTAATAATAATAATAGCTGATATTTACGTAGTGTTTATTACGTGCCAGGCACATAATGTCCTAAAAAATGAAGTGCTAAACACTACATTGATTATCTCATTTGATTCTCCAAACAACCTTACAAGGTAGATGTTATCATTATTCCCATTTTACAGATGAGAAAACCAAGGCAAACAGAGGTTGTGACTAACTCAGGCACAATTAGTAATTATCTGTGTCCAGATTTGAACTTGGGTCTTTTTGACTGCAGGTCTAGCACTATCCATTGCACCATCCCTAATATTAGTTTAACTCACGGAGTTTCAGAGCTAGAAGGGACTTTTGAAGATAATTTATAATTTCACAAAGAAGAAAATAGAGACCTCTTCAAGTGGTTGAAGAATCCTAACCAAGTTCACAGAGTCAAGACTAGAACTGAGACATCCTGACCCCAGTTCTGTGTCCTTTCCAGTACTGTTTCCTATGTACATCAGGGTGATTAGAAGATGGATAAGATTTAGAGTCAGAAGATTTGAGTCCCAATACCCTTCTGATACTTCCCACCTGCATGACATTGGACAAGCCACTTAAGCCATTTACTAGCTTTCAATTTCCTTATTAGTAAATGAAAGGATGAACAACGATCTTTAAAGTTTCTTCCACTTCTAAAATTTATGATCTTATGATTTCCTTACCTCTGTCTACATCACCATGCTAGGACTGATGGCTCAAAAGGTAATAGAAATGTTTTCTTCCCAAAAGACATATAAAATGTGATCACATTGCTCTTCCCAGGGTTGAGTAGCAGACATCCTATCTTTCCATCACATTTTTCATCTGCCTCATCCCCTCCCCTATTTCCCATTAACAATAAAAAACACATCATTCCTCTGGATGCCGTAGGAAAGGTATTACTGTATCAAGTGACATGTGACTCTGAAAATCTGAGGGAAACAAAGAGAATTTGTTCTACTATGTCTGACAAACCTGATCTTATCTTAGGTAGAATGACTGTTAAGCTGCCATAACTGCTTTGATATATAGCTTATATTTTAAAATTACTCTCCCCTCCTCCTATGAGTAACATTTTCCCTTTGCAGCACAATCCAAACAATATGCTCATTTACAAGAGAGCAGGTCAGATACTTCTTGTTCATCTCTGATCCAAACTTTAGGTCTTGATTCATATTGGTTACAAGATACCTTCAAGATCCATCAGTTTAATCTCATTTGAGAGATGATCATTAATTCATGTTGAAGAATTAGGGACAAATACTGAAAGGAGAAGGCTCATCTGAACCATGACTAAAATAACCGAGGATAATGCTTTGAATACTTGGGTCCCTGATATGTGCTTGTTTGATTGTTTAATTAAATAAAAGCACTTTTATTCAAATGTAACTTTAAGGTAGGGACAGCTAGGTGACTTAGTGGATAGAGTTCAGGAAGTGGAGTCAGGAAGATGAATCTTCCTGAGTTCAAATCTGGTCTCATATACTTACTGCTACATTTCTCTGGGCAAGTCACTTCACCCTGATTGTCTTAGTTTTCTCATTTATAAAATGAGCCAGAGTAGAAAATGGCAAACCATTTCAGTGTCTTTGGAAAAAACCAAAACAATAACAAAAGCCCAAATACTAAATGAAGTCATGGAGAATCAAACAACAGCTTAAAAAAACTGAATAGTAATTAACTGTAATGGAATGGAACTTTTAAAGTCCCCCAGCTCCTGGTTCACTTGGGCACAGACTCACCTTAGGCTGTAATTTTGTATATTATGTACTGGATGATGAAGAAGGAAGGCTAAAATGAATAATTTGCCTCTAATAGTCTAACCCAAGTGAGGTTAATATGGTATTATTGATTTCAGTAATACCCATCTTACTTTCAATGAAAGTTTATTTTCCTCTCTGGGTAGAAGTTTTCAGGGTTGAGGATGAAATTTCATCTGTGACTCAATCTCTTTGCAGCAAAGCAAATGCAATGGCAAAGTCCAGCTTTTGGGCTGCACCCTAGCGAAACTGTTACTCTAGTTATAGTGGGAAAGGAAAGTCTGCCTATACAGACTCTTCATTTCACAACCTTGAGTGTTTAGTTCCAGCTATGTTGACCAAATATGTATGTGTGAGTGAGCGAGTGTGTGTTCTATGTGTCTGCCTACTTAGTGCTCCTGGATTCTATTGTCATGTTTCTATCCTATATTCCCTTGCTATTTGGTCTGTTTTCCAGTTTTTCTCTGTATTTGTCATCCTCTGCATGTCGATTAAATTGAGCCTGTGGAGGAATCTATGTCCTATGTTGATGCCATAGTTGAATTAAATGGAAAAAATTAAGGGGCTTAATGGTCAGTAAACTTCAGCACAACTGAGTTTCTGCCATTGGTGGGCTTTGGTTTCAGATACTTCCCCAGAATGAAAAGGAAAACTGGAAAAGCTGGAAAGTATCCCTTTCTTCTCAAAATGGTTCTGGGAGTCAACTGGCTCAGATTTGCCTTCCTCATTTCTGCTGTGTTCCCAGGTGAGTAGTTTCCAATGGTAAGTCATGTTCATAAACACTAAAGGATCATGGGTATCAAAACTGGAATTTTGGTGGTGGCAGGATGATCCAAACCACTAGCATGGAGATCCACTGGCAGAGTGAAATAGCCTCTAACGAGAATGATAGGAGGAAATCTGAGAAAGTGGGCAGCTTTCAGAAGTAAACAGTGTGAAAGAGTGAAATAAGCACTGATCTTGCCATCAGAACACCTGAGTCTGGGCAAAATATCTACTGTTTACTGCTTGTGTGACCTCAGGCAAGTTGTCAGCTTTTTGAGGTATCTGTTTCTTCTCTTTAAAATTAGGAGGAAAGTGTGATTATGTGATCTTTAAAACCATTTCAAAACACAACTAATTCAAAACAAAATGAATTACTTAGTCCATTCTTCCATATATGGACTTTCTGTAATTTGTTTCTTTTTACTTTGTCCAGAATTTTGATTGAGATAGCAATATTTTAAAATTAAACTTTGCTCAAATGCAAAGAAAACAGCATAGTATAAAGTTAAAATACTTTTTACATAAATTTAATTATATTTAAATTCAATGGATATATAATTAAACATAAATGTATACAAGTCATGAAAGCTTTCTTGGAATGTCAGAGCAATTTAGTAGTAAGTAACAGTTGAGGATTCAGACAGGGCAGATTCTCAACATTATTGAGGTCTAGCCATAGACAGCTAGATGTCCGAGGTGAAAATACATGTATGGAACTGAGATATTTAGTATTTGGCAAGACACTGGGAGTGAAACAAGGCAGTAATGGGATCAGGAAGGCTGTCAGAGGCCCAATCCTGGGGAATTCTAGTGGCAGGTAGGAGGTAGAGATAAAATAAGTAAACAGCAGGCATCATTGAGATCTGGAAGCAAGTAACAGAGAGGTAACTTAGAAGGACATCAAGACTAGGATTCTAGGTTGTGTTTTTTTCTTGAAGATTTATGAGCTGGGCTATTAGATAATATTTCAAGAAAGGGACTCAGGAGAAAGATTGGAACTTTATCTCTGGAAATGGGGATTCAAGGTTTACAGAGTTCAAAGAAAGAATCTACTAACTAGGACCAGAATGCAACTGCCTGATCTCTGAAATCATGGTTCCTTT
Organism: Sminthopsis crassicaudata; assembly: GCF_048593235.1. Lineage (NCBI taxonomy): Eukaryota > Metazoa > Chordata > Mammalia > Dasyuromorphia > Dasyuridae > Sminthopsis > Sminthopsis crassicaudata. Next base: position 570,745,251 of record NC_133618.1, read on the forward strand.
TGTTCCTACTTCTCTGAACCAGATTTGTCTCAGATTATGGGAGATTAGGTTGAGTGACCCTAACAATGAGGATTAGAGGTAATATGGGATCAGGTATCCAGGCTAAATATTCCAGTGGGAGAAGGTAATCCATTACTGAAGTTACTAAAGAAATGATTAGGCAGGTCAAATATACCCAATTTATCTCCTTCAGTTTCTTTTAATGTCTGAGAACAAAAGCATCAAATGTCTGTGCATCAAAAAACAAAACTACAATCAATAAAAATCAAGTTTAGAGTGTAAATTTGTAAAGGAAAATACATTTTGAAAAGTTGACAGTTTTTAGCCCCATTTTTCTCATGTTTATGTGAAAGTTTTCTTCAGTGGGTTCAAAGTGTTTTCCTCATGTTGCCTATTAATAATCCTCATGACATCATAGAGGTATAGGGAGAACATGTTAATATGCTGTGAATTCCTTTATGCATTTCAATCATTTGAATTAAAGTAACATGTGGAAGAGTGATTAGACATTCTGTTTGACTTCAGATGACAGAACCAGGAGCAATAGGTGGGAGCTACTGAAAGACAAATCTGGACTTGATGTGAGGGCACTTTATATTGACCAGAAGTAATGGGCTCTCCTTATTGGAAGTCCTTCAAGAAGGGGATGCATCTCTTGTTGGAGATGATTTAGTTAGGCATTTTTTGAGTTGGACTAGATAGTTGCTGAGGTCCCTTCAATTTCTAAAATTTGTTGATTTTGTGAACATTCATTAAGTACCTATTACCTGCAAGACACTGTATTAGGGCCTTGCCATACAAAGGCAACAAACCATTTTCTGTCTCCAAGTAGCCTACATTTCACTGAGGTTTGTGGATGCTAAAGATGGGGAAAAAGAAGGGAAGAAGCATTTATTAATCATCTACTTTGTATCAGGTACTATGCAAATGTTATTTTATTTACTGAGATATATATACAAATAAGAATAAAAGAAAATGGAAGGACAGAAAGCTAACTACAGTTATTTCTTTCACATTCCCTATTAAATTCTCATTTATTGTTTAAGTTGTTTGTTTTATCACAATGGAGATTAATTTAGGTTTCTTCAGTGCCAAAAACAATAAAACCAGATCATTCATATTAAATGTCTGTCATATTGCCATTCCACCAATCATTGCCTGTGTCTATGCATGCTCTTTTAATTGTTCCATCATTCTAAGAATGTAAAAAGAAGAAAAGTAAAAACAGGAGGAGGAAAGCATAGCTTAATAGGCTTATTTATAATTCAATTTCTTCAAATGTTCAGAAAACAGCATATTTGTCTTTACTGTACATGACAAACCTATTTGTGACATGAATTTGCACAATGGGATAGTGGCTCCTGGTAGGATTTGTAATTAAATGTTGCATCACTGAGTATGATAATAATTCTTTATAGTCATCTAATTTTCATAATATTCCCAAATTAACAAACTAGATAAATGTTTTTCCCCTTTCTTTGGGGAGACAGTGATTTAACTCCTCCTTCTACCTGTTCCATATGCATATAGACACATATACAGTGTATGCTTTATACCTGGGAATGCATTTAAGGGATGGAAGATAGCGGGTCAAATGTATAGAGAGGGAAAGTAATTTACATCAATTCTTTTTTTTTTCCTTTTTCTGAGGCTGGGGTTAAGTGACTTGCCCAGGGTCACCCAGCTAGGAAGTGTTAAGTGTCTGAGACCACATTTGAACTCGAGGTCCTCCTGAATTCAAGGCTGGTGCTCTATCCACTGCGCCACCTAGCTGCCCCATCAATTCTTAATCTTATTTTTGGTGACTTAAGTGGAAGCAATTTATATTTTAATTTTGAAAGTTTAGTTAACTGAGATTATCTTTGGGATTATCTAGATAGTCTGAGTTGATATAGTGGGAAAATTTTTTTTTTCCAGAGACTTGATTTATTTTAGGTATTTGAGGTGAAAAAACAAGATTCTTCCCTGAGTATTTCTTGATGGATTGAGAGATTCCTTCTTGCTTTTCAATTTCAAGCCACTTGAAAATGGTCCTTTGTTCATTTAAAACTAGGGGTTGGTCAGGTCCAAGTTTACCTTAATGATCTCTGAGGTTCCTTTTTACCCTGTGACTTTGTGAAAAGGAAAGCAAATTCTTCATGCCCACAACAGCTCTCTTCTCTCTCTCTCTCTCTCTCTCTCTCTCTCTCTCTCTCTCTCTCTCTCTCTCTCTCTCTCTCTCTCTCTCTCTCTCTCTTTCTGTCTCTCTCTCTCTCTGTCTCTCTCTGTCTCTCTCTCTCTCTCTCTGTCTCTTTCTCTCTCTCTGTCTCTTTCTCTCTCTCTCTCTCTCTCTCTCTCTCTCTCTCTCTCTCTCTCTCTCTCTCTCTCTCTCTCTCTCCTTCTCAGATATATACTATCTCAGATTACAGAGAAAAAGCAGAAACTAAGCCATGTAAACTTGGTCTATATTTCTCAGCTAAAATTATATCGCAAAAGTTTAAATGCACTTGAAGCTTTTATAGTTTAATAGCCCACTAAGACTTTGGGACACATTGTTATTAAAAACTGTCACTTATATGGTGCTTTAAGATTTGCAAAGGGATTTACATATATTATTCCATTTGATCCTCTCAACAACTCTGTGAGGGTGGCAATTTAGGTATTATTATCTCTGCCTTATAGAGGAGAAAATAACTTGCCTGAGATCACACAGCTATGAACTATTAGAGGCAGTCTGAATTCCAGTCTTTCTAAATTCCTGATCAATTATCCTTTCTACTATACTACTGGCCTGAATGGCAGAAATCTTCACAAATATTTCACCAAATACAATGCAAATCTATGCCTGGAAATCATTTAATAACACTGAATCTGAATCATGCAAAGGGAATCCCAAATTTCTCTGTTAGAGGGTAAGGCATCAAGACCCAAAGCAAAAAAAAAAAAAAAAAATTCCAGTCAAGACTAAAATGTCAAGGATGCTGTAGGGACAGGAATATCGATGGTATTAAGACTGAATATGAATAGGTCATGAGATAGATACTGTTTACCTCCTCCTGAAATATTACAAATAGGAGCAGATTAGTCTTATGGGCTAATTAAAAAACAGCTTCCCATTTGGATCTATGGATTGTTAGGCCAAGTTTGAACCACTCCTCCCTCGATTTTGGTTGTAAAATTGTACTTTGCCGATTTGAACAAGTATTAAATGTGTGGGGAATGGAAAATACTGTCCCTGGGGTGGGACATATACTGCACAAAATGAACAGTGACTCATTGGCCTTGGATAATTGTCTTAGTTTTGTCTTGATAAAAGGAATATAGGAAGATCCCTCTCTGTGACTTCCTCAGGTCTCCAACCCTTTTACTGAGGCTGAAGGCAAGCTAAGTGTATAGCTCACATTTGGGTCAAACTGAATTGTCAGTATTCCTTCCCTAGGGATCTTTACTTTTTCCCTTTACTTTTCTTGTCTTCTGGATACTGCAACAGAAATAGTTTTCTAAAACACATCTTGGCAGTTTTGCCACATATTTGGGAATACAATATTATTGCATTAAGATAAAGATCCCACTGCTGAGCTGGTGTGCATTTTCCATCTGATGGCCACTAATAAGAATTCCTCTGAATCTGCAAAAGCAGAAAATGCTTCATTAAAATTCCACTGAATTCAAACCCCTCCTCTAATGAAATAATTCGAGTCTTAAATTATAGCTAGAGTTTGATGATTCCATCAAGCCAAATGGTTAGGATTAAGTATAGGTGGATGGATTTTGATTTCATCATTCCCTCGAGTTATTACTACTTTCTTACTCTTGAAATTTTTTTCTTTAAAACAACAATCTCTGTCTCTGTCTCTGTCTCTGTCTCTGTCTCTGTCTCTGTCTCTGTCTCTCTCTCTCTCTCTCTCTCTCTCTCTCTCTCTCTCTCTCTCTCTCTCTTCTCACCCCCAGACTATATGTACATTGCTTCTTAGAGATCCAATTCAACTATTGATCAGCATGAAGGTTTTGGCTTGCTCCATTTTTTATCCTGTACCAGCTCAACTGTCTTTAGGCATTGTGATAGTCTCCCATTCTTGGTGTTTCAACATATTGGTGTCACATTTAGTGCAGGCACCTGATTGACTTGGCCCGCTATCACTCAAAACTATTCAGTTTAGCAAATCATCTGGCATCAGCATTTTGCAGCAGGAAATACAGGGAGGCATCACCATTCCTGTATAAATTAGCTGTGCATGCGTTGTACCCCCTTAATAGAATGGATGCCTCCAGATGTCAGGGACTGTTTTAGTTTTGTCTTTGAATTCCCAGCATCTATGAGAGTCTTACAACTAGCATGTGCTTAATATATGGTTTTTCAACTGAGTTCAACTAAATTGAGAGTCAGCATGGAGTAGTAGAGAGTAGATCTCATGGTCAAAAAAAATTTGGGTTCAAGTAATTTCTCTGATCCATACAATGTGACTTTTAACTTGTAATGACACAGGCAATTGTTTATAAGTTAATAATTTATAACTGTAAGCTGCCAATTTGAAGTATTAGAGGGAATTTCTTTCCCAAGGGTTTCCTATAGTAAAAAATGCCAAATTGTGGATTTGGCTTGAAAGTGACCTTTCAATTGAAGTCAGGTATGTGTAGGCTTAGAAGAAAAAAGTGTTTTGTGATTCTAAGGACATAGTTTCAGGAATGGAACTTTATATTTGGAAATAACTGAAATATAAATTGAGGCATCAATAAAATTTATTTTAAAAGAAAAAATAAAAATAAAAGGAGAATACGTCATCCAACCAGTTTGACTATCAGGGACAGAGTTGCTTTATGCTGACTTTTATGGAAGGGCCTGAAGGGCTGAGTCTAAGGTATAGTATTTCTTTATGGGCATCTTTTAATGACAAAGCTCACATTTACTGAAAGGGACTGCATTCATAGGGAAGTCATGAATGAGGCCAGGGCTCCAGAGGAATGATGTCTGTTCATGGCAAGAGAACCAGACCTAGATTCTAGTCCTAAGGCTATTGGACTAGACTAATAAGCTGTGGAAACTCTCTCTAGACCTCATCTTACTCATTTGTAAAATGGAAATGGATGATTTGATAATAATTAATAATTACTTATTAATTTAATTTAATTAATAAATAAATTTAATTTATAACCTATCAAAAATAAATAAAACAATTTAATAATTAATTATACATAATTAAATGATTTAATTTAATAATTTAAAATTTTAATTTAATTTAAAATTTAATAATAATTTAATGATTTTATAATAATTGTTGGCATTTCTATGAAGCTTTAAAAGCTTTGTTCCTCACATTAACACAAGAAACTAGGTGCTACAAGAAGTTCCTTTCACCTATGAAGTTGTTGTTGTCTCCATTTTCCTTAGCTTATAGGGTGTTGGTGTTGTTCAAATTAGGTAATGTAGATGTGCAAGAGTTTTGTACATTGCAAAAATTATCAATATTATTATTACTATTATAGTTTCTCAGGTTGCTTTCACCTCTCTCTCTGTACTCTCTGGATTAGGAAGTCACAGGGTCATAAACTCATGAATTTAGATCTGGACAGGCCTCAGAAGACATGAAGCCGAAGCTTATCGTTTACAAATGAGAAACTGAAATACAGAGAAGTTAAGTCACAAAGCTGGACTTCTTGTCTGGGAAATTGTAACAAAATGGAATCTGCTTAGGAGATAGCATCTTCCTTATGATCAGAGTAAAAGAAGAGTCAGTCTTATTTTCCCAAGAACAAAAGGGCTCTTAGGAATCAAGAAAGAGAGCCTCCAGTTCCAACATTAACTTGCTTAGAAAACTGGTAGTATCTTTTTTATGATTCAGTATTACTATCTGTAAAGTGGGGATTATTCTGATGCTTCTTCCATTTTGTGTGGGGGTAAAGAGTGAGTATGAATGAGAGTCTCCCACTTGGAGGTCTTGGGAGAAAGGCTCCTAGAGAGGATAAATGGTCCTTCCCTTCATTTCTAGGAGCATTAGCAGAATGTCCTGACCACAGTCCTGACTTAATTCCCTGGTTTCCTGGCCATGATGAAGATCATCATGTTCACATTGGTGAAGGCAGAAGACTTCTGCTTATAGCCTCAGCCACAGTACATTCCATCCACATCACAGATGGAGGTAAGCAGCAAAGTATTCTTCAGCAAGGCTCCTTTCTTTTCTTTCCCTGCCTTATATCCCCGCTAATAAAAGAGAGAGCTAGGACAGGTTTCTGCCATGTGTTCAGATAGATATAACAAATGACACACGCAGTTAGCTACTGTTTAATATCCATCAGAGCAGCTGGTTCTCGGAGCTAATCATCAGTTCTGTGCAGCTCAGAACTCGTTGATAGCTTGTCCTTGATGGAGGTTTTACAAAAAAAAGTCATCAGTGAGAGGCTTATTGGGCCTGGTAATTTCCTTCTAAACAATCTTTCTTCCAAACAGTGTATAGTAACAACCATATTAAACAAATAGAATGCTATTTATATAGAATGTTATGGCATCCAGTCATAAGGCCCTGTTGTCAAAAAGCCTCTTATAACTTCTGTCTCCAAAACACACAACCATAGCAGAGTTAAAGACCATTTCAGTGCCCCGGGTAATTCTTTTTAAGTTTCAGAGAAGTTGCAACCTTCCCTTCTAGAGGGAGGTTCCCTCCCACCCCTAGCCCTAAAACTAATGAAATCATAGATCCAGACCAAAGGAAAAAGAGTTAAAGGAAGACCAAAAGAGAAAGAAAAACTTATCCTTGGGAGGATATTCTTGAGATCCTACAATTTGATTTGGAAGGTACCTGAGAAATCATCTAGTCCAGATGTCCAACCTCCCCCTCATGTTACAAATAAGGAAACTAAAACTTAGGGAGGTGAATAATTTGCCCAGACTCATTTCATACCGTTAGAGAGAAGGGTACATTTTGTATCTCTGCATTGCTTTCTGGAAGGTCACATTCACTATTAGCTTACTTGTGGTTTGGGGCAATTTACTTTATCCACTTGCTACTTACTTTTCTCACCTATAAAAAGAAGGCAGTAGATTACTTGACTTCTCAATTGTCTTCCAGCTCTCGTTTTTTGTTTTTGTTTTGTTTTGTTTTTTAATCTACTCATCTCCCTACTCTGCTGCTCAAACTTTAAATTTTTTCTTCCTATTCAGGAAAACTGGTTATTAAGGATAACACTGAGCCAATTGTTTTGCGGACTCGACATATACTTATTGAGAATGGTGGAGAAATGCATGTTGGAAGTGAGACTTGCCTTTTCCAGAGCAATTTCAGCATTGTCTTGTTTGGAAGGTAGGTAAATAGCCTTCCTGGACTATATTACAATATTAAGTTGGATTTAAGGGAGGCTTTTTGGAAAAGATATGAAGAGCTCTTATACCTCTTGGATCCTCTTTATCAGTATAAAATAGTCTTTAATATCTAAATGCTGCAAAAAGTCCACAAATTCATCATTCCCTCCATTAACCCAGACAGCAGCTCTCCATTTTGTAGATGATTCTTTGTTAATTTCTCTAGCCAAAAATATCATTATCTGATGGTCAAAATGTTGGTCATCAGATGATGAGCGGGACGTGATTAATGATAATAATAATAATAACTATTTATATAGCATGGATGATATGCCAGATACTGTGCTATACACTTTAGAGTTATTATCTTAATTCTCATAGCAACCCTTGGAAGTAGATGCTATTATTATCCTCCTTTTTTACAGATGAAGAAACAAACAGTAAACATAAGTTAAAAATACCTTGCTTAGAGTCACACAGCTAAATGTCTAAGTCTGGATTTGAACTCAAGCCTTCCTAGCTGCAAGCTTCCTGACCACTGCTCTTCTATCCATTGAACTTCCCCAAAAACAATGAGAAAAAAAGCCTTTCTCATTAACTAACTAACTGACATCCCTAGACCTGTATTTGAAAGCTTTTTAGATCAATGTAATCTAACAGCTCTTATGCCATAGGGGCATGACTTTTGGAGCCCAGGTTTTCATGTCATGATGAATTATGAAAGTAATCAGGAAAACATTGAAAACAGCAACAACAATGTTGCTTGAGGAAGAATTGCTAAAGATGAAGCATGCTATTCAAGTCCAGAGAAAGAATTGATACCATCTAAATACAGACTGAATCATGCTAATTTTTAAAACTTTCTTTCATTCTTTTTCTTTTATTTGAGTTTTGTTCAAAATGATTAATATGGAAATATTTTATATAAAAAAGAAAGTAATCAGAGTTCTAGCCTAAGTGATGACAAACATAATTAATCAACAACTGCCCCACAAATACTTAATAAAAACTATTATGTGGGAGACACTGTGCTAGGTGTTAGGATAGAGATAAAATAGATTAAAAATTTCAATTCACAAGCAATTTTATTCTAAATGAAATCACCATGATATGGAAGATACTAAAGAAATATATAATTCACAAATAATTTTAATTTATATGACCTAGGAGCTATACTTTTTTAGTTCCTCCAATTGTTTTCCAATTATAGTCTAATTTATGGAGACTACAGTAATTTAAAATGTCCATTATTTCATTGGTGCTTTTGTTCCTTCCAGTGATCACCTCACCTACCCTTAGTAGATAATTTCCATACCAACTTCCCCAAATAATCAGTTGGTGGTCAATCTTTTGTCAATGAACCTATCTACATTTAGCTGAATGGCTTCTTGCCAGATTAATGATCATGCATCATGCCCACACTCAAGGACTTTATGTGATCATATAGATGATTTTGGAGGCTAGTTTGTTTCATCATCTCATTTTACAGTTGAGGAAACTGAGATTCAAGTTCACTATACAATTTATCCAGTCACATTGTCAGTAATTTCATAAGAAGGATTTTAATTCAGGTCCTCTGACTTCAGTCATTGTTTTTTCCATTGTGCTATAGTGAGACCTGAGAGACATTTTTTTTTTTCATGCAACTTTTACAATTATAGCCTTTGAGAAGCCAGAGTTACTTCCAAACAACAGTGAATCATCAAAATAAGATTTAAGAGAAGGATTTTATAAAAATCAGTGAGTAAAATAAAGCAAAATTTAAAGGAGTGAAATTTCACTCCATGTACAAGATCAGTCCTTCAACCAGGCCTATTCCTTGTCATATGAGTTGATTATTACTATATTTATTTTCAATTCAGAATACATGGTAGCCAAGGTACATCCAATACAAGAGTGAACTCAGAAGTTCCATTTCCAAGGAATTCCCCAAACTGTGTTTCTATTTTTGCTGACAATTTGATTTATTCAACAAATGTTTACTAAGTTTCTTTGGATGGATAGTTTCATTTTTGTCTTTGTAATTTGTAATAACCTAGTGCCTTGTACTTAGTAAATGCTGTTGATTGATTGAGTACCTACTATGTGAGTTCTTTACTAAGCTGGTAATATATCAAATCCTGACAGGAATATATCATGTGTGAGTACCTGTCTTCAAAGCACGATTTTGTTTCTCAGCAACTCCCAGGAATAATTTCTTAATGATCCTAGATAAGTCACTTTATCCCTGTTTTCCTCAGTTTCTTTAGCTGTAAAATGGGGAATAATAATGAGTAACTACTGCACAAGACTGTTGTGAAGATCAAATGAGGTAATACTTGTAAAAGCGTCTGATACATAGTAGGTGTTACAGAAATGCTTATTCCCTTATGTTTCTTTTCTTAATGCTTTCATAGTTAAAACTAGGTTGGTTGGCTATTTTTTTTTCCTTTTAGAGCTGATGATGGCAGTGAGTTTGATGAATACTATGGACTAAAGTACATTGGGGTTCGCCAAGGTGGCACTCTGGAAATGCATGGGCAGAAGAAGCTTTCCTGGACTTTTCTGAATAAGACACTCCATCCAGGAGGGATGAATGAAGGGGGATACTACTTTGAAAGGAGCTGGGGTCATCGTGGTGTCATTGTTCATGTCATTAATCCCAAACTTGGCACTGTCATTCATTCGGACAGGTAAAGTTTACTTGAATATTTATTTCTTAAGCCAATACACCAGCCTTACTTTAAATTTAAGTGCTGAGAATGTTCTTACTTGAGTTCAATCAATACCCATCACAAAGGCAGTGGAGTCTCATAACTTTTTTCTTTGCCTTAATTTCCCAATGTTCTCTAGTCTATTGTTAGGTATCAATATGTCTTCATTCAGAACAATGTTATTTATTTAATGTAGATTGTAAGAACAGTAACAGTACCTTACAAAAAAATTTTTTTTTACTGATGACAAAATACTTCACATATAGTGCTTCTTTCGCTTCTTACTACAAATCTATGAGGTAGGATTACAACAATTATCTGCCCATTATATAGATAAGGCCATTAAAACCAGGGAGAAGTTGCTTGTCCAAGATCATATAAGCAGTGAGGCTGAAATGTGCACCCCGTTTTCTGGTTCCCAAATCCAGTACTCTTTCAACTTCATTTGTTTTGTGTTACTTAGCTAATATTCCAGATCTCCTGGCTAAGCAAAGGCCTACTCCTTCTAATATGGTAGCCTCAGCAAGTATCTCCCATCAATGACATCTAGTTGGACTCAATTAAGCAAGTCCCTAATTTCAGGCTATGAGCAAAAGTGAATGCCTTGCCTTCTGTCCATGTCAAATCAAATCAATTTAGGTCAACAAGCTTTATTAATCACTAGGAATGCAAAGGAAGACAATAAAAGTCTCTACTCTCAAGGTATTCACAGTCTACACTGCATCAAGTAAAGACAAATTCTTGTTAATCTATCATTGTCAATTAGTAAAAGTTATAAATGTTGATTGATAACTCCTTTCTGAATAGTCAGTCGTTTCAAGTTGCTATGGTTTTGTTTTGGGTTTTTTTTTTATTTTTTTTAACTGGAAATTGTTAAAGTGATGTAAAACATTTGATTTCAATAATGTAATGAAGTAATCCCACAGTCAAATGGAAATTACTTCCAGAAGGGAAACAAGTGAAAGTAGAGTAAGTGAAAAATATTCAGTCTTTTAAATGGAAAGAGTGTGATCAAGAAAAAAACTAATATTTGCCAATGGGGCCAGAGAAAGCAAAAGATAGCTATCTTGTTTTTATCCCAAGAAACACTTGAGTTGCCATTTAAACAACAGTTTTCTTTTAAGCTATAATTTATGATAGAAAGGAGAGGGCATAGAGAGCCAGAGACCCATATTGAACAAACTCAAAAGAGTTTTTTTCAAATTTGGGGAAGGACCCAGGTCCCCTAAGCCAATAGAAAGTGCTAAAGAAGACCATTGACATGAAAAAGGTCTGAGAAGACTTTGTGACCTACAGAAAGAGATTCAGATAGATAATGTATATATGTCCCAAGTGACCCATTTTAATGAACAAGTTGGCATAATCAAAATGTCAATGTGACTATGGGGGGACAGGATATATTAGAGAAGTAAAAAACTCTAGTCAACAACATGAATTCAAAGACATTTGCAATAATCTTTTTTATTATTTATGAAATGATAATAATTGGCAATTTATGTAGCGTAAGGTTTGCAAAGTGCTTTATCTCATTTGGTCCTTGCACCAACAACCTGGGAGGCAGGCTAAGTTATTTTCCCAGAATTGTAAATGTCTGAGATAAGATTCGAACTCAGGTCTTCCTGAAGCCAGAGGACTCTATCTACTATGCCACTCAGCTACTTGAAGTAGATAGAGTAGCAAGGCAATAGGGAGGAATAGAGAAATTTACCAGAGGGAAAAAATGGGCTTGATGTCTAATTTCATAAAAGGAGAAGAGCAAAAGATGAAGTTTTAAAAACTTTTTATAATATATAGTTAAAAGATAAGAGCTGATACAGTAGATGAGAAAAGTGAGAAGAGAACTAATGAAAGAAGTAGATAGGGAACCAAAATAGTCATTGGGAAGCAAGATATTGTATTATAGCAGAAATCAATGAAGCAAACATTTCAAGACAAGAAAGTTAATAATTAAGGTCATTGATTAAGAAGCCAAAGAAAATGAGCATTCAATTTACCACCTGGATGCCCTCCTGGATTTCATCTTGTCTTCTGGAATCTTATCTTGTCAGATCACATCAACTCTAAAACTCACACGTACCTACGCTGTATCCCTTGCTCCTATGTCTCCTCCCTCCCTCTGTTTGGCAAAGTTAGAAACTGAAGAGTTCCTCCATTTAGGGAAGACACCCAGGGCAACCATTTCATCATTTCCCACTTGGCTGTACTTCCAGATGGCTACATTTATTTGGACTTCATTATATCCCGATGCTGGGTACCCTTATCTCTTTTTCCTATTCTTTTTATGTATTGTATTCTCCCATTAGATTATGATGTCCTTGAGGTCAGGAGATACCTTTTATCTTTCTTTGTATCCCAAGCACTTAGCACAGTACCTGGCACATAGTAGGTACTTAATAAATATTTATTGATTAGTTGATAGAGAGGGAAAGAAGTCCCTCTCATGGTAAAGTAGTGGTATAGTAGTGGCAGCATGGTATCAAACTGGAATCCCTGGCTCTGCCCCAATTGTCTGAGTGACCTTGACATTTCAGGTAGAAAAAAACAGACTAGGAGTGAACTTTAAGATTTTTTTTGTCTCTCTACAGTATCCCATGATTTGATAAAAAGGTCACTGGTGAACTTTGAGAATTCAGTTTTTATAGTGTGATAAGATGCAAATTATTGTCCTATATGTCTTAGTGAAACCACTTTAAATGTTTTCTGTGAAACTTTGCCAAATTCTGTGATGAAAACGTTAATTCACCATATCAGCATTCTTCAGTAAAATATTCTTGTTTTCAGAAAACACTTTGCTTCAGAAGCAATTTATGATAAAAGATATGGTCTGCACGGTATAGTTATGGAATGTGGAATGAGCCACAGGCCAGAAGTAGACAGAAAGAATAGGTTATAACTGCTGGTCTGTCTTTTGGTCTTGCACAAGTTTTTTGGGGGTTTTGTTTTGGTTTTTTTTTTTATTATTTTTTAAATGAGTTTGAGCCTCTATCATCTGAAAAATAAAATTGAAGTCTTATCTATTTTGGGGAGTTGTTTGTGAGTGTCATATGAGGTAACAAGAAAAAAGGAAAAGTTTGCAAAGTAAGGCATCCATTATTGGATTATCATCCACTATTGAATTAAAGTAATATTTAAGCAATAGTGATATCTCAGTGAGTCAGTCAATAAATATTTATTAAGCACTTTCTGTATGCTAAATACTGGGATATCACAAAAGTCCCAGTTTTCACAGTCTACTATAGGGGAGAATATCTGTGGGGAAGATATTTTTAAAAAAAGGAAAATAGAAAATCACTTATTTCTGATTGGTGAGAATTGTTATGCTTTCAGGAAGATGAAGAAATCTGGCTTTATTCTTCTATTGGGAAAAGAGGAAACCAAAAATATTTCAATTTCAGTTTATTGGAGAGAGTAGCAAAAAGTCCTAGTCTTGGAAAGTGTAAGTTAGAAAGAAAATATTTTAATCAAGAATGTGATATGGCTGAGACTAAATTGAGCACTGATTGATAAAAGTAAGGACAAGGGAGAAAGGTACCAAATGATATATAATTGTCTTTTGTTTTCTTTAAAAGCTTGATCTGTATGTATCTCTTTATCACCGTATTTTATAACATTGTTAGTTTTACTGGTTTAAAAACAGTTTGAGTTATGTTGTTATTTGTTTTTGTCTTTTTTTTTTTTTTTTTTTTTTTAAGAATTCTCATTTCTATCTGTCAAACTATATTTATGGCTTGTCATGCAAACAAGGCATTTGCTGCCACCTGGTGGCACTGCATCCTAATTTCAAACAAAGTACCAAAAGTGGACAAAAATACCGTTGAAAACTAAACTTTTCACTTTACATAATGAAATAATTTTCAGAGAGTTAATGATAAGTAATAAGAGAATAAGGCTCTGGAAATGTCTCTGGATCCATAATTATAGTAGTGTTGGGGGGGAATTAATCGAATGCCAAATAAAGGAGGAATAGCTCAGATGAAGAAGGCCTTTCTTCTCCCATTAGTTAGACTTGACTGTGTATGAAGGCAGAGAGATATAAGCTAATAGAGAGGAAGGTTTTGAAGATATGGAATGGAAGGGGATAAGAATAGGAGGAAAAAATCAGAAACTAGGAAAGGATGGGATGAATATAAAATTTAAGGATAAACATTATATTGCAATATTCACTTTTTACATTTTCTCCTTTGCCATAGGATAGTGGATAGAAATCTGATCTCAGAGCCAGGAAGTCCTGGCTTATGACTCACATTGCTTGCATGATCTTAGGCAAGTCACTTATGTAGTGTCTTAGTATTTTGGGCAGCTCTATAAGATGATAAATTATAGAAGAGTTGTCCATCTGCCCTGAAGAAAGATGTTTCCTCTTCTTGTTCTCTCTTATATAATGAAATTGTCTTCTTTTATAAATAAAAATACTTGATTTTGCTTTTGCCTTCTTTCTGGTTTCTACAAACTATTTCAAGGACCCCATGGATTTTCTTTTCATCACATTTTTAAAGTGGGACCTTAATGAGAAAAAAAGTTCCTTTTACTAAATATCATCTAGTCTACAGTTTCAATGCTTTTGTGATGAAGAGAGCCATCTGCACCCAGAGAGACAACTGTGGGGACTAAGTGTGGATCACAATATAGTATTTTCATCTTTTTTTTATTGCTGTTTGCTTGCATTTTGTTTTCATTTTCATTTTTCCTCTTTTTGATCTGATTTTTCTTGTGCAGCATGATAATTGTGGAAATATATATAGAAGAACTGCACATGTTTAACATATTGGATTACTTGTTGTCTAGGGGAGGGGCTGGGGGGAAGGAAGGAAAGGAAAAAATTTTGGAACACAAGGTTTTGCAATGGTGAATGTTGAAAAGTATCTATGCATAGGTTTTGAAAATAAAAAGCTTTAATAAAAAAAGGTATGTAGCCTGATATTCCCATTCCATAAACTAAGATTTGAGAGGTGGAATGACTTTTTCATAACCGTTTAGCATACTGGCAGAACTGAAGTAAAATTCAGATTTCCTAAATCTAATCTGTTGTTCAGTCATGTCTAACTCTTCATATCCCCATTGGGAGCAGTTTGCCTTTTCCTTCACCAGCTCATTTTGCAGATAAGGAAATTGAGGCAAACAAGGTGAATTGTCCAGGATCACAGCTAATAAATGTCTAAGGCAAGATTTGAACTCAGGAAGATGAGACTTTCTGACTTGAGAGCTGGTGCTCTATCTACTGCACCACCTAACTATCCACTAATCCAAGCTCAAGCAGATCATTAGAATGCTGTGGGGATTTTTTTTTTTCCTTTTTGGGCTTAGAAAATGAGTGGTGGTGGTGCTTTTTTTTTTTTTTTTTTTTTTTTTTTTCAGAAAAGTCAAATATGTAAGAAGCCACAATTTATTTCTAAGTTTAAAAAATGCCTTTCACTATACACTCCTTAAAAAAAAAATGCATTTCTTGTTATCAGTGAATAGTGTACTGTCTTCCTAGTTAGTTCTCACAATATAAATTCATGGACCCTTGGACATTTAGAATTAGCCTGTGTAAATGTTTTTCATTGCAGAGAGTCCTAACTTTTGTTCTCCTTTTTAGGTTTGATACTTACAAATCCAAGAAAGAGAGTGAGCGTCTGGCACAGTATTTGAACACAGTGGCTGATGGTATGATCCTTTCTGTGGCTGTGAATGATGAAGGATCTCAAAACCTAGATGACACGGCCAGGAAAGCCATGACCAAACTGGGCAGCAAACATTTCCTGCGCCTGGGATTTAGGTATGTATCCCTTCTGCCAGGAAAGCAGGGGACAGAGCTCTTATTATGTGGTGATCTTCCCCGAGACTCTGAATAGCACAGTCCTTTCACATGGAAAACTTGCCTCTTTATAAATAGCCCCACCTTCCTGCTGAGTCTCACACACACACACACACACACACACACACACACACACACACACACACACACACAGAGAGAGAGAGAGAGAGAGAGAGAGAGAGAGAGAGAGAGAGAGAGAGAGATGAGAGAGAGAGACCACAAAAATCACCCTCACTTAATGGCTAATATAATACAGCCCAAGGAGAAGCGCATGGAGATGCTAGATAATGGATACCTAATGGATTAGCAGTTGGAAAGCCAACTGGTTCCCACTTAAGGAATTTTAAACTATTTTTAAGCTAATTTTGAAGCAAAAAAACCATAAATTCTAGAACAAATCTTCAATGTCTTCTAATCCAATCCCTTCAAAGGGAAACTGAGTCCTTTAAAGTTTAAGTGATTTACTCAAGGAAACCTAGAAGATATGAGACAAAGATGGGTCTCGAAGTTGTCTGACTCCAAATCTAGGGCCTTTTCCTACATTACACCACCTTTCACAAAACCTTATTCACTCATTCAATAGTAATCACTTATTGAACATTTATTCTTAATGCTTCCTTAATGAACCTTTATTAAAAATATCTACCATGTGCCAAACATTGTGCTGGCACCAAGAGAGAGATAACAAGGTTTTCTAGCTCTAAATTTAAATCTTTTTCTGCTGTATTATACGATCCTCGGATGCGTAGAAATTTATATCTCTGTTCTCATTTGTGCATAACTAAAGTTCATCTTTCTTTTTGTTCAGTGCACATTCAGGATGGTATCATGCCTCGGGCATTGGCAAAAAGCTTATTTAGAGATTATGCTAAGTGTATTTACCCTATGAAACACAGTAAAAAGCTGGGTCTTATATGTAACTTGGTGTGCATTATATTTACCCTTCAGATTGTAAAACATCCTGTCTGTGTACATTGGCACATGCCCTGACATTGAGAATGTTCACTGTTTATTCAGTGACGGCCACAACATTTTATCATTGGTTTGAATTTTCGGCTCTTTTAAGTTGGAGGGGAAATCTTATCCTGTAGACACCTGGAGGCCACCGTTAGCATCCTTTCTACCCCTCACTAGATAAAGACTAGATATGGTGACTCTTCTCAGTTAAGATCAAAGGACTGTTACTGGTCATGAAAGGAAAAGACTATGAAGTGAGAGCCAAAAAGAGAGTAATTCCAGATAATGGAGTATTTCCTTTGAAAGTAAAGGGTCACATATCCAGGCAGGTGTTATATTCTACAATTGATCAAAGTTTGAATAACTAGATATAATATTAGTTCTTTTGAATCATAAACTTTAAGAGATAGAAGGAACCCTAGAAATCCTTATGACAGTAATGAATATACTGACAATATCTAGTATTAGACAATGAGCCTGAGCTAGAGTTCATATCGCCCTCCAGAGTGTTTAGCTCTGTACCCTGATGTTTCTCCATTACATGGCATTATGTAGCACCCATCACAGATAGTTAAACTGGGAAAGTAGGAAGAGAACAAATGTTATTTTTTAATCCCTGTTTTGCAGATGGAAAAATTGAGAAACAGCAACTTGATGATGGTGATCTAGTTATTAAGAAATAAGACTTGAGCCTTGATTTTCTGGCTTCAGAATAGAATGAGTTAATTTGGATAGTAGTTGACTTCCTTCCCATTGAAAGTATGGATAGGTTATAGAGAGGGTTCTCATTCAAGTGTCACTTTGACTATGTGATCTCTGAAGTCCCTTCTAGCTTTGAGATTCAATGATTCTGTGTCTCCCAGTCTAGCATCATGGTGTAACAGCTTGTAACCCAATACAAAGGGTAGAACTGTACTGAATTGAAAATAGAATCAAATAGTTATCAAAAACCTGCTCTGTAAAAGAGAGTGCATTGTCCTCTTGAGGATGCAAAAAAAAAGAATAAGACAATATCTCACTTAATCTCCTTTATGGAAACAGAATGAACTTGAAATAAGAAAAAAAATCTTGATTCAAATGCTTCCTCAGATCTGTTAACTTCTCTCAACATCACTTTCCTCATTTCATAAATGTAGATAGTTATAATATCTACCCACAGGGTCATTTTAAAGGTCAAATGAGATGATGTGTGTAAAGTTCTTTGAAAACTTTAAAAGTGTTAAATGAATTAAAGCTATTGTTATTATGAATATCTTTATACAGAAGATGATGATGAACAATTGGAACACGGTATATGAT
The DNA here is from genome assembly GCF_048593235.1 of Sminthopsis crassicaudata. NCBI lineage: Eukaryota > Metazoa > Chordata > Mammalia > Dasyuromorphia > Dasyuridae > Sminthopsis > Sminthopsis crassicaudata. Next base: position 570,763,270 of record NC_133618.1, read on the forward strand.
ACATGCCAAATAAATCATATAAACAGTCACTCTTGGGTAGGTAGTCAGGTTAAAGAAAATATGCTCTGAAGGAAGAGTAAACTTCACTTACCTTTTCTGTCTCAGTTTCCTGAACTGTAAAGTGGGAATAATAATAAAGGTAAACTTTTTTTCCAGAAAGATAAAGAGGAAACTGAGATTGGTGGGGAGACAGGTAGAAGAAAGGATTGGGAATGTCCAGAGATTTGGGAGATAGTGGGAACAACTTGGCAGTTTGGGGTGGGCTTGTATTGGGGATAAAATTCCAAACCTTTGCAGGATTCACACCATGAAGCATCTTGAACATGTGGTTAAAGAAAAATTCAAACTGAACCTATAAACAATAAGGAATCATTGAAAGTTTTTGAGCAAGGGAATGACATGTTTATAAGCTACTAATCAGAAAGGATTATGTTTTAAATCCATTATTCAACAAGTATTTTCTAAGTTTTTGCTTTGTGAAAGGATTTAACTAGAGGGAAATGAGTTTTTATCCTCTAGGAGCTGACATTCCACTTGGATGCTTGGCTTCCTGTTACTTTTAGCATAAAATTCAAACTCCTTTAGTTCTCATTGAAATTCCTTCACAATCTGGCTCTAACCCATGCCATTCCCCTTCATACAACCTAGTCCAGCCAAACTGACTTATTCTCTATTCCTTACACATATTATTTCTTTCCCATCTCTATGTCTTGGTTCAAACTTTTCTTCATTTTTGAACTCCATGCCTTCTTTATGTGCTGCTTTTAGAATCCTGGTTTCCTTTAAAGCTCAGCTCAAACATGAGCTGAAATCTCCTACATGAAATCTTTCTTACTTTCCCCAGATGGAAGTGACTTCCTTCAATTTTATTCATTTATGCATAAATATGATATTTACCCTGATAGAAATGTAATCTTCTTGAGGGAAAAAGCAATCCATCTTTGTATCCCTAATGCCTAGCACAGTGCCTGGCATATAATAGGGCATTAATAAATGTTTGTTGATTATGATACATTAAAGTAACCACATGAGTACAATAAAATGTAGAGAGCAGTGGAAGGAAAATAATGATGTAAATAAAGTACTTTAACAAATTTGAGAAGGTAAAAGACCCTTTCAGCTAGTGGGATTTGGAAAAACTTCCCAGACTAAGTGGCACCTGAGCTAAGTATTAAGGAAAGATAAGGATTCTGAAAGATGGAGATGAGTCCTGAGTGCTTTCCCATTATGGGAGGTGACCATGCATTCTCATGTTGCTAGGAGATGGCATGTTGAATAGTTTGTGAGTAGGCCAGTTTGATGTATAAAGGAGAACAATCTGAAATAAAGCTGGAAAGGTGGTTTGATATGAGTTTGTATCATTTTGATTCTGATTTTGAAATATGAAATAGAGACTTTTCATTTATACTAGAGGGAATGGGGAGTCTCAAATATTTTATTTATTTTTGTATCCCTTGAAGTGCCTAGAAAATACTTTACAGAAATAGGTATGCAATAAAATATATTAAAAAGTAAAATTTAAACAAAATATTAAATTTGTCCTCTACAAAGATTAATCTGACCATAGCCATTGAGTAACATGGATTAAAAGGAGTGGAGAATAGAGACAAGGAAACCAACTAAAGTTCTGTTGCAGTAGTTTGGGTATTAAGTGATAATATCCTGAACAATAGAAATGGAAAGGAAATGATGGGGATAGGAGGCATTCCTGAGGAAAGAATACCATAGGACTTGGTGACCAGCTAGATGTGAAAGGAGAAAGATGGAGGAGCCATCTTTCTAACCCTAAAATTTTATTATTCTGTGACTTTCATGTTTTAAGATTGAGTTGCTGGCATAATGGTTGTTCCATTAACATAAATAGGGAAGTTGTGAGAAGGGAAAGTTTTTGGAGCAATGCTGTGAAGATAATGTTTTTTTCCTGATATAGGTTGATTTTAAGATGATAAACATATAAACATATACTAGAGAGAAATAGGTCTTGCTTATTTGGAATAAGGGAAATAAGGATTAAAGATACAGATAAAGCTTTTCCATTGCAGGATTCCATGGCTTGAGTAAAAAAGGAGACAGTATAATTCTCCCCAGAGCCATTATAGATAAATAATTCTTTTTATCAAAGTTCATGAACTTCTGAGTTAATTCTTGAGTCTGACTGGGAGCAAGGAAACAGTATAAATGTGGGATGTTGAGAGGTTGCTTTGCTATAGGATGAAGGAATCCTGTCAGAGTGAAACTGCTTTTCTACTTACTGAAAAATAACTATTCTTAGTTACTTCCAAGTCAAAACAAGGTAGAGTGGTGATAGAAGAAGATCATTGATATAGTTGATTTTATGCTTGTCTTTCTTGGGGAATTAGAAAAGAAAACACAAATTTTCCTTGACATAGAAGCAAGAATTGGGCTCAGTAATTTCTCATGTTTTTATACATAGAGAAAGATAGGTAGTGCAGTGGATAGAGCACTGAGTCTGAAGTCAGAAAGACCTGAGTTCAAATTCAGCCTCAAATATTTATTTGTTGTGTGATCCTGGGCATGTCACTTAATCTCTGACTGCTTTTGTTTCATCAATTATAAAATGAAATAATAATATCACCTATTTATGAGGATTGTTGTGAGGATCAAATGAGATAATATTTGTAAAGCTCTTAGCATAAAGCCTAGCATATAGTAAGTGCTTAATAAATGCTTGTTTCCTTCTGTCCTTCTGAGGACTCTAAAGGAATTCCAGATACATTATCTTGTTCTTTACCATGGAGTCAGGTATTATTCTTCCCATTTTATAAAGAGCCTGGGTTTAGAGAATCTGTACTGGAGCCCAGGCCCTAACTCCTAGCCCATTGCATCATGAAGATAGTGCATCACTCAGATTTTCCCTATGTATGTATGACCTGGCCAGTACAACCCAGCTCTCCTAAAGATAGAATGAGATGGTAGCAAGAAGATTGTACTGGCTGATGTTAGCTGATGTTGGCTCCTCTGCTTTGATGGAGAAAAACATCATATCTATCATCTCAAGCTCTATGTTATTTAACATTTTTATTGATGGTTCTGATAGACATAGAAAGATGGCTTATTACATTTCTAAGTTCTACAATGGTAGGAAGTATATCTGACCCAAATAATGATTCAATAAGGAGCCAAAAAGATCCTGAAAGTCTAGAACATTAGGCCAAATATAATAAGGTGAAATTTAATAAGGTTGGATTTTTAAAAAATCTTCATAAGTACAAGATGGGGGAAGTATGGCTAGACAACACTTAATCTAAAAAATATCTGGGGTTTTTATAGTACCACAAGTTCAATATGAGTCAACAGTATAATATGGAAGTCTCAAAGTCTAATGCAATATGAGATTGCATTAGGAGAAATACCATGTGCAAAAGAAAGGCAATAATTCTGTTGTACTCTGACCCGGCCAGATAAAAACCACATTTTGAGTCCTTTCGGTAGAACTGTTGATAAACTGGAGAATACCATTAGAAGGGCAATAAGCCTAGGAAAGGGCCTTCAGTTCATGTTCCTTGAAGATTAGAAGAATATTGATTGTGAAGAATAGAACAATTAAGGAGAACTAACTTCAGTTATTTGCAGGGCTGTCCTATGAAAGAGGGATTAGATTTAGGAGCCATGGGTAGAAAATACAGAGAGGCAAATTTGGGCTTATTGTCAGGAGAAAAAACCTTTCACATCCTCAGATGAAAACTTCAGCAAAGACTGATAAACCCAATGTTAGATATGATGTAGAAACAATTCTTACTCATTTACCAGATGGTCATTGACTCCTGTCCCAAGATTCTTTGATAAACTGTAATCCTCTGTGTTGATATCAGTTTCCTAATATTAAAATGAGGGAGTTAAATTCCATTCTAGTTCTAAATCAAAGGATTCAATAATCCAGTGACCTAACCTTTGTTGATCAAGCCCAGGGTGGTTCCCTGACGCATGAAGACCTGTGTATGTTGGAAAAGCAGACTAGTGGACATTTCAGTTCCTTTTCCCTTCTGTCACTGTTTTCTGCACTGAAACCCAATAAATCTTTAGTACTCAGAAGGACAGTTCATAAGCACAGCCTTTGAACACATATATTAGTGGATGTTCACATCATTCAGCTTGCTTCCCTGGACTCAAACGTTAGGGAAAAGATTCCTTCCCCCAGGATTCAAAAAAGCACTCTAACTCTAGGTGAGAAGTAAAACATGATGGGAAAAGTTTAATCTTATAGACTAGTTGGTAGGCCTCTATTGCCTCTTCTCTTCTAACAATAGAAAAATAGGAAAAACAAAGTTGCAGGATAAAAAAGTTACAGGAAAAGTACAACCTAAAATACTTTAGATAATAATAGAAACATCTCCTGAGTGAGAAAAGTAGAGAAGGACAAAACCTTAAGAGAAGTATTTACCAAGAAAAGAAATGAAATGGTCAAAGAAATCAAAAAGTGGGGGAGGAAGAATATCCACAATAAATAGATTTATAAATGAAAAGAAACAAAAGAAGAAATACAAAAAGAAAAAAAATAGCACTAATAGTTCTATGAGCATCTCTAAATCATATAATCATTAATACAAAGTTGAAAGGGACCTCATAGGTTAACTAGTCCTGTCCTCTCATTTTATATATGAAAAATCTGGGCTCAGAGAGGCTTGCCCAAGGCTACATAAATAAAGATCTGAGGTAGGATTTGAATCCATATCCTTTGACTGAAGCAACATCACTCTTTTTACTACACCATGTTGCATCCCTTGAAGGGAATACACTAAATTTACCAACAGGTGAGCAAAAGAAGGAACTAGTATTGGGGAAGAAAAACATTAAAGGACATCAATTAAGAGAGATTTGTCATCCGAAAAAAGAAAAAAAAGGAATAACTCAGAATTAATCTAGAGATTTAGTGGTACACCAATCTAGGGATACTTTATAGATCTAGATAAAATGTTGATCAAAGTCATGGAAGAACAAATTGTTGGTGGTATTTTAAAATCAAGTGAAATTGTGAAAAAGTAAAATGAGAAAGGAGGTCTCTTCTTCTAGAGCTTGGATTACTCTACAGTATACTAATTATTGAGATATAATAGAATTTTAAAAAGAGAACAATAGATAATTAATAGACTAGATAATTCTTTATATCAGAACACAATGAAAAATGAATTCCACTTATTGTTGCTATTAAACCCACTCATCCAAACAACCAAAATTATCAAAATTGTGGAAAGCGTATTAAGAACTATAGAATCAGAGAATTGCTAAAATCTGGAAATCATCTGATTCCAACCATTCATTTTAGAAAAGTGAGATCATGTTCTATGTAGGATCATAGAAGGGTAGGGTAGGAGGAACCTTAATTCAGTACCTTCATTTTATAGATAAAGAACATGAAATTCATAGTGATGAATCATTTTATAGGACTGGGAACTCGGGTCTCAACTTTCTCTGCTCAATGTTCTTTCTATGATAGCATGGCACTAATTAGTGGCAGAATCAATACTAGAGGTCACCTGGCTGCTGGTTTAGTATTCTTTCTTTACATCATTCTCTTTTCTGAAAAACATTTTGGTTCTATAAGTCTGTCCAGATGTTAACTATTTAAACTAATTTATGCTAATAGAAAAGAGCTAATAGCCTTCTGAAGGCAGCATGGTCCTATTAGTTGGAATTCCAAACCAGATTAGTGAAAGATAATTCTATGGCAAATTGGTAAGAAAAATATTTGGGCCTTAAAATGGCATCCTTCAAATCATATTTGGACTTTGTCTCTGATTATACTATTCAGTATGGGATTCATATAAATGTATTTGTTTGTAGGCTAGACTGAAACAATGGTATTTAGTACCATGGTTTTCAAATATGACAATTATGATCCCTATCCTCAAGATTTTCTTCTACTTACTAAGTTCTATGTGCTTTTAGTTTTTCCATATCTGAAGGACATTCAGCTCAGTCAGTAGAATTGACTAATATTCAATAATTCTGAGTCTCAAATTCAAAGTTTTCTAAGAGTGAGTGATTCAAGGAAGCTTAATGATAGGTAGATGTAGTAGAAGACCACCAGATTGGAAGCCAGAGCTGAGGTCTCACTCTGCCTCTATCATTAACTAACCATGGAATTTGAAACAGGCTGCTTCATCTCTCTGCATAAAATCATCCCTAGATGATCTCAGATTCAATAAACATGCCTTAAGAGCCTACTGTGTGCCAGGCATTAAGCTGAGGTCCCTTTTAGAGCTAACATTTCATGAGTCTATACTTAAAACTATAGATGTTCAAAAAACGGAATTGATTCTCTCAGGTGGTAATAAATTCTCTGTCACTTGTGTCTTCAAAGGAAGAACTGATGGCTTCTTAAGGAGGTTGTAGATAGAAATACTAATCAGGTATAAGTTGAACTTGATCTATGAGGTTCCTTTTAACTCTGAACTTGGAAGTTTTATGAAAAATAGCTGCATCTCATTGTTCCTGGGACAGAAATGATTATCATTCTTTAGAAATAAGCCTCCAGAGACTCAAGTGAATGAAATGAACAAAAACATTAAGCATGCTTTCAAACAAAAAAATGTCTTCATAAGAAGTTTTTTCCTCTTAAGAATGCCCTTCAACCTTGTTTTTCAGAAGTATTTTGGTCATGGGATTTTTCAACTTTGGAAAACTCTCTCTCTCTCTCTCTCTCTCTCTCTCTCTCTCTCTCTCTCTCTCTCTCTCTCTCTCCCTCTCCCTCCTTTCTGCACTCCCTTCATCTCTCTCTCTCTCCCCCCTCTCTCTTTTTCTCTCTCTCTCCTCATCTCATACACACACATGCACACACACACACATACATACACGTACATACACACATACAAACACACACACACATATTCCAACCAGCTTACAGAGTGCACTAGAATCATTTCTCCCACCCTTCTGTCCCACTCCTTGTTGGAGATAGATCACAGCTTCCCAGTGCCTCTGGCGCTGGAAGTGCCGGAAAATTTTCCAGTTGACACATCTGGCATACTGGCAGGCTCCTTGGGGAGTTATGTTGGTGGTCAGTAATTTCCCTTCTGGTTGTCCTAGAGTTAATCTGCTGTTAAGCTGGTGGGCAGGCCTTGGGCCAGGGAAAAACAATTTTTCTCTCTACCAACAGGGTTTCTTTGTTTATAACATAAATCTTGAATTTTTGTGAAGGGGAATAATTGTAGATTGTCAATGAGATATATAGGTCAGATAGAAAGGGATGAGCCATCTTTCTTATCCAACAAGGGAGCATGGTAGGCTTTTTAAGAGTACAGTGTTTCCTTTAAGAGCTAGTCTGAATCTTCCATACAAAGGGCTGCTGACACTGCCTATTTCTTCCTTCCTCCTTAAAAATACTCTTATCTTACAATCTCAATTCTATAGAACTGATAATGAAACGCATTCCCCTTTTTCTGATAGAGAAGTGGGGGACTTTAGATGTGGGTACTGTCAACATAGTATTTTCTATGTTGCATGGTTTTGTTTGTGTGTTTTCTTTTATTATAAGGAGGGGCTCAAGGATGGGGGTGTTCAAAAGAAATTGTAGTGGTACAAAAAAGAAAGGTCAAAGCAAAATATAAACAAATATCTTATTTTTCAAACAATTTCCTAAGGGTTCCAGGGCCATGCAAACTCCATGGAAAGGTTTGTGATTTGTTAAGATCAAGTAAATAGAGTATTCAGAGAGGCAGCCAGCAAGGAAGACTTTGCTCTGGCTTCTTCTCACCTCCTGTCAATGGTACCCTCTGGGCCATGAGGTGCACCTTTTAGAAGGGATCTGCTTTTGATGTGAAAAAGTTAGTTGAGAAACTTGATCTTTGATCTAGGATCTCTAGTCAGGTTAAAAGGAGTATTTGAAATATCATTCCCCTAGGGAAGTGGGATGTGGGCTGCTCTCTATCCACAGTTAACAATGACTTTTCTTCTATTTTTACTGTTACTTGGCATTCACTAATTTTCATTGGTGTCCAGGCTGTGCTTGAGCAGAACAACATGAAAAACAAAAGTGGAGTTTCTTTCTCATTAAATCCAATTGAAAGACAATGAATCTCTGAGTATTATATAGAGCCCATGGAAGCCTCCTTTCTCAGTGCTTCCCTTGGACTGGCATTTTCTGGCTTTTCAAAAGACTGACACTTTAATTTTTGATCTTTACAATTGTGGAAAATAGTTGGGAGCAGAAATTGAAGCTCACAAGTCTTAGATGCCTTGTTCAACATCACAAACTGAGAGCCAAGAGTAGAAACCATGGTGTTTGGTTTTCTTTTTTTTATGGTTTGGTTTGGTTTGATTTTGGATCCTAGACCTACTTTGGATGTACATGCAGAACTCTAGAAGTCTGTTAAGAGGTATATTAAGATATAGGGCAAAAGTTCTGTACTTTCATCAGAGTGACATTTATGAGTAGCATGCATACTCTTGTCATTCCAGTGTCTAGTCAGGAGTATTAATTCATCTTTTGTATTCAGGAGTGGAATCTTGGGATTGATGGGAAAAATAAAACAGTAGAGGAAAGTGAGAGTAAAATGGCAGTCAAGGCTCAATTCTAAAGAAATATAATCACTGATTTTTCTTTCCAAAAAGGAGGGGAATTTTAAAAGTCAACTAATCCCAAGGAGATCCTTGAGGGTTAGATCACAGGATCATAGATTTAGAGCTGGAAGGAACCTTTGGGATCATGGGATCATCTGTTTCAATGACTGCATTTGATAGATGAGGAAACAAATGCCTAGAAAATCTAAGTACCAATATTGGCATGGGTTAGGATTGGGATTCAGCTCTTTTTTCTTTAAATTTATCCCCTTTTCCACTATTCCATTCAGTCTTATTTTGAAGTACTGATTTAAATCCTCCAAACATAACAAAAGGGTACATTTTTCATTTTTTTCCAGGCATCCTTGGAGTTTCCTGACTGTGAAAGGAGATCCTTCATCTTCTGTTGAAGACCACATTGAATATCAAGGTAAGTCATAAGATTGGCTAAGATGGGTTAGGTTCTCTTCTTTTCAACTCTTAATGACCACTTCTTGTAGGTACAAAGTGTAGTACACTTCTTGTAGATTCTAGAGGAACGTGGAAGTTCTTCTAGAAAGCCTTCAGTCCTCAATGTCTCCTAACTACTAACTATAGGATATTGTAGGAAAGGAAATAAGAGAATCAAATTGGATCTGGTTTTGAATGTATGCTGCATTGCAGTTACCTTAGTTCAGAATATAGAATTCAAGCCTCCTGAGGGCAGGAACTATTTCATTATTATCTTTGTGGGGAACTGGGTGACAGTAGATTGAATCTGACTTGGACTTAGAATGGCTCAACTTTGAAGTTTGCTTAAGATATTTTTAAATAAAAATCACCATTTCCCTGATCCAAAGCCTATATGGGAACCTAAATAATGTGGAAATTCCAGGCACCATGAGCTAATGCAATATTTTTTTTCACAAGAGAGCTTTTGGGCACCCCTCAAATCACACCATATACTCAGCTATTTTCTTGGCCTAATAATGGTTATCCAGCAGCCAAGAAAGATCAATGCCTTGATCCATAGCAGTACAGTCCAAAAATACTGTTTCTCCAAAGATTTAGAAGAACAATTTCATCATTCTTCCTACTTGTAAGGCAGGAAGTTAACAGCTTTTCTCAAGATAAAAATATTTGCCTGATACTTAGAAGCTCCTTGAAAACAGTACTTTGTATTCCTCCAGTGTTAGAATAAGTTGTAGCATTCATTCTTTCAAGCAACATTTATTAAAATGTCTATGATGGATAAATACCTGTTTGCTCTAGATATTTAGGAAAATGCTAAGACACTTTCATATTTCAATTTCATAACAGGAATAAAGCACAAATACAGGTAATTTGAATACATGTTTGCATTAGAAAAATAAAAAAGCACATGTGAGGTCATATGAAAAAAAGACATTCCTGATAGGGGATAAAGGAAAACTTTACAGAGGAAACATTTGAGTTGTGTTTTAAAGGAGGAAAACAGTTTCAACCAATAAAAAAGAGGAAAGAACATTTCTAGCACAGGGAACAACATAAGCAAAACAAAGGAGAAAAACATTTATTCTGTTCAGTTTAACAAACATAAAGTGAATGAATGGGAGTACAAAGTTGGAAAGACAGGGTAATACCAGACTTTGGAAGATAGGATGCAAGATAAAAAAATATTTACTTTATTGTGTAGACAAGAAGGAACCATTGAAAAATTTTGAGGTGACATGATCCTGTATATGCATAGCAATATGTTATTGTTTATCCTTCATTCTCAAAGAGGGTAATATCAGTGAGGTGATGTCATGACATACTCTGTCTTTTGGGGTGTTCTGTTGCTCTAAAATTTGTGCAGAGTCATTATTTAAAAGAATTTCAAGAGATTTGGGGAAAGGTTGGGTTAATTCCTGCCTTTGCTCCACATCTTGGCTCCACTTCCCAAATGCTCTTAAAAGCTTTTTTTTTTCTTTTGGATCTTTGAACCCTCCCAAGATATCTTGGGGTTTACAGACCAGATTTCTTTCTTAAGAACAATGCCTTAAACCAAAACCCACTCTGATTCTCATTGATTGGGCACCAATAGGTCCCAGACCAAACCCTATTTGGTCATTGCTTAGATCCTGATTGATTCAGAGTGAATGTAAATAGCAATCATTTCTGCTTTGGTCAAAACCCTGAAGGTATTTCCCCTCCCCATCCATTTATTCATTTATTTATTTATTTACTTTTTTTTTTTTTTTTTTTTTGACTTGGTGAAAGAGGAGATTCTTTGCCTCAATTGCTACCTAGACTTAATCACTGACTTTAAAGGGATAAGTCTGTCAGTGATATAAAGGGTGGAATGTTGGAATAGTGAGAGTATAGCACAAGGGATGCTTAATAAATGTTTATCAAATAAATGAATGATCTAATCAATTACTGCTCAAATGAGGGAGGACCTTTTGTATCATATTTGTCATTACTTTTAATGCCATATTCTATTCAAATCGAAAAATGTCAGTTACCAAATTATCTTATCCTTTTAATAGGTCACCGAGGTTCAGCTGCAGCCAGAGTTTTTAAACTATTCCGAACTGAAAATGGGGAACATTTCAATGTTTCTTCATCCAGTGAGTGGGTGCAAGGTAAGAAATCTATGCATTTCAGAACTCAGGAAGCCCCAGAGGCACAATTCAACCACAGAATGAGGTGTTTTTGCTCTAGCCATGTTTTTCCATTAGATGAAGGACCTCATACTGAGCTTTCTAGTCATTATAAATTGAACTTTCTTTCACCAACAATTATTTCTACCAAGATCACACTTACTCCACAGCATAAGTCAGTGTTTCCTTTCCTTGCAAAGAATTAAATCTCTCCTTGTTACTGTACACATGAAGTTCTTCCCTTGAGGCCTTTCCCCCCTTTTTCTTTCAAGTAACAATCAAAACTTCAATTGATAATTCAGTTGAAGATTAATTTGTGAAGGCTCTTACTAGAAATTTGGGAAACTAGTCAACCAACCAACTCTTGAAACTGGTAGATAAAATTCCTAACCTATAGACTTGGATAGCACTACACTCACGTGTGTAACATTCACCAAAGAAGGTGACAGACTCAAAAACAAAAAACCTCAATGGCAGCCCCTTAACAAAGCAACTGTTGGACTTTTTGGCATAAAGTTGTGCTGAAAACATTTGTCAGTGCAGTGTCCAAGCCTAACTTTGACTAAAGGGACCTTTACTGTCCAGTCTCAATCTTTTTTATGCTTCTAATTTTTTAAAAATAATAGCTTTTTTATTTTCAAAACACATGCAAGATAGTTTTCCACATTCACTCTTGTAAACCCTTGTATTCCAAAATTTTCTCTCTTCTTATCCCCCCACGCAGCAAATAATCCAATATTACATGTATTAAACATGTGCAGTTCTTCTATAGATATTTCCACATTTACCAGGCCTTTCTGAAATCATTCTGCTGATCATTTCTTATAGAACAATAACATTCCATAACATTCATAACATAGCTTATTTAGCCATTCCCCAACTGATGAGCAGTTTCTTACCACTACAAAAAGAGTTACTACAAATACATATGGGTTCTTTCCCCCTTTTTTATGATCTCTTTGGGACATAGATTCAGGAGGGATACAAATCCAATACTGGATCAAAGGGTATGCACAGTTTGATAGTTCTTTGGGCATAGTTTCAAATTGTTCTTCAATAATTGGATCTGTTCACAACTCCACCAACAATGTATTTGTTTTCCCACATCCCCTCCAATGTGTCATTATCTTTTCCTGTCATCTTAGCCAGTCTGAAAGGTATGTACCTCAGAGTTGTCTTAATTTGCATTTCTCTAATCAATAGATTCAATTGATAGATTTAGACTATTTTTTCATGTAAGTAGAAATGGCTTTAATTTCTTCATATGAAAATTGACTGACCATTTACCAATTAAAGAAAGGCTTGTATTCTTATAAATATAATATAATATTTAATATATATATATATTTATTTAATATATATTATTTAATATATTTAATAATATTTAATATATATAAATTAATAATATTTAATATATATAAATATAATATTCTTATAAACAATATAATGAATGCAAAAACTTTGCATTTCATAATGTTCTTTAGTTCTTCTTTGTCCTTAAATTCCTTCCTTCTCCATAGGTCTCTGAGATTATTCTCCTAATTTGCTTTATATCTAAACCATTTCAACTGTATCTTGGTATAGGGTGTTAGTTGTTGGTCACTGCCTAGTTGTTGCCATATTATTTTCCATTTTTCCAGGAAAATTTGTCAAATAATGAGTCCTTATCTCAGAAGCTGGAGTCTTTGGGTTTAACATTAAATTCCTATAATCATTGACTATTGTGTCTTGTGAACCTAACCTCTACAGGTTTCTTAGCCAGTACCAAATGATTTTGCTGACCACTGCTTTATAATAGAGTTTTAGGTCTGGTCCACCTAGGTCTCTTTATTTACATTCCAGTCTTATTCTTTTTTTTTTGTTTCTAGATGTGGAATGGACAGAGTGGTTTGACAAGCTTGAAATGACTCCATCAAAAGATGGAGAGAAAATTTCAGATCTGAGGGCAGCTCATCCAGGAAAAATATGTATTCGTCCCATTGATATCCAGGTATGACCAGAGAGATATTCTATTCTTCCTATAAGATGAAAATACTACTGAACCACACACACAGTTAGTGGAAAGTGTGCTCTGAGGGCTTCCAGTGATGCTAAGAATTAATGTGGTATGGAGAGAGAAGCTGTGAAATGTCATACATACTATATATGTGTGTGTGTGTATATATATATATATATATATATATATATATATATATATATATATATATATATAGAGAGAGAGAGAGAGAGAGAGAGAGAGAGAGAGAGAGAGATTGGGAATAGGTCTGTTATTTCATTAACATATGTATGAAATATGTGTATTATATATTATATTTACATGTCATATCTAAATCTATAATGTATGTATTGTCATTTATATGTATGTATGTATATATGATATATGTATATAAGTACATACACATATATGTGTATATGTATATATATTATATGTATATCTACTACATACATAGTATATAAGTAGAGGCTTTCTATCAATGCAGCTTAGTCCCTGCTCTGTAACTTAATAGTCTTAGAAACTTACCCAGGGCCTGAGAGTTTAAGTAACGTTCTCAGAACTACATTGTCAGTATGTGTCTGTCATGAACACCTGAATCCTGGTTTTCCTGGTTTCAAGGTCAGCTCTCTATCCAATATGTCATGCTGCCACACACACACACACACACACACACACACACACACACACACACACACACAATATATATAAACAATGCATTAGTAGAGGGGGTTGTGTGTATGCATATACATATATATATATACACACACACACACATATATATATACACAGATAGATAAAATGCGTATATATAGAATATATTTTGAATATTACATATAACACAGTATTATATATACATATACATGTGTATTCATATATACATAAATATATATAATAGAATCATAGCTTTAAAGAGATTATAAATAAATAAATGATAAAAATAAAGAGATTATAAATAAAAGAGAATATAAATAAAATTAGCAAGTGGGTTCAGAGTAAATTTGTAGAATAAGAGAAAAACCTGGCCTTTGAATCAGAAGATCTGAGACTAAATCCTACTTCAAACATTTAATAACTCAAACCATGAACAACCCATTTAACCTCTGACTCTGTATCTATAAAATAAGATGATTTTGTCCATTCTACTAATTTCACAAGGTTGTATTGAGGAAAGTGCTTAGAATAGACTATATAATGTGAGTTATTATTATTGTTGTTGTTGTTTGGGGATGAGGAATCAGGTAGATATGAATAGGGCTGAACGTTCAAGAGAAGATGGATACCTGAAATCTGGGAAGAAGTATGATGGGAGGTAGGTTGGAGAGGCATGTTGCCCATTGGTGTAGGGTAATAATATTTCTACAATACTGACTGCAGAGTGATGTATGCTTAAATTCTGGCCCTAGAGAAAAATATCCAGAAAGGATTCTCCCATCCTTTATAAGTTAGTCTCTACTCCACAGCTTTTCATGGCTTCCCCACAAAGATGAGGACTATTTATGACTATTGTGGTCTTAAGATCTCTCTTTAAACTTATGATAGGCTTTTGCAGTTTGAATCTCATTTAACCTCATATGAACGTGCTTTCCTTTTGAGTGAAAAAGGGAGGGAAAGGCAGACATTCACTGAATCCAAAATAACCTTTCCCCAAAAGTACAATCTTATTTTAGATTTAGGTTGGTTACATTTATCCCTAACCATAACCCCCCTTTTCCTCAGACTGCAACAGCTGGCAGTCCCTACTTCAAAATCACATGCCTGTGATGATTGTGGGACCAAATTCAAACACATCTCTCCTTTGGACACTGGTGACTGTGGGTGACCCTGTGCATGTCCTTCAATCATCAAGCGCCTTCATCTTTTACTTCTGAATAACAGAGATATAATATGGTTACTTGTCTCCCAGGGATACTAACAAGAATAATAAGAATAAGCAGGAATAAATAGCTTTTTCACAAAAGACTATCTGTTTGAGGTTCATAATCTTCTTTTTTCAAAGAAAAAAAAAAAAGGTTTATGGACTGTCATTTTTATCTTTATTCTAGGCCACTACAGTGGATGGAATTAACTTAACCACTGAGGTCGTCTACAAAAGTGGCCAGGATTACAGGTTTGTGTGCTACAATAAGAACAAAGCCTGCCAGAATTACCGAGTGAGGTTCCTATGTGGTAAATCGGGTAAGTGGTCTGTTTTGTGAAGCTGGGCTTTGGAAGGAAAAAGTCAATTACAGCTCTGTTTCTTAAGTTGGCAGTTCTCAGAGAGCCGGGGTCAGCCACCTTGAGTTATTAGCAGTGTCAGGCGGCCCCTCTTGGGCTCCCTTTCTGTGGCACAGCTCTTGTGACAACAGTAGTTGTTTAAGACATCACAGGACAGTGGAGAGAGCTGGCAAGGGTTTTGAGAACTCCACCCCATCCACACAAGCCTTTCAGGAAGGGGAAGGGCCAGGCCTTAAGAAAGTAGGCATCCAATGTGCAGAAATGACCCTCAGATCACTAAGATTTCAGAAGCAATCCTATCTTTTGTAGCTTTCATTTCAAACAACACTGCTCCCAAAGGTGATCATTATAAGTGAATTTTAAATGGTTGGTTTGTTAAAAAAAAAAAAAAAAGGCACTCAGCATCTTCCAAAAAGCAGTCATTAAGCAAAACATCTCCTTTTGGGGAAGACATTTATTGCTACTGTAAATAACAGTTCAGAGCAACTATATTTTTTTTAAGTCATGGAGCTAAGTGGGTGTGGTGAAATAACCCCACTGAAAGCCACATTTAACTTGAACTTAAGAAGTTAGTGGAAAATTCCCTTGCCAGTAGCTAATGAATGGATCTTTCTTGGTTGGGTTTTTGTTGACTTCACAAAGCCTAAACCAAGACCACAATGAGGTGAGCTAGATAATTTTGTTTTGGATGGGCAAACCTGCAATTGTATTAATGGAGGGAGGCAGGAAGGCAAGGGCAAAGCAATTTGAGAGGTGACAAAGAGTTAAATGAAAGGCTTGATGGTTCTCTTTGATTTTACAGTGAGACCCAAACTCACCATCACTATTGACACCAATGTGAACAGTACAATTCTGAGGCTAACAGATAATGTTCAGTCATGGAAAGCTGGAGACACCTTGGTCATTGCTAGCACAGACTACTCCATGTACCAGGCTGAGGAATTCCAGATACTGCCCTGCAAAACTTGCACTGCCTATGAAGTCAAAGTGGCAGGTAAGCTTTATTTTGGTCCTCTCTGGACTCAGCTGAAATGAAATGTGGAGGGCCTCAAATTGACTAAACATTATCCAAAAAATGATGTAGAGTTTTCCATCACTTTAGAATTTTCCATCTTCCTTCCCTGCTTTTTACTTCCTATGCTTCAGCTTGAGTGAGCTGGAATTTATGTTGTGCAATGTTAATTTCTAATAGTATTGGATTTACTTCAAATTGTAGCCTCGCGGAATTTAGAATGAGAACAAACTTTCTTCAAAGGCAATTTCATCTGTGTTTTGGATTAGGAGACTGAAGCCAAATTTCTGCTAATCATTGCAGACATATATTCACTCACAAGCTCATGTCCATCTAGAATTCAGAGACTGATTTTGCTTTTTCTTTGCATTTAGCATAGTGCCTGGCACATATAGTAAAAGCTTTAAAAGCTTATTGATTGACTGATTGATCAATCCATTGGAGATGGAGTAGGACACTAATCAAGTTTGGTAGTTAATTTGGCAATACTCTATAGACAGCCATATCTTATTGACTGTGAAAAATCCACATCCCACCATTGTGGGAAGACTCTCAGTCCTTTATAATTCTTCTTGACCTTAGGAGAGTATTGCTCAATATCCTTCTGAATAATATACACATAAAATCATTGATGGTGGTCTTTTAGGCCTGGGGAAGAGACCCTGAGCAGCAAGTGAATAATTAATAATAGCTAGTAATTACATAGTTCTTTAAGTTTTGCAAAAAATTTTGTTTATTTGATCTTGACAACAATCTTGTGAGGAAAGTGCTATTAAATATCCCTATTTAATAGATAAGGAAACTGAAGCTGAGAGAGGTTAAATAATTTGCCCAAAGTTACATAGTAAGAATCTGAGGCAGAATTTGAATCTGGATCTTCGTGACTGTAAGTTCAGTGTTCTCTCCACTACACCATGTCCCAGGTTTACAAAGACAGAAGCAGGATTCTGAAAAAGAGCCACTGTTTCCATACATGCCTGATACATAACCGGAGAATATCTTTGGTGCTGGGATTACTTGGTTCTTTGACAATATGGAATGTGAGCAAACTATTAGACAATAAGTCAGATTCCTACTGTGTTAGCATTGTCACTGCCTGAGAAAAGGGATCAGAAATACATTAGCAATAGAGCCCTAAAAATACACTGCTGTTATCAATCAAATCTGATGGAATATGAATTCTATCATATGATAGTTTCCCTTTAAAAGCACTAATTTTTAACTTTGCCTATGAAGTTCAATTAATGATGTGAAGTTGAAAACCTTAAGTTTTCACAAACTATTCGGAGAAGAGTAGCCCTAGGTTTAGTTTGTGGCCAAATAAATCTCTCTCAAATAAAGTGGGGCCTCTACCTTTCATGGCTGGACTAAAATGCAGCTTTTCATTGGGAATAGTATTTATTAAGACTTAGAATTTTTTACCTAAAAAATAGGATGGGAAGCCACCCACTGCAACTGAAAAAAAAAAAAAAACCAGGACAAAAGGAGGGCGGTTGTGAGAATGAAACTCAAGCATTCATTATAAGAGATGTGTAGCAGGGGATCAGGAAAACAACCACCACTCACATCAGCCTTAGCTCTTGCCCTTCCCTGGGTGTTAATGTTTTCTTTTCAGATTAAATGGGTATGAAATGGATTAAGCCTGTTTGATGTTTTGTTTAGTTTTGTAGTTGGACTTCATTTATCAGTTCAGCATAAAATAGGGAGGAGAAGAGGAAGGAAAGAGGGGCTGTGGTGCTAGGGTTAAACAGGATGGAACACAATGAAGTCTATTTCATATAGCCTAATAGAAGCAGTAAGCTTTATAAAGGTTTCATGTGAAGGTATCAGGAGAACTGACAAGCTCTCCCGAGAGATAACAATGGTGACATTCTGTGTAGATACTTGGATACAATATTAAGAAAAGAAGAAAAGATGAGCTGGAATAATTTCCCTTCTAATATACTTTAGTGACTCATAGGCATCAGGTAAATAGTTTTCCTAAGTCTTCTCAGAAATAGGAAATTTTAATGATTATGTGGAATCTTTAGAAAATCACCCAAAGTGTCTATGTCCCAATTTCTTTCTTGAAAGAATAGTTATTATTCACTTTTATGATTACAAAATGCTTCACAGATATTATTTCATTTCATTCTCATGACAACCTAATAAGCTGGGTTGATAATATAAGAATAATTATCCCCATTTTAATGGGGAAATCTGAGCTCAGATATATGCTTAAGGTTTTTAAATCACAGCTTCTTAAATGGTGCTTCATGACCCAATATGGATCTTATAACTGAATATAAGAGTTGGGAAATTATGATTTATTATCAGCAAATGTTGATTTGTATACCTATTTTATATACCTCTACACCTGGAGTCATGTAAAGATTTATTGGGCAAAAAGGGGTTATAAGTGGGAAAAGTTTAAGAAGCTCTGGTCTAAATTTCATGTCTTCTTACTCCAAATTCTGAAATCTCTCTCTTTCTCTTTCTGTCTGCCTGTCTGTCTGTGTCTATCTGTCTCTCTGTCTCTCTGTCTTTGTCTTTGTTTCTGTCTGTCTGTCTGTCTCTCTCTCACACACACATACACATACACATACACACACACCTTTTGTGACAGAAAAAATTAACATTCATATGTTAAGTTCATATATTAACTTCCTATGCTCATGATGATAAACAGAATAATAATTGTGATAAACCTCTATTTCTCTAGTGGCCATATTTAGAATATTTAATAAATGAGTAGGATTCTAGGTATAGGATTTTAGAACAATTATCAAAATATCTAGGGAAAATACCTAGATGGTGAGGGAGGTTTGCCAATTTTTAGTTCCTCTCAGGGGGATCTTACTGGAAATGAGAAGATCTGGGAGAAAATGATGAGAAAGTGACTGAACTTATAGTCTCCCAAAATGTAGTCAATTATTTACACTATGCCCTTTTATCCCATCATGGGAATTCTATCAAGCATCACAAATAATCACACTTCTATTACCTTCCCCAAGTGACTGTTTCATTCTCTGATAACATTGGTGACTGTTTTTAAAAATCCCATTATTCTGAGTGCTGTAATTCCCCCCTGAACGGCCACTTTCTCTGAGACTAAGTGCAGCAAACTGTTCCCATGCCCATCCCTATAGTTATCACTTGAGAGCAGCATATGTTGATGTAGCTGTTTTGACCATGGTTCTTTAATCCTGGCTCCCCTTGGAGGTCCTGTTTTCCTCCTGTGTCACCTCCAACTGAAGAGTCTCTTGTGATGACCTTTTTGAAAAGGACATTCAGCACTATACTCTATGAGAAGATGATCATTGTGCACATCAGCTTGGAAAAGCATTAATTTCCCCTCTTCTCTGGATTTACTAATTTCCTAAGTCACCTCCATGTGGTAAGGAAAGTGCCTTCTAAATTTTAAAATACTATATAAATGTGAGTTATTCTTTCAGATTGCGTTCATCTGCTCTGGGTATATTTTCTATGTTTGTACTTATTTATATATTGTCTCCCCCAATAGAAGATATGCTGCTTGAGGGCAAGTACAAGTTTTTGCCTTTGTTTTGTATCCTTAGTACTTAGCACAATTCCTCAGATATAGTAGGTGCTTCATAAATCCTTGTGGACTGAGTTAGTTATAGCTGGTTCTAAAAAAAAGAAATTACTTAATAAAAGAACCAAGGGAGGAACAAAGAGAAGTTAGGTCTGGCTTCATTCACATTTAAAGAAATACTTGGTGGAGAGTTGGGAAGGAGAGATATTTTATTAGAAATTATCAAAGGAGACGACAGTAATGGAAAGACAGAATTTGGAGGCACAAGAGACCCAAATTTGAACCCTCTGTTTTGCAGCTGGATGGCACAGGGGATTGAATCCTGGGTCTGGAATCTGGAAGGCCTTAGTTTAAATGTGACTTCAGAAATTTCCTAGCTGTTTGACCCTTGGGCAGGTTTGCCTTAGTTTGCCCATCTGAAATAGGTTTTGCAATAATAGCACCTATCTTCCAGGGTTGTTATGAAGATAAAATGAGATCATATTTGTAAAGTACTTGGCATAATACCTGGCACATAATAGAGATTTAATAAATGCTTATTTTCTTCCCTCTAATATAGTGCCCACTTTACTTTGGGCAACTTCTTCACCAGTAAAAATGATTAGAATGAACTAGATGATCTCTACCCTCCTTCCCCTCCAATGTTCTGTTACTGATATGAAGTCTGTGGTGTACTTAACCCAAATTCCCTGGAATAGAAGATTTTGACATTTTTATTGACTTTTCCATTGTTTATTATTATTTTGAATAGTATCAACAATATGACCCTATTTTTGTTACAAGGAGTAAAGCTCTTAAACTTCCAAAGGGCCATGTTCTTGCTGCAGGGTCAGAAATTTAGAGGCAAAATCACATTCTTCAGTGGGCCTAGCGAGAACAGCTGAAATAAATAACCCAATTCCTTGATCTAAGGAAGAAAAGAAAAAGAAAAAAATCTTTAATGGGTTTATATTTTCAGGAGGCCTGAAAAATATCCATGACATACATTGTAGACATCAATGTTCTTCCCTTTCCCCATCTGCTATTATTACCCTGAGAGATAGCTTGATGTAATGATGAGTCTTAACCAAGAGTCTTCTGACCTGTCATTTAGTCTTGGCTCTGCCACAATCTCTCTGTGGGATTATGAAAGGGGAATGCTAGAGCCAGCTTGAATTGGTTCAGGAGAAACCATTGTTAAATTTTCATGATAAGCATTTACATTTTGGAAATCAGCAAATGAATATGGGTTTGGTTTATTATTTTACTGATTATCTAGACCTAAAAAATGGTGAAGAAAATGCCATAATACAAATTATACTTAAAAGTGTGTCATGGATCCTTTTTTTAATCATTTACAGCACATCCCTGTATTTGACTAACTTATTTCCCAGGTTTATGTGCTATTACTCTTGGTCCCACCCATGAACTATAGATGAGAGCCTCTTTATTCTATTGTGGCAGACAAAACAGTTTCTAGTTGTAACATTACAGTTAATGAGGGACAGAAACAAGAGATGGGCCATTTGGAGAAAAAAAAAGAATGAGTTTGAAAGCAAGAGGGGATTAGAGATAAAGAATATATCCAGAATCCAATAGAACAGGTCAGTGAAATGAAACCTATGTGTTCCAAAGGACAAAAGGAAAAAAAAACATATTTTTAGGTGAAATATGAATTCATGAAGTTGGATATTTGATCAAAGTTAACCTTGACTGAAGAATTTATAAGCTACTTGACATGTTAAATGTAGTAGCTCTACTTTCCCTGGTATATGATGTAATCCCACCCTCCTTTTTTTGAAAGGGCTTCAGCTATGGACAGCTCCCAAACAAACTACTAACATTCCCTTCAGAGGAGACTACTGTGTTTGCAATTGTAGATACTTTGGACATTAGTATCCTTGATAAAGTGAGAGGTTAAGATTTAATATTCTCTTAGGTCTTTTGGTCTATATCTAGGTTCCCACTACTTTCTGTATCAATAAAATCTCCAAGACATAAATCATTGGGTGAGGTTATATGTGTTCTCAGTACCATCAACCAACAAATGCATATCTCACCTGCCTCACTATACTTTCTAAGCCTGAAAAAATAGAGTAAAAATATTATCCCTAATTACAAACCCTCCCCATCTAGGACTACTAAGACACTCAACCTCAAGTCCTCTCATCACTCTGTGGTTTGCTCTGACAGTCTAGTCAGTGGAAAGCCGGTTGGCACATTGGTTCAATAGTATGTTCCTTGTGATGATTTACTGCCATTGAAGTTCACTGTAGTTCAGACTGGCTGTCTCAATAACAGAAAGCAGCCAGAGGGACAACGCTATTTTGCTGAGAAAGCTCTGGGAGAGGTTTTTGCTGGATAAAGTGCCAAGAAAATAAACATTCCACTGGAGTATTTGTTACCTAAGAAAAACAGCTTTGAGTTCATCATGTCTGTGTTCAGGGCAAAAGTCGGTTAACTGTAGGCCTGGAAATTGGGAGACTGTAAAGGGAAGATCCTCCAGTTCTAGAAAATTAAAATGATAAATGTTTCTCCATTTGACTGCAAGTTTTTTAATGACCTGTTTCTCAGCCAAAGGCATTTTGGTAAAGTTCATGATGGTCAGGGACAGCATAGATGGTCAGGCAGTAAAGAACAATAAGGGAGGGGAATAAAAAATACTTCGTCCTACACATTTAGTGCTGAGAATACTAAAAAGGACAGAAATCAGAGAAGTTCATATTATAAATGAGATAATGCATTATGTCTTCTCAATTTTAAAACAAAGGATATTTTAATAACTATAAATAGGGAACTGAGAAAGAGGTTCTAAGAAGACAAACCTCAAACTTTTACATAGGACAGTCATTAAATCACAAAATGGAAGAATTGCAGGAAGTATGTCTCACTATGATACCTATTTGGAAAGAGGCACATGCTTAGAGTTTCACTCAACCGAAAGAAACAGGGTCTAGTTATCAAGAAAAAAACAATTTCACAAGTCACTTAAAACACAGCAAAGCACTTTTAAATAATAGAATTGGCTAAGTAAAAAATAGTCACTTAAAAGATACTACTTAAATACTTTGTATCATTTAATAGATTCTTTCTTTGGATTTTCTAATCTGTGGAAGAAGATTGAGCTCTCTCTATAACTTGTTATAGCCTAGAGTTTATTTTTTTAAATAATAGATTTTTATTTTCAAAATATATTCAAAGATAGTTTTCAACATTCACCCTTACAAAACTTTGTGTTCCAAATTTTCTCCCTCCTTTCCCCCCCATTCCCTCTTCTAGACAGTAAGTAATCCAATATATGTTAAATATGTGCAATTCTTCTATGCATATTCCTACATTTATCATGCTGCACAAGAAAAATCAGATCAAAAAGGGAAAAAATGAAGATAAAAAAAGCAAGCAAACAATAACAAAAATGTGAAAATACTATGTTGTGATCAGCATTCAGTCCCTTTAGTCCTCTTTCTGGATGCAGGTGGCTCTCTCCATCACAAGTCTATTGGAATCGGCCTGAATCATCTCATTGTTGAAAAGAGCCAAGTCCATCAGAATTGATCATCACATAATCTTATTCCTGTGTACAATGTTCTCTTGGTTCTACTCCCTTCACTTAGCATCAGTTCATATAAATCTCTTTGGGTCTTTCTGAAATCATTCTGATGATTGTTTCTTATAGAACAATAATATTCTAAAATAATATTCCATACGGAATTATTTAGCCATTCTCCAATTGATGGACATCCACTCAGCTTCCAGTTCCTTGCCACTACAAAAAGGATATAGCTTAGAGTTTAGAAGATGAACTTGTTTGAGACTAATTTCCTCTAGGCATTATGCCTGCAAGTCATATGAGGTACCATCAGGGAGGCCTCAGTGCATGGGCAGTTGTCATATCATCTGAGCAAAGATTTCCCATAGTCAGATAACATAGAGAGAAAAACATAACACTCTTTCTCAATCAATAGTGCTTTCTTCTATAAAAAGTATGCTCTATAAAATCAAGAAATTATTCATTTTTAGTTACTTTAGTAATTCAGTATACTGATTTTCTAATGACTACAGGTAAAAAGTGTTAAGCAACTTAGAATAACATTCAGAGAAGTAAAAAAAAATTTAGGTATAATTGGTTACCAGATCACTAAATGTCAACTGTTATAAATAACTACTAACCTAAAAAAAATCTTAATTCTAGCTCCCAGGCTTAAGTTGAAAACAACTTTAAAACTTACCCTAAATCTTTTATTAGAATCAAAACCTAATCAGGGCATTTTCTTGGCTCCTGGCAAAAAGCTCTTGCAGGTGGCTTTGGTTCAGCCTTTGATCCTCCCAACAGCAGAATAGCTTAGTTTACAACTTTTCTATGGGAAGTCCTTATTTGCCTTCTATCCCCAATTTTTTCCAGTCCCGATATCCTCTCTCCTGGTCAGCAGAGAAGAGAAAAGAAAAGGAAGATTACAGTCATGCTATATGCATTCCCTGACTATCCATCTCCAGAGTTTTGTCTGGCAGCTAATTTTCTTTGTAAGCTGCCCTAATAATAGCTTTCTCCATTCCACTTGCCAAATAAGATTATTTGATGCTAATACAAAATTTGTTTCCTTAACAAACATTGTCACAGATTTTCACCATACTCCAAATGTGCTTCTGCCTTTTAAAGGAATACAAATGATCCTTTTCTATGACTATACAGCATTTAAATAGAAATATAATATGGATTCTTCCTAATATTATTGTGAATTTAGATACACTAATATAATCATAGCAAAATATGTATGTCGGATATACAATTTTTATTTTATTGAGGAAGTTCATTCAAAAAACATTTTTAAAGGATTTACTCTGTTGGGTTATGGTGATACAAAGACAAAAAATGGAGAAGCATTTTGTCTCAGTGAGTTTACACAGAAAATAAGGACTATGCATTAAAAATATATAATGCCAAAGTGAAATGGAAAGTTATAATTTAGAATTCAGAGCTTCTCAAATTTTTTCCACTCATGACCCATTTTCACCTGAGAAAAATTTTATGTGACTTTCTATATAGGTATATAAATGGGTATACACCTCAAATATTTACTGATAATAAATTATAACTTTATAATCCCCACATTCAGTTATGAGACACCATATGAAGGTGCAAACCACAGTCTAAGATGCTGGGATTTAGACCAAAACAAAGTCCTAAGACTCCCATTATGAAGAAAATTGGCATGTAGTTCTATAAGCATAAGAAGGAACCTAGTAATCTTTTGGAATTTTTCTGACTTGAAATCCGAGGTGACAGTAGGGATGTTAATGAACTAAGAATATCAGAAAACTATTTGAAGGGGATAGAAAATGAAATAGTAAAAATACAAAAAAAAATACCCCAAAACCCTAAATTACCTAGAAACATAAATCATTTTGAAGTGGAATATTAACTCTTCCAATTCTGACTTTAAAATGATTTATTTATTTTGAGATAGAGGGTAGTCTGTGATTTCATTAGTGCAAGGAAATTTCAGGGAGAAAACTTCCTTTATTATTACTGAGTAGTATTTATTCTGCAACTATCTTGGAGTCTTTTCTGGAGGAATTAAAAACAGTTGCATGGTCAATATTAGTTAAGAGATGACATTTAAAACCAAGTTTTCCTGACTCCAATGCTGGGGTGTTCTCTCTTTACTATGACATGCTACCTCTCATTTTAGAGTCATTCTGTACATAATAAAATCAGCAATGAAGATAACAAAATAGTAATTTTTAAAGTTCTTTTTCAAGTGGTCCATAAAACCTCTCAGCAGCTGGAAAATAGCTAAGGAGTTTGAGAAGGGAAGTGAGTTAGTGACATAGTCAGGATAAAGATTCTGGGCCATTGACTCCATTTTGGCCTCAACTCTGACCCCCAAGAAAATAGACTCTCCTTCCCAAAACCATCATTTATATGATAATCTATGTTTCATAGAACTTGATATATTTTCAATATCCTTCACACTAGCAGAAGTTTTATCTAACTACTTGGAAAATAGACCTGCTTACAGTTCTTCCAAGGAAAGACCTTATTTGTCATCCTTCCCTTTGAATCCTTTCTCCCTCCTGGCAAGCAGAGAAGTTCTATCTGAGGAAAAAAGTTTTAAATTAAGTGCTCAGGCAAATTTGTTCCCTTTCAGTCTCTTCCTGTGTATACTTCATAGGTATCAGTGGTATAATCCTTATGACCTTTGAGGCCCATAGAAAAAGGAAAGCCTGAGTGTCTATGAGGATACAGCTCATGGAAATTTTCCCTCATCAAACACTTTCCCCAACTAAGCATTTTGAGCAGACTCTGCTTTCAACCTTTTTGACTGTAAAGAAAGAAGACCTGAGCCTTAATTGATGTAGAGGTGAAATAGGAGGAAGGGGAGAGGGGAAAAACTGAATGAAAAGGTTGGAGCACAAAAATCCTTCCTTATGGCCCAGCTTCAGGATTATTACTCCTGCTTGTCAGAGGCTCCGTGGGTACAAAGAAGAAACACCTCTGATGTTTGCTCTTAATTATGTTGCCATGTGTAGATGAATTGTTTTTTTCCTTTGATATATGAACACCCACTTCTGAGACCAAAAAGCTCACTTAGCCAGAGAGTTTAGAATTTCCCTCAGGTAACAAATACTTTGGAAAGTTCATTTTGTTTAAACCTGAGACTTTTTTAAAAGAGTAATTCCAACAGAATATTTTTTAGGCTTAATAATGAGCCAAATTGATTTGTCTGAACAATGAACTTTAAGGAATTCTCCATATCTTCTATCATACTGAATCTGCAAAATGAAAAACATCACTTTGCCTATATTTAGAATCTCTTTAGGCACATTGCTAGCATTCTTACTGATAGCTATGGCTTTCCTGATCCCGGCTGGGATTAATTTGAACACACGCTAGTTTGGAATTTGTTATGGCCTTCCATCACCAGGAAAGTACAAACAGCAGTGGATTCATCTGTGATACTACAAGTTCACAACATGTACTCCAGTTTTAATTGCCAAACCCTAATAGTCCAACTATGCCTGTGGGTGGTAACTCAGGGTAAGGTCAGTAGTGGCAAGGGAAAGAGAAAACTTCTTGAAAAATAATTATAGCTATAGTATTATTTTGTGGGCTCCAAAATGTTCTGTGAATAGAGGGTTATTCTGTATGTTAAAGTCAAGGAACATAGTGAGTCTGATTAGGCATTGAGATGGGAAGACCTCAGTTTGAATCTCACCTCAGAGGATTATAGACTGAAAAAAAAAAACATTTAAACTTTCTTAGCCTTAGTTTTCTTGATTGTAAATTAGGATAATAATTCCTATTCCTTAGTGTTGTTGGGAGCATTAAGTGACAGCCTGTATGTACAGAATTTGTAAATCTTTTTAAAAAAATTTTTTAATTTGAATTTGAATACTTTCCCCCCAATTACATGTAGAAACAAATTTTAGTCTTTTGAGTTCCAAGTTCTCTCCCACCCTTTTGTTCTTCCTCCATCATTGAGAAGGCAAGAAATTTGATATAGATTATGCAAGTGCAGTGATACAAAATATATTTCTATATTAGTTACATTGTGAACGAAAAATCAAGAAAAATAAAATAAAGCAACAGCATTCTTTGATCTGCATTCAGATTACATGAATTCTGGGGGGATAAATAGCATTTTTCATCATATGTACTTCAGATTTGTCTCGGGCTAAGTCCTTCGCAGTTGATTATTGTACAATATTGCTGTAACTGTGTATAGTGTTCCCCTGGTTCTGAAGTTCTTCACTCTACATCAATTCATATAAATCTTTCTAGGTTTTTCTGAAAGCATCCTATTCTCCCAATCACATATCATAACTTGTCCAATTAATGAACAATCGCAATAATTGTTAATCCTTTGCCACCACAAAAAAGAGCTGCTGAGATTTCATAAATCTTAAAGTCATTGCCTTATAATAATAGTTCACATTTGTAAATTTATAAGATGTTTTAATTTACAACAACCCAACAAAGTAAATATTTCAGGGGTTATTACATCCATTTTCTAAATCAAAATCCTAGAAGCTCAAAGAAGGTAGATTAAATTCCCAAATTCCCAAAATTATTAAATATCTGAGCCAGGATTAGAACTCTCAATTGCTAATCTAGCCCTCTTTGGATTATGTCATTGTTGTGTCTAACCTTCACCTAATATTATGCAAAAAGAAGAGACTTTAAGTTGGCTTACTCTCAAAAACCTTTCCTATCAGCTAATCCTGGTTAGTGTTCAAAACAAGGTGATCTGTTCTTACCCTTTCCAAGATATCTTTTGGCTCTAGCTGGTTACAGTTTAAAGCTTAGACCTAATCACTCTAACCACTGTTCTTTTCAATTATTTTAAAAAGAGGAGGTTTGGATGACTTCTAAGATTCTCTATAATTCTAACTATTGGGACCTGGTTCTTTTGTTAAATCCAAATTTCCCTATTCTTACAACAGTTGTGGAGGCTAGAAGCCATCTGTTTTCCCCTAATAGTCCTTTAGATCCAAACAAAATGTTCTAAAGAGAGAACATGACTATTTCACAACCAGCATTTCATGAATCTATGATTCTGAGCAAAGAAGATCCACCATATTTCTTTGTGGTCCGGAAGATCTAGATTTCAGTCCTATCTTTGACATACACTAGTTCTGTGACCATGAGTAAGTCATTTAACTTCTCAGTGCCTTGGACAACTTCCAGAGACTTTGTTATAAACTGATTGCCCATCTGTATCAGGAAGTGTATATCCACAAAGTGGTTACCTACATTGATGAAATCACCCATTCAGATTCCGTTATCCAGTTCTCCCCCTCTCCCAAAAAGTCCACTGGATATTAAAAAGAGTCATTTTTCCAACACATATACTAACGTCCTAAGATTTCTAGACTTTTGTTATTGACAATCATGAGTCTAGTAATATTTTTGCCTGGGTCAACTATAAACTCACTATGCAGATACAGTGTTTACTCAGTAACTCTATAATCTGTTTTTAACTGTAATAATGTGTTCTGTATAACTGACTCTCTACTCATCTCAGGATAGCAAATCATGGAGGAGACACTGTAGGTATCTGATAGATATAGTATAAAAAGCATGAGCTTGGATCCAAGAGGCTCAGGTCTAGTCCTGGCTCTTGTTTTTGGGAGAAGTCGATTAACCCTCTAGCAGTCTCAGCATTCAGAATCATCAAGGAGAGGTATTGGTTCTTATGATTCTCAATGTTCCTTCCAGTTTCATTATTCTGTAACATTTGAAAGAGATTCATGGGTATAAAAGAGAAATAAAAGTTGGCAACTGATTAGATATGCAATGAGAAAAAGTAAGGAAGCAAGGATAATTTCAAAGTTATAAACCTGGGTGCCTGGAAACAGAGTGGTAACCATCTCAGAAAAAGAAAAAATTGCAAAACAGGTGGGTTTGATGAAAAAAGAGAGCAAGTTCTGTTTGGAATATATTGAATTGAAGATGCCTATGGACCTCCTTTTTGAAATATGAGACAATTGGAAATGAATGACACTCAGGAGAGTTGCTATGGCTAGATATAAATTTAGGAGTCATCTTTAGAGAAAAGATGCTTAAGGTATGGGAGCCAATATGGTCATATGTGAAAGTGTATTTAGAGAGAATTAACATGGACCTAGAACAGAACCTTGGGTATACCCACAAGTAGGAGATCTAGTGAAGGAAATTAAGAAGGATCATTCATTCAGATAGGTAAGAGGACCATTAAGTGAGAACAATATCATGAAAACCCAGAAAGAAGAAAGTGTTTGGAAGGAAAGAATGGTCAACATTGTCAAAAGCAAAGCTACAGGACAGATTGAAAAGGATGAGGATTAAAAAAAGGTCATCAAATTTGGCAATTAAGATGTCATCAGTAACTTTAGGGAGAGTAATTTTAGTTGAATGATAAGTCTGGAAATCAGTTTGCCATACAGTAACGCCTGCTGCCTTCAAGGTAGAGAATGAAACTGGGCACGGCCATTCTTTCCACAGGAAAACCAATGTATCTCCATATTGGAGAAGAAATAGATGGTGTGGACATGAGAGCAGAAGTGGGACTCCTGAGCCGAAACATTCTGATCATGGGAGAGACAGAGAGAACATGCTATCCCTATAAAAACCAGATCTGCAGCTTCTTTGATTTTGATACTTTTGGTGGGCATATCAAGGTATGTGTATACCAATCATGAATGGCTTAGCTTTGGTGGAATGTTAGGGTGTACCCTTGTTTCACAGTTGTCTTTATGCACTACTCCCTTGCATGTATGCTGTTCTTTAGCCAAATTGAACTGCTTTCTTTTTCTTGTGCATAATCTTTCATCTCCCACCTTTATGCCTTTGAGTAGGCTGATTCTCAGGCTTGTGATGTTCTTTCTTAACTTTCTCCTCTTGGGATCCCTGATTATCTCCAGTGCCTTTCCTCATCCCCTTATTGTCCCTTCTTCTTCCATACTGCTTTGTATTTACATACTGCTTTGTAATAACTTCAAACTTCACTCAGATTTTTTGGGAATGACTTGTGTAATTGGGAGTGGCATTGTGGTATCATGAATAGAGAGCCAAACTGGGAGTCAGGGAGACCTGGGTCCTTGTCTAGTTCCTTACATTATTGACTATGGGACCTTTAAATCCTTTAATCTCTCAATGTACTGGCAACTCTGAAAGAATATACATTTTTAATATGTTGTTGATAATGACTGTAGAACAAGTTTCCTCACAGACAGCTGCCTTCACCAATGAAATCAGAGGTCTGGTTTTTAAAAAAATAATTACAATAATATTAACTATATACTAGATACTGTGTTAAGTGCTTTATGATTATCATCTTATTTAATTTTCACAAGAACCCCGAAAGATAGGTGCTATTATTCTTCCCAGTTTACAAATGAGAAAACTGAAGCAGAAAGAAGTTAAGTGAGTTGTCCAGGATGTTAGTGTCTGAGACAGGTCTTCCTGACTTCAGAACTAGTACCCTATCCTCTGCCACCTAGCTGCCTTTAGTACAGTTCACTATCCTAGGTAGATACTGGCAGAGATTCAAAGGTAAATAAGATACTTTTGCCCTCCAGGAATTTTTTGTCCAATAGAGGAAATAAGATGCACTAACAACATTGCTGCAAAAGAGAATGAGATATAGTCAATCTAAACTATATTTGTCATCATTTCCTCACAAAATGCCACTGATTACTGGGACAAGGTAGAGGAGCCTATATTCCATGTGCATTTATGATCTCTAGATTAAAAAGCAAAGGGAAAAATTTGTCAAGTTCCAAGTTAAATCTAATTAATATGCATTTGTTGAGCACCTACTATGTGCCTGTTACTGTGCTAAGTACTTGGGAAATAGAGAAAGCAGAAGTCAGTCCTTGTTCTCATGACGAGAGAAATTGGAATAGGAATTGATGGAAAACATTAGGGCAGGGAAAAGATATTATTCATAATAATGGACATCAACTAAAATTTCATCCACTACCAGTTTTTTTTTCCTTTTGTTGGATATCTTACTAGATCATTTTGTCAGCATTTCAGGGATATTTTCTGACTTCTGTTTTTGTTTTTCTTTCCTGCTTCCAGTTTGGGCCTGGATTTAAGGCAGTTCATCTTGAAGGTATTGAGCTAAAACATATGGGTCAGCAGCTCATGGGACAGTATCCAATCCACTTCCACCTGGCTGGTGATGTCGATGAAAAGGGAGGCTATGACCCGCCAACTTATGTGAAAGACCTCTCCATCCACCATACGTTCTCCCGCTGTGTCACAGTCCATGGCTCTAATGGATTGTTGGTAAGAATGATAGCTGAAGAATTTACTCACCAAAGGGTTTTAGATCACTGCTGTCCCATCCTACCCCCTTGGAGATAGAGCTGATTCCTGCTGGTGATCAGGAGCAATGTGCAGAGCATAAGAGAGCACTCTTCCCTTCTCAGGACAGGGGTCCAAGTCATGATCTGGTTTTTTTGTTTGGTTTTTTTTTTTTCTGAGGCAATTGGGATTAAGTGACTTGCCCAGGGTCACACAGCCAGCAAGTGTTAAGTGTCTGAGACCACATTTGCACTCAGGTCCTCCTGACTTCAGGGCTCGTGCTCTATCCATTACACTACCCAGCTGCCCCCCCCCCCCCAAGTCATGATCTGAAAGGGTAAATGGAACATCCTGCTGGGCTAAGCCAGACTTTAAAACCAAAAGGTCATTCATGAAACATGAAAGAACTCAGAGCAATGTTTCAAAGTCAGGAGGCCAGAGGCAAAATTTTTAGCACAGAGTAAGTCAGGTTAGCATTATGAAGAAAACACTGTGCACCCAAGTTTTTGTTTGTCCTATACAACTTTTTCCACCAAGACAATGATCTTTTAGGCCTCCAGCTCTACCCCACCCTCACACCATTCCTTGCTCTCTTTTGCTGACATCATTGTAGACTCAAGCAGTCCCATCTTTCTAAGATCCCTTGCAATTCTAAAATTCTGTGATGCAAAGATTCTGTGAATCATCTGTGCTGTAACAATTAGGCTACTAGATCTAAAGGGGAGACCTAGCTCATAATCAAAGGGAACTTAATTTAAATCTCTTGACATGAAGGCAAAGAATACAGTGAAGACTCCTGCCAAACTGCGACATTGCTACGCTGGGTCATTTTTGTCCCAATTCTAGGACGTCTCACACAAAGTCTAACCAGGAACTGGACAGCTCTGCCAGGACTGCAGACTAATTGATGGAGTGACTCACTGCCCTCCCCCACAGGAGTCCATTCTTTTATACTCCCAGAGTAAACAAACTATTCAGACACATTTTACAAATGCACCAATCCATAGCAAGAACACATCAAGCGCTCAGGTATACACCAATCAGAAGTAGGCAAGATTAGAAAGTCTTCCTGGGTTGGTATTATTTCTTGGCTGCTCAGTGCCACTCTGATGGTTTAGGTCAGCATAGCTCTCCTTCTCAGAGAGAGCTCAGGGAAAGGAGCCCAGACTGAAACAATTTCCTTGTCCCTTCTCTATTACATTTGATCCCCAACCAATTAAAAGTTAAGCACTAAGAATGAATTATAAAATGAGGAAAACTCTTGGAACAGTGGGAAATGCAGGGTCAAAGGAACTAAGATCAAGTTTCTTGCTCTTCCAAATGACTCAGCAAAATCACTAAAATTCTCTTGGTCTTAGTTTCCTCATTTGTAAAATGAGGGTTAGACCTGAATAGATGGCCTTATTATATTCCTGCAGACTCAAAATCTGTGTTCCTAAATTAAATGTACAAACACGCAATACTTGCAAAGTTAAAAGCACTATATAAAAACCAACTTATTTAAAAAAATCTTCATCATGGGTGTGACATTAATTATCTTCCAGGCATTTACGTAATTTTCACAGTCTTAGGGGAGGGGGGGAAGTAGATGAACCTACCCTTAGTTCAGAGAATGGAAATTTAGACCCCTAGAGAGGTGATGATTAATTACAGACTTGAGGGAGAAAAAAGTCATTGGCCAAACTGGAAGTTGAAATCCAGGATTGCTGATTGCCATCTTATACCAAAGACCGTTCAACTACTTAAATTGGTAAGTGCTGACATGTCTCTGGTGTCCCTCAGTATCTAATTTACTATTGTCTGGATAGTCTGTTTCCCAGCATAAGCTGGAGTCTTGTTCAAGCTGAGTGCTGTGAAATGCCATTTTTCCCTTGCTGGAATCACTCAGGGAGTGCTAGAGTGACAGAACTAACTGCTGGTCACATTGCAAAGGAAATCATGCAGAACTCCTATGCATTAGCATCTGCTTGTCTGATAAGGAACTGAGAGATAACAATACCAACTGCAATAGACTTTTGGCTTACTCTGAGAGCAAGTTTTCCTTTGGAGAAGTATCACAATTCACTTCTCAGCAATAATAAGTGTCTACTAAATGCAGGATTCTGTACTAGATGCTAATGCTTGCAAGATGAAATACAGTATCTGCCCTTAAAGGGCATACATTATAGTAGAACTGAACAACAAATAGAATTCAGATTAGAATGCCCAAAGTGAACAAGATGTAGATTTAAGACCACTTGTAAAAATATGTTGAAAATGTTAAACTTTCTTCTTGATCTTATTGTTGAATGTTGAATTCATAATCCATTGCTTTAAAAAAATAGTACAAGAGAAATATGAATTGAGTACTTAAAGAAATCAGAAAAGGAAGAGAGAGTTTTCTATTGGGTAGTAGTGGCGTTAGTCACAAAAGGTGGGAAGGTGGCATTTAAGCTGGGCTTTTCTTTGAATTTTATTTTTTATTGAAGCTTTTGATTTTCAAAAGATAAGCAAAGATAATTTTTCAACACTGACCCTTGCAAAACCTTGTGCTCCAATTTCCCCTCTTTCCCTCCCTCTCTCCCCTAGATGGCAAGTAATCCAATATATATTAAACATGGTAAAAATGTATGTTAAATCCAATATAGGCATACACACTTATACAATTATCTTGCTGCACAAGAAAAAAATCAGATTAAAAAGAAAAAAATGAGAAAGAAAATAAAATTCAAGCAAACCATAACAAAAAGAGTGAAAATTAAGCTAGGCTTTAAAGAAAAGGATGGATTTCAACAAATAGACAGTTGGAGTCTTTAAGACATCCAACATACAGAGTGGTCAATGGTATCGAATGCTGCAATGAAGTCAAGAAAAATCCACTGGATTTAATAGTAGCATGTAACTGATGGGTAGCCTTCCAGGTTCAATAAGTTGTAAGGGCAGAAACCAAATTGCAAAGAGTTGAGAGGTGAGTGAGCTGTGAAGAAGAGAGCCATTGGGAATAGGCTAGTCTTTTGAGAAGTTCATTGCTTTTTACTGTGTTTAGCAGAGAATGCTACCATGCCAGTATTCTTGATTCTTGAAGGCAGGTACCAATTGATCCAGTACAGAAAAAATTAAACTTAATAGTTTAACTTAACTTAAACTAAATAGCTTATGAGGAAGAGAAGAAAATTCAGACATTAGCAAATCAGATGCTCAAGGATGAACCAAGCAGTTGAGAGATATTATGAAAATTGTTTCAAGAGAAAGGGCTATTACCAAACTGTTCATTTGATTATGTTAATCATTTTCATGCCTTTTGGTAGCATGGATTGTTCACATAAAGAGGTAGAAAGAGCTACAGACTTGAAATCAGGAAAACTTGAGTTAAAATTCTCCCTTAAAACCTTACCTTTGTAACCCAGAACACTTAACCATCATAGAAAATATTTTTGAACTTAGAACTTAGCAAAAATAAAGTTAAATTAAGAAACTATTAGTTTTAATTAATTAAACTGTTAGTTCCCAATGGTTCTATCCCAAATGAACTTCTCTCTAGCCTGCTCCTATCTTCTCCCTTTTCCATTACTTCATCAGAAGCAGTTTCATGTTCTGGGTGTCTATCATTGGAATATCTCTTTGAGGTTTTCCATTCCTTAACAAAATGGGAGCATCTTTTACCCCCTCAGATGAATTTGTCTTTGAAAGTTGATTTGAGACCATATTTCATACTGTTTTCCACTGGTACCAAAACTGATTGCCTTAGTCCCAGAGCAGCATTTCAGTAAAGGCAGTAGTGAGAAAGATTTTCACAGTCAGCTTTGCCTAAATTTCTGATATAGCATTTTTTCTGGCATTACTCTAAAGGTGTGTTTTTAAATGTTAGATGTCACAATGGGAGGAAAGTTTGTTTGTTTGTTTTTTAAATAAAAAATAGACAGAGGAAGGAGCATTGGAGATACGGAGATTGAAGTTACAAGAAAGAAAAAGTATGATTGATATAAAAATATTGAAAGGAATGATATCAATGGCACAGATTAGCCTGCAAGTAAGACAGATATTTATATATCTAAGGTAAAAGAGAGGAGAGATGATGTGAACCGAAAAAAAAAAAAAGTTTTAAGTGGCAGAGTTGATGGAGCTTCTGCGAAATAACCTTGATATCTTCATAAAGGATTATGCAAGAATGTCTCCTGGGAGAAAAGAAAGCTTGACATATTTAGGATAGTAGGAAAGATTTGCTTGGAGACATGGGGAATGCTATAGGGAATGAAAAAGAGATTAATAAAAAGAATTGCTAAGAAGCAGTAAAAGTCTAATCAAAAATTACATTTTAGGTAATTTTGTGAGTGGTCTTTATCAGTAGGATTTTGTGAATTATTTTTGTTTTGTTTTGTTTTGTTTTGTTTTTGCAAACTGACAACTTTGATAAAGTTAAAGGGTAAACAATCCTAGGTTACTAGTAAGAGCATTTTTTAAAAGTGATAATAATAATAATAATCTATCATTGGATTCAGACTAATTAAAGAGTCAAATAAAGTCAGAAAGAAAAAAGACTCAAGGATGACTTAGGCTTTCAAATATAGTAACAACAAAATATTTTATCTTTTACTTAATTTTTTTTCTAATTTGCTGCTATTTTCAAAGTGAAATGATTGTGCTTATATTTTAAAATTCTGTTCTCTTACTTTAAAATTTGTTTTAAATGATTAATGTTTTTCTTTATAATAGAGAGGCATCATGGCATAGGGGATAGAAAGTTGATATATGAGACAGAAATACCCTGAATAACAAGATGGCATCTCTCATTGTCATTGTGGGTTAGTACAAGCACAGATTCATTTAGGTGTGAGTCTCCAGAAGAAAAGCTGATCTTCAGGAAATCTTGATTTCCACACAAGATTCATGCCAATTCAAATACTCAGCTTGTGGCATTTCCTGAGCACCAAAAATGATGGGCTTCTATTTTGAAACTGGAGACCCTTATGGTGCTTCCTAGTGAAACCCAACTTACTGTGCCATAACTTTGAAATGTCATAAGAAACCAGCTCCGTCAGCCAAAACAGCAGCAATGAAAAGCAGACAGAATGATGGGGCTGATGAAAAGAGAATGCTTTTTTGCTGTTGTAACCCAATAGCAAATACCCAGCAACCACACCCTGCGAAGAGTTCTTAAGTTTCCTCTGTCTGGCATCTTATCCTTTGGGATGAGTGAGGGCTCCATTACCAGCAGAGAGTTCTAAATTTTGGAAAGCTGCCTTAGGCGTTGGAATCCATCTGCCCCATTTTACATTTAGTACTTTTCCTTTGGGTTTATGCTTCTTATAACAGAGCCTCACCATTTTGAAAACTCCATTCTTTGTTGACAGCAGTCAAGAAATCAATTCAGGTCTTCTGTATAATATACTTTACTCTGATATTAAAGTATATAGCACATTCCACCAGGATTGTGTAAGATTTTTTTCCTACCTCTATGCCAGGAGTTGGAATTGAAGCAATTCTCAAATGGACAATAGCATACTAATAAGAAACAGTGTTGTCCTCCTCAAGTGAGACTTTCTCTGCAAACAAGCTCGCGAGAACAAATGTTGGGAAAAGCTAGCTTTCCCAAATAACTTTCTTTGTTTGAATTAGAAATTTGTTTCCAAATGACTTACTCTTCTAATTATTCTTTAAGGTATGGCTAATACCTCTTTAAATGGAGAAAAATTAGTAAATTCGTGAATCACAATTCTGTTTATGCTTCTCATGGAAAAGTAAATATTTCTTAGTTAAAGAGTTTATGACCTAACTAAAGGGATTAACATCAGAAAGTCCTGGCTGTTGTATTTCTAAAACAAAATATAAGAGATTCACATTCATAAATCTAGAACTGAAGGAAACTGTAGAGTTAAATAAATTCAATTCCCTCATTTAAATAGGAATTTAAGGCCCCAGAGAAGTTATGTGCCTTGTCCAAGATCACATATTATGTAAAATACCCAAAACTTGAACTCAAATCCTTTGACTTCAAATCCAGAACTCTTTCCCATTATGCCCTGCTGTTTCCTCTGAGAAGTAAATTATATTTTCATTTCCTCTTGGTTATTGCTGAAAATAATCAAGAGAATGCCTATTAAACAAATGATTATATCTTTTTATAGAAATATAATTAGGACCAGGTGATAGAAATGACGTTTGGATCACAGAAGAAGTAATCTTAGGGATAAAAGAGAAGAAAGAACTCAGATTTGGGCAAAGGCAATGAATGACATCTCTCTCTAAGGGGTTGTCAAGACAGAAATTGGAACTCTATCTGTGGATTTCTAGGTCAGAGTTATTTCTGGGGCAGAATTACAGATTGGAGAGCAAGAAGAAATTTCCAAAGCAGCATGGAAAAAGTGCTAGTTTGGGGGAGTCAGTGGACTTGGGTTCAAATGTTGGTTCTGTCAGTCACTATCTGTTTGATTTTTGGCAAATCACCTCCCTCTGAGCCTTGTTTTCTTCATTAATATAATAAAGAGGTTAGAATAAATGACCACTGAGATCTGGTTAAGCTCTAAATCTCTGCTCTGATTTCTATAAGAAAGAATAACTCAAATAGCACTTTGTAAGCATCCATGCAGCAGGCAATGAGTAAAAACCTGGATCCAGAACTGAAGATTTGTTCTGATCACAAATCCTGCTCTTTCCTAGCTTTCCTCCAGAGCCTATACACATTTCCTCTGAATTACAATTGAGAATTCTTGATATCATTTCAAATAAAGATTATTACTATAAAAACAAACTCTATTAGGCTTCTTATCTCTACAGCCCTAATGGGTACATAAGACTTTTTTTTTTTTTATTAACAATGTCTCTTCAGTTTAACTTTATGCATGTCTGTCTACTAGAAAAAAAAAAGTTTTCTTTGTCACTAGGAAGCTCTGGATCTTAAACCATAGAATTCTCTTTGTGAATCACCATAACCAGAGTCCAGAGTCTGAGAGTCCAGAAACTGAGATATCTTTTGAAAAATGGTTCATTCTACTCCCAGCAATGATTTTCACTATTCTCTATCTTTGCATATTATTCTAGTCATTATATGAACTGCTTCAGCATTTTCTCCAATCTTTCTGTTTCCTGACTTTCCTCTCTATATCATTTATATTAATTTTTTAATCATTCTAATAATTATCTTTGTAATGATGGGAAAAATTGCTTTTCTTTCTTGGAAAATTGAAGGAGTTGAACCATCCTTCCTGTGTTGTATATTAACAAATTAACATGATCTACATTGTATTGTATTTTTATTTTGTTAAATAATTTTAGTTACTTGTAATTTTGGAAAGCTAAATCAGGAAAGCCAATTGTTAAATTTTCAGTATGAGCATTTAGATCATCAATACAAATTGGGACTTGATTTATTGTTTTGTTGATTGTTTAGAATTAAGAATATATTAATAATGAAGGTTAAATTTTAAAATGATACCAGCCATGTGTCTGCATATAAACATGTCTACTTTTGAAGTTTTTAAGCTAAAAAAAAAGATAAAAAAGTTTACTTCTCTATTCTTTCCCTTAGCTGCTACAAAAGGGATGTAGAGGGAAAAAATGACTATTTCTTCAATTACTTTCATCAGCTCCAAAAATAAAATTAAATTTAAAACTCCTAGACATGAGAAGTAATGAGTAGAAAAGCATTTATTGTTTACTGTATGTCATCCTCTTTGTCATCCACCTATTTTATTCTCATAAATCCTGTGCCTATGAAGGATATAAAGGTGGAAAAGATACCTTCTTTCTCATTAATAGTGTCCCTGGGAAAGTAAGAGACATACAAAAAATCATGCAATAAAGAATGGTTAAAGAGCTTTAAAAGTTCAAAATTTGATGAATTTATAGAAAAGGAAAAGTTAATTTTGACTAGGGAAGTCAACAGTCTTCATAA
Organism: Sminthopsis crassicaudata; assembly: GCF_048593235.1. Taxonomy (NCBI): domain Eukaryota; kingdom Metazoa; phylum Chordata; class Mammalia; order Dasyuromorphia; family Dasyuridae; genus Sminthopsis; species Sminthopsis crassicaudata. The sequence goes on from NC_133618.1 coordinate 570,802,793, forward strand.
AGAAGGTAAGAGATATGCACTGTGCTAAGTCCTTTACAAATATTATCTCACTTAAGATGGGAACTTGAGCTTAAAGAATGGGTGGGATTTTGAAAGGGAAGAGAATTCCAGAAAGAAGTAATATCATGAGACAAGGCATACTTGGTAGGCGTAAGCTTGTACTCCCCCCTAACCTCCAGCTAGGAAACCACATGCCTAGAGTCTTTCCCTTGAAGACAGCAACTAGACAACATTCTTCAGGTCTCTTTGATAGCTTGTTTTGAATCTTTTGACTTTTAGTCAAATAGTGTGAAATTCGCTCAAGAACAGCAGAACTCCAATGGGAACAGGGGTTGGGGAGGGGGAATAGATGGAAGACCATCTGCCAGGTGCATCTTCACAGACTGTGATATGCAATTAATTTGGCATGACAGATCACCAATAGACTAGTTGTAGGCTTTTGGTTATAAGGGGCAACAAACATATGTACCATTGGAGCTATTTGGGCTCAAGTGAAGTTAGCTTTGTGGTAATGTAAATGTGTTGATTAGTATAAATATAGAGTTTTAGATGATTTGGAAAGGACCTTAGCAGACATCTATTCCCACTCATATCTGCAGAAAAGTTCCTGTTGTAGCACCATAGCCTAAGTATTCATCCAATCTCTATTTAAAGATTTTCCTAGAGAGATCCTCCCTACCTTCTGAACAAGATCCTTATTCTTTCCACTATAATTATTATGAAATCTAAATTTACCTCTTTATAATTTCTCCAGATTCTACATTCTGGGACCAAAGTGAAAAAGTATTCCATTCACATGACAGCCATTTAAATACATATCTCTTTGCCCTCTATCTCTCAACTCTTCTCCAGAACAAAAAATTCCTAGTACTATTAGTTAATATTAATATATCATGGATTAAAGTCTATCACCCTTTTTGCTTTCCTTTGGACACTTTCTAGCCTCCTAAAACTATGGTATCTAGAACAAAATATCACACTCTAGATGTAGTCTTTCCAGAGGTGAATACAATGGTAATAGCATCTTCTAATTCTTGAAGACTATAGCTCTCTTGTTGCAGCCAGATCATTTTAGTTTTTTTTATTTTATTTTATTTTTTGGCTGCCATATCCCACTGTTGCCTCGAACTGAGATTACAATCTAATAAAAACACTTTTTTCCAGTCAAACTATTGTCTAGTCCTACATTCTTCATCTTATACTTGTGAAACTAATTTTTTAATCCAAGTATAAGATTCTACTTTTGTCTCTAGTGAATTGTATTAGTCATTACATATTACATTCAACTCAATTATATATAATGTATGGGCTCTCTGAAAAGTATATTAGAAATGAGGGTTTCTTCGCAGATATTGAAATTCCAATTTGAATATGTTCTTGTAGTAGAACTTTCTGCTGGATAAAGCAATGAATGTTCATTAGAATTAAATAGGATAAATAGCTTAATATTCATATTGGGCATAGGACTACATTGATGAAGAAAGTATTTAGATTAAAGGTGAGAAGACTGAAAAAGTGATTTAAGGAGCAGGTTTATATAAATCAAAGCAGACAAGGAAGATTGAAATGGAATTAAGAGGTTAGGAGGCAAGACTAGTTGATGGAAAATTCAAAATTAATGAGTAGAATCTTGAGGGCTAGCTCCAAGAACCTTTGCTACCAAATGCAGACACCAACTGGTCATTCTTCCAATCAAATTGGAGTACAAGCAGAATAACTTAACAGCACTGAGTTCTGAATACATTCTCATCTCTGACTTGATGGCTATTGATACTTCGTGTCCACATTTTATCAACATCCAAGAAAGGGGTAGGAGGCTGAACAAAAAGATTAATTATGGAAGCACAATTTTCCATGTATCCCATGTTATTTCTAGCTTCTTATTCATTCTCATATAAGATCTAAATCCCTTTTTTGCCTTCATTGCACTCTTTTCATCATTCATCCCCTCATTCTAAATGGGAAAAAGGGAAAGCAACAGGGAAAAAAAAACTGCATTTGCTTTAAGAAAGAATAACCAAAATCAACAAACTAATGAATATCTAACATTTCACGTGTCTTAAGGGGTTAATGGGAAGATTGTTTAAAAATAGTAGATATGGTCCTAGAGTTCCACCCAGAGACTAGCAAATGAAAATAGGATTTGTATAAAAGATATCTTTTTGTTTTTCTACATAATTTTCAAAGCATTCATAGCTCTTTGAATTGTTCACAAAAAGAAAAAATAGCATACTCTATTGATTTGGTATTAGTTGAAAGAGTTAGGTTTTACTGAAATATTTATGGATTTATTGGGTGGTAAGTCTTGATTTAAGGCAATGCTTGTCAACAAAGAATTAAGGGAAAGTAATATGGAAACTGTATTGTGATTCTGCAACTTGACAGTTTTGGTATAGAATCCTAAATTAAGGGATTTAAGGTCAATTTTATTCCTTCTTGGGCCCTTAGTTCCTTTCTCCAGGAAATGAGAAATAAGTTAAAAAATCTTGAGACTCTAACACATCCTTGGCATCTGACCAAATGTATGCAAATTTGCTGACCTTATCCACTTTTAGGTTAACCTTTGGGGAAGGGGAAAGGATGGAATAGGAACCTATAGCACAATAAATATCAAAGTAAATGCCTCTCTAGTCTAGAAGAAGTTTCAGAGCCCAAGAGTTCTCGTCGTCTTCTTCAGGGAGTCAAAGGTATTTTTCATACCAATGATTTACATTTACTTCTATGACATTGCTGAACCATTTTGCTTCCTTTTTGCAGATAGATACTTTGCGTTTATTGATGCCAAAGTTGTCTTTTTCATGATTTAATGACATTATTAAAATCGTAAAGAGTAGATGACTAAGAATACTAGATGAAATGTTAATTTCTAAATGTTTTCTAAATTATTTCTAAAATGATTTCTAAAGGTTAAGGATGTTGTGGGATATGACTCCCTGGGCCACTGCTTCTTTACTGAAGATGGACCTGAGGAACGGAACACCTTCGATCACTGCCTTGGACTGCTGGTCAAAGCTGGAACCCTCCTTCCCTCTGATAGGGACAGCAGAATGTGCAGGATGATTACAGAAGATTCCTATCCAGGATACATCCCCAAACCCAGGCAGGATTGCAAGTAAGAGCCTAATTTTCAGAGCTTTTGGTATCTACTGTGTTGACTTAAAAGTCAGAGTTGAAACAATCTAAGTTACATGGCTTCTGGGAAGTCACACTGGACACCATGATTGCCCTCTTAAGAGGTATAAGCAAATCTGCCTGATTTAAAGTAAATATTTATAGAGATAGTGTCTAAATTAATTTAGAGTCCTAAATGCATATTTAGCCAAAATAGCAATACAATTAGGTCTAAAGCCATTGTCCATTTTACTTTGTATATAATCTTTATAAAGGTAACAGAACTTGAAATATTAGGGCTCTGTATGGGAAAAATAAGTTTCTGGTTTATTATGCAGCAAAGAACCTGTATTCATTTTATAGGTTTCTTCCAACATATCTAATATGATACAACTTTAACACAGGGCATAGAGCTTTTTTATCTGACCTGTAGCCTTCCACATGTGTTTTCTCCCCTATGAAAATGTGAGAACCTTGAGAACATGAACCATCTTCCTTTTCTATCGGATCCCCACCACTTAGCACAGTTCTTTGTGTACAAGTCCTTAATAAATGTTTCACTTATTCCTTTATTCATTCATGTCATGTTAGACAATATATAATTTCAAGTTAACATAATTAGATGTTGTAAGTTGACATTAAAATTTGGGGGTTTTGTTTGCTTTTCTATGCTGCTTGTCCAATGTACATTAAATCGCACACTTACACACTGAAGCCAAAAGTCATATAGGAAGCTGGTGGCAAGAATGGAAATAGAATAGAGAGTTTTTACTCTGTGATTTAATTCTAAACCACTGAACAATGTCACTTCTTTTCAGAACAATGGTACAGCATATTAGAATTAATGGTGGAATGGAATGTGTGGTAACTTTTAAGTAAGAAAAACTAGGTTCAAATCCTCATCAATCTACAAATGTTTATTAAACATCATCTAGCTATGTGACCTGATTGCTCATCCCTTAGTTTCCTTATCTTTGCAATGAGGAGCATGAACTAAAATAATCTTAAAGGTGCCTACCAGTTCCAAAGGTTCTGACTCAATCAATCAAGTCTATGTGTTTAGTTTAATATCAGACTCAAGCAATTCAGCCTAAATCAAAAAGTTGTAACTTTAAGTATTTCAGCATTGCAGATGACAAATTTTGTGAATCAATTAAAATATAAAAGGCAGTCCCAGCTATGACATCATCTTCTGATTTGCCTTGGGATAGCTAGAAAGAAAAGGAAATAAAAATATAAAAGGTAAACCATTCAATAAGGATTTCATCAAGTGCTTCTGATGTGATTAACATTTTGTTCTAAATTAAATAACTCTTCCCAGGAAAGAAATTACTTTCCTGGATTCCATAATATACCAAGGCTTTCTCTCCATATTAATATTTTTGCTTTTTTATGGTTGTAATTTCAAATATTGAGGATCCATAGGATCCCTTGTGCCAGTATTAACTTTTGCAAAATGAGCAACAAGATTGAACATGAAACTCCTTTTGATAGCTGCATTTAATTTGTTTATGGCCTAAACCTCAGTGTGACTTTCCAAATAAAAGTAAATTGCAATGGCTTTCTACTAAGGCCCCTACTGGCATGTAAGAGTTGTGCAGTCTCTCAACCACTCTTAACTTCCTTTCATAGAAAAACTTATATCCTAGGAGAATCTGACTTATTATTTCTCTAATTCAAAGACTAATAACACATAAGTCATAAGGACTGGTGATGGGTGATATCAAGGTTAGGGTTACCTTATAACAACTAAGCATCAAACAGTGACATCAAGAAATTATTGGCTATTATCGTGACTTTAGTGGATTACTAAGATGGTGAATGATTTAGACACATTTTGAGAAATTTCTGCCAAAGATTTTGTAGTGTCACCTCCTGCCATCTGTCAGTGAAGTTCAAAAGCAAAGAAATGATTCTAGCTGAAAATGCTCCTCACCATTAACATGCAAAGACCAGCGCCAGATGGATGCTTACAGATTGTATCCAAATCTGTCCATATGTCTCATTGGTCATTTTGGAAGTAAGTTACATGAGTTCTTTTGACACAATTGTAGAGACAGTTGCAAAAGGGCTAGACACTCTCCCTAGAGTAAGCCAAAAACAAATGCTCAAGACATATCCAGATTACTGGGTAAAATTTAAAGAAAAGGCAGATCATTTCTGTTCTGACCAAAAAAGTACAGAAAGGATGGGATAATGCTAAAATTTATACTGGCTTTCTTCAGGAAAATATGAAATCACCTTCTTAAATACCCTTGCTTCTCATTTAGGTACTTCCTACACAGAATTTTCTGATATGAAAATTTAAAAAATGTAATTGCTTCTCAATGAAATGATAGATCATAGTATTTAGTGACAGAAGAAACCTTATAGATATAGAAGTTCAAAATCCTCTTATTAAAAAAGATAGTTACTAAACTTGAGAAAAGTAATTCAGTTTACTCAGGCTCATAAAGGAAACAAAAATTCAAATCTTTGTCTTTTTCTGACTCCAAAGTTACTTCTTTTTTCATTATTATCTTTATATCTTGAATTAATAAAAGGCATTGTGAAGTCATATGTGAAAGGACCTGTAATGGCAAGCTTGACTTAGCTATTGATTCTTTCCATGATTCTATTTTTCACTTGAAATTTACTTTCTTTATTAGGGGAATGGGTGTTGTAAGGCCAGTCTGTATAAGTACTGCATAAGTAATGCCCTCCAATTAAGAATGAAGCCCTTTCTCAATGATGAGATGTCAATTATTGAATAAATTTGGGAAATGGGTTTATTCCATCCTTGACAGCTCTTGACTTAGAACCTTGACCCACGTCATTAGCCCAGCGGCCTTCATTTCTTAAGAAGTTTGAGGAGACAGACAACCTAAAAAGAAGATAAGTTTTAGTAGATACTAGTGGATTCTATACTGAGAGCCATGAGGATTCATTTAGCTCTTCTTCCCATTTTTAATCTGGGACTATGGCTTCAGCTATATATGTGCCTCATCTGTTCTACCTATATATAAAGGAATACTCTTCAAGAGATTCTGTGAAAATTAATGATTGTTGTGGGATCCAGTCCTTTGAGTTCTTCAATAAAGGTAATTATGTGTGAAAATGCTGACAAATGCAAAATCAGCAATTCATGTGTAATTTGTAGCCTTAGAAAACTGTGTAGGACTTGGAGAGGGTTAGGGACTTAATCTTCATCAAGCAAGTAGTAATATAGCAAGGAAGCAGAACTCAAGTCTCTCTAAATCTGATGCTAATCATCTGGGTACTATGCAATGCTGCTTTTACTGATATTTTTTAAAGCACAACTTTTAGGAAAACTAGAGCAATGCTGAGTGATATCATTGATATTTCAGAAGATCTGAGATTTTGTCAGGGGTAGACAATCCCCTCTTCTGACAAAGATCGTGAACCTTTGTGCATTGTTTTGTGAGCAGCTTACCACTTCTCTACCCAAGTTCATTACCAACTGACTGGGTTTTGGTAAGAATGTTTCAATATTTGTGAATGAATTTGGTGACAGAAGCCTTTTTTTATAACTCCCCTGACAAAAGCTTTCAGAACCCAGAATTATCTTCCCCCTATGATAAAGCAATGCAGGTGGGGGGAGAATAAGGAGGAAAGTGAGAAAATGTATGGCATTGTCATTTACAATGCAATATAGATCCAAAAGAAGCAATCAATGTGTAACAGAATCCTTTTTGCTTGTCTTTAGGGAATTAATGATCACATTAATTGTGTCTTTTTGTTTTTCTTGAATACAAAATTTATCATCTCTGAATCTTAACTGTAAAGAGGATTAGAATAATATAAGCTTAAAGGTTACTTTTCACTTTAAATTCTGCTCTCAGTAAAAACAAAATAGGACTGGCTTCCATCCAACATTACTCCTCCTACTCCCCCCTTCCCTCCCATTGCTTTTCAGCAATCAAGATAAAGCTTACTTTTGTTTCCATAGCAACCATAGCTTATTCCACAGTCCTCCCTCTCTAAAGCTCCTTGCTAGTGTAAAAAATTCTTTGGATTTAATTGCTTTAATTATCTATTTGGCCTATTCTTTAAGCCAAAACAATTCAGCTCTCTCTTGCTTTTTATTCCCTTAAAAATTTTAAGTGGATTTTTTTAAACTAAGGAAATACTAAAATTGTTAATACTATGGCATAATAATATTTCTCAAACAAGACTAAATAAAAAAGTCATTTTATTTTATTTGTATCATAAGCCTTCCAAAGCTTATGCTAAACTCTCATTCTCTGCTTTCAGACATTTAGGACTTCAAAGCCTCAAAGAATATAATACATCCCATACTACTTGCTTATAACTTTTCACAGAGAAAGGGTTAATTTGCCCCATCAAACCCTACTCATTCTGCTTAATCATACATCTTCTCTGCCCAAGAAGAAATGTTTTTCTGTTTTATTAGCATTTTTTCTTTATTCCATACAGTTTTCTTGTTGTGGGGAACAAAGCATCACCTCCCACATATTCACAAGCTGGACTAGACAGAATGCCACTTGATATCCCAAGATTTATAGAAAATCCCTTGATTGTCTCTTTGCAATCAGAAAAAGAATTCCCTAGCTTCCTAAAAGCTAACATTTTTCTCTCTTTCTACATATGCCTATTATTCAACAGAATTATTTCATTTCATTTTATTTTATAGATTTTTCTGGTCTTCAGCTGCCTAAATATTCAAGGACATCTGTCAAAAATGGTTTCTCTCTTCAAAAGTTTAAGTCCTTTTTCCTTCTAAATTTTAAATTCTTAAATGAAAATGCCTTTGAATGGAAATAAACAGTTTTCAAACAGAGATGTGATGCTTTTTCACATGTATTTATTTTTGTAAGAGGCTCTTCAAACTAATTGTATAGTCTTATAGAAATGTTCACTGATGCTCTTAGACATCAGTCATTCCAATATACAAATTGAATTTCTTCTTTTATGTTGACAGTGCTGTATCTACCTTCTGGATGGCAAATCCCAACAACAACCTTGTGAATTGTGCTGCAGCAGGTTCTGAGGTGAATATAAACGCTTCTTCTCTGGAAAAAAATTTAGGGATAATTAGAATCAATCACTTCTTTGGAGATATGGACATCTTTAAAAAATGGAAACTGAACTAACTCTTTTCTCACTCACTACTGCAGATCCATTCATCATTTTGTCTTCAGGAAAGTTTTTAGACCATATTCAGTCTACATAGTTCTCTCTCTAGCTGCGGCTGTCATTTTCCTCATTGGCTTCTAGGGACCACATCTATACTTCTACAGCATAAGAGAGTCTCCTGTCTTAATTGCTAGCTATGGATCTGTTTAAATAAATTGACTTGATGGCCCTGAAATTATATTTCCTTCAAGAAGCTTTAGTATTTCTCTTCAGAAAGAAAACTGAAAATATATTTGTGATTTGCCTCATTTGATTTAATCAATCTAAAAATGAACATTCACATGTGTTTTTCCTTTTATTTCTCCTTCTGCCCCCAACAGGAAACAGGATTTTGGTTTATTTTTCACCACGTACCTACAGGTCCCTCAGAAGGAATGTATTCCCCAGGCTACTCGGAGCACATTCCACTGGGAAAATTCTATAATAACCGGGCTCATTCCAACTATCGGGTAAGTTTTCATGAAAAAGCAGCAAGTGATAGTATTTAAACATCTGGGTGATTATTTCATATGGATGTTTGGTATTACTTTCAGAGGCAAGATTTATAAGAGAAATTGTGTGTGCATGTGTGTTTTCTACATATAGATATAGGTATAAATCTGAAAAATTGTGTTCTCTTAACCTAGTGTCCCATCCTCCCCCTTTTTTTCAGGAAAGAAAGAATAAGATGCTGGAATGTGGGGAAAGGAAAAACATACATTTTGATTAGATATTTTTGTGATCTAACAATTTTGAAAATAATTTTTAAAGTTACTATAAGTTTAATGTAATTTTAAAAATAATTATTGTCTCATTCATTTATTTGACATGAATTTATTGAATATCTATTTTTGTGTAAGGCATAGTGTAAAATACAAAGCTGGGCTTTCCAGGAGATTATAGTCTCATAAGAAATAATATCGTAGAAGATACAAGTAAAGTATTTAACATATATTAGTTATATAAGAAAAGTACCATAGAGATTCAGAAAAGGGAGAAATTACTAGAGAGATCAATGAAAGATTCATAGATGAAATATTTTTAACACTGCCCTGGAAGATGGATAGAATTCAACAGGTGGGGATGGGAATATAAATTGCCTGAAGGCAGGAACTATCTTGATTTCATCACTTATATTTTCAGCAATTAGCATATAATATGTATTACTGGATATGTGTTGATTGGTGATAGGAAAGGACATTGAAGAGACCAGTTTGACTCAAGAATGAATTTAATAAGTGGGATTTGTAAGCTAGAAAGACAAACTAAGGTCAGTTTATGGAGGACTTTGAATGCTAGACTGATCCATTTGCACTAAATTCTGTTGGCAAGTCTCTAAGCCAGCTAGTATCATTGGGCAGGAATGCCAATTCAAATCTAGTAAAAAGATTCATCTGGTGTCAGGATGTAGGGCACAGTGGATAGGGGAGAGAGATATGAGTTAGAAAGATCAACTGGAAAGCTATTGTTGATCTCTTATGAAATAATAAGGGTATGAATTAGAGTTGTGGCAATGGGCAGAGCAATAAAGGAACTAATATAAAATATAAAGGCAAAACTGGGAGGTCTTTAGTTTCATCATTAGGTCAGATGAGAATGCCTAAGTATCTAGATGGCATAGATGCAGGACAGATGGTAAGGCCTAGAGGACCTTAGGATTCAGTGGCCTGGCAGATGGTAAGACCTGGTGGTGCTCCATATCACCAGAAGGAACATAACTGGTGATTCCCAATTCAACCATGCCATAAGATCATCAAGTGAACTGCACAAAAAGGGGAAGGGTGCCCATAGTGGTGGTTCTTGCCATACTGAGAAAAGGGGTGAAATAAAGGAAAGGAAGCCCCACTCAGATCAACCAATGGCATCTGGAACAATGGATGTGGGAAGGGAGCAAAAGGAAAACAAAGGGGCAGAGTCTCTTGAGGGAGAGGGAAAAGTCAAAGCAGACTCCAAAATTTTAAAACTTAGTAATAAGAAGATTAAAAGGGTGATATGTTGATATAAATGGGAGAGTCAAAAGGAATAACTGATTTGGAGGGGAGAGAATATTGATTTAGACCTATTCAGTTTTAGGTATATTGAATTTGAGGTATTTGTAGAAACAGTAGCAATCTGCTATCCACACAAAGATGATAGTTGGAGGTTTGAAAATAAATATATCTAAGGGAAAAATATAAAGAGGGGAAGCTTTCTTCCCCTTCAAGAAAACAGAATCAATAGAGTTGTATGAGTGCAATGCATATTGGAAGGAAATCAAAAAGAGATTAAGTAGAGAAACAATAGATGAACTAGGAATAAGTCATATGATTTTTAAAAATTGAGCCACCAAAGGAACACAAAAACTGGCTCTTGAAATAACGGGAGTTTTGTGTTTCTCTCAACTAGGGAGGTGGAGATGATAATGTAGATCCGAAAAGAAAATGAAATTTAGAAATATGGAAATTGTAATTAGAGCTCCATAGGCTAGGTATCTAGAATCATAGATTAACCAAAATGGGAAGTGATCTTAGGTATTACCTAGTCTACTTGTTTCATTTTACATTTGAGGAAACCAAGTCTTAGAGACTCTTGGCTAGTTAACATCAATGTCTGGATGGGAAGTTTTTCCTTATTGCTACACCCATAGTTCTCAGACATTTTTTGTTTTACTACATATTTCTTGAGAATCTTCGATTAGGATGACAAAACTTCCTCAAAGAGGAATTTCACGGAGCATTTTTTGAGAAGAATTGTTATATAACTGTTATATATGTTGTATACTGTTATATAGATTTATATAATATGCCTCAAATTTCTTTCCTCTCTAGGCTGGTATGATCATTGACAATGGAGTCAAAACCACAGAAGCATCTGCTAAGGACAAGAGGCCTTTCCTTTCTATCATCTCTGCCAGGTAATTAGCTGCCCAGTTCATGGCTCTGGATCTCTAGAAGGAGAAATTGAGCATGACGGGTTTTGCTTGACTCAGACATTTTCTCATCAAGATATTTCCATGTCAAAACCACGCTTGGAGAAGGCTATATCTCAATTGCATGACTTCAAGTCTCTCAGGTCAAAAAAACCCAAGAATCATCAAGGACTTATCTGAATGAGTCAGGCAGATCCTCCATGTCCATCTAAATTAATCCAGGTGGCAGGTTTGAGGTTGAGGTAAATCACTGGGGCAGATAAGCCTCCTAGAAAGAAATGGCCTATTAATCACCAGATCTCTCGTCAAGGGCTCTTAGCTTTGCTTGAAGTGTCCATTAAAAGCTGGTCAAGGCCAATAATGCCAAGCCAAAAGTACTGAAAAAGTTGAAGCTTTTTAGTCTAATATTGTACTTTGCTTTCCTGAAATAAGAGAAAAAGTCAAGGAGTTCTAAGATATAATTTTGAATTTGTTAGAGCTAGAAGGGCTCTTATCTAATCATAGGATCATACTTCAATCCTTTCATTTTTAAATGATGGATCTGAAGCCCAGTGAGACTTAATATACTAGATCTTACAGTGAATAGAGCTGGGGACTTAAGTTCATATGCTGTCTCAGATACCTACTAACTGTGACCCTGAGCAAACCATTTAATCTCTATTTACCTCAGTTTCTGCATCTGTAAAATATAGATAATAAGAACATCAATCTCCCAGAATTGTGAGGATCAACTGAGGGAATATTTATAAAATAGTATGTGAAACTCTTTAAAAAAGAAAAAAAGAAAGAAAAACTTACATAGTTATTAACCAAGGCCACACAGCTAATTAGAGACAGAACTAGGACTTGAATTCAGAAAGTCCAGGAAAATTTTCCCTCTATTCTTTTTTCTTCTTCTTCTCCATATTTCCGTGCTATGACTTGAAGTCTCCATGGCACTCAGGTATGACCTGGAATGAACTTCCTGATTTCTCCATATTGCTCTCCAACCTAAGCCCTCCCCAGCAATAGGAACGAATGAAAGCCAGATGTCGGTCGTTTGTTCCCAAGCTGTGGCTGATAAGCATCAGCTGGAGAAATGTTTTTAGGGCTTCCATTCACCAGGGCATTATGTTGTGGGGGTTTTGTGTCTCCTTTTTCATGACTCATCATAAGAATTTGTGATCTAATCTTATGTCAGGGGCCAGAAAAACAAAGCATAAGCATTTTTTGCCATTGTGTAAATGTATGTGTGTATATACATATGTATAAGCCTACATATTTGCATTAATGCTGGGTGGATGAAGTATATATATTTACACGTGTGTGAATACATGTATGGATTGTACAATAATGATATACATGTGCCCAGATCAGTGCATATATGTGTGTGCAAATGCATGGATATGCTCTGTGTACTTATATACACATGTATGTCCATAAACAAATATATATTACATGCAGACATAATATACATGTACAGCATGGTATACCAGTGCTCCTCAAACTATTTAAATAGGGGGGCAGTTCACTGTCCCTCAGACTGTGGGAGGGCGGGACTATAGTAAAAACAAAACCTCACACTGTCTCCGCCCCTCAGCCCATTTGCCATAACCTGGTGGGCCATAAACATCCTCAGCCGGCCGCATCTGGCCCGCGGGTCATAGTTTGAGAACCCCTGGTATAATTTCTAGAGAATTAAGGTTCAGACTTCACCTTTTATAGCTAATACCAGTGTGATTTTAAACAAGTCACTAAATCTCCCTAAGCCTCAGTTGCCTCATATGTAAAATAAAGGGGATGGGCTACATTACCTCTAAGTTACCTTCTACCTCTAGCTCTAGGTCTACACTGCTAACAGCTTGTCTTTTGGAGTGCTTTGAATAGAAAGAACCCACCAAGACATTTGAAGGAGTAAGCTTTTTCTGGAATCTCAAAGAGCAAGCTTCTTTCTGCCAAAAATAGTTCTCTCTGTCCCTGTGTTACAGATACAGCCCACACAAAGATGCTGACCCTCTGAAGCCCAGGGAACCTGCCATCATTAAGAATTTTATTGCTTACAAAAACCAGGACCATGGAGCATGGCTCCGGGGAGGAGATGTGTGGATGGACCACTGCCAGTGAGTTTTGCTTTTTTTCTCCCTTATACTTAAACTAAGATTAGCGTCTTAGAGTCAAAAGAGACTTCATCTAGCACATTTTTTTCCTGGTGCAAAACTAATAATGAGGATTTATGCTTCTTATCTAGAGAAGAAGTACAGAGTAAATAAAAGATTACCACCTGCTTAATTTTTGGTTTTCCATTTCTGATAACACTTGAGAATAGAAGCAGGAAATTGCTGGGGCTGAAAGGGAACCAATATAAATAAGAAGTTTTTTTTCTGTAATGTCCCCTAAAAGAAAATAATATTATTAAACTAGAGTATAGTACTTTTTGATGTGTCATCTTCCTATGGCGTGTGTGTGTTTGTAAATGACAAGCTGACACCAACAATAATTAGGTTAATAATACTACTCCTGCAAAAAAAGTATTATTAACCCAATACTACTCATGCAAAAAAAAAAAAAAAAAAAAAAGCTTAATTCAAAAAGAGGAAACGCTGTAAGAGTGTCAACCACAATGGAAAACAATCAAGTGAGGGTTAGTTATGTAAAAAGCAACTTGACCTGTTTATTAAAAGAAATATAAATATGTTAATCATTGTCACGTCAGCTCTAGGTTAAAAAATATGGAGAATGAGTGGGAGAGAGATGGAGGAAATAAAGAAGAGATAACAGAAAGAGATGAGTGGCGAGACACTTCCACAAAGTCAGAGACAAACATAAAAAAAGGAAAAAAAGAGATAAAGATTTAATTCAAAAAGAAATGCCGAAAGAGAAATATAGAGAAGGAAAAGTGGAGACAAAAATATAAACGGAGATTCAAAATAAGAGGGAGAAATGCAGAGACAAGCATAAAAAAGGAAAGACGAGATCTGGGAACTCAAACTGACATACATAGCGAGAGATACAGAAGTACGAAGCAATACCACCCCCTTGTGGACTTTTAAAGCACTGATGCATTTTTACAACCAAGAGCTGAAATGGGAAAATGATGGTTAGCAACTGTTCTAGTTTAAAGAGTTAAGAGAATTACTGGGAAACTAAGAAATTAAGCAATCTATCCAGGGCCACACAGCCAGTATTTCACAGGTGGATCTTGAAACCGGGTCACCAGGACTCGGAGACCAGCTTCCTGTCCACTATGCCATTGTACCTCAGTGAATACAAATAAAAAGAATCAAAGGCAGACTACTAGGAAAATAAGGGTTCTTAGAAAGTAAGTCCTATGGCAGCATTGAAAAGAGAGTGCTTTCCCTTGTGATGAACTTGGGAAGGCTTCATGGACAAACAGCACATGTTTTATGCATTGAAGGATAAATAGGATTTTTTCCAGGTAGAGGTAGAAGAAGAGATGCTGTATAAGATTAGGATATTCAGGTGAGATTTAGAGTTGGAAGGAAGCTTAGAATCGCTATCTTGTGCCTAAAACTCAAGCCTTGATTGTCTTGTCTTATGAATTTAACCACAACATCTTCTGGGGTTAGACATATCCTTAGTATGAGAGGCAGCATGTTGTCCTGGATAGAGACCCAGAGCTCTTATTTAGACAGCTATAAGACTAATAAGAGTCTAACTTGGAGAATAGTTGTTCCACTCACTGGAAGTTCTCTATACTAATGAAATAAAGATCTGGGCCAAAAAAAAAATTCTTCGTAGCATTTTCCCAATGGTGGTTGGATTTGGGGTTTTTGTAAAAGAAGAGCACTTTATTTTCTTAAGCAGACACTACCTCAGCTTCCTTTAAAAGGAATTTGAAATACAAGCTAAATTATCAGATGGAAGTGATTTAATAGCCTTCTTCTTCTCGTGCAAATCCTTCAATATGTTATCTCACTGAGATAGTCATGGGATTGGAGTCAGTGCACTTCCATTCTGAATATGTGGAGCCCGCTGGATGGCAGGTCCCTCCACCTCGTGCCAGGCACAGGGATCTGTCCTTACTTCTAGGATTGATGTTGTAATAACTCAGGATGGGTTAGGAAGATACAGGAAGCCCCCAAGGTGCTGCTTACATCCAGTGTAAACATGCAGCTGTGGTGCGACTACGGAATGAGAATACATGGGAAAGAGACAGACAAGAGAGGAAACCCCAAGTGCCACCTGGAACAACATCAGGAATGGAACCGTATTTTTATATAAACTTCATGTCTCTTTTGATACCTAGGACAGACCATAAAGCAATGTTGCTTTAAATTTAGCCTCAGGTCATTATTTAAGTGATTAAATCGATGATCTCTCTGTGTTTAATCCCTTTTTTACCCTTCTTTAGGTCAGACTTCTGTTTCCTTATTCAGAGATCTGTGTCATCCCTCAGAAACTCCAATGGTTTCTTACTGTCCATCAAGTAAAATTAAAACCTTGTATCCCAACATTCCAAACCCTCCCCATTCAGACAATCTATCTTCTGCAGGCTTATCTCCTATTACTTCTTTTATGTAGCCCATCAGCAAATCATTTTATAATCCCTTAATCCACATGGAATCATGATCATCATCATTATATTTGTATACTACTTCAGGTTTGCAAAGCACTTTGTAAATATTATCTTTTATGTGGAGTTAGTGTTGGGAAGAGCAGTACTTTACCCCTTGTTTTTCTTCTTAGGTTTGCTGACAATGGAATTGGCCTGACCCTAGCCAGGTAAGATTAATTCCTGCATTTGGGATCCTTAATTTGAGGTTTAGCATGACCAAGCTGTAAAAAACAAAAACAGAAACAAACTTCAGAAATGATTTTCTTTTATAAAAGTTGGAGATGAAAATGAGGGAAGACTATGGGGGAAAAAGCGTTTATTATTAAGCACTTACAATGACTCCAGTACCATGCTAAATATTGGATACAATTAGAAAACAGACACTCTCCTCTCTAGGAGCTCATATTCTAATTGAGGAAGGCAACAAATAAAAAAAAATTATGATTATATTGTTTATGACCAATGGATGGACCAGATAGTAAATAGGGAAAGAAACAGGGTAGGCAATAAGGCTCAAAGGATCTTTTTATATAATGGCAGGGCAAATGATTTATTACCAAGAGGGGAGTGGGTTCAAAGGTTATCTTGAGTGTATCTCTATCTGGGATATCTCCAGATCGTAATCTGGGATGTCAGCTTCCAAGTCGGGGGAGTCACACACTGCTCTTGGTGATAATTGGGCAGTAGTACTATCAAGTTGGATAAGGAAGATACAAATCCTTGATTCCCTTCAGCTATTACTATTCTGTGGTTTTATCTCCCATGGGTGTCCTAGGGAGGGGTACTAACTGTGGCATATTATGGAAAGGCTAGTATCTTTGGGTGTGAAATACATTTATACTGTTAGGCCCAGGGGATGTGTTAGTTGTTTTTTCTCTTTTTAAACCCTTTGTTACACGAGATAGCTTACTAGATAGAGAGAGTTGGGGATATATTCAGAAATGAAGTTTATTTGAAGGCAAAAATATCAATTAAATTTTTTAAATTTGAAATTCAACCATTAAATGTTAACTCAAATCCTCTTTCTTCCAGTGGTGGAACATTCCCTTATGATGATGGTTCAAAGCAAGAAATAAAGAATAGTTTGTTTGTTGGAGAGAGTGGCAATGTGGGAACAGAGATGATGGATAATAGAATTTGGGGGCCTGGAGGTCTAGATCACAGTGGAAGAACACTCCCAATAGGCCAGTAAGTTCTGAAACTTTTTATCCTTTTGATTTGGGTTCTTATTTGTGTCTATGTTAGTAGAACTAAGTACAAGGGATCAAAATGATACTAGTTTTTAAGGTAAATCAATGATTCCAGCATAAGATTTAAGTTTTTACTACTAACTAACAACACCTATACAATGGCAATGCCACATATCCAATATGAGCTGGAAAAATTAGAAAATTAACCAGATGAGCCTTCCTATAGAGAGATTTTTTTGTGTGTAGTTCCTTCCCCTGAAAAACCAAGTTGTTCTGCCCCTTATATTACCTGCCCTATGTTGAACGCAACTTATCCAAACCTTCTGACCTTAAGTACAAATAAGTAGCAGTGAGACTTTGAGATGAGAAATAAACTCTGGACTCTTATTCTTTATGATCTAATACCTGCTCTGTATGTGGCATATTTTTATATCTGAAAAGAATTCACATTTATATATAATGTTAGCGTTATAAAACACTCTGACACCTATTATTTATTTTCCTCCCCACAATAGCCCTATAAATTGAATAGTATAAGGATTCCTGGGCCATATTATAAATGAAGAAACCAAGGCTCAGGAGGGGAGGGGAGCTAAATAACTAGTTGAAGGTCACATAGCAAAATAGACTGGACTTATGCCAAGGTTTTACTAACTCTTCCACAACTCTTCCCATAAAATGACCCCATTTTTCCTGAGGTTTTCTGAGGAAAGTACTGCTTCTGAAGATCTTAGTTTACCATGTAACAGAATTATTTGAAATCACTTTTCCCATTGCAGACAAATCCTGGTTTAAATTATTTAATGTATTTTAAAAAAAATTTTGAAGGGCAATGTCATAGGCTCTCCTTGTAATCCTTGGAGCCAGACATTTAGAGCCAGACTCTTTTGTTTTGTTTAATTTCTAACATGAATGATACAGTCAATTCATATTTTTATATCAACAATTGTACATCTGTGTTGATTATACATGTCTATAGATCTATGAAGAATTAAGTCTGCATTGAGTCTTCTAAAGTCCAGCATTACAAACTTCCCTTTGTTTCACATCATTTTAGAATTTACTGATAATACCTAGTGGTAGAGGAAGGGGACAGGGTGATAACAACTGGGGGGGAAAAGATTGGGGAACTTCAAGAAGTAAATGGCATTTGAACTTAGTTTTAGAGGGAGCTAGAGATTCCAAGAGAAGGGGGTGAGGAGGTAAAGCATTTCAGATATGGGGCAAAAGCAAGGAAGTAGATAATGTGTACAAAGAACCGTAAGTAAGTCTGTCAGGTTGGAAAAAGAAGAGACATGCATTAATCTATGTTTCTCTATTTGGTGTAAATACCAAAACTGGTGTTAAGAGTTTGGAAAGCAATTTGGAATTATGTAAAAGAAGTAACTAAAATCTCCACAGTCTTTGACTCAGAGATCCCATTGCTAGACATGTACCGCAAAGAAATCAGACAAAAAAAAAAAATCCCTTATTCACTAAAGTATTAATTACAGTCTTTTGTCATTAGCAAAGATATTAAAACAAAACAGATACTCATTGATTCACTAAAGGCTAAAGTAATTGTGGTACATGAAAGAAGTAATTACTGAGTTATAAGAAGCAATGAATATGATAGATACAGAGAAGTATAGAAAGACATTTGAACTGATGCAAAGAAATGTAGGCAGAACCAAGAAAATAATAGTATGGATGGAAAAGAACAATAGGACAATTAAACTAGAATGCTACAAAATTGTAGACTAGGATTAATCTCATCAAAGATACAAGGGAAGACACACCTCCCCTTCTCCTTCTTCATAGAAGTGGGAAATCAGAGGTGTCATCCTCTGTTTAATATCAGACTTTTTAAAGATACATCATTTAGTTTTGCAGAATGTTCTTTCTTTTTTCATATTTTATTATAAGGGATGACTTTTTGACAGGGTATTGGGGGGACAGAATCCAGTAAGAAATACAAATGATATAAAATTTTTAAGTATTAGTAAAATTTTATTTTAAAACAGAATAGGATATAGGATGAGGAAAAGACAACATTTCTGAGCATGCTGCTTATAATGTTCATTGTTCCCACACTTCTCCCCAAACTAGGCCATTGAAAAGTAAAAGATGTGGTATCAACAGGCCCAAATAATTGCCTTTCTTATCTTTTTGCAAAAGCTTCTGTACCTAGAAGCTGTAGTAGTACTAGTAGTAATAGTACTAGTAGTAGTGGTAGTAGTAGTAATAGTAGTAGTAGAAGTAGTAGTACTAGTAGTAGTAGTAGTAGTAGTAGTAGTAGTAGTAATAGTAGTAGTAGTATAGTAGATGTAGTAGTAGTAATTGTAATAGTGATGGTAGTAGTAGTAGTATTAGTAGTACTAGTAGTAGTAGTAGAAATTGTAGTAGTAGTAGTAATAGCAGTAGTAGTAGTATAGTAGATGTAGTAGTAGTAATTGTAATAGTAATGGTAGTAGTAGTATTACTAGTACTAGTAGTAGTAGTAGAAGTTGTAGTAGTAGTAGTAGTAGTAGTAGTAGTAGTAGTAGTAGTAGTAGTAGTAGTAATAGTAATAGTAATAGTAATAGTAATAGTAATAGTAATAGTAGTAGTAATAGATAGGAATAGCAATATTTTTGCTACCCATATCACAGAATTATTATGACTATCAAATATGATGAAATATGTAAACTTTTTTTGATAAAGCAGTATATAAATACCAGCTATTGCTATCACCATGAAACTTGGATTCAGAAGGTCTGGTATCAAAGTCCCAGTTCTACCACATAGTAGTTGTGAGACTTTGTACAAATTTCTTAATGCCTCTGAGCTTGTGTTTCCTCCTCTAGAAGATGAATGCAATAATAGCTTCTCTGTCTCCCTCAGAGGAATACTGTAATAATTGAATGATTTAATGCACTTAATGAAGACCCTTTATGACCATAAAATATTTTTAGATTTAATTATACTAGTGACATGTTAAAGTCACAGTCACAGTATCTCTTCTGCATGAACAGCAAGATGTCTTAGCATAACATTTCCCTTTCTGAAATCTGTAGGAATTTCCCAATCCGAGGAATTCAGTTCTATGACGGCCCCATCAACATCCAAAACTGCACATTCCGAAAATTTGCAGCTCTGGACGGCCGGCATACAAGTGCCCTGGCATTTCGCCTCAATAATGCCTGGCAGAGTTGCCCCAATAACAATGTGTCAAATATTGTTTTTGAAGACGTCCCGGTGAGTTTGGAGGGTTGGATTTAACTCTAAATGAAACCCAATATCTAGTTAATGCTTTGGAAATTCCCTAAATCTTATACAGGTTGTTGCTGTTCCAAGCAGGAGCATCCATACAGACTAGGTGGTTTCCTGTGAGAACAGAACTGTTGACTTCATTTGAAGGGGGTTCAGGCCACTGCTAATACTTTTATTTGACTAGAAAATAAGAATATTACTCCTTTTTTTCAATAGTCACGGTATCAACTTAACATGCTAGTTACCTGACTGAAATTAGCTCACTTTCTCCATTACAAAATGAAAACACTGGATTGTGGGTCAGAAGACTTAGACTCTATGTGTGTGAATCTGAGAAATCCACATAACCCTTTGAAAGTTAAATGGCTTTAAAGATCCCTATCAGCTCCAAGACCCTGAAACCCAGAATTGGAAGAGATGGAAGCAGACATTTAATAATTTCTACAATATTTCTTATAAGTGGTCATCCAGTTTCTATTTGAAGAATCAAGTAAGGGGGAATTATTTAGCTTAGGGGATGACCTCTTCCATTTTTAAATAACTCTGAATGTTGGAAAGTTGTTCCTCCTTTTAAAGTCTTCTTTGTAACTTCCAACCATTATTCCTACTTTTGCCTTATGGAGCACAACAGCTCAAGTCTGATCTCTCTTTCATATGACATCCCTTTCAATACTTCTGCAATTATGTGCCCTCACCCCACCCTCCCAGGCTTATGTTTTCCAACAGTCCTAATTCCTTTAGTCAGTAAACGCTGATATGGTCTCCACTTCTCTCATCATCCTGCCCATTCTAATCTAGACAAACTCCACTTTGCTTATATCTTCCTTCTCTCTCAAAAAATATGGCACTTAAAACTCAGCTTTATAGATATAGTAAATTAAGGAAAAAGATAGTAAAAGTAACATCTTTTTTTTCTGGGCATTACACCTTCTCAATACCTGAGAAGCAGCTGACAAAAATTTTTTACATTATTTAAAAACCAACTAAAGATTTGGATAACACCAGACAGTAGTTCTGTTGAATTTTTTAAAAAATCAATATTTCACTAATTAATATATCAGTTTTTTTAGAGGAAGGGATTAAGCAACCCAGGATAGCAAAAGCTTTGCTGACTCTCATATCACCTTGTTGACTCACAGTAAACTTGGTAAAATTCTTCAATATTATTCAAAGAAACTGTTGTCTAGTCACAGCTTCCCTTAAACTATGATGTTGATTTTTTTAAACCTAAGAATAGGATTTAAATAGCAGCCTTAATTCCATCTTATTATATGTGTTCCCTCCTTTCTTTCTCGTTTATTTTGTATCATGACTGTTATTCAATGTTTTCACTATCCTTTTCATCTCCACATCAATTCCAAGTGGAATAAATGTGTCTTCTATAATTTCATCCAAGTTGCTGATTTAAAAAAAATGTTAATCAGTGTAATATCAAGGAGCATTCTTTAGAAACTTTCCTCCAAGTTACTATTAGCATAACAATGGCAAAAAGTTCTAAATGGTCATTTTTCTATGAATGAATGAATCCACTTAACTCTATTATCAAATAGCTCACATCTTCATTTTAACTAGTAAAAATTAAGGTTTTGGGAATTTAAAAATACTTTGTCTCCAGTATTCCCCTGATTTACCAGTCTAAAGAAAAGAAATAAAGTGTGAGCTGCCATGCTGGCTTTTAATGATCACTGCTTCCCTCCTAAATGTTTACAAACCATCTCCTTAGAAATTTATTCTACAAATTTGCCAGGAACCAAAGCTGGTCAGACTCAAGCCTCTTCCCTTTTGTAAAAACTGGGACAATACTTCCCTTCTCCAAATTGATGGCAGCTATTCTGTTCTTCAAAGATTCCACAGATAACTGGCAGAATGGTTTAGCAATCTCAACGGCCAGCTGTTTTTTTCAGGACAGTAGAAGTTGGTTTATTCAAGTCTGGTCACTTAAACTTATTTATGAGACATAGATTCTGTTCTGTCATCTCCTCATCTGTCTTGTTTTTTTCATTTCCTGATAATCATCTTTGTTCTTAGACAAGGGCAAAGATTATTTTTCTTAAGCGAAAACAGTACCAAAATAGGATTCCATAATTCTAGGTCACTGAAAAAAAAATTATCCAATTGCCCTCAGCCTTTTTCCAAGCAAGATATTCTGCAAAAAAACAAAAACAAACAAAAAACCTTCATGAAACCTACCAATAATTTTAAGTGCATAGTTTTTTCTTCTGTCTAAACCTATAAGAAAACTATTCCAAGACTTACATGACTTAAATTCAAGATTCAAATAAACAAAACATTCCTCTAAAATACCTTTATGTTATCCTATCAAGTCAGATGACTAATGATGATTCATTTAATAAAATTAATGTATTAAAAAGCAAAGACAGAATTTTCCAGAGGAACTTCCAGGAATACCCCAAGTCATTCTAGCATTTAACATATGACCATCTCCTAGCATTATGAAATATGAGCTAAAGTGATGTTATATCTTTCTGGAATATGGAAATATAAATAAAATTTACAAAATAATAATTATAATGAACCTTTTCATAGCTCTATTAAGTTTGGAAAGCCCTGCCCTGGAGTTAGCAGGACATGAGTTCAAATCTGGCTATTTGATATTTATTAGCTATGTGAGCCATTTAACCCCAATTACATTTTTTAAAAGTGGTGGGCCCTTTACACATACTAGATATAATATAATGCACTATATATATAATACAAATGTAATACATATAGTAATATAGATGTGATATTTGGAGTCAGGGGCCCTGGGTTTGAATCTCTGCTCCAATCTTACTATCTGTGTGACTTTGGACAAGATACTTTTCTCTAGGCCTCAGTTTACTTATCTGTAAAATTACATGACTAGATGACCTCTGAGTTCTCTTCAAGTTCTAAATCTATGATCCTATAATTACTTTGGAATCGTATGAAGTTGGTACCATAAGACAAGGAAACTGAGGTTCAGGGTAGATAAGTGGTATTGTCATTGCTTTTTCCAGCACATTTTACAGATGAGGAAACTGAGGCAAACAGAGTCACCCAGCTAGTAAGTGTATGAGGACAGATTTGAACTTATGAAGAGGAGTCTTCCCAACTCTAGACCTTGTGTTCTGTGCACTCTGGCAACACCTAGTGAGTCTACAGCCCATCCGGAGAAGCAGGATAGGATTAAATGAAGAGGATTGCTCGAAAGGAATATTATAAGTATAATATAATATAATAAGTATAGTATAAGATTTCATTTTGGTATTCAGAAGCCCTGTGCTCTTTTTGGTGTCAAGAAAAGACAGAACAGAATGAAATGAAATTATTACCTCCAGTGAGCAGATACACAAACAAATCCTCTTATTTGATCGTGTGAATATGAATTTTCTGCACTAAAGAGTTCATAATAACAAGGACTTACATGGATGCCAAATAGCTTCTTGAGTCTGAGATGTTGTAAAATGTCAGTTGAAGTCAGAAACTTTCCTTCTGACTCTTCCAGATCCGACAACCTTTGCAATTATCTTTCACCTAAAGTTCCAAGTATAATTTTATTGGCTTTCTGTTTAGATTACTTCCAGAGTGTTCTTTGGGGAACCTGGGCCTTGGTTCAATTTGCTGAATATGGATGGAGATAAGACATCCGTTTTTCATGATATCGATGGCTCTGTGTCAGAATATCCTGGCTCCTACATCATTAAGGAGGACAACTGGCTAATCAAGCATCCTGAGTGCGTCAACGTCCCTGACTGGAGAGGTGCTATCTGTAGTGGACAGTATGCACAGGTTAGAAGCATCTCTTTATATGTGGTCATTTCTTAGGGATGGGTTATTTGCTCATTTTCTTTTTATAACACCAAGGCATTCCTACCATCATTTGCTGGAAGGATTCAGCCTGCAAGATCAATCATCATTGTTTGGCATGGTGCCTTGCTTAATAACTAATTTATTTGCATGATGTATATGGATAACCTATATCAGATTGCTTACTGTCTCAGGAAGCAAGGGGGATAGAATTTGAAACTCAAAACTTAAAATAAAATATTAAAAGTTATTTAACGTATAATTGGGCAGAAATAAAATATCATTTAAAATAATGAAAAAGAAATTAAACGCAGTTTGTCATCTGAAAAAAAATTCTTGAATGAGCATGAAAACAGCATCATACAATAGAGAAACATGTGACCTTAGAGGACCTTAGTTCAAATCTCAACTTTGCCACTTATTATTTGTGTGACTTGTATAATTCTTATGACTGTGACAAGTCATTTCACTCTTCTAGACCTTATTGGAACAAGATCTCAAGGATCCATTCTAGCCAAGTGGGCATGGGAATGGAAACAAAATGGCAGATGATAAAATAAGGCAATTGCTTAGGCAATATAAAGAAAGTAGCTTGGTCTGGATCTAAATTTTTCTCTGGAGATACCATTTAAGTCACTGAAATCAGATCCATATAATTGCAACTGAATCCTTACAAGACCAAACATTTTATCTATCCACTTCTCCAAAGGATACCTTAATATCATATTGGTAGCAGGACCAATATCCAGGCTATGCAAATCACCAAGAATGACTCAAGAAAAGTAATTATTTCAGGCCCATTCTTATCTGGGCTCACAAAAGACAATTTGAGCCTCATTATTGGTGAGTTGTGGTCTTCAGACAGCCAGCTGTTGAGTTTACCTTGGATAATTAAAAAAGGTGGCTACTGCCTTATCTCCCCTCCTGTGGCCTGCAGGCCTTTACAAGAAGGATGGAGTGTTGCTCCACGTTGCAGTGACTCCTTTTGGAAATGCATGGATATTTCCAGTGGGGAAAGGAGTGTTGTTGGAAGACAACACCACTGGCTCCCTGTCAGTCTTTCCCATCTTGCTTCCCCCCCAACACTTTCTTGAGCAATATTAAGACAGCTCCAGAGGGTCATCTATGCCGCTTTCTATTTTTCCTTCAACTAAAGGTTTTTTTTAATTAACATAGCTAGGGTAAAAATATTCTTTTCAGTTACAATTAACTTTTAACTCAGAATTATCAATGATCTGATGCTGTTGAACTCTTTTTCACAGGCTCTATTCAAACAGCATCTCCTTCAAAAAATTCAATCAGAAAATAACACATTAATCTGTGGACTTCTTTTTAACCTGAAGGATTATTGCAAATCATAGGATTCTGAGCAGAAAAAACCCTTGGAACTCAGCCATTTCAGCCCCTTCATCTAACTGAATACCTTGTTAAAATGTCACCAGTTTAACTAGTGATATCTCCTATTGATGTGACACAGGCTAAGTAGGAGGATCATAAATTTAGAGATGGAAAGGACTTCAGAACTATCTAGTATGAAGCTTTAATTTTATGGGTGAAGAAACTGAGGCCCATGGAGCATATATAACACTATTTTATCCCAGTAGTGTCAGAACCAGAACTCAAAATATCTCCAGAACTAGTTCTTTTCACTATTTCTTCATATATATGTATATATGTATATGTATGTGTATACATATATGTATATTTGTATATGTGTGCTTTACAGACTCTGAAACACTATTTAAAGCTAGAATTGTCCTTAGTCTGCCTAAAATTGCCTTTTTTTCAGGAGCTCATTTCAACCTTCTCATTTTCTCAGCAGCCCTCGTCAAAATGTCTCCCTTAGTATTAGTTGTACTTATCCACAAAAAGTTGTTTCAACAAGTATCCCATCTCATTGCTTTATGATGCAACTCCCTTTACCTCAAAGCACACACACTAGCCCACATTTCTATAATGCTCGAAGCAAACAAAATGAAATGATTTGCTTTGGGTTACACAACTAATAAGTACCTAGGGCTGGATTTGAACTCAGGAAAAAAAGTCTTTCTGACTTCTGGTCCTATGTGCTATCCATTGATCCACTTAGCTGCCCAGTGGCTTATATAGTCAGATATAAAATAATTAACCTACCCCAGATCACTTATGAGATTTGAGGCCTACGATAGTGCTTTGAAAAAACCTTATTTATCTATTTTATTTTACAATTAACAAGCATTTGTTTTCTGTCTTTCCCATTTACCCCTAATTTAACCCCCCCCCATGTAATAAATAGGCATAGTCAAGCACCACAAGTTAACAGTCTTGTGCTATAAGAAATGATGAAAAGTTAATAGCATTTCTGGATATGTTTCCATCAACCACAACAGGCGTGTCTTTACTAGATGGGCCAGATAGGATGTTGATAGGCTATTATAAAATTCTAAAACTAGAAGGAATTTAAAAAGTTCACTAATCCAATGACCAAATTCTTACATATATGGGGACAGAAATTTTCATTTTTCTCTTGAGTTTTGATTTTAGAATTTTGACTATTTAAATAACAGATAGAATCATTCCTCTTCTGATTTATTAAGCCTGTATATTCAAGGAAAAAATGTCCATTAAGTGTTTATAGAATGAAGGGCCTGTGAATTTGGAACCAAGAGACCTGGACTCCTTCCTCTGCCACTTTACTAGACCATGTATGCGAATGATTTCATTTCTCTGCTCCCAGTTCTCTCATGAGCAAAATAAGGATAACAATATTTATGGTACCTATCTTATGAGGGCTTTGTGGGAATCAGAGAATTCAATCACATTAGGTCTTTTTATTACTGCCTAGAATATAAGGCACTATTTTCTCCTTGCTGAGAAGCAACACGGTATATTGTTTTTCAGTATTGTCCAACTCTATGATTCCACTTGGAGTTTTCTTGGTGAAGATATTGGAGCTATTTACCATCCCTTTCTTCAGCTCATTTTACAAATTAGGAAACAAGTTTTAAAAATAGATCAAATAGGGTTAAGTGACTTGTCCAGAGTCCTATAACAAGTAAGTTATCTTAGGCCAGAGTGGAATTCAGCAAGGTGAAACTTCCTGATTTTAGACCTTGTGCTCTCTCCACTAAGCCACCTAGCTGCTCCAGCATGGTGCTGTGGAGAGAAAGGGAGCCTCTAAACCAAGACCTGAGTTCAAGTCCTGACTCTAACACATGTTGGCTACATAACCCTAGGCAAGTCACTTAAACTCAGTGCTCTATGTAACTCTCCAACACCATAAGTTGCTATGATTTGCATAGGTAAAAAGAATTTCTTTATCTAGGGAATTTCCTAGACCAATGAAGTCACAAATCCAGTACTTAGCATATATCTTTAGTACATATGGGCCTGAGAAAGTTATTAATCTATTCAATTCAATTCAACAAATATTTATTGAAGGGAGAAAAGAGGAGAAAGCATTTTAAAGTGCCTACTAAGTGCCAGGTACAATGCTAAGCACTTTATAAGTATTATTTCATTCAGTCTTTATTGAGGATCTTTACCTGCCGTGTCATAAATCGATCAGTTCACATACCAGCTAGAAACTCCTATCCTGCCTCCCTATTTTTGATATCACATGGATCCTGAAGCTCAAAGACTTAGAATCTTCTGTAAACTACTGGCTGTACCTCCTCTCCAGTTTGTCATAATGGATTCCAGTTTGTTATAGAATAATAATTTTGGTAAAGAATGTCATGTTATGGTTCAGAGGCTCTTCTCTAGTAGGCAACCCCAGTCCCTCTGCCTGAATGCAAAGAAATGTTCCTTGGCCCTTCTGTTTTTTGCATTGTCTTTTGAACATCCTTATTGGGGTCTAATAATTAAGCTTTGCCCTTAGTTATTTCTCTTGAAGACAGCTTCATAGGGTGACCAGTCATGCTGGATGCTAATGACCTAAAAAGGGATTAGAATGTGGAACCTCCTCTTGGGCAAAGGCAGATGGAATTTTAAAAGGATCCTGACTTGCTTTTTCAAAACATATACATTGAATGTTAAACAGACTCCTGGCGTCTCACTGATGGCTCCTGAACTGAGTACTCTGTTCTCCAGGATACACACAAAGCGGAAGATGGATGGCACATCATAGCCATCCTGTAAACCAGAGAAAGCTTTGGTTACTTTCAAAAGGAAGAGCAGATGCCTCTGATATGACCTTTTTGCCTCATGCTGTAAGGAGTTCAGTTTCTAAGAGAACACTTGGGTGAAAGCAAAGAATATATGTAGATGATAACCAGAAGCTTTTAGAGTAAATCCTGACAATTTTTCTTGTGTGTTTGTGTGTCGGTATGTGTTTTCAAAAAAAGATCTACATCCAGGCCTATAAAACCAATAACCTGGGAATGAAAATCATCAAAAATGACTACCATGACCATCATCTTCACCTAGAGGGGGCTTTAACAAAAAGCACCCATTACCAGCAATACCAGCCAGTCATCACCTTGAAAAAGGGCTATACCATCCACTGGAATCAGACAGCACCCGCAGAATTAACCATCTGGCTCATCAACTTCAATAAGTAAGTGAATACTGGCGCTTTGGATTTAAATAAGATGTGAGCCTTAGGTTAATGATTGACAATCTTCCCAAATCTCACTGAGGGCAGCATCTCCTGATTGGAATTCATTTGGACTTATCTCCCCATGAGCTAGTCTGGAAAACCGATCACTCATCTTGCTCCAATGGATACAGGTTCTCCTACAGCTCACCTCTTGGATTCATCACTTTGATGAATCTGGGATTTCATGGGTTTCAGCATTTATTCCACAAGCGTAAATTACACTCAGCCTCCTCACTCTCTGCCCCATTTGTCCATGTCCTTCCATAACTCTTCATGAAAGATTTACCCAGTGTACCGAAGGCCTTCCTCTAGGTATTTTGACATTTCACAAATTCTGGAACAACCCTTGTATGTTCATCTATGACCTCTCCCCAGTACTCTGTGATTAGCCCCTTCCATTTTTTTCTTTTGTCTTTTTCATCTCTCATGCCTCTTCTTACCAGTTTGGCTGATTGTGTCCAATATGCCCACTTGCAACTTATCTCAGATGGAGTCATTTCTAAGTACAAATTAAAATTTTAAATCAACCAATTCAAAAATTCCATTTCATAGTGAATTATTTGGCCACCACACATAGGGACCAGAACCGACAGCTGAGATAATGCACAGCTGGCAAAACTGATTGAAACATGAATCTTTGCTATCCTTTTGAACTACTGGTAGTTTATACAGTCTTAGTGAGGTTTTAAGCTTTCATAGTTTGAGCTGTGGAGTCAGGAAAACCTGAGTTAAAATCTGGCCGCAAACACCAGCAGTGTGACCCTGGGAAAGTCATATAATCCTGTTTGCCTCAGTTTCCTCATCTGTAAAATGAGCTGGAGAAGGAAACAGCAAACTACACGAGTATCTTTGCCAAGAAAATCCCAAATGGGTCATGAAAAGTCAGACATAACTGAAATGACTGAAAAACAACAGCTTGACATTTAGTAGTTTAAACTTCCATTAAGACTTTTGGTTCAACTGGGAAGTGAATATAAATTGTTAGCACTACTGTCTATCTACCCAGGTTACTTATACCTTCGGAATCCAATACTTAATGTGTAACAAGAAAATGGTATTTACACACATATGTCTGGGTTATATTGTAACACATGTAAAATGAATGGGATTGCCTGTCATCAGGGGGAGGGAGTGGAGGGACCGGGGGATAATTTGGAAAAATGAATACAAGGGATAATATTATTTAAAAAATTACTCATGCATATACTGTAAAAAAAAAATTCTAAATAAAAAAAAAGACTTTTGGTTCACTCTATATATTACCCACAAACTCTACATTTAGAATGTTTTATAAGATACTCAGGAGGTTCAATCACATGATTCTTATTTGAACCCTTTTTCCTGCTTTAGGGGTGACTGGATCCGGGTTGGATTTTGCTACCCCAGAGGTACAACGTTTTCCCTTCTCTCAGACGTCCATAACCGCCTCTTGAAGCGAACCTATAAGACAGGCACCTTTGTGAGGACCACGCAGATGGAAAAAGTGGAACAGAGCTATCCTGGCAGGAATCACTATTACTGGGATGAAGACACAGGGTAAAAAATACTCTCTAGTTGCATGTGTGATGATGTCATCCATAGTTCATTGGATTCCTTGGAGCCATAAAACTAAAATGGATATAAATGGATACAAATAGTTACCTGGACCAACCTTTTATTTCTGGCTATCAATGATGAGTCCCTCCATTTTGCCCACTGACTCCAAAAAGGGGAAAAATGAAATAGAAAGGTTTATTCAGTGTTAAACTGGAATGAAGTTTAGGGGCTACAATTTTTGTAGGAGTGATGAAAACAAAATTATACTACTATCATCTAGCTTAAAGCCTTTGAAATACAAAGATATTTTTTCTTGTGGTCCTGATTTCTATTTTCTTCTTGATATCAGTGGGAATTCACATGTGTGAATGAAAGCATAATGTGCCCCTTGGAAGGTAAATATCAAAAAAAATCTAGGGCAGTGATGGATACAATGCTAGTATTAGAGACAGGAAGGCTTAGGTTTAAATTCTGCCTCCATAAGGAGTGGCCATGGGCATATTATTCAACCTCTCTCAGCCTCAGGTGACTATTTAAATAACTTATTAAATAGAAGATAGATGGGCTCAATGGATGTTTGAAGTATAGAAGTAAACCTCTGATAGATTAAAGATTAAAAATGAGACTAGATTAAACTTCAGTTGTTAGAATAGAAAAGATGTCTAGCTAAAATCTAACAAAAACTATGTATGCATAATGTCACTTATTTATTCAGCCACATCAGGAAGCCATCCATTCCAGAGAAGGAAAAGAGATAGTGACAGAAACAGAGATACAAAGGGATAGAGGGAAAAGAGACAGACAGAGACACACACACGGAGAGACAGGGAGAGACAGGCAGAGAGACATAGAAACAAGGAGAGACAGAGAGAGAAGAAGGGAGTTGGGGAGAGTAAGAGAGGAAGAGAAGAGAAAGAGCCATTATCATTGTCATTGTTATTGTTGTTATTTTTATTATATTCATCTTTTTGTGACCTAGTCAGATGATATGTAAGAAAGGCCTAAAAAAAGTGACCTATCCATTGGTCAACATCTCTGTAGAATGCTCATCAACTTCTCATGAGGGTTAAAGGCAAAATTATATTTTCTGCATCTTAAATTCTATGATAACTTAATGACAACCAACTTCATTGATGGAATGAGGGAACAGAAGAACTCTTGGTACCCCTTTTTTTGAGACTTGGTCTCCCTATCTCACCCAAATTGGAAGTACAATGACTATTTGTGCACTACTAATGCACAAAAGCTTTGTTTCTGACTGGGTCTTTTGTGCCCCTCTTTATACAATTGTTGCTCTCTTCCTCCTGGAGAGTCACTATATTGATGATGGATTTAGTACAGACACCTGATTAGCTTTAACTCCTACAATCAAGTGATCCACAACTTTAGTCTCCCCAGAAGTAGTGATTATAGTCATATAATCCCTACACTCAAGGGTATAACCCTCTTTTAAAAGGTTGTAAAATTTTATGTTGCCACCATTAGCCTTTTCCCTATTCTCTCCCTCTCCTTCCTTTTTTCCCCCTCCCTCCCTCCTACCCTCTCTCTTTGATTTGTTCGCTCCTCCTCTCCCCTTTTTTATATTCTTTTTCTTCACCACTAATTTTTGAGTTTGGAAAGCTAGGTGGTACAATATATAGAGCGTCAGGTCTGGAGTAATGAACTAAGACACTTACTAGCTGTGTTACCCTGGCCAAGTCACTTAACCCAGTTCGCCTCAGTTGCCTCATCTGTAAAATGAGCTGGAAGAGGAAATGGCAAATAATTCCAGTATCTTTACCAAGACATCCCCAAATGAGGTCAGGAAGAATTGGATATGACTAGAACAACTCAACAAAACAAAAATTTTGGAGTCAGAGGACCTAGGTACAAATTCTTTCTCTGATAGTTACTTTTGACCCTGTCAAAGTCACTCAAGTTCCCTAGGCTTCAGTCTTCTCAACTATGAACTGAATGGGTCTCGGAGGTCTCTCTGGCTCTAGAACTATGATCCCATGGCCTTCTTGCCATGTTCTACATAAGACTTAGCCCTGCCTATGTCACCTGTAAATATTGTTTAGTCCTACTGACTGGTCTAAGGAAAAGATTTGGATGGTTGTAGTAAATGTTACCTTTACTACATCTCCCTGAAATTGTCTTATTTTGACTTCCAAGTTTATATCAATTCTCTTAGCTCTGAATCTCTGCCTGACAAATTGGTATTTCTGCACATTTAGTAAAAAGTAGCCTTTCTAAGGGCAGCAACCAGGTCCTTCTTCCTCAAATTCTCATCACCTAGCAAAATTCCAGGCAAAAGTAAAGATTTGGGGGGTAGCTAGGCAGTACAGTGGATAGAGCACCAGCCCTGAAGTCAGGAGGACCCAAGTTCAAATGTAATCTCAGACACTTAATACTTCCTAGTTATGTGATCCTGGGCAAGTCATTTATCCCCAATTGCCTCTGGGGGGGAAAAAAAGAATTTTAAAATGCTTAATTGAATTTAGTTGAATTACATTCAAACGCATCATGTAAACTGGTATGAATTCAATTTAGCTCTTCAGTTAAAGCTTTTTTCTCCTCCCAATTTAATCCTTACCTCTCCAGCCCCAAGAAGATTGTCTACTCAAGAGTACCCCAATCATGGGAATGTATTGACCCTTCCTCAAGTATATGACAATTTTCTCCTTAATCACATCATTAAATTATTTGGGAATATTCATAATCTCTGGATAAAAAGTGGAGTTTGAATTTTGACTCCTTTATCCTTTTAGAAAACACAACCAAACACCCTTTTATCACTGTCCTTTCCTATATAAGGAGAGAAAGAGTCTTGCTAGTAATCTTTGACTTGTTTGTGATTTCTTGGAGTCATGATGTATGGGTCACCAATAATTGGATTTTTGGTTCCTCAAGTCTGGTACCTTATGTTCTTTTTTTTTTTTCTTAAAGAAAATAACTAGTTTTCATGACCTTAGGTCAGGATTATCCCTCTTTTATGTCAGAGCAAGAAGCTGTACTACAGAAATCAAAGCATTGTCATTGTTTTCGAATACCTCCCAATTGTGCCAGCTGAGTTGTACAAAATGAATTATTAGGTTTCCTGGAGTGAAAATTAGGAAAAATCAGCCCCACCATTTTAGGTTGTAGGAACAACAATTAGCTAGATTAGCATAAGATGCTGCCACCTTTTCTACATCCCATCCCATCCAGATAATACATTTTTAGTATTGCTGAATCCTTCATGAACTTCTCTAACATCATTTAAAACCTCTGATATCATTTGACTCCAAATTGAGAGTAAATAATAAACAGAGCAAGAACATTTTAGGGTTGATTGCCCCATAGGTCCACATTTTTCCTTAATAACATCCTTCCTTTATTTGCTGCCTTAATGCCAGCTCATTCAGTAAAACAGGTAATTAAGAAACAGGACAGAACACTAGAAATATAGGTGTGTTTGAAGATTTCCAGAAAACATATTTCTTAAATAAGCATTTGTTCAAGTTACTGAAATAATATTATTGCAAAATTAAAGAAACTTAAAATTAAGGGCCCCAGGGTCTATTACTCAGGAATGTGATAGAGTCAGCTCTTATTATTGGCTTAGGAGAGAGAATTGTTAAATTATTAGTCTGAACAATTATATCTTGTACATCTCAAATGCTACAGATTAGGACTCAATTTATTGTTTTATTGATTGTCTGGGCTCAAAAGCATATTGGATAAAATATCAGTAATTCATATTAAACTAAAATATGTGTCACACAATTGTCGGAGAGCCGGCTGGTAAACATTTACCAGTGATTTTGGGCCAATCACTTCAGATTCCCTCTAGATCTTATCTTCTTTTGTGAATGAAAGGTTTAGACTACATTGACCTTCCCAGCTTGAGATAAGATCTTATGACTTAAAAGTTTATTTAGTGCAATTGACAAAAATCTCCTTTACACTCTCCCAGCCAGGTAGGCATTTGTGTGAAGATGTTTCATTTTTTAGGGCTCCCAGCACTCTACAACTTATGATGAATTGTGATCATCAGTGACATCACAAGCCTAAACATCTTCATAAAAATTACAACAAATTTAACATTCTTCCTATACTGACAAATTATAAATTTCTATATAATAAATCCTGGAAAGACCCTTGAGAATTCATCAAATTAACTGTACTGGAACTGGGGAACTACCATAGACAAACAGTGGATAATTAAGTTCTTCTTATTTGTATAAAGATTTTAGGGAACACAGGAAATGATGAAACTTTGAGGGTTCATCAAAATTTGTTGAATTTAAGTGAATTGAGTCCAAACTGGACTTATCTGTCAAGAGCTAACATATGTGCTTTCTAGTATCTGAATTTCAATGTAAAATGTCCCAATTGTCCTTGCTTTCTTCAGGCTGCTTTTCCTGAAACTGAAAGCTCAGAATGAGAGAGAGAAGTTTGCCTTTTGCTCTGTGAGAGGCTGTGAGAGAATCAAGATTAAAGCATTGATCCCAAAGAACTCTGGAATCAGTGATTGTGAAGCCAGAGCTTACCCAAAATATGCTGAGAAAGCTGTCGTGGATGTACCAATGCCAAAGAAACTTCTTGGTGCTCAGCTGGTAAGGGACAGAAAGATAACGCAGCATGTCCTTCCTTATTCAGCGAATCTGTGAATCACTTTAATCTCTATGTGCTTGCTAGTAACCACCCCCTCAATCTACTTAACCTTATAAGATATATCTCATGGCCACTGATGAGTCTAACAGAACTCATATCATAGTTCAGTTTCAGAGACTGGGACTTACCACATGTCAGATCATGTCAACTACACCCTAATATATACATATATTTACATATATGTATATATATACATATAAATATGTAAATATAGATATTCTATTTTGTTTTATTTTGTTTTCTAGAAAACAAAGGACCACTTTCTGGAGGTAAAGATAGAAACTTCTAAAAGCAGATTCTTCCATCTTCTGAATGATTTTGCCTATATTGAAGTAAGTAACTCATAACTATGTCCTGATTAACTCCACATAAATTATAAATAATAGTAACTATCAGAAAATAATTTGGGGTTGAAAGGGAATTTGGGGTTGAAAAGCCATCCAATCCAAACCTCTCATTTTACAGATGAGAGAACTGAAGTCAACTAAAGTCAATGTTACTTGGCAGGGCTAAGTTGAACCTATTTCTCTGTTTCTGAATTCAACATGCTAAGGTATCTCCATCAATGAAATCACAAGTCATCATAACTATGATAATAAATCAAAACAATAAACTTATTCATATGCCGACAGATGACCAATGACTATATGACAAATACAGACCCTGAATTATCCTTGAGAATTCATCAAATAAATTATACTGAAACTCAGGCATTTTCATAGACAAAATTGTTATTCACAGTATCCTGAATATAACAATGTTCAAAAAAAATTTAAGATAGTTCCTTGTTTGGAACTTGTCATAATCAATATTAATCATCTCCAAACTTCATTGAATGAAAAGCTTTTAAAATATAGGACCCAGTAAAAGCCAGAAGATGAAGTACATATCATACCCATTATCCTGTTCTTGTAGTTCACTCCAAAATACTGTTAATGAATTTACAAAAGATTATTCTATATACTTATGATTTTTTTCAGTTGTAAAAAGCAGCCAATTTACTAATTCATTAGTTTGCAAAACATTAAATGTAAACTAGATAGCACAGTGGATTTATTCCTGATAGGAGAGTCGAGAAGACTTGAATTCAAACACAACTTCAGATGGCTTTTTAGCTATATGAGCAAGTCACTGCTTCAGTTTCCTCATCTGTAAAATTGAGATAATAATAATAATAATCCCAGGATTGTCTTGAGGATAAAAAGAAATAATATTTCTAAAGTGCTTTTTAAAAAATCTTAAAGCAGTCAGTCCATAAAAGCTGGTTATTATTATAGCAGGATAGTAACTTGTCATAAGACTGCTTATATCTGAATGGCTTTGAAAAAATTAATTAGGATAAGGTTACAATAATAAAAATAATAAATAAATGATCTAGTCTTGTATCTAATGGTTTCAAATTGGCAAAGCTCTCTCTCTTTGGAGAGCTATTTATATTATCTCCTTTAAGTCTCACAAAAATCTTGCCAAATGGGTTTCTCTCTGTTTTTAAAGACCAATGAGATCACAGGGTGATTTCTTGACTTGTTTATGCATTGGATTTAAGTGAGGCAGAATTGTGTAAAGTCATCAGCCCCACTTTCTCTTCCCCAATCCCCAAAGTCCAGCAATAAAACAAAAATCAGGATGATTGGTGATGGCCCAGAATGCGGTAATGACCTTGGGATCTGACCAGGTTTTAAGCACGCCACAATACCTCCTTCAGCCACCTTCATGGCCACTGGAACAGATTGTTCTCACCCATTCAGGGAAAGTCTTCATATTCTTGGTACAGGCATTTCTCTGACTCACCCATGAGTCTGAGACCTATTGGTTACCTTCAACCTGATTTAGTCTGCCTGCTGGGACAGTTTTACGGGAATATGGCTTTTTTGAGGGCTATAGCTTCTTGGAGCTACAGGTAAGAGCTGGGTGAACCAGATGGGCACCAAACACGGACAAACAGCCTTGAAAAGGGCTGAGTAGGTCTCACACCAGAGAACATCCATGCAACCCTGCTCAATAGATAACACTGGTATTATTAGCCTCATCTTATATATGAGGAAACTTTCTGAGAGAAGGATTGAACATGGTCACTAAGCTGCCACAGATAAACTGCCAATAGAGATAGGTTATAATAGAATCACAGAATTTCAGAGCTGAAAATAACTTCATAGACTATCTAGTTCAACCCATATTTATGGCACCCAGTGTTCCTAGGCAGTCTTGCATAAAATTAATTACCAAGTCCATTCTTGCTTTGCTTGCTAGGTCAGACAAGATTAGATGCATTAAGGGTGACATGAATATAAAATATAAGATCAAACTGGCTTTGAAGTGATGCTGTAAGATTTCATAAATTCTAGGCTGATCTCAAGGTGACATGAATCCACATGGGAGAAATCTTGTACAGGTAAACATATGGGCTTAAATTGTCACAATTCTTTAACCCAACATGCTTTATTGTCTTTGGTCTGCAGGTTGATGGTAAAAAGTTTTCTCTCTCTGAAGATGGCATCCAAATGGTTGTGATTGATGGGAACCAAGGGAAAATTTTGGGCCGTGTTACCTTCAGAAACACCATTCTGCAAGGAATTCCGGCACAGATCCACAATTATGTGGATGCTCTACCTAACAAGTAAGTTAAGATGGCCTGTTTCATGAACTTCAACTACTTTGTGGATTGTACTTGATATTGCAAAGTCCTGCCCATTACTCTAGAATATTATTTAGAGAACCACAGAGTTTACCTACTCGATTCTTTCGTCACCAAACTATTCTCTATAGTCCAAACTTGGGATATTTATATTTAGGAGTGCTCTATATTCTGGCCTGGATACTTGTTTGTGCCCTGAACAATTGCCTTAAATTTTAAACCATGGGTTGACTTCAGAAATTCTAAACATAGGTTAACCTATGGCAAAGTGGGCCACGTGCTATGAATGAGAATCAGCCAATCAGTAAGCATTTAAACCTGGTGCTGAGGTGGGCACTTGACATACAGTTGCAAAGATGAAACAGTCTTGCCCACAAAGATCTTTTTTCTACTAAGGGGACAGATATTGTCAGGTAAGTACATAACGAATATACAAAATAAATGCACATTAATTGGGAAGAGAGAGGGACACTAATGATAAAGAAGGACTTCTTAAGATGATGGAACTTGATCTAATTCTTGAAGAGAGAAGGGTTTCAAGAATTAGATATGGGGAGGGTAGAGCATTATAGACATTTAGTGTAGTACAAAAATATGAGATAGGCAAGTCAACAAGAATTTATTTAAGCATTTACTGTCAGGCACCATATTAAAATCTCATGATACAAATAGAAGCAAAAAGAAAAATAGTCCCTGTCTTCAAATAGCTTACATTCAATAAGGGAAAATAACATATGTACATGAAGCACATTGAGAGAGAGAGAGAGAGAGAGAGAGAGAGAGAGAGAGAGAGAGAGAGAGAGAGAGACAGAGAGACAGAGAGACAGAGACAGAGAGAGAGAGAGAGAAAGAGAGAGAGAGATAGAGACAGAGACAGAGAGACAGAGACAGAGACTGAGAGAGAGACAGAGACAAAGCCAGGGAGACAGAGAGACAGAGAGAGACAGAGAGACAGAGACAGAGAAAGAGAGAGACAGAGACAGAGACAGAGAGAGACAGAGAGAGACAGAGAGAGAGAGAGACAGAGAAAGACAGAGAGAGAGACAGAGAGACAGAGACAGAGAGAGAGACAGAGAGACAGAGACAGAGAGAGACAGAGAAAGAGAGAGAGAGAGAGAAAGAGAGACAGAGAGAGACAGAGAGACAGAGAAAGACACAGAAAGAGACAGAGAGAAACAGAGAAAGACACAGAGAGAGAGAGACAGAGAGAGACAGAGAGAGAGAGAGAGACAGACAGACAGAGACAGAGAGAGACAGAGAAAGATGGAGAGAGAGAGAGAGAGAGAGAGAGAGAGAGAGAGAGAGAGAGAGAGAGAGAGAGAAACCTATAGTGGGAAAAGGACCATGCAACAGCATGTTGTCAAAGTCAGAAAGTCAGAAGCAAATTCAAAAGAGAAATAAAGTTTGGCTGGTCTAGAAATCTCCCCAAAATGGAGGAGCTCAGCAATGAGAAGGGCACCTGCACTATTCCATAGTGAAAAGTCTTACAGAATTAGATTGATATTCTCAGGTGAGGAGGCCTTAGGTTCTGGGGGGAAATTCCAGGTACTTCCAGTAGTTGAGAATCATGGTGGGAGAGGCCAGAAAGTCAGAACTGTTATGGCTGGTCTGCCCTGGTCCCATTCCAAAATGGAGGCCCTGGAAGAAACCTGCCAATAGAAAAGGGAGCTGTGGTGATAGAAAGTATTCCAGGGTGAAAAGACCTTAGGTAAGAATAGAAAGGCAGGACGTAGAATGCTGTGTACAAAGATTTAGTTGGTGAATGTGAATGAAGTGTGATGGGCAGAAGGGTAGCATAACATCATTCTGGTAAAATAAGTTAAAGCCTGACAATGAAGGATTTAAAATGCCAAACAAAGCGGTTAGCATTCATTCTTGAGGGCAATGGGGAGTTACTATAACTTCTTGAGCACTGGAGTATCTTGGTTAGATCAGTGTCTTAAAAAGCCCTCCTTCAAATATTAAACCAGGATATTTCCTAAGTCTGATTCTATATCATGGGATCTACTCAGTTTTAGCAAATTATCCTGAAATTGTGAGGCTTGAATTAAGAATAAAACACTGATCCTAAAGATTACTTGGGTAAGTGACTATGGAGACAAAATCTACCCAAACCCTTAGGTCTTTAATCAGCAGTAGCTGATGTTTGACCAGGAATGTGGAAAACCTGAGTTCAACTCTGGCTTGATATTTATTGTGTGACTGGGAAAGCCATTAAACATCTGCATGACTCAGTTTCCTCATCTGTAAAATGGGGATAATAATAGCATCTATTTCCCATGGTTCTTATAAGGATGCATTGAGATAATAGTTGAAAGCACTTAGCACAGTGCCAGGCACAAAGCAGGCACTATAAAAATGTGAGCCGCTATTATTGTTATTATTATCTATCATGAGGCTTTGGGTGAGGACCACCTCAGCCCCTTGCTGTCCAAAAGGGAGAGGGGAAGTTTGCTATTCTAGAAAGAAGTGTTTGTGAACCTGGAGGGCTCAGAAAGAGAAACTGCTCTAACCTATTATTCCATATGAAATTCAGTGCTGGCAAGCTGAGTGTTAAAGTCACACAGTTACCCCATTTTACACCCTTCCATTCCCATCTTTGTCCCCTTTGCCAAATCATTCAGATCAGAACCATGAGACGGTCCATCCCAGCACCCATATCCTCCCACCCCGAGAGCAGCACCCCTCCTGTTTCCTTAGCCCAGCTCTGGCGCCTTCCCAGGATCCTCTTCCTTCTTCCTGGCCGCCGGCTATGTGCATATTGAAGTGGAGCAGAGGGATGGAGAGATGCCATTTTTATGGGGCAGGCAAAAGTCAGGCAATTAGGGCCTGTCAGGAAGAGGGAGTGTCCGCTCTAGTGGTTGGATGTGGGGGGACGGGGGAAGGGAGAGAAAAGAGTATTACAGTTTCCCTGGACCACAACCAGGCCCCTGGTCCTATAATCTAATCAAGTTGACTATGCAAACTTCCCAAAAATCTCCATCTGCAGTTATGTAGCAGTTATTGTTTCTTTTAAAAGCTTCCCTGATGGGAAAGGCTTAGCCAAGGGGGGAAAAGAAGCATTTTTTCTCCTTCTTTTATTAAAAATAAAAGTGAAATGTATGAGGAAATCCCTCTCAGGAATAACAGTCCAAATCCACAGTTATTGTTGAGCAACCATAGGGAACTTTGCTTTTATAAGGTGCCAGCATATTAGTTTCTTACTCTTTAGCTCTTTGTGCCTCAGTTTCCATTATTCACAATGCCAGGATCAATTCCAGATTCTCTGAACTGAAAGAGAATTCACAGGCCATCCAGGCCACCTCATACTTGGCTCTAACCCTCTGCCCCTCAGAGAGAGGTTATGAGATACAGAACCTAAGTTTCTCCCTTCAGCCTGTATTTAACATGCATTAATATAATATGTAACAGAGAGAGATATAAGAAAAGTCTTAAAAGCATCTCTCCTTGAAGCACATGGTTGATAGTACCCTTGGGCAAAAAAAAAAAAAAAAACCTTTGACAGAGAGATGGGCATTCACAACTGACCCTAAAACTATTGCTCTCTACAGTTATCCACAGCTACCTGTTCCTTTCCAGCAAACATTATGGCCACTAACACCACTCTAGCCAGCCTTGAAGCATTCTGAGATGCTTCTCTTGGCCTGGGTAGGGCTGGATTCTGGTTCACCATTAGCTGTATCAGGAGAAGAATGGAATTTTCCAAAGGATTTTTCTATGAAAATTAACAAAACAAATCACAACAAGGATAGGAATGATGTTCTTTACAAGGAACTGAGTTCTTATACTTATGGTAACTCTAATCTAGTCAGAGATGAGACCGGCTAGAATGTTTTTATTGTTTATTTCAGTCCTTCTGAGAAATTCATCCTCTTTTTAAGTCTTGGAAATTTTCCCTTCCAGTGCCCTCTTTTGGTCTCTTTCCCTTAAGGGAGAGTTCAGACCATAAGTTTTATTAACATCAACTCAGAAGACAATAGTAGTAATTGTAATAGTTGTAGAAACAGTAGTAGTAATGTCTGAAATATTTAACAATTTATGAGTTAAAAAGCACTTTGCAAACATCAGTTTCAGTTTATCCTCTGTCCTATGTGGCAAATAATACAAGTATTATTTTCCTTATTTAACAGATGGGTAAATTAAGGCTCTTGCTCAGAAGAAGTCACAAAACTCATAAGTAATTGGCAGAGCCAGAATGAGTTATAACCCACTAACACAGGAAATATATAAATACAAACTTTAATCATTTGAGACTATAGTGCCTTATCTTATATTATGATCCACTCCACTCACATTTAGCACCAAGGTGCAAGGAAAGAGCACTGAAAGGCCTGGTTCAAAAGCCAGTTCTACTTTTTAATACATATTTAAACTTTGGGATAAATCAATTAATTTCTCTGGGCCTCAGTTTCCCAAGCTGTTAGATGAAAAGAAATGGACTTTAATAATGATCTCTAAACCCCTTTCCAGTTCTGTGATCCCAGAAGAAGCCATGAAAGCAACAAAAAATTTTACAGAGAAGGAATGATGGTATAATTGTCTCCTTTTTGCAGAAGAGGAAGGTGATCTTTCTATATTAGTGAGACCTCATTAGGAAACTGTATTTAATTCATATGAGATATTCTGACTCTCAAAAGTGATCCATTATCTGTATGTAAGTCTATTACAATAACAGGGAGTAAGAGGTTGTATGAATGAGTCATCTATTAAGTACCTACTATGTTCTATGTATGTGCAAGTAATAGGAATACAAATTTTAAAACTGAGATATTTCTAGCCTTCCTAGATTTTACATTCTAGTAAGGAGATAATGATAGTTTCCTGTGGATGGCCGAACAGCATATAAAATATGGTCTGGGGCCAGCTAGATGCAGGGAATGTTGAATTTTCATTCGTTTACCCACCAATCTGGTTTGCTCAGTTCCTGAAGATTTTGAATGGAAACTTTAATCACCTCAACTTTTTCTGATCATCAAAATAATAACAGCACTTGACCCCCAAAAGCTATTTAATCTATTTGATGACAAATACACATAAACCTCCTCCACAAGAAAATATTTGAGTGGCACAGACAATAAGACCTCAAAAGAAGAAAAGATCTCTGGGGCCTGAAATGATCTGGGAAGGTTCTCACAAAGGACATGGACTTGGAGCTGAGGCTTGAAGGATAAGTGGGATTAAGATAAGCAGAGAGGAGGGAAATAACTATGGGGAAAGCAATGATTTTAGGCAGCGGGATGGTGAGAGCAAAGGCTTAGAGACAAATATACAAAACTAATCTAGTGGACCAGGAAATTTCTATTTAGGAAATAATGAGTGATAAAGATGGAAAAGCAGATTAGACCCAATTAAGCAGAGCTTGAATAACAGACTATGGAATTTGAACTTGGACTTTTAAGCACTGAGTCTCATCTTAAGTTTTGAAAATAGGAGTGATGTGAATAAAGTAACATTTTAAGAAGTTTCATTTTCTGATTTATGAAGT
This sequence comes from Sminthopsis crassicaudata, assembly GCF_048593235.1. Classification (NCBI taxonomy): domain Eukaryota; kingdom Metazoa; phylum Chordata; class Mammalia; order Dasyuromorphia; family Dasyuridae; genus Sminthopsis; species Sminthopsis crassicaudata. The sequence continues at coordinate 570,845,586 of NC_133618.1, forward strand.
TCAGATCGAAGGAGGAATACAATAGAGGGAGGGAGGTATCTGTTACATCCAGGCAGCCTCGCTGAAATAAAGGGATGTCAAACATTTGGAGAGTCTTTTTTCCCCTGAGGTCTCAGACATAGGATACAGTCTCTCAAGAGTTTATATTCTAGTGAGAGAAGGAATAAGATATCTGTATAAATGGAAATATATACATTAAAATTATAAAAGTACACATAAGCAATCAGAGAGGGATGAAAGAATGAGGAGAGAATATTTTCTGAGAGCTAGAAAAAAGACTCTACTAATGGCAGAGGTCGCACCTGAGCTGGGATTTAAAGCAAGGAAGATATTGGTAGCTGGAGATTGGATAGAATATCTTCCAAAGATTAAGTATAAACATGATCAAGTATAAACATGTATAATTACATGAAAAAATACACAGAAGTGGGAGAGCACAGAATGAAATCACAGAAGAATTACTGGTCAATTTGGCTGGACAACAGAAGGAATGGAGGAGAGTAGAGGGAAGGCTGGGAAGACAGGCATAGGCTAGACCAATGGGAGACTTTGAATGCCAGTGTAAAGAGTTTGTTTTTTGGAATGAGAAATTACTGAAGTTCTTTGATGGGGAATTGCTATGAGCAGACTTGTGCCTTTGCAGTGATATGAAGTATGAATTACTGAAGGGAGATCTTGGAAATAAGAAAAACAGTTAGGAAGCTATTATAAGAGTCCAAGTGAGAAATAATGAAGGTCTGAACTAAGACAGTGACAGTAGGTATATTAATGAACATTCCACAAGTAAAATCAACAGGACTCTTTAATTGACTGGATACAGAAAGTTAGGGAGAGGGAAGAGTCAAAGATGAAGTCCAGGTTTCATTTTGGGGTGAATGTGGTAGTTGTGGTGGAGTAGTTAAATGGAGGGGCAGGTTTGGAGTAGGCAGGGAATGAGTTACATTTTAAAGGCAATGGATTTGAAGTGTTGGTGAGATATCTAATTGGAGCATCCATCAGGAACTTATGAAGAGATAAACTTGGGAAGCCTCTCCATGGGAGTGATTGATGAAGCTCTGGAAGTGGATATTGTTATGGAGGAAGAAAGCATGTGGTTATCAGAGAAGAGGACCAAGGACAGAACCTTATGAGACACATAATTAGAGAGTAGAAGGAGGCAGAAAAAAAACAGTGAAAGGGGACAAGAAAAAGTGGTAGAAAACAGAAGTATAAGAAGAGACCAGAATAAGGAATATTTACTCCTGTCAAAAGCTGAAAAAAAAAAAAGATAAAGAAGAATGAGAAATGTAAAAAGTCTGTAAGTTTATAAGTAGGAAGCCATTGATGACCATGGTGAGAACTGTTTCACTAGAGTTATAGTAATAAAAGTCAGATTGTAAGGAAATGATTGAATTATGAAACACATACTACTCTCCATAGAAATTTGACAAAGGTACAGGAAGACTCCATGTTAAAACGATCACTCTTAGAGTGAAAGAGAAGCACCCCTTTCTGCTATGGGATAAAAAAGCATGCCAAGGGATGGGGCTATGCACTGCTGAACCATTCACCTCAGCCTTCTGGGCTGTGTCCTGGTTAACTGCTCTTCTCCTTTCCATTTATTTCTTTTCACTTAATTGTATCCCTAAGAAATGTCAGTGGAAATTTCACTCATCTCTTTCCTAAAGTAGATTATATGAGAAATAAGCATCTGAGCTGGAGCTAGATTTTTTCAAAGACTGAAAACTCAAAAGATGACTTTAAATGGGAGAAATAAATGGCCAATTATTGCTGGTCTCTTGTTACTTATTGTTTTTGCTGGATGCACTTAGAAGATTTTAGATAAATTCACTGAGCAGTACAATTAAAGACACCAAGCTACAGAGCTCTTATTACACTTCACAATCTAACTGATATATGAAAATCCTCCAGCTCTTTCTGTTCTCCTTTTACTCTCCCTTTTTCTCTCTGTCCTGAATCAAGTTTGGATTTTGACTTATTATGTGGCTTTATATTGATGGAAACCTATGTAAAAGGGGGCTGAGACCACAAGGTACAACCTACAGTATCATCAGTTTTACAATCTGTGTGCTACATGTGATTAGAGTTCAATTTGAGAAAGAGCCTAGGAGAGGATAAGGGGATGAAGGAATTCCTATATTGATGGAATCCATTTTTAGTCTCACGGCCAGATGAATGGGGGAGTTAATGGGATTTAATATGAGGCTGTTTCTCCTGAGATCATAAGCAGATCCCATAGAATAATGTTAAGCTTATAATTTCATCATACCTTCTTTCTTTTCTTTCCTAATTCTATGACCACTCATGTCAATTTATCTCATGGTTATTCTAATAATAAAAGACTAAAAATACAGTAACATATCAGCTAAATCATTTTCTGTTTCCTAGTTCCATAGTGCTGATAGCATCAAAGGGAAGATATATTTCCAGAGGTCAATGGACTAGAGTCCTAGAAAAGATGGGAGCAGACAACAATCTTAGATTAAAAGGTAAGCAATTTGATTGATTTTTTTAAAGAAAACACACTTTATTTTAATTTAAGACCAGATTAATAAAAAAAAATCCCCAGATTTATTTACTCATTGTCAAACAAAGCTCTGATAAAATAGAGTTACTTACCCAGTGGATTCCACCTACTCTGCCTCCATTTCTTGTCATCTGGGTTGGCCAGTGAGTAGTCCAATAATTTTTCCACGCTGCTCAGTTGATCTAAATGGTAAAACTGGTAAAATGGTGCTTTATGCCAGAGATAGTAAACATTATATTTATAGTCATCAAATGTCAATCAGGCAAATACAGAGTATAAAAGAGAATAGTCAAGATTAGGGTAATACAATAGAAAGAGCCCTGGGTTTGAATCCCACCCATGCAACAGTAGATAAATAACTAGATTTTTCTTGGCCTTGATTTTCTCATCTGTAAAATGGAAGTGATAATCTTTATATTATCTGTATAATTTGATTGTCATTAGGAAAGTATAAAAATATGTGGTACTACAACAATTTAAATTATTGTTATCTAGTCATTGGGGAAATTGTAAAAAATACTCAAAGACGCTATCCTTGCCCTTCAGAGACTTTTAATCTTAGACAACAATATATCGAAAAAAACACAACTCTTGTTATCAATGAAAAACTTTAAAAACAAAAAGATTAAGGAAAGGTGTTAAATGCCCAAGAAGAAAATGGTTCTTGAACCATTTTCATTGAACAGGGGCTTGAAAAATCCCTGTGAAAACCTTAAAAGAACATAAATCAATGAATTTTAGAATTGTAAGGGGTCATAGATTATCGATAATATGATACTTTGTAGTTTACAAAGAGCTTTCATTTGATTCCCATAAAAGTATGCAAGGATAAACTAAGTATTGTTACCTATTTTATAGATAAGGAACTGAGGCTTATATAACCAAAGTGATTAAGAGCCCCAGATTGCCAAGCTGATAAAAGTTTTGAACTAGGGTTCAAATTCAAGTCAATTTTTTTTTCTACTATACCATTCTTCCAATCACAGAGGGTCAGGAGCCATATCTCCATCTATATGTTAGATTTGTTGTATGATAATACAATTGTCACTTCTTTAAAACTGAATTTGTTCATCTGCAAAATGCTCATAGATGTACTACTAGGTTGTGGTGGAATTTGTGTTGTGCTTTCTAAGGAAAGACACTAACTCTAATAAGCACAAAAGAATCTTATGACACAGAGTAATATATATCTATATATGTAAATGTGTGTATATATACACATATGTGGATATATATGGATATATGTATTTTTTCCATATAGAGAAACTAGGTGTGACTAACTGAGCAACTGCTCTAAGGCAGAGCCTGAAGACATACAGACAGAGTAGAAAGGAAGAGGTTGGCAAAATACTGAAAGACTTGGGCCCAGGATTAAGACCAAGTAGATGGTTGCAGGTTTATATTGGAAATAGATGGGTTTGAGCCCCAGAGTATTTGTGTGCCTAGAAAAGTGACTGTGATTCTAAGGCAATATTACCTTGACTCATGGACTTTTTTTTTTCTCAGAAAAAATGGCTTTTGTGGGTTTCAAAGGCAGCTTCAGGCCCACGTGGGTAACTATGAACACTGCTGAAGACAAAGCTAAAGTCTTTGAGCTGGTGCCCATCCCTGTGGTGAAGAAGAAGAGGCTGTGAGCCCCTCCTGCCCGTGTTTGTGATCCTGCTGTTATCACTACCTGAGTGGACTTTGTTACTACTGACCCTCCTGAGCTGAGACCAGCTGGTTCTCCAGCCCTCTGGAAATGTGCCATTCAGGAGCTGTGTGTGATAGCCCCGTCTTATCACCAATGGACCAAGAGGGCCACTGGGAACAGAAACTTGGTGCTATCCATCCAGCGAGGTGGTTGGCAATTGCTGCTCCTTGGAAGATGCTGACTGATGCTGGATATGCTTTCTCCCCAGAGGGACAACTGCAGTTGTCCATTTTTGTAGTGTGCTCTCCCTCCCTTCCTGTCTGTGCCTCATGAGGGTTTGGGGCTTTTTGGTGGCATAGGAGGTTCTGGAGCACCTTGATCTCAAGGGTCAACTTAGTGTTCACCCAGTGCAGGGAACCCCACTCCAAATGGGAAATTGCAAGAGGAGTTTTGTAATAATTTTCAAGGCTCAAAAGCAAGCTACCCCACTGATCATTCATATTCTTTAAAAAAGTAACCAACGCTGCTGGATATGTGAAAAACAGCCCTGATATAAGGCCATTTTTCTTTCTCAGCAAAGTTTTAGAGTTGCATGAAATGAGGATGTGATGTCTATTTTCTGATATCAACAGTTGACGGGTAGAAGAGCACTGATGGCCACTACGAAAGTCCCTCAAATACCTGTCTCATCCACATCAGCCCATGTTGGTACTCTAAAATTGGGGTTTTCATCCCATGTCTGCAGAAGATAATTTTTTGGAGGATAAATTTTTATCCTTATACTTACTCACTATTAGTCATGCCCCAGGGAAGGTCACTTGGTATATGCTGAGTATCAGAAGTAAAGAATAACCCTGGGTCTGCCCAAAGTAAGTGACTGACCAGAGCAGTGAAGGTCAGGAATCTCAAGTTCTCCACCACTACTGACCCCATGAGACGGTGCTTTCTTGTGACCTGGGATGTCCAACGGGGAAGCACCCTGTGAAACTACTGAATACTTTTGTATAATAGGAAGCATCAAATTTTGTAGCTAGAGAGGACTATGAAAGATCATTTAATCCAATTCCCTCATTTTACAAACAGCTAAAAAGTGGGGGGAGGGTGGCAGAGAGTGGAAGCCATTTATCCAAGCTGTCAGTGGCGAGCTGACCTTAGAACTCAGATCTTTCCTCTCCACTGCACCGTGTTGCCTCAAACTTGACTCCTGAGTGCTCCCATGAAACTCTTAAATGGCTTCTAACAATCATGAAATGATTTTAAATGCCTTTTTAAAGTAAAAACACTGCCCAGCCCAGGCCAATGATCAAGCACCAAACCGGATACCAAGTAACTGTTCTTGGTTTCTTTTACTCTTCATCTTTACCTGCTCTGCTTCAGATGCCATAGTCTGTTCTGGGATTCATCTGGTGCTTCCAGAGGCTCTGGATATGTAGGGTTAGTGGGAAAGATTAGTTAGGGCAGTGGTGTTAGACAATATAGAAAGATCCCTGTCAGCAAGCTTCATATTGACTTATAAAACCACAAATTAACATTATCTATTTTGTGTTGATTTTTATGCATTTTGTTAAACATTTTCCAATTATATTTTAATCTGGTTTGGGCCATACTCTACACGGAGGCCATGATTTTGACACCTCTGCTTTAGGGCATTTCTCTGGGACCAAAAATATTTACAAGCCATTTGGCCATCCCTGGGATTTCAAAGGACTGGTGCACCATGTCTTAAACGTTCCCATGTTCTCCCCCTGGGGGCTTCCTACCACTTTTTATCTTAATATTTTCTTATAAAGAACCTTGGAATGAGTCCCTTGAAGGAAAGACTCGGCTGTGATTGAAACTATCCTCATCACTAAATTATGTATTTGTAGGCACAAGTCCTCTCAATGTTCTTGTTTCTGTAAATCTTGATATGATTTGGGCTTTTGTCTCCCCCTCCAAACTACCTTTTGTTCCTTTCAAAAAGAGCTAATGATACCCTTATATAAATTGTACCTCTTAGACAATAATGAGTTACCTCCCCAAAAATATGTCAACTATTGGGGATCACACAACCAGTCATTGCTTCAACTCGTTAGTCCATTCTACCCCGGCAAGAAGCAATCATATGCATAGCTACTTCTTTCTTAACAAATTACCAAGTTCTCAGGGTAAAATCTTATGTGTCTTTGAAACCAATTAATTTTTTTTGGAGGGAGGAGAGGATGAGTAGGCAAACCTCATTTAAAGGCATTGAACTTTTATTGATTCTCCACAGTTTCATTTCCTTTGTTTCCCAGATTAAAAAAAAAAAAAAAAAAAGAAGAAGAAGTTCTCCTACTGTGAATCACTTGGGATGTGATCCCTATAAGGTGGCCAAGAATTATAAATACTTTCATAAATCATATGTCAGTCTTTTAAAGAATAAGTATTTGGGAATACAGAGAGTTGCATGTATGTAGCACCTAGGTATCTAACTAGTGGATGATCTTTGCATTTGTTTGTTTGTCTAAATTAGCACAAATGACTCATAAAGACCAGATATCTGGGCATCTTCTCTTCAGTACTCATATTTTATTCCTATTTTTTCCAGAAAGGGCCTCTTCCTTTCATCTCCATTAGTAAAGTATTAGACTTACAACATATTAGATTTTTGCTTTGTTTCCCCACCAAAAAAAAAAAAAAAAAAATCTCTTCTAAAACTCTTGTCTCTTTCATGTTGCCCGAAATAGCTGGTCCTTTTTCGGAAGTAGATGTATAATTTTTGTATGTATACATTTCTTATAGACTTCACAAGGAGAAAGATATATTTTCTATTTATTTATTATAAAGGCACTACTAGAAGTCATTTTCAAAGAAATGAAGAATTGTATTAAATTTTGTGTCACTCACTTCCAGACAAATGAATACACATTTGAAAGTGTCCCCTAGACCACAATACATGAATCTATTTAAAGACTTCATTTTTCTAAAAATGGTAGGTTATAAGAGAATTACCCTGTTATAGTTTGGAATAATTGTCACATAATAAATATTCAAATTCATATCATGATTGTGTCTCCTTTCATTTTTCATTACAGTAGAATCCTTTCAAATCAAGGATTTTATAAATTAATGTTTTATTGATTCCTTTTATTTTAATATTATATTCATTACCAGATAACCCCACCCACCTAGTGAATATTACAAAGATAAAGATAAAGATAAAGAGCTTAGCAAAACTAACCCAAAAAGATATCACAATGAGTGCAACATTCTACATTCATAGGCTTTCTCACCTGTCCCATCTTTCCAAGAAAAGAATATGATACATTTCCTCATCTGTTCTCTAACACCAATTAGTCATTATTATTCTACAATGAACAGCAGTGATGTCAAACTCAAATAGGAACAAGACGACTAATCCTTACATAAAGAGACCTGAGGACCACTTATTGGCCTGGTTTTAAAATGTGATATTATATATATTCTACAGAATTTTTATTGATTTTGTTAAATATTTCCCTATTACATTTTAATCTGCCAAACACATACATTAGACCTATCATTCTTTAGAGCTTTTAATAATTAAAACATAATAGAGCCAGATCCAGCAAGGATGTTTCCATATTTTGTAAGTAGATACAAATAAGAGAAAATACAATTATCAGAGGATCATAGATTTAAAGTTAGAAGAATCTTAGATGTCAAGAAGTCCAATTCCCTCATTTTACAGATCAGGAAACTGAGACCCAGAAAACTGAGACTGTGACTCACCCAGAATCCCCCAATTAGTACCCCACAAGGGTTTCAAACTTCTTCCCTTCTTCAAAAAAAGGATTCTAAATGGAAATGAGATGAATGTTCCTGCTTAGTTCCAGGAAGTTATATTTTGATAGATTCACAAGAGAAGGGATATGGGTATTCCTTCTATCAGTACACATCACAACTTATCCATGCCTTCTTATCCTGTGTAATTCTTGTCTATGTCTTCCCATGAATCCTCAATAGAAGATCTATCTAACATGCTGGAAACCTGTCTCTAAGGGATTTGTGGATCCCTTTAAAAACATGGTAAAGCCTATATTTTAAAATCTCAATATTTTAAAATGCATAACAAAATAAATAGGATTACAAAGGAAGCCAAACTGTATTAAAATACAATTAGAAAAATGATATAAAAAAGTTTGGTGCAGGTAGATGGTATAATGGGTAGAGTACCAGTCCTAAAGTTAGGAGGACCTGAATTCAAATTTGGCCTTAGTCACTTAAGATTTTCTAGCTATATGACCCTAGAGAAGTCACCTAACCCCAAATTGCCTTGCCAAAACAAAAATAGAGTAAAATCTTTAAAAAGGTTCACAGACCCAGGTAATGGGGCCTTCTTTTTAAAAGAGATCCTCACCCTAGGTCTTTTAACATTTTGTGGATACTAGTAAAGCAACTCAAGTTATCTTGCCTGTTATTTCTCACTCTTGCTTCATGACTGGCCCATTTCCCTTTCCTTGGTACCTTTTACAGCACCCCATCCACATAAATCATTGTTGTTAATGTGCTACAATCTACTTATACTCAATGCACATCTCTCTAATGTTCTTTGGGTCACCTGAATTTTGGAAATGATTCACAGCCAGAAATAATCTTTAAAGAGTTGGTAGTATTGGAAAGATGGGTATTTTGAACCAGAAAAAAAAATCTTGAGGTCTTTAAAAGCCCTTCAAGATCCCCAAATAGATTTCTCCTTCTAGTCAGCTCTGGCCAAGCTTCTTGTCCAGCTGCAGCTCTATTATGCCTTCAATATTTAATCTATATCAAACTGTGTGCTGTTCTGGGGAGGGAGAGAAATACGGTTATGAGGGAGAAAAATCTAGAATTCAAAATCTCATGTTGAAACTGTCTTTATATTTAATTGGAAAAAAATAGAATATAGTTTACATAAAAAATTCTTCCTTTAAGAAAGTTTTTTTTTAATTTGCCCTCAAATCCAGGTAAAATTATTTTTTAAAAATTGTAATAGTATTTTATTTTCAGTTTTCAACATTAATTTTTGTAAGACTTTATGTTCCAAATTTTATTCTCCCTCTGGCCTCCCTTTTCTCCAAGATTACAAGCAATCTGATATAGGTTATACATGTGCAATCATGTTAACACATTTCCACATTAGTCCTATTGTGAAGGAAACAGTACAACAGAAAAAAACACATAAAAGAACAAAAAAATGTGAGAATTGTGTGCTTTGATCTTCATTTAGACTCTTTCAGTTCTTTCTCTGGATGTGAATAGCATTTTTCATCATGAGTAAAAAAAAGTGAATTTCTTTTTTTTAAAAAAGAAGTTTCAACTTTGAACAAAAGAACAGGAATTTTTATTCCAGATTATTATAATAAAGACTGCCACTATCCCCCATTAAAGTTAATGGACTCAATGTAGACTGAGACGTTTTAAAAAAAAATATGGCCAATACACAAAGACTAAAGCATGGAGTACACAGAATGTGTATGTTTGTGATATGGGTTTTGTTTGTCTTTCTCAAGGGGCTTGGGTAAGGGAGTATAGTGAAAGTATAGAGGAGGTAAGAAGCAGAGAAAGCACTCAACCTTTTATGGATGGTAAAAATAATAAGCCTTAATTAAAAAATTAAAAACAGGTTTCCCAATGAAAGTATAATTTTAACATTTATCCTGTAGTGATATGAAGGGTAGATTGATGATAGGAGACTAGAGGTGGAGAAACCAGTTAGATAGGTAGCTAGGAATGTAATAAAAAAGAAAGGGTGTATGTGTACGTGTGTGTGTGTGTGTGTGTGTGTGTGTGTGTGTTAGGATAGTGGCAAAAAATAAAAAATAAAAGGAGATAGGGGAGGTATTACAAAGGGAAAATCAGTAAGACTTAATCGAGATAGGTGAGAATAATGGAAAGGCAAAGAAGAATCAAGAATGACTCCAGTTCCCTAGTCTGGGTAGGTGAAAAAAATGTTGAAAACGCTGTCAGAAAGCTGAATATGTTAAGTACTTGGTCTCCCATGGATATCTCAACTGGCTTTTCCCAAGGGCTCCCACACCAGGTGGACCTGAGCTGCTACGTCTTAGCCTTCTACCTCTTGTTGTACTTGTTAGGAGTAAATCAAAGGCTTTTGCAGAGGAAGAGAGACTTCTATATGTTTGAAAATGGATGTAGTGAAAAAGTGAAGATGCTACAGAGCAAGAACACTGAGACACCAGGAAAACGGCTGTGGGGACCTAGAATACACTAACCTTTCCAGTGAGTTGACATGAATTTGGAAAACCAAAGCTCCTTGGGAAATAGAATCAGAGCCCTTGGTGTCATTAACAGAAAGTTGAAGAGACAGAAGAAGGACTAAGGATAAAGGGGAATTTGCCTCCAAATAGATTAAGGATTCCATAAGACATGGTGAAGCTTGTGGGAAGAGGAGTGGTCAGGCATGGGGGTGAACCAGATTAAAATGATATTTTTGGAAGAGATGGGTAGTGATAGAGGTTTAATATCCTCAGAAAGGACTGGACCTTCTCAGCATTCTCCTCACCCAGTTTATTTATACTACATGCCCTGGAGGAAAGGAAAGCTATTTCACAAGAAAGAGAAGAACCGAGAGTAACAAAGGAACCTACATAAGGGCCCATAGAGTGACTGACATTCAAGGCTTTGTAGCATAAGGGTAGAATTTGAACCCAGATCCTCTCTGACAATAGAGTCTGTATTATTTCCTCTACATTGGGAGCAGATGGGACCTGGAATGAAGATGCAGCTGGGTAAATCCATATCCAAACCCTTAGAATCTGTCTTCCCAAAGCTGGCTAATGCCAGAACTTTAAAAGTAATGGGCAAGACTACAGAACAGAACAAAGTCTTCCTCATTCCTCAGGAAAAAGGCACCTTTGTTCCAGGAGCTCAGTAGGCCCAATTCTTCACTCATAAGCATCACTCTTCACCTGGCAGGTGCTGGGTGACCCAGTTTAGCCACAAAAGCCTCTCCAAGTTATCCCAGGTTGGATAAGCCAATGCTGGAGATTACTAGTGGAAAAATGGTCAAACCAGGGAACAAAGTATTCTCTTCCTTTGCTAGCAGTCTGGCCTGAACCCTGCATTCTGGGCTTGGAGCATCAGCCCTGTTCTCTCCTTTAATAATATGCTAAAAACACCAAATACAGCCAAAGGAGACTATCCAATCATGAGTTTGTGAGTTCTGGAAAAGTATTAGCAGGTTTGTACTGCCTCTTCTCCACATGGACAAGAGATTCAAGTCCAAAGAGAGTTTATATATTTCAGCAAAAGGAAATGGAAGAAAAAAAATATGTCTTCTAAAATCCATTCCAATTGGCCACTAAGGTGGCACTACCTTTTAAATGTACTGTTGCTCTCTCCAGTAGTCCCTTCCAGGCACACATACCCACATTGGCGTGGATTATTTAAGGGGGAAAGAGGAGAAGAAATGTTTTCTTGAATTATCCTGACAATTGAAGGAAAGGTCTGTAAGAGGAGTATGGAAGTGTGGATGAGTTAAGATGAAATGAAAAGAAGGTAAGAGAAACAAGGGGCAAAGGGAAGGTGAAAAAAGAAGAGAATAAAGAGAAATATTTGAAAGGGGTGAGAGTAACTGAATTGTCTAAGTAGACTTTTATACCACCTCAGTTCTCTATATAGCTCCTGTTTTATTTAATCTCCTCAACTCTGACTCTACAGTTAGTGAATTAGTCACTGGACGGGCATATGACTCAAGAGAAAGAGCATTGGAATAGGGAATGAACAGAACAAGATCTGAGAACTTTCTTTTCCACCTCTTATCTGCATGAATTTGACCTAATTCTTTAGGCTTAGTTTTCTCATCTGCCTTCATGGGGTTGTCATGAGGACCAAGTGATGAGCGTGAAAATACTTTATAAAGCAGTATACAAATATAAGCTATTATTACTACTAATAATTAACACTACAGATTGAGTTCCCTTTAAATGAAGAAAACCCAAACCTTTCTTGGGAAAAGACTTAAAATCTTATGTCAAGGTCTGACTGATCCACAGGATTAAGAGATCTGAAGCGGCTTTATGGAGAAGCCATCTATTAGTTGCTCATTCTATGGCAGTAAGTATATTTCTGGGGGCACCTCTGCTTCCCAGGTACTCTTCCAGCAGAGAGAATCATAGATTTAGTGTTTGAAGGGATTGTAGAGATCCAGCACAGCCTCAGTTTTACAGATAAGGAAAATGAGGCTCAAGAAGTGACTTATCCAAGTTAGGGAATAAGTGGCAGAAATGGGATTCATGAACATGTTTAACCTATATTGGATTACTTATTGTCTAGGGGAGGGGGAGGAGGGAAAGGAAAGAGAAAAATTTGGAACACAAGATTTTTAAAATGTGAGTGTTGAAAACTATCTTTTGGAAAAATAAAAAGCTATTTTAAAAGAAAAGAAATAGGATTCAAACCCAGGTCCTTTTTCTTCTGGAGCTGGCAGTTTGACTCTATTCAAAAGCCAGACTTTTTTTTTTTCTGGTGATAGAGTCTCAGGGGAGTGAAGTCATTACATCAAGAGTCTGGGCTGAGTTAAGGGTAAGAAAGCCTCCTTCTATTTCTAGTCTGGAAGACAAACAGAGCCAAATGTATTCACAAAAACATTCATCAACAATAAAAATGGACTTGTCCCATAAATGCAAACGAAAAGCCAACCAGAAATCCACATGAATTCCAGAAATTCCTCTGGACTTAAAACTCTGTGCCCAGAGCCACTGGCCTATTATGTGCTGTGGATTCTGCAGTTTCTGATCCTTTGCTTGGAAAATGATAAATCTGGCTTCAGAGAAGAGCTGCTGAAAACTCCCTTGAAAACTTCTCTTTCATATAGAGTCATTATTCTTAAGACTCTGGCAATAGCCTTGGAATTGCTTTGTATCTCAAGCTTTAAAATTGCTTCAGGTTAGATCACTTAGAATTACAGATAGAACAGCAATTTCCAAGAATTTATGCTTCATCTATCCACCTGTCTCCTGGCAAGCACTTCCAAGAAAGGAATTTCACGGCTTCCTTAATAACTCATTTGGTGGCTCAACAAAGTCTGTGATGAGATTTCTCTCCTAGATCTAACTTACAGATCTACTCCATCCTTCTGTTTCATCCTGTTTTCTACCATCTTAGAAACACATCTCTTTATCCTAAGAGGAGGAAGTCACCATCACATTATCTTTCCCTCCCTATACCTTATTGCCATTATAATTATAATTTCTAAAAGCATCTATTGATTTTCTCTTCCTACCAACACTTTACCTAAAGTTCCTGGATTCTCTTATACTCTGGACTTCTTCAAAGGTTTTCTCCTTGCCCCTTCTTTCTTTTTCCATTTTTCTTATTTACAAAAAATTATAACTTTTATTTATAGAGTACTTTAGGCCTTGAGTGCTGGGCCTTGAGTCAAGAGGATTAATCTTCCTGAGTTTAAAACAGACACTTATTACCAGTGTGACCTTGGGCAAGCCACTTCGCCTTGTTTGCCTCAGTTTCTCATCCATAAAATGAGCTGGAGAGGGAAATGAAAAATCATTCCATTTCTTTGCCAAGAAAATCCCAAATGGGATCATGAAAAGTTAGACTCAAATGAAAACAACTGAACCACAAATAGTGTACTTCAAAAACAAAGGAACACTTTAAAATAGACATTTTATAGAACAAATGGCTATTTTCACAAAAACCCTGTAAGGTATATAAAATGAAAGTCTTATTATGACCATTTTATAGATGAAGAAAATGAGGCACAAAGAGGTTTCCTGTGATACTTCCCTATGGTCATATATCTATCAAATATCAAAGCTAGGATCTGATCTGCCCCTTGCAATTTACATATTATGATGTGCCTTATTGTTATATCTTCCATTAGAATGTAAGTTTCTTGAGGACTAAACTATTCTTATTTATTTTATTTTCTTTCTATTCCCAGTACTTAGTATAATGCTTAGAACACAGTAAGCGCTTAATTAATTTTTGTTGATAAGTCTATTGCTTTTTCCAGTGTACCACCTTTCTATGCAAAACCACCTTTCTATTTTGAAAGCATTAAAAGGAAATATGGGGAAGAGGAATAGTACAATAATAGTTTAAAAGGCTACAGATGCACAAAGAAGCTGTTCTCATTTCCTACTTCCAAGGGGAAACTGGAAATGGACAAATGAAGCAAAGTATAGGAAATCATTAGACCCAAGGCTCAGTGGGAGATGCTGAATGAACAGAAGACAACCCACCAGGAAGCAAATGAAAGAGGGAGCACATGGAATTGATTCACCCTATCTCGTCTGAGGGCAAAGTGAATAATGGAAAGTTCTTTGGGCAAAATGAGTAGAAGGAGGTTCCCACAAGGTCTTAAGAGCCCCCTTGTTTGTAGGGTAGGACTACAGAGCCCAGTACAAAGAACAGAAGAAGTCAATATCAAATAACCACTAGGACCCTAGAATACAAGAGAAAAAACTGTAGCCTGTCAGCTGAGACTTGTGAGTCCCACATCTTAAGAACTGGTACCATATCCTGGGGAACAGGAGCAATTGCTGAAGAGAATCTACAGAAAAAGCAACTAGAAGTTGAACAGACAGTAAAAAACTAATGAAAGATGAAGCAAAACTAATGAGAGATGATGCTCATTGGGCCCATGATAAAGGAGCCAACTTTTCCTTTACCTTGGTAAAAGAGGACAATCCTTCATGGAACCCTGCACAGAATAATACTGTGAATCACAGAGAAAATATAGGTTTATTCTAGAGAGCAATTTGGAACTACCAAACTGTGCATACTCTTTGATCCAGCAGTGTTTCTACTGAGTCTATATCCCAAAGAGTTCATAAGGGAGAGAAAGGGACCCACATGTGCAAAAATGTTTATGGCAGCCCTTTTGTAGTGGCAAGAAACTGGAGACTGAGTGGACACCCATCAACTGGAGAATGGCTGAATAAATTATAGCATATGAATGTTATGGAATATTATTATTCTGTAGCGATCAGCAAGTTGATTTCAGAGGTCTGGAGAGACTTACATGAACTGATGCTAAGTGAAATGAGCAGAACCAGGAGATTGTTGTACGCGGCAACAAGATTATACAATGATCAATTCTGATGAATGTGGCTCTTTTTAACAATGAAGTGATTCAGATCCGTTCCAATGATTTTGTAATGAAGAGAGCCCTCTATACCCAGAGAAAGGACTGTGGGAACTGATGTGGATCACATAGTATTTTCACTCTTTTTGTTGTTTGTTTGTTTGTATTTTGTATTATTTCTCTTTTTTTTCCTTTTTGATCTGATTTTTCTTGTGCAGCATGATAATTGTGAAAATAGGGATAGAAGAATTGCACATGTTTAACATAAATTGGATTACTTGATTCTAGGGGAGGAAGTGGATGGAAGGAAAAAATTTAGAGCACAAAATTTTGGAAGGGTAAATGTTGAAAATGATCTATGCATATGTTTTGAAAATAAAAAGCTTTAATAAAAAAAAACTTGGGGGAAAAAAAGAAAATAAAGGTTTTCACTACAGTGGAGAAACACAGAGAATCACAGAAGGGGGAAAGGAATTTTCTTAACTCTCCATGGTCTAGGGTCTGATTTGTCTCTGTGCTGTTATAATATAATACATAGTGTGCCTTGTTACTTTTAAGGGGAGATGATGACCAACATTTAAGGGAGGGTTATATGCCAAACTAATCAGGTTCATCAGTGGGACCAAATAAGTCAGAAAGAAATTAGTTCCTAGAAATTTTCTGGATCCTTCATGTGAGAAAGAAGCCTCCAACACAAGAGTTAAATAGAGATGAATCTTACTTAAATTTACCAAAAGCAAGGAATTATGGTTATTCCTTCTACATACTACCACAGCCTTCCCGCTGACTCTCCAGCTAAATCTTATAATTAATATTACCTAATCAGTTACCAATGTTTTTAATAATGTCATAGTACTACCTAAAATAGATGTCAATTTTTTGATATCAATATTCTTATAGTGATGATGTATATACTGCAAAGCATAAGATACTGCTCTCTCTGAAGAAATGAAGTTGAAAACATCAGAAAGGGCAATGATGATACTGAAAATGTATAAATAGATCTGAACTGGACAAAGGTGGTATAAAGGGCGTTATAAAAGAATTTTTTTAAGGTGAGGAGGTGAGAGAATTAGGTTATTAACCTGGAGTCCACATACCATAAAATGATCCAAGGATAGATTTCAGAAGGCCTGAGAAGTATTTAAAAAACATTTTGATATTTGCATTTCAATAAATTGGTTTCCATTGTAATCCAACAAATTTTATCATGTTTTAAAAATATTATTCTGCCAGGAGATCATTATTCATGGCAATGGCAAGATTATACAGTAATCAATTCTGATGGACATGGTTTTCATCAACAATGAAGTGATTCAGACCACTTCCAATGGTTTTGTGATGAAGAAAGCTATCTGCACCCAGAGAGAGTGCAGTGGGGAACTAAATGTGGACCACAACATAGTATTTTTATTCTTTTTGTTGTTCTTTGCTTTCATTTTTTCTTTCTCGTTTTTTCTTTTTGATCTAATTTTTCCTTATGTACATAATATTTTGGGAAATATGTATAGAGGAATTACACATTTTTAACATATGTTGGCTCACTTGCCAACTGAGGGAGGGGATGGGGAAAGGGAGAGAAAAAATTAGAACACAAGGTTTTGTAGGGGTGAATGTCAAAAATATCCATGTATATATTTTGAAAATAAAAAATTAATTAAAAATATTATTCTGAGGAGTACATAGATTAAATTATAGAAAACATTTATTAAGCACTCAATATGTGTCAAGTATTATACTAAGTGCTAGGAATACAAATACAAAAACAAGAAACATACATTGTAATATGAGAAGCTAAAAAGCACCCTTTCACTACCCAAGGTGAAGGAGTAGTTCAGAGTCAGGGTCTGAACTGGAAGAGAAATTAATACAGCTAGCATGGGAAGTTCCTAAGTGGAAGATCCAAGAAAGGACTCACAAATCCAAAAGTCTACAGGAGTGGGATTGCCAGGAGGTGAGAGTTGCTAGAGACTTTATTAGACTATCAAAGGATTCCACAACACCCAAAAATGGTTAAGAATTTTCATTCTAAAGGAATTCTCACTATGACATCCTTAACAAGAGGCAATCTAATCTCTGCTTAAAGATCTCCAATGAGAGCTCTTCAATGAGAGCCACTACCTTCCCAGGCAGCCCATTATATTTTAAGCAATTCTATTTATCAGGAATTTATTCCTGACAGCAGAGCTAAATTTGCCTCTTTGCTTCCTTCGCCGTTGGTCCTCGTTTTGCCCTCTGGAAAAAAAGATATTACTTTCTAAATCATGGCTTTATAATAAAGAATGTGTTGTTTATGGCTAGCTGTTCAAAATTCACTTCACCTAATCCATGGCATATATTGCACATGCTGGTTTCATGATAAGGATGTAGGGAATGCCCAAATCACACTTTAAGAAGCTAGCATGAATCATACTGTTCAATAAGTACAAATCTTGGGAGGGGGGATTTCATTGCTTTAAAGTAAATGGATCTCAATAAACTTTGTATAGGAAATGCCACCTGCATCCAAGGAGAAAAAAAAAATCAAATTATATTATTTTCATCTTTTTTTCTTTTGTTTTTTTTTCCTCATGGTTTTTCCTTTTTGTTTTGGTTTTCCTTTCTTAACATGACTCTTATGTAAATATGTTAAAAATGAATGTGCATGTACAAGCTATAACAGATTGCTTATTAGTGTGGGGAGTGAGGAGGTAAGGGAGGGAGAAAAAAATTGGAACTCAAAATCTTACAAAAAGGAATGTTGAAAACCATCTTTACATGTAATTGGAACAACAGTGTACTATTAAAATAAAACTTTTTAAAAAGTAAATGGATTGGAATTCCATTTTTAGATGCATTTTAGAAGTTAAATCAGAAACCATTCCCTATTCTCTGCTGCCATCTGGTGGTGAATCCTTTTTAAGGGTCCTCTCTCTAAATCAAGCTCAGTAAGTTGTTTTCCCTACTAATTTATAAGAATTCCGAACTGGAAAAGCCCTTAGAGATCGACCAACCTCTTGATTTTACATAGGGGGAAACTGAGACTCAGAGATACTGAATGGCTAGTATAAGGTTACAAGGAGAGTAGAGTTAGGATTTGAAACCAAGTCTTCTAAGCTGTTCCCATTTGTAAATTTTGGGTAGAAAAATTTACTGCTATTGCTTTAAGTTTGAGGCCACTTTTCCAGCTAATAAAAGGGGGGAATGCACTCTAACTCAGAGGGATATATTTATGCCTCTCAGTAAGTATTCATTTACAAAAGCTACTTGTTTTAATTGGTTATCAATGATGTTGAACATAAATCAATTGGTTAAATTGTTTTGAGGTGATAATTACTGGTCATGTTATTAGGGAAGGAACAAATAGAAATAAGTTCTCAAGTCAAAATCATTAGAAGAACCTTCTCAGTCCTCAGGCATATTCTAAAAACAGGATAGAGAAATGTAGCCAGCCTTACACTAAAAATCCAAATTATATGTGAATTATTATAGCTTATGTTGAGAGTTTTTCTACATGAATATCTCGTATGTTGGAGTTACAGTCTTAGCTAGTTTGTGGGAGTCAAGAAGACCTGTGGTCCAGATCTGTTGTTGACACTCTTGGCTATGTGACTTAAGGCAAATCACTTAACTTCTCAATACCCAAAATATCTTTGTAAGGCTAAAAGACTAAACATTTCAAAGCAGATGCATTTCTGCATTTGTAAATGGGGTTTACTCACTAGGAGTTTCTTATAACAATTAAATCACAGGTATAATCCAAAAAAAGTCTTTTACAGATACTACTAAGTTGGGGTTGAAAATGAATAAGAGCAAAAGATCAGGTCGAATTATATTTGGGAAACTATGGTATTTAAATGAATTCAAATTGCTTAGAGGGTAAAAGATAGGATTATTTTTAAGGCAGAAGAGGGATACCTCTTCTTCTATGATTGGGCTAAATACTCCTCAGGTGTCAAAGTTGAACCAAAGAAAATTATGCTAAACTAACTACTAAGGAGGGATAAAAAAAACATAAATATTTATGTCAAAAAGTATAAGTCAGCATATCACCTCTGGGTCCTAGAATTCTTGGATAATCTCTTTGAAGTCAAAGACTTTCTTTTTTGCCTTTGTATTTCCCTCAATACCATCAATATAGTAGGTACTTCTGTTGTTCAATCATGTATGATTTTCTGTGTCCTTGGGAACCATACCACTTCAGGCCCTGATTATTTGAGGAGTTCATCTTTCAATGTCAAATCTTCTTAAATATTTTAATATTGTTGATGGGATTTTTCTTCATAAAGACACTAGAGTGGTCTGCCATTTTCTTGTTCAATTTTATGCAGGCAAAGATTAATAGGCTTGCCCAAGGTCACACAACTAGTAAGTGTTTGAAGTCAAATTTGAACTCTGGTCTTTCTAACTGACTCCAGGATCAGTGCTCTATCCATTGCACCACCTGACTTCTTCCAGTAGAAGGTACTTAGTAAATGCTTGATAAATAAATGAATATCAATACAGACTTTATAGGATTCTTCATATGGAAAATTGCCAAGCAGGACTCAGAACTACTAGCCCTGGATGATGAGTTAAAAACAAAAACAAAACAAACAAACAAAAAAAAACAATGGGGTCTTTTTATCAATTAGAAATGTCAGTAAAGTAATCCCATATAACTGTCATTAATCAGGACCAAAAAATGCTCCGCTGGTTGTGATTGTGAGTAAAGCAGTAAAATTGGGCCAAATGTGATAAGCAAACAAAGCACTATCAGAGCAAAACATTGCATTGTTCAAAACTTACCAATTTTAGATCACAAAACAAAGAAAATTTGTCGGGAAACAAAAACATCCAATAAGACTTATAGGGCTCTAGCTTATGCTAGGTGGATTTCATAAAATAACACATTCTGGGACTAGAGGGGAAGAAAAAAAGTAGAAGGGCTTTTGATGAATGGAAAAAGGAGACTCAAAATGAATGGCTTCAGTTTTTTCCAGACTGCAAGTGTGAAATTAGGGTATACTTGGGGGATGAGTAAAGAGGATATGAATAATTCTATAAAGAGTAATAGAGAGTTAATAAAATAAGAGCAGAAGAATTTCTTCTTTGTAAAGGATAAAATCAGTGAGAGATGGGGGAAGGTGAGGGAGAGACAGAGGGAGGGAGGGAAGGAAAGAGGAAGAGGAAGAAACAGAAACAGAGGCAGGAAGAAACAGAGACTGAGAGAGAAAAAAAATGAAAAGAGAAGAGACACAGAGAGAGATGGATAAGCAAAAAACAACAACAAAAGAATCTGATCATGTAAAGTTATTATGGTGACAGGGAAGACCTTAGAAACAAAAGAAGAGGACAACAATGTCAAACACCTATGCACAAAACTCAAAAATAAAGTGATCTCAAACCCAGAAAGAACTCAAAGAAGAGTTCAAAAAAAGAAGTTAAAAGTCTTATAAGAGAAGTAGAGAAAAGACTGGATAAGGAAATGAAAGTGCTGCAAAAGAATCATTAAAAAAAAAAAAAAGGTCAACCATATGGAAAACTGCTTAAAAAGTATAATTAGCTAAATAAAAAAGAAAATACAAGAGCTAATTGAAGAATAAATACTTTGGAAACTAGAATTGGGCAAGTGAAAACTAATGACTATATGAGACATCAAGAATCAGTCAAACAAGTTCAAAAGAATGAAAAAAATGGAAGAAAATCTAAAATACTTATGGGAAAAACAACTAATCTGGAAAATAGATTCAGGAGACATAATATGAAGATAATTGGACTATGTAAAAGCCATAATCAAAAAAAGGATCTGGACAATATCTTCCAAGAAATTATTAAGGAAAACTGCCCTAGTGTCCTGGGATCAGAAGATAAAAGTGGCCTTAGTGAATTGAAAGAATCCACAAATCACTTTAGGAAACAGGTCCCAAATGAAAGATTCCAAGGAAAATAATAACAAAATTCCAGATCAGATCAAGGAACAATACAAGTGGTCAGAAAGGGAGTCATAATCAGGACCTGGCAGGACCTGACAGGACCTGACATTAAAAGACTGGAAGTCATGAAACATGATATTTCAGAAAACAAAGTAGCTAGAACTACAACCAAGGATCATCTACCCCCCAAAATTAAGCATAAGACATCAAAGGTAAAAAAAAAAAAAAATTGTGATTCAATAAAATCGAAGGATTTTAAACTTTCCTAAGGAGAAGGCAAAAATTTTATCTCTAACATCAAGACTTGAGAGAAGCATTAATGGGTAAAAAGGGAAAAGAAAACATAAAACATTCAATAAAGCGAAACTGTTTACATACCTAAATGGAAAAGTAGAGGGAAAGATGGTAGAGAGGACACACGCATCTTCCTAAACTCTCTTTTTTCCCTCAATCAATTTTAATGAAATTCAGCCTTGGAATTAGTGCTTGACTGTGTCCTCTCCACTATCTTGGCTCCTGAGTAAGGTTTAAGTGATGCTCATTGCCTACCTTCCCATCTTCCCCTCTATTGTAATAGGTTTTTTACTCCTTTTCATGTGAAGTAATTTACATCACTCTGCTCCAGCCTTTTACCTTTACTCTGTATGTATCTCCCTGCTTTAAATGTGTTTCCTGTAAACAACATATTATAGGGTTTTGACTTTTGATCCAGTCTGCTATCCATCTCCGCTTAATGGTAGAGTTCATCCCATTCACATTTACAGTTAAAATTACTAATTCTGTATTTCTTGCCATCATATTAGCCCCAGATTATGCTTTTTTTTCCTTGCCCCTCCTGAACCCCTTCCCCAGTATTAAACTTATGGCCCCCACTTGTGTCATGCAGCCCTCCTTCTTTAGTATTCCTCCCTCCTCCCTTTAAACCCCTTTCCCTTTCTTGTACCCTTCCCTTATTACTCTTTTCCTTTTCCCTTTTCCTTTCCCACCTTTTAATGAGATGAGAGAGAATTCTCTGTAAAACAAATATGTCTATTATTTTCTCTTTGAGCCAACTCTGACGAAAGTAAGATTCACACAATGTTCCTCCCCCTCTCTAAATTCCTTCAGATATGACAGGTTTTCTTTGCCTTTTTGTGGGATGTAGTTTCCTTCTTTTTATCTCCCCTTTTCCCTTTTTCTGAAATTATCCCCTTTCCATTTCTACTTCTTTTTTTTTTATGTTATATCAGTAAAATTAAATTATACGTGTGGTCTTTATGTATAGCCACAACAGAAATACAGTTCTCAAGAATTCTTTTTACCTTTTTCTGCTTCTCTTGAGTCCTATGGTTGGAGATCAAATTTTTTGTTTAGATCTGGTTTTTTCCTTAGAAACAAATGGAATTCATCTGTTTCATTAAATGTCCATCTTCTTCCATGGAAGAAAATTCTCAGCTTAGCTGGCTAGTTTATTCTTGGCTGCATTCCAAGTTCTTTTGACTTTTGGAATATCAGATTCCAGGCTCTTCGATCCTTTAATATGGAGGCAGCCAGATCTTGAGTGACCCTTGTTGTGGTACCTTGGTATTTGAATTGTTTTTTTTCCTGGTTGCTTGTAATATTTTTTCCTTAGTATGATAGTTCTGAAATTTGGCCACAATATTCCGTGGTTTTTTTTTTTTTTTTTTTTTTTTTGTTGTTGTTGTTGTTGTTGTTTTTAGGGTCTTTTTCAAAAGGTGTTTGATGAATTCTTTCAATGCCTATTTTACCTTCTGGTTCTATTACCTCTTTGATGATTTCCTGTAAAATAGTATCTAGGCTCCTTTTTTCAATCATAATTTTTGGGAAGTCCAATAATCCTCAGATTATCTCCCCTAGATCTATTTTCCAGGTCTGTTGTTTTTCCAAGTAGATATTTAATGTTTCCATTTTTTCATTTTTTTGGTTTTGCTTGACTGATTCTTAGTATCTCAATGAATTATTTGTTTCTATTCAGTTTTGATCTTTAATGAGTTATTTTCTTCATGAGCTTTTTTTTACTTATTTTTGTATATGTCCAATTGAATTTTTAAATGAGTTGTTTTGCTCTATAGAATTTTTTTTCCATTTCACTAAATTTTTTTTTAGTGAGTTATTTATTTTTTTTAATTCACAAATCCTACTTTCCTGGGAGTTGTTTACCTTTTCCAATTCACACTTCAGGAAGTTGTTACTTTCTTGCATAGCTTCTCTTTCCTTTCCCCATTTTTCTTCTAGCTCTCTTTTAAGATTTTTAATAGTCTCTTCTAGGAGAGTCTTTGTATAGGGGACCAACAATTGTTTAAAGACTGTCTGATATTAGCCTTCTCCAGGTTGAAAACCTGCTCTCTTTCTGTATAGAAAGTATTGATCTTCCTTTTAATTTTTTTACTCAATTTTTAAGGTCTGTAGGGTTTGTCTTCAGAGCCAGGAGGTTACCAGCTTCCTCTGCAGAACAGGGATAGGTGTATGGACAGCCTGCCAACAGGCTCCAAAGAGTGGCCAGGTACTTGAGTGCTCTGGGAAATAGTTCCCCAATGGAAATGACTCAGGCCTTCAAGGCCAGCTACAAGGGTACCCTGCAAAGAACCCCACTGTGTGGATTAACAACTGCCCTGAGGTAAGTGGCTGAGCAGTGAAAGTGTCACTATCCCAAGCCAAAGCCAGCTGTGGGGTTGTGGGTATTAGCAGTTGCCCAGCGAATAGTCCCTCAAGTCACATGAAGTGGCTCTGCGCAGGGAAGCACAGTAATGCTGGGGAAGTTCTATTGCCCCAGGCTGAGCCCCACACTGTGCAGAGGAAAGGCTGCCCTGGGCTGTGGCCCCCTGCCATATAGATTTGCAGCTGTCCTGGCCGTGCTTCAGCGTACAGCTGCACAGTTGCGCTGGTCGATGCTGAGTCACTTCCAGTTTGGGGGCGGGTACAGTTCTGGGGTTTTTAAGAGTACCCTGTACCTCTGGCTATTATCTCTCTGCTGGTCCCCTGCTTTACAATCAAGGCAAAGCAGTCAGCCTATGGCAGAGTCGTTTCTACTACTCTTCTATCCACAGAGGCTACCCCAGTCCCTGGTTCACTCAGGACGCCAGTCTTTCCTATCTCCCTTCCTGCACTGGTCTGTTCTTGCCCCTCAGGACAAACCTGCTCTGGCGGTCCTCCAAATTATCTTCGGCTGGTAAGTCGTTGTACCTTTTGTCTTTGTGAATTTCACCAGTCAAGCACTATTTTTGAGGCTGAATTCAAAGATTGGTCCTGAGGTATGAAAGGAGCTTAGAAAGTCGTGTGTGCCTTCTCCACCAAGTTGGCTCCATCCCCCAATTGATTTGTAATGAACAGAACTGGCTACACCTAGAGAAAGAAGACTGGGAAATGAGTATGGACCACAACATAACATTTCCACTCTTTCTGTTAATGTTTGCTTGCTTTTTTGTTTTTTCTTCTCAGGCTATTTTTACCTTCTTTCTAAATCCAATCTTTCTTATGCAACAAGCTAACTGTACAAATATGTACACGTATATTGTATTTAACATATATAATATGAATGGGACCACCTATCATCTAGGGGAAAGAGTGGAGGGATGGAGGGGAAAAGTTGAAACATTTGTCATGGTGCATGAAAAAAATCAGATCAAAAAATAAAGAAAAAAAGCAAACAATAACCAAAAAAAACGGTGAAAATACTATGCTTTTTATCCACATTGTCTCCATTATTCTCTCTAGATGCAAATGGATCTTTTCATCATAAGTTTATTAGAATTGGCTTGAATCATCTCATTGTTGAAGAGGCCTGTCCATCAGAGTTGATTATCACATAACCTTCTTGTTGCTACATACAGTGTTCTCGTGGTTCTACTCACTTTATTCAACATTGGATCATGTAAGTCTTTCCAGGCTTTTCTGAAATCAACCTGCTCATCATTTTGTATAGGACAATTATATTCCATAATAGCCATTCCCCAACTGATAGGCATCTTACTCAATTTCCAGTTCCTTGCCACTATAAAAAGAGTTGCTACAAACATTTTTGCACACGTGGGTCCTTTTTCTTTTTTTATGATCTCTTTTGGATACAGATCCAATAGAGATATGACTGGATCGAAGGGAAGGCACAACTTGATAGCCCTTTGGGCACAATTCCAAATTACTCTCCAAAATGGTTGCATCAATTCACAACTCCATCCACAATATATTTGTGGATATGACAGATCTTTGGAGAAGGATGGGGACAGAAAGGAATATACTTTTTTTTCAGAAGGACGTGAAACATATACAAAAATAGACCATGTAATTGGGCATAAAACACTCAAAATCAGATGCAAAAAAGACAAATATTAAATGTATTTTTTCAGATCATAATACAATAAAAATCACATTCAATACAGGGCAGCAGAAATGATAGACTAGAAATTAATTGGAAACAAAATACTCTAATCCTAAAGAATAAATAAGTGGGTCAAAGAACAAATCACAGAAACTACAATAATTTCATTAAAGAAAATGACAACAATGAGACAACACATCAAAATTTGTGAAATGCATGCAAAGAAGTATTCAGAGACAATTTTATTTCTCTAAATTCTTATATCAACAAAATGGAAAAAGAATATTTGAATGAATTAGGCATACAAATGAAAAAATCTTGAAAAAGAACAAATTAAAAATCCTCAATTGAGCACCATTGAAAATCCTGAAAAACCAAAAGTAAGATTAATAAGATTAGAAATTTTAAATATATATTGAATTAATAAATAAATCTAGGAGCTGGTTTTAGGGGGAAATGTTGATTAGCCATTGGTTAATTTGATTTAGAAAAAAAGAAAATCAAATATTTAGTATCAAAAATGAAAAGGGTGAAATCAACATTAACAAAAAAGAAATCAGAGCAATCACTAGGAAATACTTTGCCCAATCATATGTCAATACACTTGACAATCTGAGCAAAATCAATGAATATTTGTGAAAATATAAGTGACCTAGGTTAACAGATCAGAAAATAGAAAGTGTAAATAAATAAATGAACAGGCCATTAATAAATTCCCTAAGAAAAAAAATCCCCAGGATTAGATGGGTTCACAAGTGAATTCTACCAAATATTTAAAGAACAATCAACTCCAATACTATATAAATTATTTTTTAAAATAGGCAAAGAAGGAAGGCCTATCAAATTTCTTTTATGGCATAAATATGGTGCTAACACATAAACCAGGAAGAGCTAAAACAAGGAAAGAAATTATAGATCTATTTCCCTAATGTACATTAAATAAAAAAAAATTTTTTTGAACAAAATACTAGCAAGGCAAGAACAACAGTATATCACAAAAATTATAAAATATGACTAGATGGGATTTATACAAGACATGTAGGGTTGGATCAATAGTAGGAAAATAACACAAATGACCATATCAACAGAAATCATATGATTAAACTCAATAATGAGATCAGAGGTGAAGCAAGGATGTCCTTTCTCACCACCATTCTTCATTATAGTACTAAAAATGTTAGACTTAGCAATAAAAGAAGAAAAAGAAATCTAAGGAATTAGAATAGGCAATGAGAAACAAAATTATTCCTATTTGCATATGATATAATGGTATACTTAGGTAACCTTAAAGCATTAACTAAAAAATTATTTGAAATGTGAACAACTTTAGCAAAGTTGCAGGATATAGGATATTTCTTTATTTGGTCAACAAAACCCAGCAGCAAGAGATAAAAAGAGAAATTCTATTTAAAATAACTGTAAACAATATAAAATGCTTAGGAGTCTGTCTTAGGAACTATATGAATCCTTTTCACACAAATAAAGGCAGATCTAAACATTTGGAAAAATATCAATTGCTCTTGGGTAAATTGAGCCAATAAAAATGACAATTCAGTCTAAACTAATTTATTTAATTCAGTGCCGTACTAAACTACCAAGAAACTATCAGATAAAGCTAGAAAAAAGTAACAAAATTCATCTAAAATAACAGAACATTATCAAGGAAATTAATAGGAAAAAAAATACAAAGTAAAGTGGTCTAGCAGTACCAGATCTCAAACTATATTATAAAGTAGTAACCATCAAAACTATCTGGTACTAGCTAAGAAACGGAGTGGTGGATCAGTGGACACCAACAATGAAAAAAGTAACCTAGTATTTGATAAACCCAAAAACTCCAACTTTTGGGATCAGATGATTTGACAAAAACTTCTGGAAAACTGGAAAACAAGAGGACATAAACTAGGTAGAAACCCATATTCCATGATAAGCTCTAAATGGGTTACTTAGATGTAAGCAAATTAGAAAAGCAAAGGAATGTCAAACCTGTCAAATCTGTGGGAAGGGGAAAATGTTATAATCAAACAAGAAACTCAAAGGATTATGCAATGTGAAATAAATAACTTTGATGATATTTGATTGAAAAGCTTTTAATTTTAAAAGCTTAAATTTAAAAATATTTAAATTTAAAATTTTTATTTTGGCTTATTTTAAAAGATTACATTAAATTTTAAAACCAAAGCAACCTAGAAGAAAAGCAGAAATAATCTTTAACACAAGTGTCTCTAATAAAGATCTCATTTCTCAAAAATAGAGAACCGAGTTAAATTTTAAGAAGCCAAACTATTCCCCAATAAGTAAATGGTTAGAGAATATGAATAGGCAGTTTTTAGATAAAGAAATCAAAGTTATCTATAGCCTCATGAAGAAGTGCTTTATATCACTTTTGATTAGAGAAATGCAAATTAAAACAACTCTTGTAATACTACCTCCCATCTACTAGAGAGGCCTATATGACAAAAAAGAAAATAATAAATGTTGTAGAGGATTTGGGAAAATGGGATACTAATGGGCTGTTGAAGTTGTAAACTGATTCAATCATTCTGGAGAACAATTTGGAACTCTGCCTAAAAAGACACCCAATTGTGCATACCTTTTGACCCAGCAATCGACTAGGTTTATAATCCAAAGAAATCATTAAAAAAGGAAAAGGGCCTATATGTACAAAAGTATTTATAGCAGCCCTTTTTATGGTACCAAAACATTGAAAATTGAGGGGATGCCCAAAAATTAGATAATAAATTAATAATCTGGGGCAAATGAAGGTAATGGAATACTAATGTGCCATGTTGAACAAGCAAATTTTAGAAGAACTTGGGACAGAAATGTATGAACTGATGAAAAGTGAAATGAGCAGAATCAGGAAAACATCATACACAGTATCAGCAACAGATGATCAACTGATTTATTCAAGCTCTTTTCAGAAACACATGATCAAAAGCAACCAGATAAAGAGCTGATAAACTCTGAATGCAGAGTGAAAGCATATTTTTCACTTGCTTTATTCTTTTTTTATCTTTTTTTCCTTTGTTCTATTTCTTCTTTTGTTATTGTGACTAATATGGAAAATATTTTACACGATAGCACATGTATAAACTATATCAAACTGCCTACCTTCTTCAGAAGAGGGGAGAGGAGTAAAAGAGGGAGGAGAAAAACATGAAATGCAAACCTTTTTTTAAAAAAAAAGCTTTTTATTGTAAAACCTTGTGTTAAAATTTTTTCTCCCTTCCTTTTCCCCACCTCCTCCATTAGACAAGTAATCCAATATATATTAAACGCATGCAATTCTTTTATACACATTTCCACATTTATGCTGAACAAGAAAAATCAGATCAAAAAGGAAAGAAAATGAGAATGAAAACAAAAATCAAGCAAACAATAATAAAAAAGGTGAAAATACTATATTATGATCCACATTCAGTCCCTAATCTTCTCTCTGGATGAGATGGCTCTCTTCATCAACAAGTCTATTGAAACTGGCTTAAATCACCTCATTGTTGAAAGGACTCATGGACATCAGAATTGATCACATAATCTTGTTGTTGTGTGTACAATGTTCTCTTGGTTCTACTCATTTCACTTAGCATCAGTTCATGTAAGTCTCTCCAGATCTTTCTGAAATCATCCTGCTGATCATTATAGAATAATAATGGTATGCAAAATCTTATAAAAATGAATGTTAACAATTTTCTTGACACATACGTGAAGGAAAATATTATTAATGAAAAATATGAATGAAAAAAGAACAAAAAAAAAAAGCTGACAAGTCTGATATTCAAAATAGATAATGAAAACAAATATGTAAGACCAACCATTTTTTCCTAATAGATATGGTCTATAAGCATTCAAAGTATATTTTTTCCTTACTTTTAATCTAACAAACATTATTTTGTATACAAGGATAAACAGGAAAAAGAGATATAAATGTATATGAAACTACAAATCTTTATCAAATGAAGTTTCTAAAAATATTTAAATACATTTATTAAAATAGTAATACATTTTTATATATAGATATAGAGAAGCTATCCCCTTCTGAATTTCCTTCTGCTATCACTCATGTATTGTTTCATTGATGCCTTTTTCTTTTCTTTTTTAAGTCAAGAACAAATTTTCTAAAGGATTACAAATTATCAATATTCATATGAAAGCACTTTAAATCATTAATAAGAGAAATATAAGTTAAATAATTCTATAATTCATCATACATGTTGCAAGTTTAAAAGATGATGAAAGAAACAATCAATATTGTAAAGACTGTTTTTAGAGGGACACATTTGATACCCTGTTGGTGAAGCTGTGCACTGATCCAACCTCTCTGGAAATGTATGATCAGGTGGAATATCAATGCAGGGATGCAGGGTTGATCCAATATTAAGGAATTATGAACATAATATATATAACATTAAGAACAAGAATAAAAAAGTCACATGATTATATCACACAGTAAATTGTATCTCTATGAAACCAAAAATCAGCATGCTATGGAAGGGGGATAAATCAAAGGCCATAAAATATGGAGTAAAACAAGAATGTCCATTATCATTACTATTATTTAATATAATGCTAACTATAATATTAATATAAGAAAAAGAAACTGAGAGAATGAGCTGAGGCAAAGAGAAAATAAAATTATCTCATGAAGATGATATAATGATTTAGAGAATGCTAGCCAACTAAAAAATTAACCGTAATTTCCACAATGTTTCAGGGTACCAACTAAAGCCTTAAAAATTGCTACTGTTTAATACTGTGTATTAAAAGCTAAATTCATCAAGAAAAGAAATTCCATTCAAAATAACTGAAAAAAAAACACATAAAATATTTGAGTTTACAAAAAACTTCAGGATGAACTATATGAATACAATTAACAAAATACTCTTTGCAGTAATAGAGCTAAATAATTAGAAAAATATTGTTCATGTGTACAACAAGCCAATAAAATAAAATGACAAAATTATCTACTTTAAAAATTCAACGTCATACCAATAAAAACCACCAAATTGTTATATTAGAGAGCTAGAGGAAAAATAATAAAATCCATTTAGAAGAACAAAAGGTCAAGAATCTCAAGAGAAATTTTTAAAAATATATGAGAAGGAAGGAGGCCTAGCAGTACTAAATCTCAAACCATATTAAATCATCAAAAACAATTTGGTATTGGTTAAAAAAAAAAACCCACAAAGCTTGATCAGTGAAACAAACTGTTACACAAAATAGAGAAGCAAATGAATATTATATAGCAGTGTTTGATAAAGTCAGATAACAATTATTTGAGTAAGCATTATTTGTCAAAAACCCCTGGGAAAACTGTAGTCTGGCATAAATTAGGTGTAAGAGCAATATCTCACATTATATACCAAGAAAAGCTCCAAAAAGGTCACATCATAAAATTAATGGAGCAAGGAAGAACACGCTTTTCACAAATATGAATAGTGTGACCAAACAAGAGGCAGAAGTTCACAAAGACTAAAATGTATAATGTCAAGTCCATAAAATTTAAAAGATTTTGTAAAAACATAGCACCACAGGCTCTGGGCTCAATCCATATTCAGACTAGCTCTAAGGGACTTGACATTTCTTCCTAGTATTCTCTTGCTCATAAACTCCCAACTGGTATGATCACACCAGTTAATATCTCCTCACTATGACTTAAACTCAGTATAAATTACTTTTAAAGAGACACCAATAAAACATAGCAAGACTGAATACACTTTTCCAAAAGGGCTGAAACTTCATGGCTATTTCCCCCACTAAACTGACATCTAGGTGTAGCACAGCCTATGGACTTGGTAATGTTGCTACTTTGGTAAGATTACTACTTGGCAAGAGTGACTAGTGTCCATTCACTCCTGGGAAGCATCAAGTCACTTTTCACTGACTCACTCGATTTGGCAGACATTTACTAACTTTAGATGTTGAGGTGAACTTTATCTCCTCCTACCTTTCAAAACTCTTATGTTCACAGCCTGTCCAATTTATCGCTGATATTCATTGACAATATTAGGAAAGAATGACACAACAGATACAAAATTAATAGAAGCACCTTGTGCAAAGCAATTCTAAAATTCTATCTTATATCCATCAGTTTGGAAAAGGTGACCTAAGAAAAAGTTACAATTGTTGGAGGTATTGTGAAGAAACACATTGCTGGTGAAACTGACTTAGATATTCTGGAAAGCAATCTACAACTATACCTATCATCACTAAATTGTGTATGTCTTTGACTTGGTGATATCTCTTATACCATACCCCTAAGGAAATAAGAATAGGAAAACAACCCAGATGTACAAAAATAGTATTAAAGCTCTTTTGTGGTGGGAAAGAAATGGAAACTAAAGAGATATTCACCGTCGGGAAATGGCTGAATAAGATATGGTCCATAAAAGTAATGGAAATGACAAAGGGAGTAGTTTCAGAGGAATTTATGAATACTTTCATGAACTGATATGGAGCACAGGAAGCAAAAGGACAATTTACACAACATTGTAAAAGAAAAACAAATTTGAAAGACTTTAGAAACTAATGCAATGACCTATCATAATTCTAGAGTACTGTACATGCTATCCATCCCTTAACAGAGCTATTTTGGAGTCAAATTATAGAACGAGACATATGTTTTCAGTCACAGCCAATGTAAAAAATTGTTTTGGTTTATTTTCCAACAGGGTTAGGAAGATGGGAGAGATTCATAAACAGGGCTGCCAAAAAGGGAAAAGGTAAGAAAAAGTTATTGAAGGATTTTCCACAGAACATAAGGCCAGAAAGTACCACAGACAAGCAGGATAGTTTGTATAAAGTTACATACTCAAATTTAGTATAGTCTTTAAAAGGAAAGAAATGGGTACAAAAGAAAAGATTTGCTGTTTCATTATCTTTTTCTGTGCTATGTATGTGAAAACACTCATTTTAATTGGTGTTTGCTAACATAAGAATTAAAAAAAAATACTTTAATTCTCTTGAATTACACAATATTCTAAATCTATATAGTTTTGTGGTTTCCTATAACAAAATCCCTTGAGGACCCATCAGCACTATTTGATGCTTTGTATTCCAAAGTATTTTAATCAAATAATTTATTGAATACCTATTTGTAGTAGTATATGAGGATAAAATTATTAGTGAGGCAAGCCATGTACATATATGAAATATAACTTAAAAGATAATGTGATAAATGAACAGAAAATAATTACTACTTAAAAGTTCAAAAGAGTGAGAGATCTCCATGTACTACCATAGAAAAGAGTAAGCTTTTCAGAAGACACTAGGCTAGAACTGGGAATCCTCATAAAGGAGGATTGGTATGATACAGAATGGTAAAGAGGAAAGATTGGTATACATACGTACATTAATAGAATTAGAACTAATATTTGTATTCTTAAGCTTGTTTCCTCATCTGTAAAATGTGGCAGCTGCTGGCCTAGGCCAGTTCCTAGCCTTTTTGTATATTTTAGATCCCTTTGCCAGTCTGGTGAAGCTTAAGTTCTGAAAATAGTTTTTAAAGTATAAAATAAAACACATAGGAAACATAAAGGAAACCAAATAGGAGTGAAAATAAAGATGAAAATTCTTTCCTATTCTACCCAAAGGACCTAAAGGAAGTCTACAGACCTTTCTTTAGTTAAGAAACCCTGGGCTAGATAATCTCTAAAAAAATCCCTTCCAGCTCTGACATTCTAGGTTTTTCTTTTATGTTTTTTTCTAAATATTCTTTCAAAAATCAACAACTACCAAAAATATGAAAAGAGAGAATTAGAATATATTTTGAGAGAAAGGTCCATAACCAAGAGTAAACTCTTCAAAATTATAAATAAATAAAACAGAATTAAAGACATGTTATGCATACAAAAATGACAATTTTCAGATTTTTCAAATAATTTTAATTCTTAAAAATTACAATTGTATATAAATTTCACAACTCATTCATGAGCAGGCATCAACAGCAAAGCCAGTCAATAACAAATCAAGTACCATGTAAGTACCACACAAAACAAAATGACAAAAAAAGAATTAGGCACTTTTAAAAATCAAACATTTTAGTAACAAATAAAATAATCCAATATTGTGCTGAATCCAGGAATGGACTTTGCTGTTCAAGTGTATTTACAAGCTTTTAAAAAGCTGCCCAACTTTGTAGAAATATGAATGCTTATTAATTATTATGACAAATCTTTAAAGTTACTTTCTAAATGCTGAAGAAACAAGAGAAGTATATGTATGAATCTTGGCAATTCAGATAATACTGACTCTGGACCATCATCTCTTGGGGAAAAAAGAAAAAGAAAAAGAAAAATTAAAATTAAGAGAAACTTTCCCTATACTTTGCTAGAAACTTCTAGGCTTTAATATCTTTTCTCCTTTTCTAACAAATCAGTAGTAGTTTGTTTATATGCAATTCTCCTGGATCCTTTGAAAAAACGTAAATCTTTAGTCTCTTGTATTAAACCTTCTGGGAATTCCAGAATCACTTAGTTCCCAAGAATATAAGTCAAGACCAAGTCACAGAACTCTTATATAATGCTTCTTAATCTCAATAGTCTCTAAGCAATATTAAAAAAAAAAAAAAAAAAGTTTATCTAAAATTAAGAATTTCACTCAATTAAGTCAATAAAATTTTAATGGCTCATTTAAACATAACCTTCTAACAAATCCTTTTTTATAACCACAAAGAATTGGCTTGATAAGATTTCCAGCAATAATTTTTAGAGCAAGCAAAGTAATACTTAACAAAATGATGACCTTGCTTTCCCTTGTTTATAAGAGGGGAAAGTCCACAGTGGACCAGTGACTTATCATTTTTAAACAGGTAAAAGGAATGTAAATATGTCACAATTTAAAGTGATTTTACATTAAGTATTTACTTTCCTATGACCAAAAACTATTCAAATTTAATAAGTAAACTTCCACCTTTACACTGAAGTCTTTTAAACATCAAAATCCTTGTTGACCCACAGAAAATTTCACAGAAATAAACATGTCATATCGTTTATGATTTCCCATCCTCAAAAGTTACCGTAGAAATATTATGTCCTCCTAATTGCTCAAAGTTCCATTAATGTATATGTCATAGATCATCTCTGTGTTTTGTGGCTCGATTATCTTCTTTAAAGGAACTAGTTTTCTTATCTCCCTCCTTTTTCTTTTTTTCTGGCTTTATTTTATTTTTGTCTTTGCTTCCTCCTTTACCAGGGTATACCTGCCCCTCCAAAGTTACATCAGCACATCTCTCTTGACTTATCAAAAAGTCTTTGATCTCCCAAGCATAGCTCCCATCTCTGAGCATGAAAATAGCACGATCCGATCCAACAATAAACCTAGAGAAAAAGAAAACATTAATGTTATGATTGACTATTCACATTTCTTACAAGTATATTTTTATTTTTATATTGCACGAGAATTCTGGGAGAGAAGAAAAGGAAACTAGTACTAGGCCCAGAAAAAGAAAAAAGCAAAGAATGAAAAGAGAATTACTGAAGCATTTTTTAAAATGAAACTGAGAGAACTAAAGGAAGTTCAGAAAGAAATTCAAATAGTACAGCTTTGAAATTAACATGTTAAATCTATAACATTCTTTATTATATATCTTTTAAAAAAAGCAAATTGAACATAAAAATGTATTTTTTCACATACATCCTTT
Source organism: Sminthopsis crassicaudata (assembly GCF_048593235.1). Taxonomy (NCBI): domain Eukaryota; kingdom Metazoa; phylum Chordata; class Mammalia; order Dasyuromorphia; family Dasyuridae; genus Sminthopsis; species Sminthopsis crassicaudata. Next base: position 570,880,639 of record NC_133618.1, read on the forward strand.
TTTTGTTCTACTTTATAGTATGGAAACATTCTGTTCAGGGGCATCCATTAAATTCAGAAACAAAAATTAAATTTAAAAAAGAACTAATTCATTGAGCCAATTTTAACATGGAACAGAAATTAGGACAGTCGAAAAAATGTTGTATTCCCTAACTGTCAAGATATAAATAGATTTTGGCATATTATATAACATCGTAGTTTTACAATGGGTCTTGATATATGCCTTAAAAAATGGAAAATGAGGGGGACTTTCAGAATGATGTTGAAATAAAGAAGTCATGAAGAACTTAGTTCCTCAATTCCTTTCTCCACCTACACCATGAACAGATAAAAATATTCCCCAAAAAATTAATGGAAGGAAAAAAAGGCAAAATAACCACATAGGTTCAAAAGAGAAGAGCCTTTCATTTAGAGAAAAGGAAAGAAAGTTAGCAAGGAGCAGAAAATGTTCATAAAAAGATCTTAATAAAGACAAACAACAGAAGCAAAATAAGTTAATTTTAATGTGGCCTAACTGAAAAAAAATCTAAACCTATAGTAATGTATAATGCTTGAAAAGGAGAAAGAGGTATGGTCACAAAAAGCCTTAAATACCAAACAAGGAAATTTATATTTGATCCTAGAAGAACAAAAAGTATACTACTGAAATAGTGTAGGCAAGAGATGGTAAGGGCTTAAAGGAAGGTATTGGTTCTATAAAAAGAGAGACAAGTTGAAGAGTTGAGAAAATACATGCTGAATTTTTTATATCTATATATCTACATATGTGTGTGTTGTGTCCCACTTTCTAGAGCCCCCAAGTTGGAGTGACAAAACATACCGCTGCTTTCTAGAGGCCCCACACCAGTGAAGAAGTGATGAGGTGGGACTACTGAGGATGGTGGAAAAATGGAGTCCGTTTATTTCAAGGGCTTTCCCTTTTATGTAATGTAATAAAAACAATACTGTGCATGTAGGACCACATAAACAACAACCTGCTATTATATGTAGTTTGCCACCTGGTATCACTCTGCTCAACACAGGTTGTCACTGCCCTCTGACTTCTCAGGAAGGCTGAGAGCCCTTAAGGGAGATGGGGAGCCGGACCACATCTGAACGTGGCAGATTCTATTAGTGGGATCCTTCATGTTTTTGTATCATGAACCTCTTTGAAAGTTTGATGAAGCCTATGCATCCCTTCTCAAAATAATGTTTTTGAATGAGTAAAATAAAATAAGGATTACAAAGGAAATCAATTATACTGAAACATAACTTTACAGCTCCTCATTTTAAAATCCATAATTTAATGTACAGATGAATGGGATGAATGATGTATAGGTTTAAAATCTGAGGTGGGAAAAATTTAGGAACCCAATGGTTTCAGTGTTCCTTTCATAATTTCAGACAAAGCTGAATTTCAAATTAAAATCCCAAAAAAGAGACAAGCAAGGTAACTATAGGCTGATCAAAGGAAACAACCTAGCAAAACGAAAGCTCCTTTAGACACTAATAAATATTTGCTGAATTTCACTGAACCCTTGACAAGTCTATCAATGGAAAAGCAACAATTTTTTTAGAAGAATATTAATTGAATAGAAAAAACTTAAATGCTGGAGATATATGAAAAAAATAAATAAATAAGTTTACTATGTAACTTACTCTTTATTAAGATATTCATGGAATATTTACAAAGGTAATAACCATATCCTACATGATAATTTATAAATGAATGCCAAAAAAACTGAACATCAGACTAGCAAAACAGAACAGTAATCAAAAAAAGAAAAAAAAAAACTGGGGAAAAAAAAAATTAGTTGCTTAGGAATGACTGAACCAAAGACCAAATTACAGGGGAAAAAAATTAAAATCACATCATAGATAGATAGCCACAATAACAAAAAACTGAAATCTATGGGATGTGGCTAAAGCAGTTCATGGAGGTAAATGCATTTCCCTGAATGCTTCAGTTGATTAAAAGATAAAAAGATTAATCAATCAACAAGATTTATTATGAATCTATGCTTTGTCAGGCATTCTGCTAAGTGCTGGGGATTCAAAGACAAAAATATAACAATCCTTGCCCTTGAAAAGCTTTTAAGAAATAAATACATAATAACTGAGGGCATAGGACAGAAGGGACAGAGGAAATCCTAGAAAAAGGGAGAATCAGGAAAGGTCTTACCTAGGAGGTAGCATTTCAGGTGAACATTGAAAGAAACTAGGAATTCTAAGAAGCAAAAGAAAGACAAGCATTCAAAGCATAAGGAAAGGTCTGAGCAAAAGCACTGAACCAGGAGATGGAATGTTGTGCATAAGAAATATTTGGCAGGATCAGAGCTCATGTAGTGGAGTAATGAATAATAACCCTGGAAAGGTAGTTTGGAGCCAGGTTATGAAGAGTTTTAAATGTCAAAGAGAAGAATTTATATTTTATTCTAGATCACTGGAATTTATTGATCAAGAAAGAAACATATGTGATCAGAACTGAGCTTTAAGAACATCCCTTTGGTAGATGATCCCTTTAGAAGTGATGCTATAGAAGTAGAACAAACAAAAATTGGCAATGAATTAAAGATATTTCACTTAAATACTGCTATATTATCTAAATGGTCAAAAATAAAAAACAGGTATTTGTAACATGGATAGGAGATAATGAGTGCTGTTTTGGCCATGGCTGAGTTGGAGATTTGGAACATCCAGTTTAAAATGTGATGCTCAGAGGAATCTCAGTAGTGCTGGATTGGGGAGAGAGGGTACATAAAGATGACAGCTGAACTCATAAGAAAGAAAGAAAGGAGATAGGAAAATGTCCAGGACAAAACACTGGGGTACACCCACAGTGATGAGGAAGGATACAGCTGCTCTAGCAGAAGGAAAAGAATGATCTGTCATTTCAGGGAAGACATAAGTGTGAAAGGCCTCTCACATAAGAGAGAATATACACAGAAAGAGAAAGTGATTAACAATGTCCAAAGCTACAGAAACGTAAAAAAAAAAAAAAAAAAAAAAAAAAAAGATGAGAATTGAAAAAAGCCTGAATTGAGTTTGTAGATTAAAAAAAAAAAAAAAAAAAAAAAAAAAGGGAAAAAAAGGAAAAAAATTAATCTGCTCAAAACTAAAGTCAAAAAAGAAATTAGCAGAATTTAAAATGAATAAGCAAAACAAAGAGCTGTTTTTTAAAAGATATAATAAAATGGATAAAATATTAGCTAAAATGACAAAAAAAGAAGAGAAAAACCATTCTCTAAAAATAAAAAAGTGAGGGAGATGAATTACAAATGAAATTATTAAGGAACATCATAATAATATATAGATAAAAATGAAATTATTAAGTAAATACCTAGAAAAACATAAAATACAACACTGTCAAAATTAGAAGGGAAATCTAAACAATATCAGAAAAAACTAAGGTCATTAGGTAGTAATGACTACCATTAAATATATACCAACAGAATTATATTTATAGGGGTATTAAATAAATTATTAAAAGAACAAATAATTATGGTAATGATAAACTGTTTTTAAAAGTAGAATACCATAATAATCAAACTGCCAAATCACTCCCTGAGAGAAATATGGCTTTGATTCCCAAATAGGAATAGTCAAAGCAAAGAAGAAACTATGAAAAATACAAATAAACAGTCAATAAACATCAAAAACATTAAGTAAAATAATGGTAATAACAAAAATACTTCCAAAAAATTACCCATTATGATTCAACTGGGTTATTTATCAGGTATCCAAGTTTGGTTCATGAACAAAAAGGTAGCACAACAGATAAGAGTACTAAACCTGATGTCAAGAAAATCTCAACTCAAATCTGGTCTCATATACTTTCTGTGTGTTCTTAGACAATTTAACCTCTGTCTTAGTTTACTTTTTTGTAAAATAGGCATGTTTTTAAAATACAGTAATAATTGTACCTATCCGTTATGATTATTACTGAAGATAAAATGAGATAATAATTGCAAAGTGCTTTGCAAACCATAAATGCTAGCTATTAGGAGAGGAATGTCTAGTAAGTCACCAATGCAGCTCTGCAACACATCCTAAGACCTAAGTCTTAAGAGTCTTGGACACTTAGAGGTTAAATGATTTATTTCCCCAAGCTCATCTAGATAGTAGATGTCAGAAGTGGAACTTGAACTAAGATCTTCCTGATTCTCAAACCAATTTTCCTCCATTACATCATACTGCTTCTCCTAGTTCACAAGGCAAACAATTAGCACAAAAAAATCATACTAACAATAAAAATAATAAAAAATCATATGATTATTATATTAATGAATGCAAAAAAGTTCTTTGGTAAAATATAATAGCATTAATATGAATGAAGACTATTAAAAAAGTATGAGATGAAAGGATTTTTCCTTAACACAAAAACACTTAATTGAACCCAAAAACATTATAATGTAATAAGTAACCTTTAGAATCTTTCCTACTCAGAATAGAGAATAAACAAAGCTCTAACCACTGTTAAATTAAATCTTAGAAATATTAGCTATAACAGGAAGACAAGAAAACAAACTAACTTGATTAAGCACTGTTAAAGAGGAAGTTAAAATAGTTCTATTTACAAATCATAGAATAATTTAGAAAAATTAAGCAAAAAGTCAACAAAAACAGTAACTTGAAATAGACAACTTAGCAAAATAGCAGGATATTACCTAACAAATCTTTAGTAGTTCTTTATATCAACAATAAAAATCATAAAAAGAGATACACCCTAAAAATAGTGACAAAATAAATAACATATCTAGAAACTAACTTATCAAGACATATAATACTTATATAAAGCCAACTACAAAACAATTTTTATAGAAAGATAATTGATTTGGTTGATATCATATAGTAAATCTCATAAAACTTCCCAAATGTTTTAATTTATACCTTCGGGATCCAATACTTAACGTGCAACAAGAAAATGGTATTTACACACATATATTGTATCTAGGTTATACTGTAACACATTAAATAATGCATGGGATTGCCTGTCATCTAGGGGAGGGAGTAGAGGGAAGGAGAGGAAAATCTGGAAAAATGAATACAAGGGATAATGTTATAAAAAAATTACTCATGCATATATACTGTCAAAAAAATTTATAATTATAAAATTAATTTTTAAAAAAATGAACTCAGATTCTCCTGACTTCAGGGCTGGTGCTCTATCCACTGCACCAACTAGCTGCTCCACAATGAGTTTTTTGAACTATTTTTAATGTGATTGTTGGTCATTTGCATGTTTTCTTCCCAGATTTGTTTTTCCATATCTTTTGACCACTTATCAGTTAGAGAATTGTTCCTTCTTACAAATGTCTATTGGTTTTTTGTAAATTTTAGATGTTGTCTTTTTATTGGAAGTGTTGATACAAATACTTCAGTTTTTTGTTTTTTTTTTATCCTTTGTATTTTGGATGCATAATTTTTTGTTGGTACAAGTTTTATTACTTTTATATACTTGAATTCATGTGTTTTATTTCCTTTAATTTCTTTTGTCACTACTTAAGACTATCACTTCTATGTAATTATAAAAAATATAATAATTCCCTTCCACTGGAGGGTGTATGGTGCTGATGTATTCCCATTTTTTGCCAAATTGCCATCTAGTTTTCTCAACAATTTTTTGTGACCCAAGATGTATCTAGTTCAAGATAATATATATACACTTATTTCTAAAATTTTTCATTATTCTAAAATTTTTAGTGATCTTTTTTTTTATCCAGTATAGTTAATTTAATGTTTACATTATAATTGAAAATCTAATAGTACAAGTTCTCTTTCTCTTCAACCTCTTTCCCTATAATTTCATTCTCTTTAATATTTTACATTCATTTCCCAGTGTTCCTTCCCTGGGTACAGTTATTTCTGACCATCATTGATCAACTGGAAGTGAGTTGGATCTTCTTTATGTTGAAGATATCCACTTCCATCAGAATACATCCTCATACAGTATTGTTGTTGAAGTGTATAGTGATCTTCTGGTTCTGCTCATTTCACTCAGCATCAGTTGATATAAGTCTCTCCAGGCCTCTCTGTATTCCTCCTGCTGGTCATTTCTTACAGAGCAATAATATTCCATAACCTTCATATACCATAATTTACCCAACCATTCTCCAATTGATGGGCATCCATTCATTTTCCAGTTTCTAGCTACAACAAAAAGAGCTGCCACAAACATTTTGGCACATATAGGTCCCTTTCCCCTCTTTAGTATTTCCATGGGATATTAGCCCAATAACAGCAATGCTGGGTCAAAGGGTATGCACAGTTTGATAACTTTTTGGGCATAGTTCCAAATTGCTCCCCAGAATCGCTGGATTCTTTCACAACTCCACCAACAATGCATCAGTGTCCCAGGAGAATCTGAGTTCATTTTTTTAAAAATTAATTTTATAATTATAAATTTTTGACAGTATATATGCATGAGTAATTTTTTTATAACATTATCCCTTGTATTCAGTTTTCCAGATTTTCCCCTCCTTCCCTCCCCTAGATGACAGGCAATCCCATGCATTATTTAATGTGTTACCCTCCAACATTCATCATTATTTGTTCCTGTCATCTTAGCCAATCTGACAGGTGTGTAGTGGTATCTCAGAGTTGTCTTAATTTGCATTTCTCTGATCAGTAGTGATTTGGAACACTCTTTCATATGAGTGGATATAGTTTCGATTTCATCATCTGAGAATTGTCTGTTCATATCCTTTGACCATTTATCAATTGGAGAATGGTTTGATTTCTTATAAATTAGAGTCAGTTCTCTATATATTTTGGAAATGAGACCTTCATCAGAACCTTTAACTGTAAAAATATTTTCCCAATTTGTTACTTCCCTTCTAATCTTGTTTGTATTAGTATTGTTTGTACAGAAACTTTTTAGTTTGATGTAATCAAAATCTTCTATTTTGTGATCAATAATGATCTCTAGTTCTACTTTGGACATAAATTCCTTCCTCCTCCACAGGTCTGAGAGGTAGACTATCCTCTGCTCCTCTAATCTATTTATGGTCTCATTCTTTATGCCTAAATCATGGACCCATTTTGATCTTATCTTGGTATATGGTGTTAAGTGTGGATCCATATCTAATTTTTGGCATACTAATTTCCAGTTTTCTCAACAGTTTTTTTCAAATAGTGAATTTTTATCCCTAATGTTGGTATCTTTGGGTTTGTCAAAGATTAGGTTGCTATATATGTACCCTTTTTTGTCCTTTGTATCTAATCTGTTCCACTGATCGACCGGTCTATTTCTTAGTCAATACCAAATGGTTTTGGTGACTGCTGCTATATAATATAGCTTTAGATCAGGTACACTTAGACCACCTTCATCTGACTTTTTTTTCCTTAATTCCCTTGAAATTCTCGACCTTTTATTCTTCCATATGAATTTTGTTGTTATTTTTTCTAGGTCACTAAAATAGTTTCTTGGGAGTCTGATTGGTATAGCACTAAATAAATAGATTAGTTTGGGGAGTATTGTCATCTTTATTATATTCGCTCGGCCTATCCAAGAGCACTGAATGTCTTTCCAATTATTTAAATCTGACTTTATTTTTGTGGCAAGTGCCTTGTAATTTTGTTCATATAATTCCTGACTTTTCTTTGGTAGATGGAGAGAATCTGAGTTCAAATATGACCTCAGACACTTAATACTTCCTAGTTATGTGACCCTAGGCAAGTCACTTAACCTCAATTGCCTCAGCAAAAAAAAAAAAAAAAAAAAAAAGGTGACATAGATAATAAAAGATATAATAATTCAATGCTGAGATGACTGTGGTTAAAAACAAGCACAACAGCATATTATGAACTATAATTTCATCCAGTTAAATTACTCAGTAAGAAACAGAAATATGTGTCTCTTCTTATAATCCATTTTCTTGCTGCTTTCTCATAACTATAACCCAAGGAAGCTACTGAAATAGAAAATGATGGAGTTAAATTACAATACATAAACATAATGTGAGTGTGTGATAAGAAACAAATAAGGAGAGAATTCTGGTAAGGTCAGAAAACTTTTAATAGAACATTGCTCAGAAGCAATATAAGAGTAGCAAAAATAAAGCTGTAGTACTCCTAAAACAGCTTCCAAGAAAGATCTGACTTTCAAAGGCAGATGGTGTAAATACCTCCAGGCCAATTCCATAGAATCAACAAATAAGCCCCTGAGGCAGCTAGGAAGGGGAGGCAACCTCAGCCTTAGAAACTTTTACCTCAAGGACAATGTGGGAGTCTGACAAAAGGTAGGAGAGGATTGAAGGACTTTCCACAGTTGAGGGACACCACCAAGCATAGTAGTGCTGACTAGGTGCATACTGGGATAGGCTAATGCTTAGGGGGAAAAGAAGCTACCATACCTCTGAAGAGTGCAGTAGCAAAGGGACAGGACTGGGTGGCTGCAGGTACTTGAAGGTGAGAGTCAGTCCCTGGTTTCAATTCCAGGGAAAAGATAATACCTGTAGTTTGCAGTCACTAGAGGGAGTACAAAAAAAAAAAAAATAATAAGATCTTTTGTGGGACAGCAGACTCTGGCTTTAATTCAGGCTTAAGAGTGGAGAAGAAAACCCAAGATTAAGCCCCTCAGGATTTAATCAGGGTCCCACAGACCTCAGAAAATAATATTAAGAAACTGAAGACTTGGGACTAGAACTTGATCACACCAATAACTGCTAAAAATAAAATAAAATAAAAATGAACAAGCAAAAGAGATAGAACCCAACCATAGATAGTTATTGTGGGGCTAAAGATCATTATCTTCCTATTCAAAGGAATATAAATCCTATAAAAAATATCCCAAGCGCAAAAAAGATTTCTTAAAAGAACTTTAAAAATCAAAAAAGAGAGATCAAGGAAAAATTAGGTAAAAAATGAAAGAGTAATCCAACAGGGCAGCTAGGCGGCTCAGTGGATAGAACACTAGCCCTGAACTCAGAGAACCTGAGTTCAAATATGGTCTCAGACACTTACCACCTTTTCCCTGTGTGACCTTGGGCAAGTCACTTAACCTCAATTGCCTCGGGAAAAAAAAAGTAATCCAAGAAAATCAAGAAAATTATGAAATGAAAATCAACTTAAAATTAAGAACCAAAAATTTAAGAAAGAAAATAATTCCTTGCAAAATAGAATTGGGCAAAAGAAAGGATAAGGAATAATAAAAACAAAATTAAAAGAGTATCCAGGAGGTAGTAACTGATAGTGTCAAAGGCTGTTGAAAGGTCAAAAAAGCTGAAAAGGGGCATTAGATTTGGCAATGAAGAGATCACTGGTAACTTTGGAGAAAGCAATTTTAATAGAATAAAGAAAAAACTGCTGCAGAAAGCTTAGAATACAGTGAAAGTGGGAGTAAAGGCAATATTAGCATGACTTTCTCAAGGTGTTAAGTTGAGAAGAGGAGGAAAGATAAAGGGCAATAAAAAGAAGCTTTCTCTGGTTAAGAAAATTGCTAACAGAACCTGGGTGTAGTCAAGATGGCAGAGAGGAAACACATTTTTTATCTGAACTCTTCCAGTCCCTCAGAACAATACCAAATCAAGTTTCTGAATTGGTTTTGGAGTGACAGAAGTCACAAATATTTGGAGTGTAACAAATTTCCAGCAGAAGATATTTTGGAAGAACTTCAGAAAAGGTCTGTTTTAATCGGGGAAGGGGGAAACAGGGGACAAGGAGGGAGGGTATGGTATGCAAGTGTCTATTCTGACCTGTTTGCAAATTGAGGGATTAGCAGATTAGCTGTGAGATATCCAATACAAATACAAGAGGCAAATGGTGAGTCTCAGAACCCCAGAATAACAAAGGACTTGGCCAGCCTACCCAGTACTGGAAATTAGCAGCACTGACCCAATGCAGTCACCTGTGGAGGAAGCTTGGATAATCTCCCCTTTGCCCTAAAAGCAAACCTCAATCTTTTTTTGGGGGGGAGGGTAGAGAGCAAAAAAGCAAAAATAATTCTAACCATAGATAGTTTTTATGGAGAAAGAGAAGATTCCAAACCTTAGGGACACTGAAAGCAGATCATCTCCAGATGAAGCCCCAAAGGGTGATATGAATTGGTTTCTATCTCACAAGGCTCTCTTGGAAGAATTCAAAAAGGGTCTTAACAGAGAGTTAGAAGAAAAATGGGGAAAGGAAATGAGAACATTGCAGGAAAATTTAGAAATTATCTGAAGAAAACACCTTATAAAATAGTTAGTAAAATGGAAAAAGCATAACTCCTTACAAAATAAATTTGACAAAATAAAAAAAGAAAGAAAACTACTGACACTAAAATGAAAATATAAGCATTTTTAAAAAATTTCTTCTATAGCCTACAAGAATATAAATTCTTTGAGGACAGAAATAACATCATTTTTGTTTGTAAATTCCAGCCCCTGGCAGTGCTTTATAAATAGTGGGCACTTGGTAAAACATTTGTTTAATCAATGTGGAAATGTGGAGTTGGGTGGGCACTTGGGAAGAAAAAAAAAACATTAAGGTGGAAATAAAAGGAAAAGGAAATAAAATAAAACATATAGTTCATATAAATCTGCAATACTTTACCTTTGTACATCATAGTTGGCATTGAAAAGACTCCCCTGCCATAAGCTGGTTATTTCTTCAGTCTCCTTTTCTGTGGGATTTCCTGATACTGTTGCAAACATCATAAGGGTTTTTCCCTTTTTGGTCATTTTCAATATGCTTTCTGGTTTGCCTGGATCAAACTGAGAGAAATCTATTGGTGCTGAAGGTCTTTTATGTTCAGGAAGGTCCCCTTCTTCTATATCATCATCTTTCTGTTGTAAAGGGGAAAAAAATATGAAAACTTTAAAACGACTGCTTCAAACCTGTTTTTTTACTGATTCTATTTCTTTTTAAAATTCAACATTGCTCAATCATTTTTGCATATTAATCAAAAGACAGGTTTTTGACACATTATGATACAAAGGAAGGAAACGCATCTTTTAAGAAGTCTGGCTTTTTAATACCAAGTTTCAGGAAGTATAACTTCATAATAAATAGTAAAGTCCTTTAAAAACTGGATCCAAAGGATATTTTACAATCCTACCTGTGTAATGTTATATTCTAAAAGTATTTATTGGTTATGCACTTCTACAAAGTCAGAAAATTTTCAATTTGTGAGAAGAATATGACTCAGTTGAGCAGTGAGGAAAGGACATTTCAGGCTAAGAGACCAGGAAAATATTGAAGAAGGAAGGAGCCTGTTACAAGAATAATGAATAATTTGGCTACAGTGGCAAGTTCAAACTATCAAACCACTACTCAAAGGAAAATATAAGATCTACTTGCATTTTACCCTTTAAATGACTAAAGTACAGCCACAGATTTTACTCTTCAATATGACATTTAAGTTTCAACTTGCAAAGGGAAATCACCCTAGTAAAAAAGAAGTGGCATGCACTGGCAACAAACAGAAGGAAGAGATGTCAAGACATCTGCAACTAAATGGCAATGAAGCAGGGTACACATATAACTTTCTATGAATTAAAGTTAAAATTATTTCTAATAAAGACATTATATTTTGGACAGGTTTCTTATAAGAGTTGAAAACATGGCATTGTTGAGAATTTCTCATTTAATCATAACATAAAGTCAATTATATTTTTACATGGTTCAAGCAACAAATAATTCCTTTCTCATTTGTATACCCTCTCTCTTGAAATTACTTTGTTATTTACTTATGAATATGCATCCCTTTCAGTAGAATATGAACTCATAGAGGGTAGGGACTCTTTGAATTTTGTATCCTCAGAGTCTAACAAAGGCTTTTCATATGGTGGGCAATAAAGTATAGTAAATGTTTGCTAATTGCATAACTATATACATAGACTTTGTTAACGTTGTATAGGACACAAAAACATACAGGACGCAATCCTGTATATGTCATCCTTAAAATCTAGTTGCAGGGACAAATTATTAGTATGAAAGACAGGACTAAGAAAATAGTCAAGTAATTGTTACAAAATGTCACAGGCTTCAGAGAATGGATCATTTCATCATTATGAACTGGAGTCATAAGGAAAAGCTTCCTAGAGGATATGAGCAAAGCTGAGACTGAAGAACAGCCATAATTCAGAGAGATAAGAGGAAAAGGCATTTCAGGATAAAAAACTTCCGGAAAACATGGGGGAAGGAACAATTTTGTTATAGGAACAAAAAGAACATGATTACAGAGGTGAATTCCTGTGAGAAAGTAGCAGAAGATAAAGTCAGATAGGTGGCTTCAGGGTGAGCGTCTTGAAAGAAAAAAATTAGAAATTTGAGTTTGATTCTTTAAGGAGAGAGAAGCATTGAAAAATAATGAGGAGTAATGACATGATGAAACCAATATTTTAGAAAGATTATTCTGGTGACAGAAAGCAAAATAAATGGTAAAGTACTCAAAGCATGAAGCAATAAGGACTCAATTTAGGGTGATAGCTGGAGGAGTGAAAAGGGGGAGACAGTTATAAATCAACGAGTCAGTCAATAAATATTTACTAAATATCTTCTGTGTGACAAGCATCATACTAAATGCTGGGACTACAATGAAAGGTAAAAGTAGCTCTAATGTGGGAGACAACAGATAAACAATTATGTACAAACAAGTTCCATATAAGATAAATTGGAAATGATTAATAGAAAGAATGCAACAGAATTTAGAGGGATTGAGAAAAGCTTCCTGTGAAAAATGGGATTTTAGTGGGTAAAAGTACTAGGTTTAAAGTCAAAGGCTCTAGAATTAGAATCACAAGACTTGGATTCAAATTTCACCTTTACCATTTATGTGACTGTGGGTCAAATATTTAACCTCTCTGGGTCTCAATTTCCTCATCAAAATAGTGATAGGTTTGGACCAATGGTCTTTAAAGGCTCTTGAACCCAAAAATCTATAGTTGTCTAATGGTAAAAGTCAATTGAACTTTGGAAACTGCTTGAATTGAGTGGAGTAGTAGAGAGGAAATGATAAGTTCAGTTTTTAAAATGTAAAATTTGAGGTGGAAATGCATCAGCTATTATCCAGGCATTCAATGACATACAGAGGGGTGACTAAAGCTCAAAAGAAATCTTAGGTCCAAATGTCCATTTGGACCAAAGGTATCAATTGAAGCCATGCTAGTGGATGAAATCTCTAATATTGAGCATATAAAAGAATTAAGAGCAAAGGTGAAAAAGGGAAACGTCAATGTTCAACAGTTCAAGGAAAAGTAAAGGATCAGAACTGATGATTAGAGGACTACATTACCTACAGTTACACAGGTTAGCAAAAGTAGCAGAACTGAAATTTGAACCCAAGTCTTCTCACTCCAAATCCGATACTCTTTCCACTATACCACATTGTGAAATGTGATGGAATTTTGTGATTACACAGATTTTAAAAGCATGGGGAAAAAAATATTCTAGACAATGAATATACTAAACCAGTGATGTCAGATTGCTTGTTAATTAATTATACGTGGACTGGCAAAGAAACTAGGGCCTCTAGCAATCTTCAGCTTCTCCTTTCTGCCCTGAATCTTCTACACACTTTGATAAAAGTGATTGTGGAACCTACAAAGGCATGAATAAACAAAATAACCTACAACCAAAAAAACCTATACAAGAGCAATTTTTTATCTTGAAAATTGTCCAGGCATTTTTAAGATAACAATGCACTGCCTAATTTATTGGAGCAAAAATCTCTTTATGAAATAACGAATACTATATTTGGGAGACAGTCTAAAAATAAAAAGACAAATTTCTACTGCAAATTTCCAAGTCTTACTCTAATATGCAATACTATTCATGAAAAAAAAAATGTTTTTTATTAGATCTTATACTGAATAAGAGGCTTATAAGGAAAAGGGATTCTAAATAATCTTCTGGAAACAAGTGCTTTTTCACATCCTAGGAATTAGGAGAGTGGAGTTAAAGTCACCATTATTCTCATCTTGGGTAAAAAAATAATTAAATTTTATACTTGTTGGACCATGTTTTTTTCATGCAAAAAAAGAATGAGTTGAATCATATGAACTCAAAAGTCCCTTCTAGCTTTAACATTTTAGAAGAAATCTAGGAGAAATTACTTGGAATTCTGGAATAAAATTCTTTTAAATCCTATTCAATATATTCTATATTTTAACAGCAAACAAGAATTGCCTATGTATTTTCTGTCAGTGATAGGAATACCAAAAAAGCCATTTTAAAAAGCTGATCTTGGTTCTATTTTACTTCTCAGTGAACATTATTTCTGAGACAGAATGGTTTGGTTGTTTCTGTTGCATAAGAGTTTATCAGCCACCCAACATGTAACAAAAGCATGTGTGTGTGTGTATACATATACACACACATATATACACATATATGGCATCAAAAGCAAATATACTTTTGTTACATGTGTGTAGCTATATACACATAGTCTCAGAAACATTTAATAATATTGTGTATGTTCTTCACATTCATGAAACTTTAGAAGTTTAAAATACACTAAAACTTTTGGAACTCCTATGCATATGCATATACATACATACATGCATGCACATAGCATGCTTACATATTTACATACACACATATGGAAAATTTTAATCGATAACAAAGGATGTCTGAGTTTTTTTTTTTAAACAGTACATAGATATTTTTGTTACAAGATCTCAACAATATGTCAATTAACTTTATTCATATCAACCTATCAAACAAACAAACCCAGACAGCCTGATCTCTATGGAGGAACACTCAATAGCACTTAAGTACCTGACAGTTATCAGAAATTCACAGGTATTATAATTTATGACATTCCTGAAAAATAATCTTGTGGATCACAAATCTAGCCTAACAACTCACTTTCCAGATTAAAAAAAAAAAAAAAAAAACTAGCAAAATGGCATGCCTAATACCACGCAGCTATTTAAATAGGAACAGAACGCAGGCTCTCCTGTCCAGTTTACAATCCTCTCTGCTGAAAAAGCTGAGTAGTAGTTTCCTATGAAATGAACTACAGAAGTTAAGTAGCTTCAGTGAAGTCAATGCACTTCATGCTTCAAAGTGCCACCAGCCCGGAGGGAGCTACCACATGTATCAGGCAAATCCCGAGTCAAGAGCCGTTCACTTTCCCTCACATAAGCCACGGTAGATTTCAACAAAGCATTCAGAGCGTGCCATAACTGGAAGGGGCCTAAGCCTCAGCCTGACTGCTTCGTTTTCACAGAGAAGTAAATTAAGGTGCAGAAAAGTGAAATAACTTGCCCGCAGTGTCAGTTTCCTCCATAGAAAATAAGAGGGAAGGAGGAGGGGATATTAGGGGAAACAATATATTTGATTCATTCTCCAGCACTTCAGTAGAGTATCAGGGCAGCAACAACTGCCTTTTTTTTTTTTTGCACGGCTCTTTCTTAGTATGCATCTCGCCTGTTGCTGCTAAAGCACAAACGGCGCTGCAGTTAAAAGAAAAATGGAACCGGGAAAACTTTAAACATTTAGAGGGACTGGGAGAGAACAAAGAGCAAAAATGACCACCTCCTCTCGCTTTAGGCAGGAAGTAAAGGGAAAACTTGGGAAGGAGGAGAAAGAACGACTCCTCGGGAAGGAAGACAAAAAAGGGGGACACAAAGGCACGAAGGAGGGGGCTGGGAGAGGGGGGAGACTGGGGGAGGGGGAGAGGTCTCGTGGGAAGTGCCTCGGCGGGCCGCACGAACCTCCCACTGCTCCAACAGCCGCGCCATGTCCGCATCGTTGTAATCGCGAATGTCCTTTTTCTTCCGAGGGGGCGGCGGCTTGGCTGTGGCTTTCTCATCCTCGCCCGCCTCGATCACGGACCGCAGCGGGTCGAAGGCGCAGAGGAAGGCCACCAGCAACAGCAGCCACCTGGAGGCCGCCATTTTCCAGGCTGAATAGGAGCGCCGGCGCGAACGAAGCCCCGCCCCCGCCCCAAGCCCTGCCCTCTTCCTTCCTTTTCCTCCTATTCCTTCCTAGACCTCGCCCCGCCCCCTTCCCCGAGGCTCCAACTAATAGTGCCCGCCTCCCGTCTTTCTCTAGCACCGCCCCTCACTCGCCTTACTTTCTTTGCCCCGCCCCATGCTCCTTGCATGCCCCGCCCCTGCCCAAAACGTGATCGCTCTCAGTCTCCGCCTTCCTTCCCTAGTTCCCCCAGCATTCATCGCCCTGCTCTGTCTCTCCCTCGCCACGCCCCCTGCTCCCGCTCTCACCCAGTAATTGCTCGCTGTTTTAGCCTTCCTTCTGCAGCATTCATCTCCCTGCTCTTACTCTCTATTCCCGCCCCACTTTCCACCAGAGTCCCGCCCCGCCCCTTTATCCCCACACCTCCTTCGAAATCCCGGGTCCGGGAAGTTCCCCACTTGCCCCACCCCCATTTCCCTCCTCTCCCTCCCTCCCCCCGCCCTTCCCTTCCTTTCAGCCTGGGACTGTCCATCCGCCCACCCTTCTTAGCGTTTCATTTTCTTCCCCAACTTGCTGCGTCTTAAAAAAAAAAAAAGTTTAAGACAGTCTCAGTCCGTGCAGCCTCTCAGTCCTACAGTCCACAGCTCTTAGGTCTGAATGCCAGAGAAACCTTTCCGGCTTTTGATGCTATTGATCAAGAGAGATACTTCTAAAAAGTTCTTTACAGACCTTTAAACGCCATCAGACTGTGAGCTCTCTGAGGGCAGGGATGGCTTTTGCCTCTTTTTTGGTATTCCCTGCATTAGAACAGAGAGTTAACTCAGAGACAGAAATGGGATATTTATCCCTAAAATGTTTTTGTTTTTTAATTAAAGAGAGGAAAAATAAAAACATTTCTTCAGGTACAAAGGGAGCGACACAGTCATACAAACCCCAAGACAGTGAATCAGACAGAGAAGAGGTGATAAAGACAAAGAAGGGTATTCAAGGGAAACTAGGACAATAAGTCAATAACATTTATTGAAACCTTCTTCAAGTCAATGTCTCCAAAAACTGGCAAGAGTCTATTCCTGAAACAGACATCTGAAGGTGTCCCTCTCCTGCTCAAGAAGCTGCTGTGACTCTAGGGTAAAATCCAAATTTCTCTGCTGGTCATTAGAATCTCACAACCTGGCAGCAGCCTCTGCCGGCTGCATTGTGTACCTCCCTTCACATACTCCTGGGCCAGTCAGGCTGACCTTTTTGCTGTTCTTCAAATAAGACATTGCGTCTGTCTCTCCACACCTTTGCGCAGGCTGTATCCCAGACTTGTAATTCATTCGGTTCTCACCTTTACTTCTTGAAATCCCTAGCTTCAGTCAGAGCTCAGTTGTTCAAGCACTTCTTAATTCCCTCCACAGTTGCTAATACCTCCTCTCCCCCATTATATGTTTTGTTTGTGCTTATACATATATATATATATAAAGTTTCCCTCTGTTAGAACGTAATCATTCTGACAGAAAGGATTGTTTCATTTCTGTCTCAGCATCTCTAACAACTAGCAAAGTATCTAGCAAAACTAAGAATTTAATAATACTTGTTGATTGATTGGGGAAAGGAGTCGTCATTAATTTTCCAAAATGAATACCACACACCCATTGTTTTGTCCTGCATAGTTATAAGGAGGTAGTCTACTGGTTTTGAAAAAACAAACAATCCTGACTAATTTTCCTGGGGCTTTTCAGGTCAAGGTCCTAAATGGAAATCATCCCTTCAATACTTAGAGTTATGCGACCCATGCAAAGTTACCCATTCATAGACTCATAATCTGTAATTGTTGGCAGTGAGATTTCTGAGGCATCTGTAAAGCATGGGTGATAATACTAAAGTACCTAACTCACAGGGTTGTTACAGCATAAAAAAAAGAATATATGTCAAGGCTTGGCACATTTTAAAGCTCTTCCCCCTAAATCACTTAAAGTATGTTCCACAAATAGTGTGAAATTCCTGCATAATGATATGGATGTGGGTTGCAAATGAGTGTTACCTCTATATAAAATATAATCCTTTTTTGGGGCTGCTTCCTCATCTCTGAAATGAGGTTAGACCAAAATCAGAGGCTGCTTTAAAGTTTCCTGATTCTGGAGTGATCCTTAAAAGTTTACATTATCTAACTAAACCTCTCAGAATCCTTCTCTTTAAAAGTTCAGTTTAGTTTTTTATTCCCCTCCTGCCTCCCAAAAAATGGGAGAGCAACATTTTTTTAAAAAACTTAGTCATGAATCAATTTTTTACTCTCTACTTTGCAAGTAAGACAGTTTAGTCTAGACATGAGCAGATATATCTGCCAGAGACATAATGCATTCATTGTTGGTGGATTTGTGAAATAATCCAACCATTCTGGAGAGCAATTTGAAAGTGTGTCCAATAAGTTATCAAATTGTGCGTGTGTGATCCAGCATTGCCACTGGATTGAGGTCTGTAGCTCAATGAAATCAAAAAAGAGGGAAAAGGACCCACATGTGTAAAAATATGTGTGGCAGCCCTTGGGGTGGCAAAGAATTGGAAAATGTCCATCAAGTGAGGAATGGCTGTATAATTTATGGCATATGAAAGTAATGGAATATTCCATAAGAAATAATGAACAGACTGATTTTAGAAAGGTCTGGAAAATTTTACATGAATGCTGAGTGAAACAAGCAGAACCAGAAAAATATTGTATACAGCAAGAATATGTGATGTTTTAACTATGACAGACTTGCTTCTTCTCAGTGATCCAAGGCAATCCCAATAAACTTTAAATGGAAAATGCCATCCAAATACAAAGAACTATAGAGATTTAATGTAAATAAGTACATTCTATGTTCACTTTTTTTCTTCCCTCATGTTTTTTTCCCTTTTATTCTGATTTTTCTCTCCCAAAATGATTCATAAGGAAATATGTAAAAAAAAAATTTACATGTATAATCAAAAAAGATGTTTCTATATGTAACTGGAGAAAACAAAAATTAAAAAAGATATTTTCCAAAATAGTCTTAACTCCTTTGTGTAAGGGAATGATTGCAGAAGTGGGAGGGGGGCAGAATACCAACAGCTGCTTTAGGCTCATTTATACATCTTCATGTATATGATGAGGAGATGGGATTGAAAGGCCTCTGAGGTCCCTTTCAACTCTAAATTTACATCCTATGAATTTGCCTATGTGGCTTCTAACTGTGTGGAATAGAGAGATAAGGTGAAAAACTTACAGGAATATATGAATTCTTTTTCTGTATTTTATTTTCATTGTTTCTGTGTTTCCCTTATGACCTGAATAATATGTGCAGGCCCTAAATATGGGCCTTGGTCAGCTATAAACATATTTTCTTAACCTGAGCTGATGACATTTATCAGTATTTGACATTTATCAATATTTAGTCTATTAGCTTGAACACTCCTTGATTATGTGCAGGCCCATGTTTACTTGAGCCTTGGCAGCTAAATCTGAAGCCTGAAGGCCTGATTTTCTGTTTTTTAGAAATCAGGTGATTTCGGGGAAACAGAAACCTTCCATTCCAATATCTCCAAATAGCAACAATCAATTAGATGCCTCCCCCCTTCTCAATGCTCTCTTACTTGTGATGTAATCTCTTTTATAAAAGCTGTGTATCTTTACTACTTCTTTAGCTCTCCTATCTTGAGCTTTCTCTTTCCCTTATCTCATGATAGAATGGCTCATCTTCTGGAGGTTTAATAAACAACCTTTCTGCTTTCTATTTTGAGTGATCACTGAGTAGTCATTTTGGGTAAGGGTCTTCTAAATCCCACACAGAACTAAATTGTATGCCCTTGTTTTTGTCATATAGAGAATAATGGGTTTGAACTAGGAAATGATCTCCAAGCAGAGCAATAACCAGGGTGGGATCGCTGGAGCTTTGTTCCTAGTACCACAGAATTTAGAAGCCCAAAAGATTTTTACCAAAAGCTAACACAAGTCTATAAATCTCCACTTTCTCTTCAGCCTTGTGAACAAGCAGCAATGCATTTATGGATAAAAAGTGAAGGCAGGCAGGATAGAAACTTCACATTCCCTCTCCATAGGTAGTCCCCTGACCCACATGTTTTAAGGATAACTATCTTTTGAACCTGGCTCTTTTCTTCTACCAGGGATCATATTTCTAAAAACTGCTTCGCTTTTCAATTTATTAGCTCACTGCTTACATCTCATCAGAGATTATGAGTTTCCCCTCCCTCTTCTGTGTTCTTAATTGTCTCAAATAAATTTACTCTCAAGAGGCTGGATGAGGTATCACATATAAATTTAGTTCTACCATGAGATTCCAAGACCAATGGGAAGAGTAGAGAAAATCTCTTTGCCCTGCTACCTTTAATACAGATTCAGGGATTATATTCCACAATTTCATCTGGCCAGGACTGACCCAAACTCCCAAGAAGAATGAAATGATCCCAGGGCTGGCACTTTTGACTATTTAAAAGCTTCCTAGGATGTGGCTAATTTTAAGAGACTCAATTCTAAGCTCCATTTCAATCATCACTTGGTTTATACTTCATAGGGGGATCATATTTTTACAATTTGGGCTGCTCTGGACAAATCATGTAAACCTGTTTGCCTCAGTTTCCTCAACTGTAAAATGAGTTGGAGAAAGAAAAAGCAAGCCACTCCCATATTTTTAACCAAGAAAATCCTAAATTGGATTACAAAGAATCAGATACTAACCAAAAATGACTGAACATTTTTAGTTTAGCACCTTATTAGCATGTTAATGCCTCCTGTTATTAGACCCTTTTGCTTTTTGTAATATATAGGGGATGGAATTCAGAAATCAGAAATCAATTAACAAAAATAAACTGCCTCCTATACAGTTCTAGAAAATAAACATTCTTTATCCTTTTTTTTTTCTTTTCTTTCTTTTTTTTTCTTTTTTTCTTTTTTTTTTTTTTTTTTTTTTTTTTTTGCGCTGTATGGAGAAATAAGCCAAGTCCTCTTGAATGTGTATCTCATTTAGGAAGCATTGCACTTCTGAGGCTTAGTGCAATCAGCACTGCATCAATCACAAGTAGGAGCATATGGAAAAACTCAACATATCATTTGAACTTTACATTGGTCATCTTTCATGATAGTATCAAATACCTTTGGCAAGTACACATCTCCCTGTTTCATGCCTCCCTTGATAATAGTAATCACAGTGTCACTGAACAATACTACATTTCTGTTCTTCCTTCAAGGAATCTTATATGATTCTGACACATGTATACAGAGAGACTGGTATGGGGAGAGAGCTTCTAAAGAATCATTTTATTTTGTTGAATCAAATGTATTTTTCTTTTAAAATATAGTCAATAAATATTCTCTCTACTTTTCAGTCAGTTATGTAATTGTAGTGAGACAGTAGGGTGTAGACTTTGAGTTTAGACTTTTGAGTCAACAAGATTGGTTGATTGCTCTCTTAATTCTAGTGCCTTCCTGCAGTTGATTATTTTTTATTTATCCTGTATATTGTTTGTTTGCATATATTTGTTTATATATTTCTTTACTACTACCACCCTTATGAGCTCCTCAAGGACAGGGACTATCCTTTGACTTTCTTGTGTCTTTACACCTTAGCACAGAGCTGAGCACATGGTAGGAACTTTATAACTGCTATAATCTTACAAACAAGTTTTTATTAGAAATTATGTTTTGACTAAGAGTTTCTAGGCTCCTTTGATATCTCTCTCTCTCTCTCTCTCTCTCTCTCTCTCTTGCTGTCTATTTCTGTCTCTGTCTCTGTTTCTGTGTCTTTTGTGGTAATTGATGTACACAAGTCAAATTTTCTTAAGAAATGATCATTGATGTCTGTTACCTCCATTTCCCATTTTAAAAATATTATGAAATATTTGTTAAAGCATTTTGGATGTTTTCAATATTTAAAGGGACATTGTAAAATATCTTTTTGTGTTAAGAACATCTTCTCATTTATGTTCTATAATTAAAATTTTTATTCTGGAGTTTCTTATAGGGTGATATAGCTGAATTCATTATCACATATAAAGTAAATTTTGTCTTTGGTAGTTGACCTCTTTTGGGGATCTACTACACCTTCTGTGTTGGCCAAATGCTTCCTGTAATACTCTACCTAGACCAACAAACTACTCTCTTTAAAAAAAAAAAAAAAATTCTTTTTTTTCATTATGAACTTAATAAACATCAAGAAGCATGAACTTTTTATATATAAATGCCATGTATGTTTTAATTTTTTTTGCATTAGCCACTGTCTTTATGTATATAAGTAAATATGTATATATTACAAATTAATTATTATAGAAGAAATGCAGAAATCACTGTAAGTCTGATTAAGTACAAAGTAAAGAATAATTAAAAGTTTTTGGCCTAAAATGTACCATTCCTGGAATGCCCTCATTCTTGTATTATCTTTACATATTTATAGCAGAAAAGACAGTAAAGAGATGGTAGGATAGGAATTTGCCTATGGATGACCAATCCAGGTTAACTCTCTTTAGCACAGTTACGTAATTTTAAATGATTTTAGCATTTAGGCCCTTTGAGGTGACATCTACTCTGACCCTCAACCAAATGCAAAAATCCCTTTATAATGCCCTTGAGAGACAGTTATCCAGTTTCCCCCTCAAATACTTCGAATGGCAGGTAACTAACTCTTCAAGCAATTTATTCTGTTGTTGGAGAAATATAATTCTCAGCAAATTGTTTTCAAAGTTCAAAGGTTTCCAACCCCATAATGTAGAAATAGTAGATGTTTTGGTCATATTGGAAAATATAGCATTTATATTCACCTGGAAAATGTGCATTGCAGAAATTTAAGGCCATGAAAGCATGGTTCCCTAAACATAGTTGACTAAGCTATAAGAAAGAAATAATGCACTTGGGGGAGACACTGAGATATAACTATTAATCAAGGGAATTAGAGGGAAGGGGATTTCCATTTGAAGAGAGATTAAGATTTTTTAATAAGAAAAGACAAAGACTATAAAGGAATATGATTGATATTTACAATTCATGAATAGTATAAACAAAGTATATTTTATTTAAATGAGGTTAACTGGAATTATTCCTCAAATTCAAGAGTTCTAGAATCAGTAGGAGCACCCATTGGAAATTTGAGAGGTAAATTTAGGACAGTTAAGAGGAAGTTACAGATAATAAAATCATCTCAGGGCCAACATGAAAAAGTTAAAAGTATAAACATATCAATATTTCTCTCAAATTCCATTTATTGTTCAATAACCTATAATAACTATTATTTCTATATTATAGGTTTGGGAACTTTGGAATAACCTTGAAAATAATTGAGTTGATCTGGGGTCTGCTCATCAACTGAGTCTCCCCAAATCCCTTGATTAAATTATATATTGAAAGAGGCAAATAACAGACAATGAGATATAGACATTCATAGATTACAAAGGGGTGAAACCTTTAATTGTTCATGCCCTGATTGATCAGTTACAGATTTCATGTAATGTAATGTAATGTAATGTAATGTAATGTAATGTAATGTAATGTAATGTAATTCATGTAATTCATGTAATTTAGAACTGTTATGGTTGTTGTTTAGTTGTGTCTGACTCTTTGTGACCTCTTTTGGGATTTTCTTGGCAAAGACAATGGAATGGCTTGCCATTTTCTTCTCCAGCTCATTTTGCAGATGAGGAAACCGATATAAACAGGATCAAATGACACAACTAGTAAGTGTCTCAGTACAAATTTGAACTTAGGTATTCTGGTGCAGGCTGGTCCTCTCTTCTCTTTGTCACTTAGCCGCCCTGATATGAAGCTAGATTACAATTTGTAAATAGTTCAGCTGTTTCAGATTTAGGCAAGTCTTGTAAAGGAAATTATACTTTTTTTTAGAAGGTAAGAATTTCTAGCCTTTTCACCTCACACTCAATGTCTTTAAAGAGAACACAATAAGCTCTGAGAAAGGATTCATCCTTGGCAATTGGGAGCCAGCTATGGAAGAAATAACCAGTTCTTTGGAGAGAATCATTTTTTCACTCTTTGCCTTTTCCCAGTGCCAGAGAACGGAGGGCTGGGGGTTAGTGAGTGATACAGGGAAGGGGAGGGAATTTCTCTCACACCTATCCTATCATCATGGGCTTTTTTTCAGCAGATCAATTTGCCCAGTAAAAAGAACACAATAACTAGCAGAAGGCAGACCGGGAGAGTCAAATTATGCTTCAAAAGAAGAATAGGCTATTCAAAAAATTGAGAGACTTTTCCAGCAGATCATTGCTCTGGGGGAGTACTGTGAGAGTATCAGAAGAAAAGATGGAAGGATACTGCAATGCCTGATACTTTATAAAGGGAAAGACAATATAAACAAACAAAAAATATATCATATATATGTGGGTGTGGGTGTGTGTATATATATATTCATGTATATATATACACACACAAAATGAATGCAAAGTAGTTTAGGAAAGGAAGGCACTAATTAGGAAAGATCAGAAAAGACTTCATGTGGAAGATGACATGAGTTGAATTTTGAAGAAACATGTTAGAAGTGAAGAAGGAAGGAGGGATGGAGAATTGCTAGTGTAAAGTCCTTGAACCCAGATAAATGTGAGGAAAAGCAAGTTTTCAGGATGCCTGGAAGCAGAGTTGGAGAGGAGTACATATAAGAAGAATGAAAAAATAATAAAAGGCCACATTTTGGAGATGCACCTGACATTCACTGAAAATCTAGTTATCCTGGGAAACAGGATAGTTCCAATGGATTTAAACCCTAAAATTTGACTTTATTGTCTGAATCTACACTGACAAATTCCAGATAATTCCTTTCATTCTCTATTTTATTCAGATCATTAAGGCTTAATTATAATCTACTAAATATATTGTAGAGAAAACTATGTATTAAATGGATAACACACTTCAAGCAGCAGTTTCAAAGTCATTTGGAATCTTCCAAGTGGTACAACAACCCATCTATAGTAAAATTATTCAAAATGGGGTGGAGGAATTGGATTAGAGGGAGAGAGGAAAAGGCAATTTGTGATACCAATTATGTCCTCTGGTAGTTCTACTTTTGTAGAACTTTTTGTAGTTATACAAAAAAATAATAAATGTAGCCAGTTCCCAATTATTGTGGGAATAATAAATCCCATGAAGTGGTCACATTATTTGAATTCCCACTGCATAGTCTGTTGGGCTGGAACCAATTATCATATTTTATATAATTATAACTTCAAATAGTGTGCCTTTAAATATATGGAACCACTTCAGGGCACTCATTATTTGCATTAATCAGAACCTAGCCGTGTTTGCCAAGTGTAATTGTTGAAAAATGTGAAGTAAGTTTCTTCAAAGTATTTGTTTTCCAACAGAACTAATTATTTAAAAGCACAAAACAGACATCTCAAAAAATCTAGTTATAATTACAGCTATTTAATTAAATAAAAGTTCTACATAATTTTCTTTTTTTTTATTATGGTAAAAAAAAATAGTCATCCTCTTATGGGGAAGTGTTTTCCTTAAAGTTTAGCATTTAAGAATAAACAACTGGTAACATTCCCATTTCTGGAATTCATTTTAGCTTCCAGGACTTATCAATCAATCAATCAACATTTTTAAAATGGCTACTATGTGCCAGGCATGGTACTAAGCACAGGACAATAGAAAAAGAGGCATAAGACAGTCTCTGTTCTCAAGGAGTTTACAATCTAATGGGGGAAAGAGATAGATGGATAGATGAACAGATATACACATAGTACGCCATATACAGGAAAAATAGGAAATAACTTACAGAGGGAAGGCACTAGAATTAAGAGGGCTTATCACATTTTTCTTATCATATTTCAAATGTTTTTTTTTATTTTCTACATAATGTATATATACACACATATACATACATATAGTACATTACGTCTTGTATTTACTCATTTGTATACACATTATTTCTCTTATTAGAACATAAGCTCTTTGCGGCCATTGACTGTTTTGTTTTCATCCTTATAGTCTCCAGAATTCAGAACAGTATTGATACACATAGGTACTTAATAAATATCTGTTGATTTTTCATTCATATGTAAACACTGTTGTAATTAAAGTAATACTCATTCATTTAAAAGTATCACTGAATTTACTAGTAAAGATGTTTTACAATACAGTATTACCATTATTGCATGGATATTGGAACTTTTTTTTTTTCATTAAAAAGGGGTCTTGATCCTAAAAAAAAGTTGGAAGCCTCTGATTTAGTGAGAAGCAAGCTGATAATCATATATTATAAAAGTATGCTGAAACTAGCTCATATCAACTCAGGAGAATGATTGTTAAATTTTTAGTGTGAGCAAACGCTATAAATCAGGGCTTAATTTATTGTCTTGTTGATTGTAGAGACTTAAAAAAGATGCTGGGAAAATGTAAATAATGCAGATTTAATTTAAAAGGGTATGGAAGGAACTTAGTTTTTTTCTCTGAAAGCTAGGTGTTAAATACTTACAGCATACCCCAGCTTGTATAGCTATTGTGTAGCCAAGATTGTCCTAATTTTGGTGAAAAGTTGAGTATCTGCTTTTGAATCATGAACATTTCTCTTTCTGGAGGAGTCCTCTTGTTGATTTGCATTGAGATGCAGAGCAGTAATTAGTCTCTAATCCAGGATCCCTAGACCTTTCTTGATAATATTCAAAATAAAAATGATATGAAAATCTTTGTTATTTTAGAACAGTTTTAAAATTAAAAGTGAATATATTTTAAAGAATATACCTTATACGTATTTCGAATGCTTATTAAATGTACAGGGTACAGTGTTAAATACTTGCAAAGATATAAAGGAAGTATTAGTGTTAAAAATCGAGAATTTCTCTTCAGAAAGAAATTTGCAAAGGGACAGTTTTAGGCCTGGGGGAAGAACAAACTTCCCAATCTTGAGAGTTACCCAAAACTGGAATAAACTTCCTAGGGAAATAGTAGATTCTTCTGGACTCAGTGGATGCATTTAAACAAAAGCTATCTATGAAGGAATATTTATTGTTATAGTTTGGTCTCCAAAGCTTCTGAGGTGCCTTCCAACCCTGAGATTCTGTGATATATAAACAATAAATTTGCCTATGAGAACAAGCTTGGTTGTTAGGGAATTAAAAGAGAATAGGAGTAGTCATCCAAGGAAATAAACAATAAGAAGGAAGCATCTTTTAATGGAGCAACAAAGAAGAATAGGAAGACCAGTGAGGTAGTCAGTTCTTTAGTGAAGAGCAGAAAGCCCATGTGTAGGAACCTAAGAAAGCACAGAAGAAATAGACTTGTGGGAGGTTAGCCACTGGGCCAAATGGAGATGAGCCAGATGTTTCTGGGGGTACCTCAAAGGCCAGATGGTATTTCTGTTTGCTTGTTGCCTATCAGGGAATGACGTAAGATTAAAATCCACCTAACATCCTGAAAGGAAAATGTGATGGTGGGATAGTTTACTCCCCAGAATTCCTGCAACTTCACATGAGGGAGGAAGGGATGGGCTCTTTGAACTGCAGAAGCCTAGCTGGATGAGACCCAGTAGGTTATTGAGCCAAATCACCCATGGACTTGGCCAGGAAGAAGTCCCAAGTGAGTAGTAGCTGACCAGAAGGATGAATCAGTATGTCCCCAGGTCTCTCTCACAGGATTATCTCCACCCTAAAGCAAAGAATGGAGGTATTTCTACAACAGTAGCCAGTACAGTAAGTGCACCCAGTACACACTTTATGTGTTTACTATATGGCTGCATTTCAACCAAGGAAGAGGTAATCTGGCAAAAAAAAAAAAAAAAAAAAAAAAAAAAAAAGCAAAACCAAAAAAAAAAACCCAGCAGCTGTTCAAGACTGCAAAGAAACTATGAAGAGAGGAAACTATATCCATACCTGGGGAGATAGATCCCAGGAGAAGACTGACATCCATGAGGGAACGGAATTGGGGGTTAGGATAGTTCCCTGAGACAATCAGTAACAAGAAGTATTAAAGTTAGGGACTACAAAATATATTCTGTAAAATTGCCTGCCTTAACATTTTTTTTAATTATTTGTAAAAATTCCTTTTGGAAAAAACAGCAACAACAAACAACTTCATCTGGGTCTTGTTTAAAACCAGGGAAAAGAGAGCATGGTGAAATGAAAATATTGAACAGGAGACCTGAATTCTAATTCTGACTTTGTCATTCACTTTGAAAAGTGACATAACCTCTCTGGGTCAAAGCAGGACAAGTAGACTAAACTGGTTTTGAATATTGTATGCCTTTATCAAATGATTAACATTTATAAAGTACTTAGCACAGTCCTTGGCACATAGTACTTGCTTAATAAATTCTTGTTCCCTTTCTCCCTCTAAGATACTATGCTGATATATATATATATATATACATATATATTAATACTAGTGTTATTTTAATCGTTGTGGCCTTACATACCTACTTATTCATGCTTCTATGAATACCCTATTTTAAGAAGAAAAAAAAAAAGCTAACAACAACAACCCTCTCTCTGGCATTATCCAAGGACAGACTAGAGATTGCATCATTTTAAGTTTACTAGGGTCAGCCTTTCCTTGCTTAGACTTTTTCTTTTTTGGCATTTGTTCATTTTTTCCAGGAGAGTATGTGCAAATTGCTTGTTTAGGCCATATTCCCACACTTTTTTAGTTGATCCTTATCCCTCCCTTGTAGAAATGTAATATAACTGCATGTCTGATAATATCAAGTTGGTGACATTTCTATCAGTTATAGTTACATAACTTTGGCATTTCAATCATACTTACTTTGAATTCAGTCCAGAAGATCTGACAAAAAAAAAAGTTATGGAACAATTTAGAAAACTTTATAGATTTCCAAAATTGTTTGTCTTTCTTTTCTGTGTTTTATACTCATTAGGGCAAAATACCCCATTAACATCTTAATGAATGTGCTGTTCTATCCTTACCCAAAGCATGAATGTTTAACATTTCCTATATACCATGAAAAAAAGATTTTTTCCCCCTTCCCAAGGAACAATAATGGCTTGTTTTAATAAATGACTGCATTGGTTACATGTTCTGCCTTTCCAGTCCCCATAATACATCTTAAGCTTAATAACAGTTGTATGCAGACTATTCATAGGGACAGTTTAGCTACAAGTTAAATGGATCCAACTATAGAACTAAATGCAACAGTGCTTTAAACTCATTATAATGCGTAGTTTGGCGTCTAATTCTCTAATTTAGGATTTCTCTGAAGGAACAATAGATTTCAAGTCAGAGGATTAGGCTTGAACCCTGGTTTTTCTAGGATCTGCTAGAACTACCAGCCCACAAAACTTCATTGGGTCTCAGTTTCTTAACTTGGAAAAATGTGTGGGAAGTGTGTGTGTGTGTGTGTGGGAATTAGTCTCAGTGATCTGGAAGGCTCTTTCTAATCATACAAATCTTAGGCAATATGAGGGAAGGGAGGATGCTTCCTGACTGTCTAGGAAGGACTCTGTTTTAGATTTCTCCATGATCTTTTTCCTTAGTCTCTGTAATTCTCACAGGACCTTTCCATCTCACTGTCAACTAAAATTCTCTGTGTTGTTTCTCTCATTAGAGTATGAACTCCTCGATAGCAGAGATTGTCTTGCTTTCCCATTTGTATATTTGGTGGAGTGCTTTGCACACTATAAGCATTTCAAAAATTCTTTTCCATTCATTCTTACTAAATTAAGTCAAAATGAGTTAACTCATTCTGAGGTAGTCACACAACAGGTGTAGAGATGATTGTGAAATTCTGAGCAGCTTAATTGAAACAGACACTATACTTCATTTGGAAAGTAATTTAGTCTTAATAGCACATATAAACAAGAACTTAATTAGTGAATTTCATATTAGCTCTTTCTGGTTGGTGAATGTTTTGTTTTAGCTGAATGACATTACTATTCTCTGATATGAAGTTTTCCTATTTTATTTTGCAGATAAAAATCCAAGTTTATCAGGGCTTAACTTTAATATTTTAATATTCATTTTCTTAAAAAATTATATTTTATGTAGGTTTATACCATAAGCTATAATGTATAACCAGATTTTAGATTGACTGTAGCAATTAATTTCAGGTTATAAAACTGAGAATTTACATACTTGTTAGTTTTACAGATCATTCATGTTTTCTCTACTTGGGGAGGAGTATTCCTAGAGCTAAGAGCTGGAACAAACACTGACTTGGGAATCAAGAAATATGGATTCAACTTTAACTCATGGTTCTGCCTTCTAGGGTAAAGCAGAACAATTCTTGTAAAGTCCTGTTGTTTCCAGAGACTAACCTAACCAGAGACATAACAAATTCTAATCCATTTTTCCCTGGGAGAGGGACTAAGGAAAACCAAATGAGGTATAAATGTTGTAGATAGATCAAAGCCTGAGCCCAGAGGGAATGAGGGCAGGTGAGAGGAGAGGTATCACAAGACACAATGGAGATTTATAGCCCTAAAGAGTGTTGTGAGGAGATAGCAGAACTATAAGGCAGCTAGGTGCCAGGATCCAGGAAGACTCATCTTCTGAGTTCAAATCTAGCTTCAGATATTTGCTAGCTAAATGACCTGGGCAAGTTATTTAATCCTGTTTTTCTTAGGAGAAGGAAACAGCAAACCACTCCAGTATCTTTACCAAGAGAACTTCAAATGGAGTCACAAAGAATTTGACAGGACTAAAAATTATCTCAACAACAACAATAAATAAGGCATTATGTTTACCCTTAAGGAGATTATCACCTAACTGGATTTAGATGAATCAACTAATAATTCTAGAATATGATATGATAATTTAATACCTTGATAAAGAGAACCAAAGACAACTCAATTGAACTTCTTGAGTCTTGGCTTACTTTTTATAATGAAATATTATAATATCAGCTATAGAAGGAATTTTAGAAGCCCTCTAGGACACTGGTATCAAATGAAGACACTAGAGCACAAATAAAGATCTATTTGGACTGGGCTGCATAATGAATTTTAAAAACCACATATTAACATTATTTATTGTATCTTATTTACTTTATTAAATGTTTGCAAATTATATTTTAATATGGTTCAAGTTGAAGTAGGGAATATTGTGGGCCCCAATGCTGCCTGAGGGCTTCTCTAGTCCATTGTTTTCATTTTAAAGATAAGGCAATTGAGGGTCAGAGAGTTGTAGTAATTTGTCCAAGTGACTTTAGCCTAAAGCACAGAAAGCTTAATAATAGATGTTTTCAGGTTTTTGAGGCATTCTCCTATAGAAGGCATGGCCCTAGAAGTCAGAATTCAGAACAATGGATATAGAAAAGAAAATTAAGATTTGATGTAAGGAAAAACTTACAGCTGTCCAAAAGCAGAATGGTTGCTTTTGAGTAGGGTCCTTATCACCAAAGGTTTGGAAATGTAGACAATTCAAGTGTAGGTAATCTCTAAGATAACCCTGAGATTCTGTGATAGCAATTCTACAATGCTCTAATTGGACATAATATCTAGCAACTGCTTAATAAATGCTGTTTCCCCCCACCCCTGGGGCTGGGGTTAAGTGACTTGCCCAGGGTCACCCAGCTAGGAAGTGTTAAGTGTCTGAGACCAGATTTGAACTCCAGTCCTCCTGACTTCAGGGTAGGTGCTCTATCCACTGCACCATCTAGCTGCCCCTTTAATAAATGCCTTTTTGAATAATAGCTAGGTGTGTCCAAGATCCCATAAATTCAACCATGATTCTATGGAGAATAAGGGCAACAACAAGTGCTCTCCAATTATCAGACAAGAGGAGAAACTAAAAGATTCAAGTAATACAAGACTGGGAATAAAATCACATATCTGACCATAGACTAGATATGATTTTTGCACATGCTTTCTTTCCTCCATAACTGGAACATTCTCCATCTTTACTGCTGCCTATGTGATGATTTGACCAATACCTGATGTTAGTGCACTCATCTCTACTCTCCCCCTCTCATTTACCTTAAAAATTTTGTATTGTTAAATTTTGTATTATCTGTGTATATACTATTTCTACCACTAGAGTGTAAGCTCCTTAAAGACAAGAACTATTTAATTTTTATCTCTGTATCACTCATGTCCAACAGTGATCCTTGTTCACTGTAAGAACATAATACATGTTTGTTGACTTGAATTATGTTATGACAAATTAAGATAACTCTTCTTCTAGTCAATTGTCAAGTATCCAGTTATCTTATAACCTAAACTTTATGTCCACTTCTTTCTAACCTCCTCTCAGACTGCATGTGATTCCTATGTGATCTTACTCCTACTTTCAACAACTTTAGACCTTTTATCTCTGAGACTTCTTGGCCCACTTCTTTTTTAAAATTTAATATGCATTATTATTTTCCTGAGGTAAGATTTGTTTTTGTTTGCTTTTAAATTTTAAAATAATAGCTTCTTATTTTCAAAATTCATACAAAGATAAATTTCAACATTTACTCTTGCAAAACCTTGTGTTACAAATTTTTCTTCCACTCCCCTACCTCTCCCCAGACAGTAAGTAATCCAACATAAGTTAAACATGTGCAATGCTTCTAAACATATTTCCACATTTATCATGCTACACAAGAAAAATCAGATCAAAAAGGAAAAAAGATGATAAAGAAAAAAAAAAGCAAGCAAACAACAACAACAAAAAGTTGAAAATACTATATCATGATCCATATTCAGTGCCCGATAGTCCTCTTTCAGGATACAAATGGCTTTCTCCATTTGAAATAAGCCTGAATCATCTTATTGTTCAAAAAAGTCACATTCATAACAGTTGATCATCATAGAATTTTGTTATTGCTATGTATAATGTTCTCTTGGTTCTATTCACTTCAATTAGCATCAATTCATGTAACTGTTTGCCAGGCCTTTCTGAAATCATCTTACTGATCATTTCTTGTAGAACAATAATATTCTATAACATTTGTATACCATAACTTATTCAGCCATTCCCTAACTGATGGACATCCACATTACAAAAAGGGAGGCTACATTTTTGCACATGTGGGTTCTTTTCCCTTTTTTATGATCTCATTGGGATACAGATCCAGTAGAGTCACTGCTGGATCAAAGGGTGGACAGTTTGATAGTCCTTTGGGCACAATTCCAAATTACTCTCCAGAATGCTAGGATCAGTTCACAACTCCACCAACAATGTATCAGTGTCCCAGTTTTCCCACATCTCATGCAACCTTTATCATTAACTTTTCCTGTCATCTTAGACAATCTGACAGGTATGTAATGGTACCTCAGAGTTGTCTTAATTTGCATTTATCTAATCAATAGTGATTTAGAGCATTTTTTCACATAATTAGAAAAGTTTTTAATTACTTCATCTGAACATTTCTGTTCATATCCTTTGACCATTTATCAATTGGAGAATGGTTTGATTTCTTATAAATTAGAGTCAGTTCTCTATATATTTTGGAAATGAGGCTTTTATCAGAACCTTTATTATTATTATATTTATTATATATTCTTATTTATAGAATAAAACATATTCTATATGTTTTAGAAATGAGGACTTTATCAGACTCCTTGGGTATAAAAATTCTTTTCCAGTTTTCTGTTTCCCTTCTAATCTTGGCTGTATTGGTTTTGTTTGTACAAAAACTTTAAAATTTAATATAATCAAAAATATAATCACTCTGCATTTCATAACATTCTCTAGTTGTTCTTTGGTTTTAAATACGTTCCTTCTCCACAGATCTGAGAGATGAGACTATCCCTTGTTCTCCTAATTTGCTTATAGTATCACTTTTTAAATCATGAACCCATTTCAACCTTATCTTGGTATATCTGCCCATTTCTGAATCTCGGCTTTTTCACACTGATTCTAACACTTCCCTATAAGGACCTTCTTGTCTGAAACTGTCCTCTCACTGTACAACAAAGGTTTGGTCAGGACCATAGATTTCAATCAATCATAGCTTTTAATGGCTCAAAATTGGTAATAGGACAATACAAGCTATTTTTAAAGACCATATTATTCCAGGTCCTGGTCAGAGTTACCAGGATGACAAGATGAGCCTTTTATCTTTGAATTGAAGTTTTCTCCCTATTCATCCCTATTGACACATGCTCCCAGCACTGATGCTATTCTTGATAGAGTATGATAGAGTATGAACATTTGTGTTACTCCATTGGCCCATAGATCCATTAAGGATAAATGAGTAATTCAAGATCAATTACTAAAACCTTAAAAAAGAAAGTTACAGACAGCAAGAAGACATGAACTGAGCTAGGTAGATTGAAGCCAAGTTACATAGATACATAGTTCCTCAAGAAGGACCACATCATAGCCCCATAGATAATAGGAGAGAGAGAGAGAGAGAGAAAGAGAGAGAGAGAGAGAGAGAGACAGAGAGACAGAGAGACAGAGAGACAGAGAGACAGACAGAGACAGAGAGATACAGAGAGAGAAAGAGAGAGAGACAGAGACAGAGAGACAGAGAGAGAGAGAGAGAGACAGACAGAGAGAGACAGAGACAGAGAGACAGAGAAAGAGAGACAGAGAGAGAGAGAGAGAGATTGTAGAGGAATTCCTGGGTAAGCAGAAGAATCCCAGGACCAAGCCTTGATAACGTAGAAGAAACATTCCTAGAACAGGCCTTCTGATGTTTACAAGAGGAGTTCCTGGACAATATGAAGTTTCTGAACCAAGTGGAAGAATAACAAAACCAACAAGCAGGGACTAGAACTATGGAATGACAGGAGAGAGAGTTAAGCTAGAGAGACAAATCTCAACCTTGCCCACCACTAGTGTTAAGTAAAATATATAGACAATACAGGTTGGAAGTGAGAAGGGTAAAAAAAAAGCAATACATTTTCTGTTATCCTTCCTCTCCCTGCTGCCTTTTCTCCAGGGGTGGGACTTCAACAGAGACAGTTAGATGGTGCAGTGGATAGAGGGCTGAAGTCAGTCAGACTCCTCTTCTAGCGTTCAAATCTGGTCTCACTTATCCGATAAATCACTTCACCCTATGTGCCTCAGTTTCCTCATCTGTCAAATAAGCTGGAGAAGGAAATGGCAAACCATTC
This sequence comes from Sminthopsis crassicaudata, assembly GCF_048593235.1. Classification (NCBI taxonomy): domain Eukaryota; kingdom Metazoa; phylum Chordata; class Mammalia; order Dasyuromorphia; family Dasyuridae; genus Sminthopsis; species Sminthopsis crassicaudata. The sequence goes on from NC_133618.1 coordinate 570,915,420, forward strand.
CAGAATCTTTGCCAGGTAATGTCTGAAACAACTGAACAATAAGAGTTATTCACAAGAGAAAAGAGTAAACCCAGAAATATCAATGAGGTAATTGGCAGTAGGAAATTCCTTGAAAAGCAATGGAATGCTTACTGAATTTGGAGGAAAAAGGACTTAGATTTGAGTCTTATTTACTATTTGTAAGCTTGGGGCAAAACACTTTACTCTGAGAGAGGGTTTTACTATAGAGTTACTTTATTCTCTAGCGACTCTGAAAGTTTTTTTTTTCCTTATTATCCTAGAACAGTGGTATTCTCCTAGGGTGGGCTTTGAGAGAAATTGATTCCCACAAGAGAGGAAGGGAGATTTGTTTTTTTCAGTTTATGGATATGGGATTGAGACTCTTGTATTTTGCACTTTCTTGTTTGGATTAAATAAAGTTGTCCTTCATTTGAATAACTGTTAGCTAGAATGCTTGTATGGGACATCTTACTAACCCTACATCAGACTAATTTGTGATTCCTATATGAACTTGTACTTCAGACATCTCTAGGCCCCTTAACTCTATATAGGATTCTATAGAAATCTACACATTTTCCCCCTTTTCTAAACTTAAGCATTAGTCAAAATTCTGATGTTCCCAAAGGCAACTATTGATGGGGGCAAAATAAGCATAAGTCAAATGTTTCCAAGATAAACAACCAGTGTAGAAATAAGACAAATAGTTGCCTCACTTAAGATTAAGCCCCAAACATGTAAATTTAAAGCTATAATTGTGGGCCCTGGGTAATTATTCTATGAATGCATTATTTCTTAACCTGTCTTGTTAATTCTGAATCAATTAACCTAGTCATGCATGAAGATGCAACTACCTACACTCTTATTTTTAAAATAATAATGGAGACAGGAATGTTCAAAAATATTTTTTCTTTTTTACTCTATCATACTTTCTAGAAATAATTTGCTTTGTCAATAAAAATGTGGAAGAGAACAACTATATTGGTATTTCATGTATCATAATATATTTGAACATTCAATTCAAGTGGGGTTAGTGATCTCACTGAATTTTTCCTTCTGGCTTAGCTGACTACAACAATGAATCCCCTCCAATTCTGGATTATTCAGTGTGCTTTCCTTCTGCAATCTTGGTTTTCCTTTGCTTCTTTCTGCCATTTCCCTACCCTTATTCCCTTCATAAATCAGCTGTTGTTTATCTAATTTTTAAAGTATGTTTTCAATATCTTACCTCTCAGTATTCCTCATGTGAAATATGTAATGTAAAAGAGAGCAATTTCAAAAACACTAACACACTTAAATGCTGATTGTTATATAGTTGTTAAGCATATTATGTGACATTTAACCTATATCAGATTTCTTACTGTCTTGGAGAAGTAGGAGGTAAAGGAAGGAGGGAAAAATACAGTACAAAAAATCTTACAAAAATGAATGTTGGAAACTATATGTGTATTTAGAAAAATAAAATACTATTGAAGAAAAAAACAAAGAAACAAAAAAAGAATACCAAGTGAGATATCTCAAAAGTCTTAGTGCAGTTTCCAAGCGTTAATAGCTTTTAATATTGTTCTAAGACTTTCAGGACACCCTGTATTATTTGAAACCATTGGTTTAAATCCCCTCCAGCTGTATGCTTTAAATTTCAATTCAGGAACTTTTTTTTTTTTTAAACTCCAAGGGAGTTTGATCTGTTCGGAGTTTGTTTTGCTATCTCTTGTTATTTTAATAATTCATCAGCACTTATACACTTACATTTTCTAATTACACCATTTCTAGTACAGGGCAGAATCATGTAATAAGGAAATGAGAGACTTTTACTGAAACCATAGGGGAAAATATCACATTCTCTCCCCTGAGCTCAATGCTCCACCCAATGGCTCCAAGCCCTATCCAGTTGCAGTCATACTAGAAAACATGTACAGCTGTGGTTGATCATCTGTACTGCTGGAAGAGGTTGTATTTGTAATCCATTTTGCTGGCCTACAAGTTGAGGTACAGATTTACTGGAACTGTTAGCCTACTGCACCTGCTTGTTTAAAGCAGTATTCATCTACTGATGGTACAGAGAATTTCGGAATTCTGTGAAACACCCAAAACTGTCTTTTATCTGAACTTTAAAAAAAAATAGATTTAGTCTATCATTCAAGTTTATGAATATCTGGGAACATCTGGATTGACTAAGCTTTGCACTTTTATCTAGACATTTGGCATTGTGCAAACATAGCAAAATGAAGGATAATCATTCATGTTATCTTTGTCTACTGGGACTTGAATTTCTCTGAGTTCTAATATTAACATTTTTCTTACATGCTAGAGGATCTTGGAGAGCAGTAGTTTTACAGGCTATTCACACACAGACAACCAAACTGGCCTTCCACATTCCTCAGCATCTTCCTAAGTGGATGACTGTATTGGCCAAGGCTTAGCAGGCTTGAATTGACTTGCAGATCTTGACTTAAAGAAATGAACCAGGTGAAGTGAGAAAGCGGTATTATTAGACTATAGCAGAAAAGGTTGGAAAAAGGCCTTGCCCCTCTTCTCAGTTCCCCTTAAAGTAATTCTACAGAGTGTCTTATGATCCCACAATCTTCCCAGTCTGGCGGCTAGAATAACCAATTACATATAATAGGAATTTAATAAAATATTTTTTAGTCTGCATCAATGTTAATATAAGAACCCAATAGTGGATAGTTCAAAAATTTTTCATTTTTGGCTTTCTACAACTCAAACCAATCCATTTAAAATTTATTATGTGTCTACCACATCAAAAGCATTATGCTAGGCACTGAGGTTAAAAAGAAAAAATAAAAAAGTCTCTACCCTAAAGTAGTATTCATCCTAATTATAAATATAGATTTATTTATTCACACTATGGTCAGCCCTAATTCCCTTCTAGAGAGACAGATAGCTTTTCAAATAACAAAGAGAGAACTATTAGAGATATGGAGACAAGAGGAAGAACAGGGATAGGAAAGTAATCAAGTATAGACCATAGGCAGGTGTCTATTATTGTGAGGAGAAGAGAGAGAACTAGCTCTTATCTGTTATCCCATTGATAACTGAGTATCATTATATTTTACTGCCTTATATTCTCCCTCCTGGTGGTAGGAGAGAGAAAAGGAATACTGTTACTGAATTACACGTAATTAAGGAATTGGTAAAAGGATACAAACAGGTTAACCAACTTGCCTACTCCTAATGAATTTCAGCATCATAAAACACCTGCAATATTCTACAAACTAGCTTTGATTCTCCATTATTATACTATCCCTCTCATGAAGCCAGTTTTATCACATGAAACTTTTTAAGATCATTAGAATAATAATTCAATCTTCTCATATTAGCTAATCTGATGAAGATGAGGTGGCACTTGAGATTTTTTTTAATTGAATTTCTCTAATTATTAGTGATTTAAAGTATTTTTTCATATGGCTACTGGTAGCTTTGATTTCTTCACCTGAAACTGCCTTTTCATATCCTTAACCATTTACCAAGTAGGGAATGGCTCTAATTCTTGTAATTTTACTCAGTTCCCCAGATAGTTGAGGGTTGATATCAAGATCCCTTCCCTCCGTTTCTTGTAAAGCCCATTTTCTTTCATTCAATTACACAAAAATTTATTAGCCCAACATATTTATCTTCTGGATTTCATGATCATAGTCTACTTCTCTGAAATAGATACTGAAATAGAGCATTTAGGGAACCATAAAAAGAAAAAATATATAAATGCAATATATTATTGTCATTTATTAATACCTAGCCCAGAGACCATTGACATGCAGACAGGGCAGCTGTGGAAATTGAAATAGTTTATTTTATCTGCTATACGCAGGAATATCTATATATAGGGTGAATGATAAATGGTTTATACCAATCACTTTTTAAAATATTTTATTCCACCCCCCCATTACGTGGGAAAATTCTTTTTTTTTTTTAAAGCTTTGAATTCCAAATATTTTTTTTCCTTCCATTCTCAACCCCTTTTCTGAGACAGTAAGCAATCTGATCTAATTTACCAATTACTTTGAAAGAACTTGGTGGATAATTACTTAGTCTGTACTTTGCCATGGCTCTGCTGGGTCTAACTATAATAACTACAGAACCTCTTGGCTGATTTGTGGGATAATATAAGCAGCCATGGTGAGAAGTAAAGGTCTATTTGGCATTATAAAAATGATGGAAATGACATCATTAGATATACTTTTGGCTGAAAGAAGGGACTCAGTAAATATTTGCCTGCCTCTGGGTAATGGTGCAGTATTCTCTAATGGGAAAGATCTATGTCAGGGATAATCTAGGACATATTTTAGCAATTGCTCTGAAAAAGATCTAGAAGTTTTAGTGCAACTATTCATTATATTTCATTATATTCATTATAATTTATTTACTACATGAATTAGCAATGAGATGTGGCTGCCAGAAAAGTTAATGTGATCTTCCATTGCATCAAGAGGATCACAGCTTCCAGAAACAGAGAAGTCATGGTTCTACTGCACGGACCTATCCTCATCTGGAATTTTGTTTACCATGGTTTGAGAAGAACATTAATGAATCAGAGAGTGTCCCTAGGAAGATAATCAAGATGGTGGCGATCCTTGATGCCATGACATAAAGGTTGGTTGTAGGAATTGGGCTAGTTTAGCCTTTAGGAAAGAAGAGTTTATGTGTATGTGGCGGGAGGGGGGGATTGGTTGGGGGAGAGGATAGACAGATAATATCTTCAAGTATTTGAAAAGCTGACTCAATCAGAAGATATCATACTTGTTCTGTTCAGCTCCAGTAGAGAAAACCAGGAATTATAGGTGGAAGCTCCAAAGAGGGAAATTTGGGCTTAAAAGTTACAAAAAAAACTTGCTAACAATTTGGGCTATTCAAAAGTAGAATGAATTACTTGACTCAAAGGGTGATGAGTTCTCCCTCCTTGGAGGCCATCATTTGTCAAAAAAAAAAAAAAAAAAGTTATTGATTCCTTTGATATAGGGGTGGGATTAGATTACTGCTGAGGTCTCTTCCAGTACTTGAATTTTTCAATTCTGTGACATCTCAGAAAAAGGTTATTGAACATGCACTCAGCCATGCTGCTATTGGTGGCCATGTAAATATGACTGTGCAGGCTTACTCCAAATAAAGAGAAGATTAGAAGCAATTAGAAATCCAAGCAAGTAAAACAAAACAAAACAAAACAAAACAAAACAAAAACAGCTCTATAAGGAACAACCGAACATTTAATCCTGGAATCATGTTCACTTTCTGAACATACTATTTTTTCCTATCTCAATTATCAACACTGAGAGCAAAGAATAAGCTAAAGTCCCTCTGTGGCAAAGGATCCCCCCCAAAATATAGCAGTTTGCATGAAACTAATGAAAATTTTTTAAAAAATTGAATAGCTACTAAGTGACACTAAAAGTAAGGGAATGACTAAGGCCCAGAAAAGCAGGTTGGATGGTTGAAACTGTCATCAGCCTGAGGAAACACTATCTTTGAAAGATATAACAACAGAAATTAATTCTGCTTAATGACTTACTGATAATAAGTTAAGGAATAAAATAGAAAAATGAATGAAGGAGATCCATTATAGAGCCCAGGTCAAAGAAAATTTCCTATGGAGAGTGAAGTTTTTCAGATGCTTCTGGTCCTATGATATCATATCAAATCCCAGAACACTGGGGAGCTTCACAGAAGACATTTGTAATCATTCAAAGATGTAATCATTCAAGAAAGAAATCCTTCATCCTTTACACAGGAAAGCCTAAGTGGATGAAAATGACTATTATATATTTCAACATGACTTTGAATGAACAGTTTATAGAATTTCCTTCCCCGCCCCCCAGTATGTTCATCTGGGATTGACAGTACTTATGGACAAGTTGAGCCCAGAATTGAGCTGGAGAAAAAGAGCATACTGAATTATCCTTGGGAAATTGTAAAATTCATTTAATGACCCCAAACTTCCCATGAAAGGAAAGGCCCATTAAAAAAATCAATTGGGGCAGCTAGGTGGCGCAATGGATAGCACACCAGCCTTGAATTCAGGAGGACTTGAGTTCAAATCTGGTCTCAGACACTTAACACTTCTTAGCTGTGTGACCCTGGGCAAGTCACTTAACCCCAGCCTTCCCCCCCCCAAAAAAAAAATCAAACAAAAAAAAGTTTTCAAATTAATTCATGCAAATATTTTGCATATTTAAATGACTTCCTCCCTCCCCCACTATTTTAATCAACAAGAATAGTAAATATTCAAAAACGTAAAAAAGGTTTTATTTGAGAGTCTACCAGGGTAAAGTGGAGAATTTGAGTCATTATTCCTATAATTTGAGAAAGTCTAATATTGATTGATAAATTAGGGTATTTCACATTTCCTCAAATACATAAAAAGGCAGTTGGATTAATTAGTAAAACTCTTCCCACTTCTTGATCTTATGATTTTTGTTTTAACTTGGCTTTGCCATTAGAGAGAGTAGGCTGTGTCTCTCCATGGCCTACAGTGGCAACTATAGCATGGGCTTTTGTAAGTTTTCATTGTAAGGATTGTCAGTTTTAGCTAATAGATAAATCCATACTGATCATTCAGGATCCAGGTATAGATTCATAGAAGCATACATGTCTATTACGTGTTAAGAACTGTCCTAAATGCTTTACCAGCAGCATCTTATATGCTAGATATGGAATTAGAAGAGACCTTGGATACATTGTTGGTGGAGTTGTGAATGGATCCAACCATTCTGGGGAACAGTTTGGAACTATGCTCAAAAAATTATCAAACTGTGCATATGCTTTGACCCAGAAGTGTTACTTCTGGAGCTATATCTCAAAGAGATCTTAAAGAGGGAAAGGGACTCACACATGCAGAAATGTTTGCAGCAACTCTTTTTGTAGTGGCAAGAAACTGGAAACTGAGTGGATGCCCATCAGTTGGAGAATGGCTGAATAAATTGTGGTATATAAATGTTATGGAATATTATTGTCCTATAAGAAACGACCAGCAGGATGATTTCAGAGAGGCCTGGAGAGACTTACATGAAGTGATGCTGAGTGAAATGAGCAAGACCAGGAGATCACTATACACGATGATCAATTCTGATGGATGTGAGTCTTTCCAGCAATGAGATGATTGAGGCCAGTTCTAATGATCTTAGAATAAAGAGGGCCATCTACATCCAGAGAGAGGATTCTGGGAACTGAGTGTGGATTACAACATAGTTTTTAAACTCTTTTTGTTGTTTGCTTGCATTTTATTTTCTTTCTCATTTTTTTCTTTTTGATCTGCTTTTTCTTGTGCAGCAAGATAATTGAATAAATATATATACATGTATTGGATTTAACATATTTTAGCATGTTTAACATATATTGAACTACTTGTCATCTAAGGAAGGGGGGAAGGAGGGGAACATTTGGAACACAAGGTTTTGCAAGGGTCAGTATTAAAAAATTATCCATGCATATATTTTGAAAATAAAAAGCTTTAATTAAAAAAAATAATAAATATAAAAAATAGAAGAGACCTTAGAGATCACCTAGTACAATACCTTCATTTTATAAATGAGGAAGGTGAGGTTGACAAGTTAAATGACTTGATAAAAGTAAGAAGTAATAAGTAGTGGCCAGATCCTAAGCCCAAATTCAGGCCACTTTCTCTTCTTCATCCTTGAAGGAACTTTCCTATTATGTGAGTTTTCAAAAATCTCCGACTTTGACTCATCAGTTAAATACATCAGCTTTTTATTCTATCCTTTCTTTGATTCTCTTCCTTTTGTAAATTTATATAAATATGCGCAAGTATAATAAAATTTATACATACATATATAATGCATACTTATGCACACACATATATGAATACATACACATATATAATAAAAATCACTTTATTATCCTAAGTTTTCCCTATAATTTCTGAGGTTCATTCTTGCTTTTAGCTTTCTTGACACTTCTTAAAGGATCAAGCTATGCTTTCATGTTCATTCTTTTATTTGCTTTCACTTGCAACTCCTTTAAATGTCTTATAAAAGTCAAGTTCATTGCTAAGTTTCTTGTGTGGATGATTTCATTTATGAAGCATTCAGTTTTCTGGGATTTCTTCTATCCAGGCTACGTCTAAAAGACGGTTCTCTTCCTTACCCCTTAATTTGATTTCTAAGTAGATCAAATGAGAAACAGATCTAAAAACTGACAAGAGAATTAGACATTGCCTAAAACACACTGTGTAACCCAAAAATATTTTCACTCATTTTATTTTCTCCCACAGAGAAAAAAAAGCTGACTCAAGTGAAAGGTATGAGTCTAGTAAAGTAAACAGAATAGATTAATTATCTTACATACTGAATTGTCTTCCTAGTTCAGAAAAGAGGTTTGAATTTCTCTAAGAAAAGTGCATTTATTGCCTAGAGTACCTGGAAAATTATTTTTGCTTTCCTAGAATAGGGTTTGACTAGAGAGAGAAAAAAAAATGATGAAGGCATATTAAACTCAATCTCTGGGCTTGCTGGAGATATTATCTCTGACTCTAACTTCATTTAGCTTGCAACTCTAACCTACTAGAGAGGAGTTAAGATGAACCAAATTGATAAGAATGGCTCAATATAAACAAGAATCCTGTATCTTCCCTCCAACAACTTATTTGGATCACATCAGAAGAAAGCATGGTATATTACATAAAATGTGAGCTGGGTTCCACCCTTCCTATGTCCAAATGTTTGACCCATTTGAATCTTCTAACTGTAGACCCCTAAGAGATCAAAAAGTGAACAAAACTCTGCCCTTTTCATAGTATCACTGCAGGCAGGATCAGTGGAAAATAAAAACACTTAACAGTTTGAGATGTGGATGTTGGACAGAGATGAGAGTTGTTTCCAAGGTCACACAATAGTCACTCAGTACAGTAAAATAGTGCCATTGTTATAGTAAGAGGAAAGACTGACATAGTCCAAAGCGTTAGTATAGGTGATGTTAGGTCCAAAACCAGGTTGTGTGATATTTAAGTTACGTTACCTCTCTTATCCTCAGTTTCCTCATATGTAAAATAGGGATAATGATTCCAAGCATGATGGTACATCGAGGATGGGGCTATTAGATCTTTTGAACTTGGGAATTCTGAGCTGTAATGAATTAAGCCACTAAATTTAGTACTTATAAGAAACCTACACCTAAAAAAAAGGTTGAATCCATTCAGATGGGAAATAGAGTAGATCAAAGTTCCAGTGACAGAGTGGGGCAGGTTTATAAGTAGCCCCTGTACTTCAATCCCAGTTTAAAAAAAAAACCTAAAAGATTAATAATTATGCAGTCTATGTCACATGGTACTTTGGGGAAAGCTTTTTTTTTTGTGTAAACCTTAAATTGCTAAGAAAGCATGGGCTATTATTAGTATAGATTAATAGTTTATTAAACATTTGTTTTACTAAATTATGTATTAAGATTTTAATTCCACATACAGAAAATACCTAATTTATAAGTACTTTGTATTCCAAAAGTTTATGACAACTGTTTTGAAGTCGTTAGAAAAGCTAACTGGAGGGTGGAGGGAAAGTTGGAACAGAAGGTTTTGCAAGGGTCAATGCTGAAAAATTCCCTATGCATATATCTTGTAAATAAAAAGCTATAATAAAAAAAAGAAAAGAAAATAAAAGAAAAGCTAACTTATAGACCAGTACATTTTTAAAAAAGGCCTGGTTTACTCAACCTTCTCTGATATTTTAGTGGATTACTGACCTTATCAGAAGTGGCTATTTCTTTCACTAGTGAAAACCTAGGTTTTTACAACCAATCTATGTTTTCTCTTCCTATTTGGTCTTAGTTCACTTCCTTCCATAAATCCTCAAGATTATTCAATTAACACTGAAGGTCTTCCTAGAAAGGTTTTTACTTTTTTTGTGCATACCAGTGCACACCACTGAGGCTATCCATTTATTGTATTTTACTTTCTCTCACTACATTTCTGGTTTACTTCCTTTTTGAGAAATAAAGTAGAAATACTGTATACTGGCAATGAAAGAAATAAATATTCTTATAACACTGGCATTTAAATAAAATAAAAATAAGAAAATAAACATTTTTTAAAAAGGTGTTCCCTTGGTTTTAGAAAGTATTTACCACATGCTAAGTAAGGATCCATATTTCCACATCTCCTAGGATTTTTATTTATTTATTTTTTTTTGGTTAAGGGTTATCCTAATTTCAGGACTGTGGCACTTAGCTTCCCCTCTCCTAGGATTTTTAATTTGTTAGTATAAAAAGGGTTTTAATAACATTATACTTTGTTTAAATGTTTTCTGCATCTTTTGATATATAATCATGTGGTCTGAAGTTTTTGTTATTAAGATAATTGATTATATTTTTATTTATTTTAAATACTGGACCAACCCTGGATCAATTTGATTATAATATGTGATATTTTTAGTATTACTGCTGCCTCTTTACTAACAGTTTATTCAGTATTTTCACATCTGGTCTTAGCTTCCTTCTTATCAACCCCCTTTAATAATTCAATGCAATCTACCCTCAAAACATGCTGCTAGGCCTTTTGTGCTTACAGTTTTCTGCTTTGTTAACTAATTCCTACTTTCCTAAAAAATAAAAATTTAAAAGTGTTATCATGGTTCTGGCACAATCAACTGGAATTTTAACTCAGGCTAAAGGGAAGGGAGAGAATAGTAGAAAGATTAGGTTAATTAAGGAAATCAAATTGTAGAATATTTAAGTACATGTAGTAACAACACAATGGCCATAACAAAGTAGTACATATCTTATTGGATCTGCTTTAAGGGACAGATACATATAGATAGATAGATATCTATCTATATCTATCTATCTATCTATCTATCTACACACACACACATACACAATTTAAATATATACACATCCATGCATAAATACATGGTATATGTACACACATAGATGACTACATATATAAATGTGTGGATGTATATATTCAACACCTCTACTCTGCTACTTGCTTACCTGTGTGATCTCTGACAAATCACTTAATCTCTTAGGGTTTCTGTTTACTCACTGGTTAAATGAAGGAACTGGACAATCTTTGTGAAGGGGTGGTACCTAGGTCTCCTGGGATTGATAGAATGTATGGGACGACTAGCACCTTCTGATGGGAGGGCTTGCAGAGCCCTTTTCAGCCCAATTCTCAGCTGTGCTTCCAAGAAGCTGTATCCTGAGCAGGGGCCACACTCCAATAAAACTATTTCAGAGATGGGCTAAAATAGCTTGAGGGTAACTAATAGGCCTCAAACCTGTGGATGAGTTAGGGGGAGATCTACCCCAAGATTGTGAATGGGCAAATGAGAACAATTTGTTCCACTGGCCATGAAGGTGGCTCAAACAGGTGCTGTGGAGCACTTACAGGTTGGTCTGACAGGGAAGACATCAAGCTTATCCACCTCATCCTAGGTCATCACCAGTCTTTCCAATGGACTTCAGTGACTGTAAGAATGAGGCTGATGACTTTGGCAACTTGGCTTCACAAAAATCCAACTAATGTGCAAGTTAAGATATCATCAGTGATGTCATTGGTCCTGTCCCAAAACAAAGGACAAACAACAAAAACAATTAGAACCAAAAGCAAGGATTTGGGGGCCTCAGGAAACCAAAAATCACCCCAAGACAAATGTCTTAAATTGAATTAGGCAAAGGTGGTAGGGGAAGGAAAAGGGGATGGGGTCATTGATATTTGGTAGGAAAAAAGATATTGAGAAACTGGGTGTTGAAATAGAGTGAAGCCACTTGAGGGGAACAGAGGAGCTGATCTTACTGGCATCTAGTAGCTTTATACTTGAACAAATCATACCCATTGTGTAGATGTTAAACTGTTGATTCTATACTTGCAAAGCATTGCCATTCGGATCCTCTAAACTCAACAATCTTGGGCAAAACTCTAGTTGTTCTACTTTTGTTACAGCTTTGGCCCAAAAGTAGTGGCAAAGATCTTATGGTAGTCTCTTTAGTTCCAGGAAGCACACTGTCACTTCACTATACTGTCACCTTCCAACCATAATCCCAATGAAAAGTAGATTGCAGGGGACTTCATGTAGTGTCGCTGTGCTTCCTGAAGACCCCGTAGTCTACGGGGTCTTCAATCCAACTGAGTAGAGTGGTGATAATAACTCTTGTTAATCTAAACATTTTACATCTGCCCTGCTCAAGGGAAGGTCTGAGAAAATGCTTCTATATTTAAATTGATATTTTTGTACATGCCCATAGAGCGGTTACAAAAAAGATGGGACCTTTATGGGAAATTGGACAGCCTCTCTTCTTTCTCAATCACATTTTCATTATAGAGTTTCTCTTTCATTTGCTTTATTCAAGAAGCTTAAAATATTTACATCATTAATATTGCTATTTAGTGAAACACATTGTAGAGATGAACATTGGATAGTTTTTTTTTTTTTTTTGAGTTGATCCCTTTCATTAAATGTGAGTTATTTTAAGTAAATGGTACTTTAACTGCAGATATTTCATCAAACCATTTAATGGTTACCGATTTATAGGTTAGGGCCAGAAAGGAATTACAGAAATTATCTAGTCCAGTTCCATCATTCTACTCATAAGGGAACTGAAGCACAAAGAAGATAGTTAATTTACTCAGCATCAAACAGTTTTTTAGTATCAGAGCTGACATGAGAATCTTGGTTTCCTAACTACACAGCATTACACTGTGGCTACTTGAACAATATAAAACCTTAATTTATATCTATGTATGTGTTTAATTTACAAATTACAATTGCAGCTTTAAGAGAGAGAGAAAAAAAGAGATAGAAGGTACTAGAGAAGGTAAGGACAAATTCCATAATCCTCACAGAAAATATTATGTTTATTGAATCCTTCCCATTTTGGGTGGGGTCAGAGGAATTAAGTGTAATTGAATGGGAGATGGTGGTGTTGTTCAAGGTCAGTAAAGAGACAATGGCCGGGAGGTGTGGGCCTTGAGAGGTGACTCCCTGAGGGTCGGGTGTGGTGATCCTGGATAGGAAACTGGGAGCCCTGCATGGTGACCCTGGGGGCAGAGTTGTAAAAGACCTTGGAATTTCTAGGGTAGAATAGAGAGCCCCCCAGGGAGAGCTACACAACTAAGGTGAAGAGTAACCACAGGGGCTAGTATTCAACTCAATAGAAATGTGTGCATGGAAGGAGATGAAAGGTGGGGTGGAGGGACACAGCTCAAAAAGAGATTGAAGCCACAACTAGCATTTACTAATAGCCCCTTTAGGGAAAGGGGTGCCTAAAATGATCCCACCTGATTCTTACCAGGTTGTTCCCTTTCCCAACAAACCTAATTTGCCCCAGGGAATTCCCTTACAGCTTTGGTTGATAAGAGCCTAAACAACAGAAGAGAGATAAGAAACTAGTTCAGAGTTTCTATCTGCACAGTTCCCAAGTTCAAGTGCTTTAAGAGGAGAGAGGAATTTGGACCTGAGGTTTTTATATTTATTCAAGCAGAAAAGACCCCTTACTATCCCAGGGGGGCGGGGAGAGAAAGCTCATCTGGGCTGAGAGGAAAAGGAGGGTAGGTAGGGATCATGATTCAAGAAAGTAGGCAACAGGAGGAGGGAGGGCCTGCTTAGAGAATGAAGGAAGATGGTGATGGTGGGAATCTCGGAGAGAGTTCAATACCTATACCAAAGCAAAATAATAGGAAAAGGAAACGATACTTACTGTAATATCTACCCCACCCCCAGAAACAACATAGCTAACCTTATATGCTACACACACAAATATATAATCAGCTATAATTCAATGTATACAATAACTTCATATATTGAATTTGATCTTCTATATACCATTACAATATGTAAAATAGGCTTCATATTCTGCAAATTTTAAAGTGTTACCTATTACGTAGTATACACAGATGAAATTATATATGTGCGTGTATATGAGATAGAGCACGTATTCCCTTGACCATGCGTGCTGCAGGCCATGCTTACTGCAGGGGACAATGTGGCTTCTTAGAAGTGAAAGAGGAAAAGAAAAGTCATCAATAATAGAGCCTCCAGTTTTGGAAAATTCCTACTAATTCTCCAATATGAGAAATCTTGAGAGAGGTTGGGAGGGGGTCCCTGATCCCCTGGTGTCACCGTTAGACCTCAGTATACGTGTATTTACTGGGAGTTGAATATTAGGAATTAAATTCATCATCATTTGTTAGACACCTATTACGTGCCAGGAAGTTAACTCTGGACCCTCTAAAGAAATGCAAGTTTCCCATTTCGCTGGCACTGCACGCCAAGCGGGACCGGAGGATGATTGGATCATTTCAAGCCCAGGGCCCGCCTGGGATGTTGCAGACTTGGGCCCGGGTGGACCCGAGAGCAGATACCTGATGCGGTCTTCCTGTCCCTCCTCCGGCCCCACCCCCACCCGGTGTGGCATTTAGACCCCCTCTCCCTCGGCTGGAAGGAGGCTCGGGACCCTCTCGTTTTCACTCTTGTACAGGAGGTGGGTCCCGCGCTGGGCAAGCTGGAGCTCTTCCTGACAACTGTCCCCATCTCTTTTCTCTCCCTTCTTCTGAATGGCAGAGGCTCGTAGGCGGAAGGGGGGGCGCGAGGGGAAAAAAGGCAGAACCGCCTGCCTCAGGGCTCGTCCCCCAGAGTTCGGGGCGAAGATCGGGCGAGCCGCAGATGAATGGGACGGGGTTGACCGCAGCAAGGCGCTGGCGCTCCCGCGGCTACTTAGCCGCCCGCCCCGTTTCCAGGGGAGGAGCAGCTAATCGCGCAAGCGTCCGGGAGATGCCGAGGGGGGCGGGAGGAAAGGGTAGAGGAGGAAGCAGGATTTAAACGAAGGGCGGTGACGCCACACAAAAGATTTCTATAGGCTCAAGTGAGGTTACGGCAAAGGCAACGAGGCGAGCGGGGTAGGGAGGGGGGAAGGGAAGAGGAAAACCTCCCTTCAACCCATGCAGCGTTTGGGTGGCAGTGGCAGCGGGGGCTACCCCACGGTTCCGCACCCGGGAGGTGAAGACGCGCTGGGAAAGGAAACGTTTTTTTGTCTGTCTCCACCTCTGCCCCCCTTCCCCAGGCTGCCTCTCCCCTTCGTTTCTTTCTTTTCTCCCTCGTTCGGAAGTTGGTTCACCAAAATGGCAGGAGCTAGGGCCCGAGCTGATTCCCGCAGCAGCCCGGAGACCCCTCCCTTGTGTGCGGGGACCTTCTAAGTTCGGAGAGGCTCCTGCTGCCGGAGGGAACCCGCCTCCGGGGGGATGCGCTTGAGCCGGGGCCTCGGGAGAAAGCCGCCACAACCGCAGCAACAGCCGTTGGAGAGGATGGAATCGGAGCGGGAGCAGGCTTGGGGAGGTCTGATGCACGGTCCGGGAAGGGGCGCCGCTTCCCAGTGCAGCCGCGGAAAGTGACTCCAAGCCGGCTGGAAAAAGGCTGGCTGGGTGGGAGGCGGTGGAGAGGAGTGGGGGAAGAGAGACAACTCCCCGCCACCCCTGCCCGAGTCCCGAGGGCGCCGGGCGAGGCGCGCCCGGGCGTGGTGAGTGCTCGCTAGCGGCCCGCGGGCGCCCGGCCCCAGCCAGCGCTAAATCTGTGCACAGCTCCCTCCGGACTCGACTCTCGCAGCCTGGCTGACCGAGGGAGCCACACCCTCCGCTGGGTGGCTGCTGCTGCTTCCTGATAGCCGGAGACCGGAGAAAGAGTGGGAGAGGAGAGGATGCGGGACCGCCGCTCCCGCCGCCGCCCGTGCGTGCCTCCGCCCCCGCCGCTCCGGAGTGACTTCTCTTTCGGTTGCGTTTCCAGAGACACACGTGCGCCCAGGTGCCCGAGCTTGGCCCTCTGAGTGCTGAGAACAGAAGCGGTTTGTGCATCCGCCGTCCCGGAGCTCCTCCCTAAGAAAAAGGATTTTGATTTCAAAGAAAGGAAGGAAGGACAACTCCCAGCCTCCCCCACCCCCGTCGGCTTGGCAGGGCCATGCCCAGGAAGGAGGCGGCGGTGGCCCCTCGGCGGAGACGGGACCAGTGCGGACTTTCCCGGAACCCGACGGGTGGGGAGTGCTAATTTTGGTTTTTCTCGTCTTTTTCCGGCGTTTCATGGTGCTTGCAGCCCCCAGGCAAAGAGGCAGAACACTGAAGTGCTTCCCTCCACCCTTAAGCCGGTCGCCCCCTTTCTCTCCGTCGCTCGCTTCCCGCCCTGCCCCTGTCTCGGCCGCCGCAGCCCCGGTGCCATCTGCTCGCGGCGGTGGATGGCATGATGGTGCGGAGAAGGCAACGCGGCCCTGCCCAGCTCAATCGGGACGGCTCCGGGGGCGGCAGCGGCGGCGGTAGCGGGCTCCCCAGCGGCATGCCAGTGCTCCCCCGGCGCTATGGCTAGCGGGAGTTCGGGGAAGTCCACTGGCGAGGCGGCTTCTCCTCCTGCTCCTGCTAGCGGCGCTTGTCACTCGGGTGCCGTCGGGGGCGGCTCGCAGCCACGAAAGAAGCTCGTTTCGGTGTGCGACCACTGCAAGGTGAAGATGCAGCTGGTGGCCGACCTGCTGCTGCTGTCCAGTGAGGCGCGGCCCGTGCTGTCGGAGGGCTCCGCCGCCGCCTCCGGCCCCGGAGGCGAGTCCTTTGAAAAGTGCCGGGACACCATCATCGCCCGCACCAAAGGGCTCTCCATCCTGACTCACGACGTGCAAAGTCAGCTCAACATGGGCCGTTTCAGCGAGGCCGGGGACAGTCTGGCGGAACTGGGCGAGCTGGTCGTCTCGCTGACCGAGTGCTCGGCCCACGCCGCTTACTTAGCCGCGGTGGCCACCCCGGGGGCGCAGCCGGCGCAGCCGGGCCTGGTGGACCGGTACCGGGTGACGCGCTGCCGGCACGAAGTGGAGCAGGGCTGCGCGGTATTGCGAGCCACCCCTCTGGCGGACATGACGCCTCAGCTGCTGCTGGAGGTGTCCCAGAGCCTGTCGCGCAATCTCAAATTCCTAACGGACGCCTGCGCCCTGGCCAGCGAGAAGTCCCGGGACCGCTTTGCCCGAGAGCAGTTCAAACTGGGCGTCAAGTGTATGAGCACCAGCGCGTCGGCGCTGCTGGCCTGCGTGCGGGAAGTGAAGGCGGCGCCCAGCGAGCTGGCCCGCAGCCGCTGCGCGCTCTTCAGCGGGCCCCTGGTGCAGGCAGTCAGTGCCCTGGTGGGCTTCGCCACCGAGCCCCAGTTCCTGGGCCGAGCCGCCTCCGTCAGTCCCGAGGGCAAGGCGGTGCAAACCGCGATCCTCGGGGGGGCCATGAGCGTCGTGTCGGCCTGCGTGCTTCTGACCCAATGCCTCAGGGATATAGCCCAGCACCCCGACGGGGGCGCCAAGATGACAGACCACAGGGAAAGGCTGAGGAATTCGGCCTGCGCCGTCTCGGACGGCTGCAACCTGCTATCTCAGGCACTAAGGGAGAGGTCTTCGCCCAGGACTTTACCGCCAGTGAATTCCAATTCTGTGAATTAACCCGCCCCCGCCCATCTGCACCCCCTCCCCAGCTTATTCCCCTGGTTGTGACTTCGAGAAAATACTCCCTCCCCACCCATTTATACCAAAGAAATCGCTTAGATGAGGTCCCCCTCCCCCCACTCCCCTTTCCCCTTCCCTTTGTCCCACTTGAAATTCACCAGAGAAATACCTTGAAAAGCTTCACCACAAGTAGAAAGAAACCAAGTGAGGGAGAGTTAACCTTGGAAAGTTTTCTACAGTTCCCGGGAGTGGGGAATGGGAGAGCTTTAACCGTGCTGGGTGCGGTTTCTTCTCCTTTCTGCCATCCCTAGTCCCATCTCTGCAACCGTTCTTTCAGAAGTTCCCACCCACATTTTACTGTTAAATTGTGCAGGAAGGAGATTATAGATTTTTTTTTGTCCTTTTTATTGTTGTTTTAAAGGTTACCTCAGTTTCACACTTTAGACATGGATGTAGCTACCTTTTTGTATGTGTTTTTTTTTTTTTTAATTGAATGTTGGATTAGAAGTACACTTGGTGTGGAAAGAGTGAAGGTTGAGTTTTTTGCCATGTGATTTTCGAATTGGGGGGAAAGCTACTGTGAGTGTGATTTCAAAAATTTACACTATAACAAAAGTGATTTTTTTTTTCCCCAATGTCAGTTTTTATCTTGCATGTACTGGAGTATTTATTTCATCTATTAAAATGTTATGTTTCTCAGATGTCTTTTGGCCATTCTTGTTACCTAGTTAATAATTTTTTTGTTAAGTGGAGGAGTTTAAGTCTTTAAAATGTACCCTTTCAACTGCTGCAGCACGCAATTTGAATTGGTTTATCTTCGGCCTCCATCCTACTCCACCCATTTTTACTTTTCCCTTTGAGTTTATGTGAAAATAATGTCACATGTTTAGAATGCTAAATTGGTAACAGAAAGTGTGGAACCGACCTTCATCTTGTCCAAAGAAGACTGATCAGTTTCTGAATTGTAGCATTCAGTTCTCTGGCTTTTGTCTCGCGTAGTCCTCTTGTTTCTGTGGGAATGCGATTTTGTCTCTTCCATCCCCTCCTATCTCTCCAGTTTTTCCACCTCATTTGAAATAATGGGAGGATTCATAACTTATCAGCTTTAGGTCAGGGGTGGTCTAAGCTGATTAAAGCCTGTAGACTGTCTTCTGTTCCCTTTCAAATTAAGACAAGTTGTTTGTATCTCGTTTGGCACCTGTGCTTCCTTTCATTCAAAATGGGTGTGTTTTGCTCACAGATGCCCTTAGATTGAACCAGAGTTAAAACTGACATAACTTGGGAAATATTCTCGGTGCTTATGTGCAAGCACAATTGTTTGGGAATTGGAACAACCTAGTTTAATTCAGAATATCCTGAATTTGCTGCTTACTACTACTGACTAAGGGCAGTCAGCTGTTTGGTTGTGACCTAAAAGTTTTTCTTTATGGACTTACGGGACTTGCTATTAGCCCAGAAGGCATTCTATTAACAGCTAGTATTTGTGTAGCACTTACCGTGTGCTAGACTTTGTACTAAATACTTTACAATTACTTCTTCACAAACAGTTATTTTCAGCCACCTGGGGAGGTAGGTGCTATTATCCCAGTTTTATAGATGAGGAAACAGACAAATTGAGATGAGTAAATATTTGACAGCAGAGTCGGATTCAAGTCATCCTGACTCCAGACTTAGCATTCTGTGCACTGAACCCCCTGGCTAGGTAGTTTTGGAATTTGGAATCAGACCATCAGATTCAAAAATGCCCCTCTGTCATTCAAACCTGTGTGACCCTGGGCACTTAAATCCCTTCAAATCTGGGCCTCGGAATGAAAGAATTAAAGAACTAGAGATAGCTTCTAGGGTCCTTACCCAGCTGTAGTGGGGCTTAGTTCAAATTTAGGATCTCTTTACCAAAATCTGTAAGGGCTGTGGGCATAGTATGTGTTTTTCCCTGTTAAGTTAGAAATTAGTGCGTCTTATGGAACTTAAGCAATAATGTAATTCCAGTGAACCTGGTTGTATTTTAAATACTCATTGGATGCATAAAAATTATAATTTAATTTGATCCTTTAGTGCTTGTAGTTCATCATACTTTAGTTAAAACTGCATGGATACAATAATTTAGGCTTGTTCGAATGTTTACTTTTATTTTTCCTTTAATTTTCTGTGGTATTACAAACTCTAATTATGCTTATAAATGGAAAAGTAAGTTTTCACAAGATTCCACTGTGTTATGCCATTGAGGACAGAAAAGTCATCTGTGTATATGCTAGTCCTTATGAAGAGCTCATTAGAAAGGATGAATATATATGTATATATATATTCAAGATATATATATATACACACATTAATGAAACATCTTTTATGGATGGAAGACATAATCTTTATAATCATAAAACTGTACATACACATACACATATATTTGTATATATGTATGTATTCATCTATTAAAAGTCATGTATATGCTATATGTATGTAGGCATTCTATTTCTCCATAAAAGGTCGTGTGTGTATATATGTGTGTATTCCATCCTCTCTAATGAGGTTTAGTGTTAATTAATAATCAGGTCCTTGATATATAAAATTTCATTAAAATTGTGTGATTTCATAATAATAGTGATTTTGTTCCCTGAATTAAAAAAAAAAAATACCCTTATATACTGGTTGTGATGGTGAGAGAGTGTTTGGGGTAGGGAATGTTGTTCCTACATTTTTTACAGTAATTCCAATTGGTTCTCTACTGGTTATTATTTTCTGTGTGGTGAGAGAAATCATTTAATTTTTTAAAACACAAAGATGCACCCTTACAAAGTGATTTTATTTTCTTTATAAATATTTTATAAAATATAATATTTCCATGTACTATAAAAATTAGCCCCCAAGACTGGTGTTTCACCTACATTTAGGGATTTACATATTTTTTCTACTTAGGAGAAAAGCATATCTTTAAAAGATAAACAAGTTTAGTAATGATGTGGTTAATTTAGGTACTTCTGGCAGAGGAGGGCTTTAAAATCTAAAACCTCTAGAAGTTGTATTGCTTGTATTAGCCAATATGGAATGACTCTAGATTGTTCAAATAAGCCTTTTACCAGCTCTTTCTTTGCATCTTGTTATCAGTGTAAACAGGCCCTGCAGAGGAATCTTGAAGCAATTACCACTATAATTTACATCTCCAACAATTTATCTTTAATGAGGACTTTGATATTAGCTAGATAATTATCCAACTGCCATTTCACTTTGTATTATTTTAAAATGTTTTCTTGAAGCTTTTGGATGCTTAAAAAAAGGGAAAAAAACTATTTTGTTTTGTCCAAATCATATTGCTTATTATTAGAGAATGTGTCAGGTAGAGAACAAGTATTCATATGGGCTTTGATAAAAATAAATTTTAAACACTGAGCATTTATATAGTACTTTAAGATTTATGACACTCAGACATTTAGCTTACTCTTCCCATTTTACCTATCATTTCCCTTTCTGAAGAAAGTGAGAGAGAGGTTATGTATTTTTGCACATGTTATTAATCCTAAATTTGCATATGAACAAAACAAAAAGCATGTCATCTTTTTTAATTGGGAAAATGGCCAATTGTGATAATACTGGAGAAATTCAGAAAAAAACATTTTTAGATTCGATTGAATTAAATTTTTTATTGAAGAATTCAAGTAGATCCTTTTTATTAAAATTTTGTCTTTGGGATAGAGGTACTAGGATTTTAGTTTGAAACGGGAAGTATTCCAACAGGTGTTTTAGAATGAAATTTGGTCATGTGTCTCACTGGTCAGAAGCTACTGTAGTTTGATGGCATAAATCCTGGAATCTCCAACTCAGAGGACATAGTTTAAATTAGAATTAATAATCATTAGTTGTGTGGGTTAGGGTTAGGAATAGGAACTAGGTCTATTAGCATAGGGAACTTCTAGGTAAGAAAATTTTTTCTGCCAATGCTGGTCTGCACCTCCTCTGTCCCTTGCCCTTGGAGTTCTTTTAAAGCTAAGTACCTTGCTCAGGATCACAAATCCCCTGTGTGTCTAGTAGTACATTCTGAGTCCAGCTCTTCCCTAGTTTCAAGGTCAGCCTTCATCCACTAGGCTGTTACCTCATATACATGCTCAGTAAGATCCTAAGTAAATCCCTTTCCCTTTGAACCTCTGCTATAAAATGAAGGTATAATATTTTTACTCCCCACTTCTTAGAATAGGAAAATGGTTTGTAAACCTTGAAGACTGTTATGTAAATGTAAGTTGTTATTTTTTGTCTTTTCATAGTTTGGAGAAAGCTCCCTGCTTGTACTCTTGTTATTTGGATGTTTTCAGATGCACTCCTGTAGTTAAAGAATACTCACTTTGTTTTTCAAGCTGGTCCTGAGTTTTTGTTTTAAAGTTTTATTGCTATCCTTTGTTTTCCTGATACACACCCCAGTACCTTCCACCCTACCCTGACTTTGTTTCTCAACTCTAGTAACAAAAACAGTTAAGCTAACCTACAGGCCACTACATATAACATTTCACACTCTAGAGTCCCCTTCTCTGACATGTTTCTCTGAATTCCTGATTTTTTTTAAAACCACACAATAAGATTCTATTTAATGACCATAGTTGGTTCAGCCATTGACTAGACCCTGGACATCTACCTTGTTTTCAGTTTTTGTTGTCACAAAAAACTGCTGAGAATGTTTTTGTGCAGATGGATCCTTTTTATCTCTGACCACTATGAGATATATATCTCATAGTAAATTTATGGGTGAAGAGGTATGAGTGATTCAGTAACTTCTCACATAATTTCAGACTTTTTTAGAAATCTTAGACCAGTTGATAGCCCCATCAGTAACATGTTATTTGCTACCTCACAGCCCCTCCATATTCACTAGTTCACTAGTTGTTTGCTATTGATCCTGAATTTAAAAAGACAAAAACAATAAAACCAAAATTATTTGAGTAAGAATTGCAAGATTAATAAAAGCAAATAAATAGTTATAGGTATAGAATAGGAAAGAGCTTAGAGGCTCGTGTAATCCTACCAAAGGCCAGGGAGATTAAGGTAATTTGCTCAGGGACATATGGATACATGTGACAAAACAGAAATTTAAATCCAAAGTCTCAGAGGGTGGAGACAACCTAATAGAGTAAAGGCAGGGATTCAACTGAGCTTTCCCTCTTAAGTCCTCCAAACACTAAAATTCTAGAGTGGCAGAACCCACAAAAAGATGGAATGAGACAATTTTACAGCCTAAGGCAATTCAGAAGACTGGCAGGAAAGGTCTGTTGCAGCAGAGTGAGAAAGGAGCAGAGTCCAGTGCAGGCCATCCTAGTGATAGCCCCAGCGCTGACCAGGCCCTAGCAAACCTAGCGACTAAATCAGTGACAGCACTGGCAGTTTTCAGACCTCTCAGCCCATAGTAGGTAAGGGCATCAGACAAGGGTCAGGAGAATAACGGGTCCCTTGGCTGGCACCAGGGGAAGAACTCTGCTGCATTGCCTATACTTGGATTTGGGTCTTAAGTCTGGGGTATTGGTTCCATTGTGAGGAGGAGCACTAGCGCAATAGGGCTTTCAATTGCAAGTGTATAGGGGCTATGGTCACAGTTCCAGGATCTAAAAGGTTGCTTATGGTAGTTCACAAAACTAGTATATAGTACAGTATGTACATAGTAGTATGACCTCCTTAGGTCATACCATTTTGGAAGAGCCCCAAACTTACAGGTCCCTAGAATTACTTCCCAACACTGCTGCACAAGAAACTAAAAGCTTGAGACAATGACCCCTTACCCCACTATATCATAGAATTAAAAGTCAAGATTAGACTGGACAGTGAACAAATGGGGGGAAAAACTGGCCATAGAAAATTACTATGGTAATGAGGAAGATCAAAGTATACAAAGTATACAATAGAGTCAAAATTCTTACATCTAAATCCTCAAAGGAAGAATGTGAATTGTTTTAGAGCATGGAATAGCTCAAAAAGGATTTTAAAAATCAAAAGAGGTGGATGAAAATTTGGGAAGAGAAATGTGATGCAAGAAAATGAAAAAAAGAGTCAATAGCTTTGTAAAGGAGGCACAAAAATTACTGAAGAAAAAAAGCATCTTTAAAAACAGAAGAGGACAAATGGTAAAAAGAGGTACAAAAATCCAGTGAAAAGAAGAATGCCTTGACAAGCAGAATTGGCCAAAAGGAAAAAGATATATAAAAATTCACTGAAGAGAACTTCTTAAAAGAACTGGCCAGATTTCTAGAAGGTATAAAAACTCATTGAAAAAACTAATTTCTTAAAAGTTAGAATTGGTCAAATGGAATCTAATGATGTTATGAAACATCGAGAAACAAAATCAAAAGAATGAAAAAAATAGAAGAAAATGTGAAATATCTTATTGGAAAAACAACTGACTTGGAAGATAAATCCAGGAGAGATAACATAAAAATTATTGGACTACATGAAAGTCATGATAAAAAAAAAAAAAAAAAGAGTCTAGACATTGTTTCAAAAAATTTTCAAGGAAAACTGCCCTGATATTCTATTACAAGACAGTAAAATTGATACCCTAAAAGAGATAGCAAAATGAAAACTCACAGAAATATTATAACAAATTCAAAACCTTCCAGATCAAAGAGAAAATGTTGCAAACAGCCAAAAAGAAACAATTCAAATATGCCACAGAAAGGATAAGATTTAGCAGCTTCTACATTTAAGGATCAGAGGGCTTGGAATATTCCAGAAAAAGGAGCTAGGATTACAACCAAAAATCACCTACCCAATAAAACTGAATATAATCCTTCAGGGAGAAAACTGATATTCAAAGTAAAGAACAGAGTTGAATTGAAAATTTGACTTTCAGATTACAAGATGCAAAAGAAGCATAAAAAGGTAAGCCGGGAACAGTAATCATAAGGGATTTGATAAGGGCAAACTCTTTGCATTTCTACATGGCAAAATAATATTAATAACTTAAAATTATCTTATTAGGGCAGTTAGGAGTTTACATAGAAAGCAAAGACATGAGTTGATTATCTAGATGTGGTTACTAAAAAAAGAAAATTAAGGAATGAGAAAAGTGCGCTGGGAGAAGGGGAAAGAGAGGTAAAATGGGATAAATTATCTGATATAAAAGGGGTCTGAAAGAGATTTTACAGAAGAGGGGAAAATGGAGTGAGCAGGAAGAGCATGTGAA
Source organism: Sminthopsis crassicaudata (assembly GCF_048593235.1). NCBI lineage: Eukaryota > Metazoa > Chordata > Mammalia > Dasyuromorphia > Dasyuridae > Sminthopsis > Sminthopsis crassicaudata. Next base: position 570,939,982 of record NC_133618.1, read on the forward strand.
CCTTACTCTCATTAGAATTGGCTCAGAGGGAATGATATACACATTCAATAGTGTGTGCAAATCTGTCTTACTATGCAAGAAAGTAGGAAGAGAAGGGGTGGGCAGCTGATAAAAGGAAGGGCAATGGGGCAGGAGAGGGTAAAAAGTGAGAAGCAAAACACTAAAGAATGGACAGGGTAAAAGGAGAAAGAGTAGAATATGTCAGATACCATGATGGCTTAATTCTTGAGCTCCTCTTAACTAGTGACCAATGTGTTTAAATCTACATAATTGTAATGTCTACGGGAGAGCTTGACCACTTTTTACATCAGAAAATTCTTTATGATCAGATCCACATAATTATATATGTGATCAACTCAATCTAATTACCTGAGAACAAAACAGAACTTTGACTTGCATTATCTTGATGTACTGAATGATTGTGAAATTTACATTGCTACTTTTTGGTTGTATAAACCTAGCCTTAAAATACTGTAGATATGTGAATTAATGTTATTTTTTTTAACTTCCTGTGTTCATTGAAAATGAAACAGGAATATGTTTTGCTCTTTTTTCCCCAAATATGTCTATTTACAAAATGAAAAAAAAAATTTCTATTTAGAATCCATTTAGTTGTTGGTCAATCATTTTTCAGCTGTGTCCAACTCTTTGTTGGACAAACCTTGAGGTTTTTTTTTGTTTGTTTGTTTTTGTTTGTTTTGTTTTGTTTTTTTTTTTTTGCCATAGATGATGATGGGGTTTGCCATAACTTTTCAACTCACTTAACAGATAAGGAAACTGAGGCAAAGATGGTTAAGTGACTTGCCTAGAGTGACCCAGATAGGAGATGTCTGAGGCCAAATCTGAACTCAGAAAGATGAGTTCCACCTGACTTCTATTAGAGCCTGATGTGCACTCCAGCAATGGGGCAGTTAGGTGGATACAATGGTGAACTTGGAGTCAGGAATACAAGTTCAAATCCAGCCTCGTATACTTATTAGCTGTGTGATCCTGAGAAAGTTACTTAATCCTGTTTGCCTCAGTTTCCTCATCTGTCAAATGGCAAAACACTCCATTGTCTCTACCAAGAAACCTGTATTGGGATCATGAAGAATTGGACATGACTGAAAAATGACTGAACAACAAATGAAATTTAAATAAAATTTCAAGTGATTTTTTTTCTAATTTTGTACATCTGAAATTATTAAAAGACTTCTCCCTCCCCATGAAAATTTTTGCTATGCTCTCTAAAGAAATTTATGAGCTTCTATTGTGGTGGTGTTCAACATCCTACTTAATATCAACAATTTGATAAAGCCACATTCTAGCCTAGTAAATATTTTACATAGAAACATTTTATAAAAAATATTTTACATATAGTAAATACATGCTGTTGAGTCATTTCAGTTGTGTCCAAGTAGGGTTTGCCATTTTCTTCTTCAGCTCCTTTGACAGATGAGAAAACTGAGGCAAAGAGGGTTAAGTGACTTATATAGGGTCACCCAGCTACTTAAATATCTGAGTCCAAACTTGAACTTGGGAAGATGAGTCTTTCTGATTCCAGTCTCAGTGATCTATTCACTGTGCCACAGATTCAATATAATAAAGCCTTTCTCATATTCTTTGCTATAAAATGATTAGGTACCCAAAGGACTTTCCCCCAAGGTAGCTCTATGTTACCAGAGAGGGTTAATCATCAAACTGTATAGATAGGTTGACAAAGTGTATTTAAAGTCTGACTTAATTTAGGAAACATAAAAGTGTTTTGAAAAGCATAAAGCTTTCTAAAAGTTTTTTCCATCATTACTAGCTCAGTGATTCATGCAACATTAGTGCCATTTTTCACAGTTGGTTTATAGCTAGCTATATGTTGTACCCCTACAGAGCTTTTATAGGCTGTTTCTTTCTATGTCCCCATGGTAGTAATTGAAGGATGTTTAATTTTGACTCCCAAGTTTTATAATGTTTAATGGAACGAATCAGAAATTTCCATTTGTAGAAAAAAAATTTATAGAGTGTTGTTGGTCCCAATCATTCTCTTTCTTTTTTTCTCTTCTTCTTGGGTGGTGGTATAGGGTTTAGATTAGATGTGTATTGCTGAAACTATACTCTTGCTTTGTAGGGTTGTTGTTGTTGGTAGTAGTGGGATGTGTGAGTGTGTGTGTGTAAACACACCCCTGATTTTCAGCTAGTAATTGAATTAAGGTCAGTATTTAAAATAACTATAGTGATTCCTCGTCATTTTTAATTGAGAGGTTATTGAATCGAAAGTAATCTTTTAGATTGTTTGGCTATTTTCCCCTTTTGTCCCTATCCTATGCCCCCAAAACAGCAACATATTGTCCCTTTAGGTTGGTTGTAGATATATTGTATAGAAGTATTTCAGAGCTATTTGGGGGGGGGGGGGGAAACAGTTAAAACCTACAATACATTTTCTCAAAAAAATGCACTGTTTAAAGTAGACTTAACTAAGATTAAATGACCCTACAGATAATTGCATTGTTCTTGATTCAGTGATGGTTTTGCCTCTAATTTACTTTGAACAAAAGATGTACATTTTAAAACTTCTGCTTTCCTCAGTTATTTGAATGTGCGGGGTGGGGGTATAAGAATATTAACTCGCCACTCCCTATGCTGGGAGATAGTCGAATGTGAGGGCTAACAAGATTAATGAAAATTGATGCTGAAAAAGTTTCTTCTTAAGTCCCTATATAATAGTTATAAGTTATAATGGTGGTGGCTGGCCACATTGTTCAAATGCCAAATGTACACTTGCCAACAATATTATTTTATGGAAAGCTCCCACAGGGCAGATGCTCACAAGGTAGTCAGAAGAAGCAGTACAAGGATACTTTCACAGTATCTTTTAAGAATTTTAGAATTGATTGTATGGCATGGGAGACACTGGCACAGGAGTGCCCTCATCAGAGAAGATGCTGTGCTCTAAAAGGAAAGCAGAACTGAATTAACCCCAATGAAGTGCGAGTTGTGCAGTTCAGATTATTTGTGTCTGACCTGTGGCAGACTATTCTGAGCTTGTATTGGTCTGATCAGCCACAGTCGGATACACTGTAACTTGACTCAAACATGATGTCCTTTTGATCCTCTTCGAGAACAAAAGAGAACAACTATTAGGGGATAAAATGCTGGGCTTGGAGTTAGGAAAAATAGGGTTTAAATTTTGCCTCTGATGCATATTAGTTATGTGGTTATGGGCAAGCCATTTAAAGTCTTAGTGCTCTGGCAATTCTCTTAAATCTAAATTCTAGAGTGGTTGCTGAGCTGCATCAGTGTGTGTGTGTGTGTGTGTGGAGGGGAGTTTACATACTGTGAGTAGCCTTTGGAAATGAAATTACAGGTCTGGACTAAAAATAAAGGTAACATGTCAAACACTGCAATGAAAATGCATTTATTTCAGCTAGTAGAAAATTTCCTAGTTGTTAAGACTGTGAAACATGATAAATATGATTTTTTTTCCCTTGAAAACACTGACATTTTTGCTGTCATTGTTCTAATTAATTTGAATTTAAAATGTTGCTCAACAAACTGATCAGCTGAAAGGGCAATGATGAGTTCCCTTGGTTAATTTTCTGGAGACTTTCTTGAAGACCTAGACTTGACTCTGAAATCCCAGGGCTGAAATTAAAAATAAGTGCTGTAATAAGAATTCTAGGTCAGTTCAATGCTTAATGAAAGGATCCTTACCGTTCTAACTTGCCACCCATAATTATCAGCAGGCTGTTTTTATCTTAAGTGATCCTAAGTATTTTAATTCAATGCACTTTTTTCAGGACCATGATTTTTAGAAGAAGAAGAAAAAAAAAATTTAGATAAGACTTAGAATCACAACATTTCAGTATTGGAAAGGATTATTCAGGATTGGACCATTTTATCAATTCATTCCTGTAAAAGAATTCCCTCTGCAACATAAACTGGATTTGGAGTCAGAGAACTCTGGCTCATATGCAGACTTTGACACTTTATTACCAATGGTACCTTGAATAAATCAGTTAACCTTTCTTGGTGTCTGTTTCCTCATCCGTAAAACTAAAGAGATGACCTTTAAAGTGTCTTCCAGCTTTGAACCTATGATCCTGTGTCTGCTTGAAGTAGCGTATTCCACTTTAGTTTTGATTGTTTTTTAAAATTAATTTTATAATTATAATTTTTTGACAGTATATATGCATGGGTAATTTTTTTTTTTTTTTTTACAACATTGTCCCTTGTATCCACTTTTCCAAATTTTCCCCTCCCTCCCTCTACTCCCTCTCCTAGATGACAGGCAATCTCATACATTTTACATGTGTTACAGTATAACCTAGATACAATATATGTGTGTAAATCCAATTTTCTTGTTACACGGTAAGAATTGGATTCCGAAGGTATAAGTAACCTGGGTAGATAGACAGTAGTGCATATTAATTTTGATTGTTAACAAACTTTTCTTTATAAGACCCCTAATGTTTATTCCTTCTTATTTTACTTGTTGGGACCAAGCAGAACAAATCTTCTACCTTTTCTTCCCCTTTGGAGCTTAAATTCTTTGGAAATGCACATATACAGGTCAATCAATCAATAAATGCTTATTAAGCATCTACAATGTTAAGCCCTGGAGTTACAAAGACACAAAAGACAGTTTCTACCTTTGAGGAATTTACAATCCTGTGGGAAAGACAATATATAAACAGATATACAAAGCAAGCTATCCATGGGATTAATAGGAAATAATTAGTAAAGAGAAAGCACTATAATTAGGAGAAGTTGAAGAAGGCATCCAGGAAAAGATGAAATTTTAGTTGGTACTTAATGGAAGTCAGGGAAGTCAGTTGATGGAACTAAGAAGGGACATGCAGGCACGAAGGAGAAAATGCCCAGAGTCAAGAGATGGAGTTTCTTGTTCATGGCGAATGATTTGGGGGTGGGAATGGCTTTCTTTTTTTGGTAGACTAAGGGAAAGAATACTGTATTCATAACAGGATTATTGAGAGGATCAAGTGAGGTAACATTTAGTGTTTTGCAAATCTTAAAGAGCTAAATAAATGAATTATCATTAATTTTTTTTTCTTTTTTTTTGAGGCAATTGGGGGCGAAGTGACTTGCCCAGGGTCACACAGCTAAGAAGTGTTAAGTGTCTGAGATCTGGATTTGAACTCAGGTCCTCCTGACTTCAGGGCTGGTGCTCGAGTTTTCATTAATTTCTAAAGTAGGAATTTGATTTCCGGATTAAATTACCATTTCGGTGGTCCCATTTTAGGTTCTCAAAATCCATTAAAATCTGTCATGTAGTTTGGTATAATTCATAGTTGATATTAAAGATAGGGCTTTGCCAAGAAGCACAGGCAAGTGAATAAAAATGGTAGCAACAAAATGTTTTAAATTCCTACTAACGTCCTATAGATGTGTCTTGGGCCAATAGAATTTAAACTCATTTTCAATAATAATAAATAAAATCTCCATAAAATAATTTTTTTTGGCAAGTGCTCATTTGGCATTCGAACAATGTGGCCAGCCCACCACTATTATAACATTATATAAGGACTTAGGAGGAAACATTTTCAGTACAATTTTTTTTATTAATCTTGTTAATGGGATTCCATGAATTACCCACATCCCTAAAAAGAAAATCCTATTTTGTCTGAACCCTAACTTTCTAAGTCTTCATACATTTTACTTCTCCCTATATTACTTGAACAAGATGCTCCCATCTTTTAGTCTGTGTATTTTCACTGACTGTCCCCTATGCTTAGAATGCTCTCTCTCTCTTCACCTCCTGGTTACTCCAAGTTTCTTTCAAGTTTCAGTTAAAAATCGCACAAAAGAAACACGAGCTGTGCAAATCTAGACATCTCAGTCCCAAACGTTCAAACAGACTATTTGTGCCTGACCTGTGGTAAAGCCTTCTGAGCTTGTATTGGTCTGATCCACTATAGCTGAACACACTGTACCTTGACCTTAACATTGTGATGTCATTGGTTGTCTTCTAGTAAGAAGGACAAACAAGAAAAAAAATTCTATCTTCTGCTTTAACCAACTTTTATTTTTCCTTAATGCATGCTAGTATTTTCCTTCTGAGATGGCCTCTAATTTCGCTCTTGCTCTTACTCTCACTCTGGCTTTCTCTGTCTGTCTCTCTCTCACACATAAATATACTCTTAAGGTTTCAGGTCAAAAAGCTGTGACAATTTGTAATCATTCTCCATAACCATCTTGTATCCATATCTATCTTGTATGTCCCTGGTCTTATTATATTGGGTCTTATTAGAATTAGTTAGATTAGATTAATTAGATTAGAAATTAGAATGTGAATTCTTTGTGGGCAGAGCACAGTACCAGTCACATAGCAAAAATTTTTAAAAAATGTTTGTTGACTGATAGTATATTTGCAGATTATTTCATTCTCAGATTAGTTTTATATAAGTAAACCAGATATTAGAATAAATTCTCTCCATGCATTTCTCTGTCCTCTCTATTCTCATCACAATTTTTAAATGCTTTTTATTTTCAAAACATATGCATAGTTTTCAGTATTCATCCTTGAAAAACCTTGTGTTCCAAATTTTTTCCTCCCTCCTTTCTCCTCACCCTCTCCCTTAGACAGCAAGTGATCCAATATGTTATATATGTGCAATTCTTCTATATGTATTTCCTCAATTATGATGCACAATAAAAAGAACAAAAAGAGAAAGAAAGCAGCAAAAAAGTGAAAATATTATGTTATAAGATTTTCTTAAATGGTTGTGTATTTTGCCTAAGTAAAGCTTTTCAGAGGAAAGAGTTGATGATTTTATCACCATTAAGACTTTACTTTTCCTTCTATGACCACAGAAATTTGGTGGCAATTCTAGGCCAATGGAAAGGCCAATGCTGAGCACCGAGCTGGACCTACTTATCTCCATCTTCCCCCTTGTTAATAGCAACAGTTTAATATAATTCCCTTTGTTGCCAGTTCTATTGGGCTTAATAAAATTGAAGATATAGTAAAGCCTTATATAATCAGTAAAATAAGTTTTGAAAAAAGATTTATCATGTGAAGAAAACATTTAAGTATCACTGTCCGGTAACAGACATGTTTGCATTGAAACAAACTCTCTTTTTAAAAACCCCTAATTTTTGATGATTCTTTGTTTAGGAAATAACAATTCATAGCATATAGTTTTCTGGGCAGTATAAAGATAGCAGAGCAGCTTATTCTTTAGACATGGTAAACATTATGCAACGATTTATTTTTAAGGTTAGCAAGCCATATTACAAAGTTATGGGGTTAATGGCTTGGCTACTGGAAGTGTCTTTCTGAATGTCACAGAAAAAAGCCTTGTAATTGCAGAAATAAATCAGAGACATTCAGTCTCTTCCTGTGTGTCAATAATTAAAGGGATTTATGATATTATGGAGAATGATTACAAATTATCATAGCTTTTTGGGCTGAAACCTTTAGAGTATTTTTAATCTGGAAGGTATTGGTCTTAAATTCTTCTAGATGAATAGTTGCTGTATTTTTTAAAAAATAGCTTCACATGGAGATTTTTACAATTTTTAGTTTCATTCAGTGTTTCATAATTCTCAGAGCTCTGAAGTATTTCCTAATACCTATTGGGTATTCTTCTTATACTTTAAGCCTTATTGACCAACTCAGTTCAAAATCCTTTCCATGCAGTGCTGTGGTGATCCTTTTCTATTGCCACTGGCAATTTGATTCTGGGAGTTTTTGAATTCTGAGGCTACCACACAATCAGAATAAATATCATCCTAGCACCTGCTGGACCTTTGAATACACCATTTTACTCCTCCAGATTGAATTGCAAATTTTATCTCATTGATGGGAAAGGTATATTGGTAGATTTGAATCAGAAAATGCAGGTTGTTTATGGTATCCTGGAAGAAGCAATAACTGCAATACTATCTGTATGACTTTGGGCAAGATATTTCATTTCCCCGGGCCTCAATATGTTTATTTGTAAAATGAGGGGGGTTGGATTAGATGGTGTCTGGATCATCCAGATCTAGATCAGCGATTCCTGATGATCATATCCCATTCTTTCAACTGAGCTACAAGCATTTATAACATCCTGGCACATACCAGTCACTGTGAAAGACATTGGGAACAAAGACAAATAGTACCCTCCTGTAGGTGACTCCAGTCAATCCTCCAGGATTGACATCTGTACATACATTATTGTAAGGCTTCCTAAAACTATTTTGGAACTTTTCTGAGAGATCTCTTTAATCTTACATTTGGTTGAATTGGTTCAAGAGCTACCCCAAAACTTTAAAAGTGCCTATTTACTTAATATCTCTCCCTTCAACTACATCTTTGGATCTGAAATAGATATAAGAGACTGAAGAACAGAAGCTTGTCATTAAATATAATTCTTGAAGTCAGTCCAGTTTTCTGGTGCTCATCCTGAGCAAGGATAGTCTAGCACTGGAGCAGATTCTCTGGGGCCGGTACAGCCCCCATCTAAATGAAGATATGCCTGAATGATCTCTTGTGTTTACTAGCTGGGCTCTGTTCAAGCTCTTTGGTACATCCTTTATTCAGCCTCTTCGACTCTGTAGTCTTCGAGAACTTCTTTTAATGAATGAAAGGCTGGCTTTCATACCTTTACATAGGAGAACTGTTGATGTGAAGACAGGATATAGGTTCAAATTTTACTCCTGATGCTTCTTTGCTATGTGACCTTAGGTCACCTGTCAGATGACACGTTGGACAAAAATGACCTTGAGGGCCTTTTATATCCCTCAATCTATAATAAGAAGTCCGGCATTATGGGCTTCTACCTTTTCATTTTTATTAAGACTATTAAGAATTAATCAATATTATATTGCAAATTACCTCCAAACCTTTTTATTTTCTATCATCAATAGTTATAACCATTAATAATTAATAGAACCTAAGCAGATAGGTAATGTGGTGCTGTGGAGCTCTGGAGCTCTGGATCTAGTATCAGAAACACCTGAACTTAAATCTAGCCCAGACACACTAGCTGTGTAACCTTAGGCAAGCATTTAACCTCAGTTTTCTCAACTATAAAATGGAGATAATAAGAGCACCCACATCCCAGGGCTGGTGTGAGGAACTATGAATTAATATTTATAAAGTACTTAATTAGCACATTGCTTGGTATGTAATAGGTGGTATTATTAATATGATGATGATTATTCCCTTCCCTTCTCTTTTCTTCCCTCCCTTCTTCCCTCCCTCCTTCCTTCCCTTCCTTCCTTCCTTCCTTCCTTCCTTCCTTCCTTCCTTCCTTCCTTCCTTCCTTCCTTCCTTCCTTCCTTCCTTCCTTCCTTCCTTCCTTCCTTCCTTCCTTCCTTCCTTCCTTCCTTCCTTCCTTCCTCTCTTCCTTCCTCTCTTCCTTCCTCTCTTCCTTCCTCTCTTCCTTCCTCTCTTCCTTCCTCTCTTCCTTCCTCTCTTCCTCCCTTCCTTCCTTCCTTCCTCTCTTCCTCCCTTCCTTCCTTCCTCTCTTCCTCCCTCCCTTCCTCCCTCCCTTCCTTCCTTCCTCCCTTCTTCCCTCCCTCCCTTCCTCCCTCCCTCCCTTCCTCTCTTCCTCCCTCCCTCCCTCCCTTCCTCCCTTCCTCCCTTCCTCCCTTCCTCCCTTCCTCACTTAATTTAAGTGACTTTCTCAGTGTCACACAGCTAGGAAGTTTTAAGTATCTGAGGCAGTTTGAATTTTGGTTCTCCTGATTTTGGGGCCACTGCTTTATCCCATGTGCCATCTAGATACCCCACACAATATTATTTTAAAGTTTGGACTGATATTGAATAAATGGGTAGATTATCTCATAGGACCTATTCTTCACTTGTAAGGTCTTGTATTCTTTTATAGATTAGTTATCACTTGGAGATACTTAATCTGTTTTTTCAATTTATCTGATTAAGCTAATAGTGTAAGATCTCATTGGAAAGAGAATATCCCAATTAACCATATTCATTACTTCTACATATTCTTTGATCCTTCTTTTTCCTTTATTCACCAAGATCAAATTGTATTGATATTTCCTTTTAAATGTGTTTTCTATCCATTTGTGTTTCTCTACCAATACATCAATTTGACAGAAGTTTTTAACTTGGGTCTATGGATTTTAAATTATTTTAATAATTGCATTTCAATACGATTGGTTTCCTTAGTAATCCTTTGTATTTTTTGCACTGAAAAACATTCTGAGAAGAGATTTATAAGCTTCAGTAGGGGACCAAAAGAGACACAATAAGTCCTTGATTTAGGGTCTTATGCATATGGTTTTCTAAATGTTTTCCCTCCTAATTTTTACAACTTTAATCCATAGAACACTTCACCAGAGATTAATCTGCCTTTCATCCTGGTTCACTCCCTTCTTAAGTGTTGCCAAAGGTCTTTCAAAGTGTAAATTCTTCACCCAGCATTTAGGATTATCTGGTTCCATGTTACCTAGACAATATCACCTCCCATTATCTTCCAACACCAGCACTCTGTTCAGCTCATCCTAGTCTTTTTGTTCAACAAACACCATTCTGGAGTCTGTGAATGGACTGCTTAAGCTATGCCCCTTCATTTAGGCTTTTTCCATTCTCTCTTTTTATTTGACTCTTTCCACAAGTCCCTTCTACATCACCTCAGCTTCCCCTTCTGAGATTGCCTAAAACAGTTAAAGTGTTTGTCACCTATCTGCATCCCACTTTGTGTTGTTACTCATCTGTTCCATCCAGCAGGTCTCAACTATTAGAATATAAGCACCTAGGAAAGGGTTGGGTATATAGAAAATAACTCAAAATACTCAGACATTAGTTGTGTAAACTTTGGCAAGTCACTTATCCTATCTAAATCTATTTTCTCATTTGTGAAAAAGATGGGATTGAATTCAATATCTGCAGTCTAAGATTTCCTTCCTAAGTTTAGGGCTGAAAACCAGTTCTAAACTAAGGCAATTAGGTGGTACACAATAGATATACCCTGGACCTGATCAGTTCAAATACTACTGATGACATTTACTAGCTGTGTAATTCTCAAAAAGTCATTTAGCTCTGACTGCCTCAGTTTCTTCAAATATAAAATGAGGATAATAATGTCACCCCCCTGAGGTTTTTTTTTTTTGGTGAAAATAAATTAGTGCTTTGTAAACTTAAAGCACTATATAAATATAATCTATTATTTTATTATTATTAAATTGATCTTATTAGACTATAAGTAAATGATGTTCTTAAGTAGAGATAGGAGGTATGCATTGACTTAGTGATACACACACACACATACACACACATATATGTATATATACTGACTATGTAGTATATAAGCAATTTTCATCATCTGCCTATTAGTGATGGTAGTACTATTCTAGTACTGGGTGCAACAATCCTTGCCAAGTACTATCTTCCTGGTAGGATGGTGACTACCTAAAGGTAATAACAATTTATACTTCTATCATGCTCTCATATAGCATTTTATATCCATTATTTCATTTGATCTTTACAACAATGCCATGAAGCAGGTAGAACAAATATTATTATAATTTACCAAATGAGAAAGCTCAAGCTCAGAGTGTAAATGGCCAAATTTAGAGTAGATCCTAGTCTTCTGATTCCAATCATGTGCAGACAGCCATTTCATCCCACTGCCTCCCAACTAGAAATTCATAGTACACACCCAAAAAACCTTCTATGTCAAACTAAGTTTAATATTAGCAAAATTGTTTTTTAAGAAATGTTCAGTTATGCACAATAGAGAGCATAGAATAAATTTAGAGCTAGAAGGAGTATTAGAAGCCATTTAGTTTGATTTCCTTCCTTTGATGCATGAGGAAACAGAGATTTATTGAGATTAAGTAACTTTTGTTGGGTCATAGAACTAGTAAGGATCAGAAATTCAGTGTAAACCCTGGCCTTTTTGACTCGTACAACAATATATCCATTTTGTTACTCTGTTGTTGGCTTAAAGCCTGACTGACTTCAATTTGGGTTAAAATTGAAATTTAATAGTAGCAAAGATGAAGGGGGGAGTAAAAAACCTAATCCTCTCCCATCCCCCAGTCTTGGGGGACAATAACAACAAACAAGAAATTTTTAGATAAAAATGGTCATTTATGGGGAATGGTTAAATAGAATCTTCTTACCCTCTTTGGAACAAGGAAAACATTGCCAAACATTTTAGATCCAGTCTGGGGATAATAAAATGTATTGACATATCTATATCATACACTATTAATTGCCTGGGGATATTGCCTCACCAGATGTATATGGCAATCTGCTCTCTTAACTTGATAAAAATCTTGGAGTATGGTCTGGTTCTGGCTACTTTAAGAACATGGTTTTGTATTAGAACAGTCTGATAAGAGAATTGGTTGTAGTCCAGATATGTCTCCAAGAGTCAACCTGATCTTAATTCTAGCCTCTGAAGACCTGAATTAATTAGGTACTTGGAGGATTTGATTTAGCTTTGGGGGAAGCATGAAGAGCCCTGGACTGAACTACTTTCTCCTTTCCTATAAATCTAAGACTTCTCAGGACAATAAAATCAGGACTCCTAATAGTCACAAAATCCCTGTGATTAGATATGAGTATATAAAACTATTGATCTTTTATTTCATCATCTATCATCACTCAAATAGGCAGGGCATTTTTATACCCTTGTGGGGAGATTTGAAATGATGTGCCACCTAGTGAGATTTTTTTTTCTTCTCAGTGAATTGTAGCTACTCTTTTGGGTTCATTTAAAACCAAAGTGACCATTTCACCATTTGGCTTGGGAGTTGCTTAAGAGAATCAATCTTAGGCATCTATCCCATTGTTTATAACACAAAGATCATTCTTGCTGCTCCATAAAGAAATTTTGATTGTAGTGGGATATTCAATATAGTACAGTGTGGAACAAATAAGATGACAGCAATAAGCAACCACCTTAACCTAATTTTAACCTTTCTAGCTGCAGGTTCATGTGAATGAAGGAAGGAAGCCAAAGAATTAGACAATGAGGAAAAGGCGTAATTGGGCCAAAGGGTGGAACTAAGAAATTCTCAGAGGCAGCATTGTCTGGCAACAAACTGCCAGTCAGGAGTTCTGGGCTTCAGTCCTGCTTTAGTCCTGAATAGTTGAATGTGTATTTGCATGTGTATATGCATTTTGTTTTTTTATTTTTTTGTAGGGCATTTAAAAGTGTTGTGAGAATATTATATATATATATATATATATATATATATATATATATATATATATATATATATATATATATATATGTATAAAAATTCAACTCTTATTTCCAAGAAAATAGAAATACAAAAGGCCCCAAGACAAGCATTGGTGACTTTTAACCTTTGACTTCTGACTTTTTATAATACTTAGCCTGAGAAATGAGTTATTTATACTCTGTTGCTGAATGAGATCTATCTGAAAAGACAGCATAGAATGACATTATGACAATCATTCCTGAAGGCATCTGGAGTCTCTATTTTTACTATTCACCAAATTGTAGTCCTGATTTTTTTGTAGGACATCCAGCAAATGAGAAATTCTTTGGATCTATTATTTTCATTTTTAAAAAGTGGGCTTAAAATGTTAATAAGATATGTGAGGAATTAGTAAAAGGCTAATATCTCTGTGGTAAATCTATAATTACTATATGAATGATAAATAGAATGAATGTTTAAAACATCATCAACTAAAGAAAATGTGCCAGATACATAATGGCATCCTAAGATCCTGTCATCTTAAGGAAAGAGAAAATAGAAAGAGATGAGGCATAATTGAAAAAATTAATGAAGTTTATCTCAAGCATCCTCTTGATTCCTAAAATTTTTTAAATCCTTCCAGCATTCCCTTCTTATTGTTTTTGTGGAAATGAATGTTTCATGGGAATGAATTCGATTTAATTGAGGGAGAACTCTGCAAGATCACCTGTCTCACTTTCCCCTTCAGTGTTATCTGGGTCCAGTGGCTAGATGTAGATCAGGTCAACTAAAGATGGCCCTGGATGAAATAAGAGACCTTGGTCTTTTTAAGATAAGATCTTCAAAAAGTCTCATTTTGATAGAGACCCGCCCATTCAGTTATTAAGGATAGGTAGCAATTGAGCCAAAGAATCATCTAGCTATCCTTTCTCTGTCTTATGTCTATCACCACTGGATTTTCCCTGCTTCATCTAAAATAAAATCAAGACCTAAGGCAGGCCTCCAAACATTTTAAGGGATCTATCTACCTTTCAGTTTTCATTAATGAAAAGACTACTAGAGAAGAGAAATAATTTGACTTGGCAATAATCCAATCACAGCCTTTTAAATTTATTATTATTTTTTAGAAACACCATTGAACCACAGGGATGGGATCATGTCATTAATGGTCAGCCTGTGATCAATTTACTCTACCATGTAGATGAAATGGTTAATTTTATTTAAGTCCTTATTGAGATTTATTCATTTTGGTTTTGAAGATTAAGAGGAATTTTAGTTTCTGAGGCAAAGTGGGAGAGATTCTTGAGGGATAAAATGTGTCCTAGGACCCCCCTCATATTGGAGCATATTAGAACATTAAAATGTAAATTCTTTGAGACCAGAAAGTATTCACTTTTTATTTGTATCCCTAGTGCTTAATACAATGTCTGTCAAATACTTGTGATTGATTGGTCTTAAAACATAAGCAGCTCCACCTACTCATAAAATCAGTCCTGGTATAGATATCAGTCTATATTCATTCAAAAAGGAGTATGTAATATTTGGCTTTTAGACAATCTATTCATATTATAACTGAACATGACAAGAAATTATTTAGATTATACATGGTGGCTTAATGCATAGAGTGCAATGACTATGTATGGACTATTTTCAGTGGAAAGGGGGATGCTGGGAGAGGGGAGAGGATGAGTCATATTTGGAATTATTTCTATTTTTGTACATGGCTGCTGTCAGTAGATTTTATTAGTTGAAATGATTCAGTATTATTATTGTTAAGATTAAGTGAGAATTGAAGCAAGAAATGTGTGTGTTTCCTGTGTAGAAAAAAAAAATAACTTCCTCGTGAAATCTAAAAGGGGAGAGTAAAAATATACAAGATTGTGAGTTTTAGTAATCTGTAACTGAAGAATATGCAAATTGCTTAAAGTTCTAATCATGGTTGAAATTTGAAAACCTTTCCCTGTTATTTGAAATGCCTTTAGGTGATGTCAGTTTTGGGCTAGAATGTAGCCCGGGAATTGAGATTGGCCACTTCTATTTCTTGCCCTCCCTTTCTATGCAAGATATGATCATTTAGATCATATCCACATTTAGATCACATCCATATATGCAAGAAAATCCACTTCATATGGATATGTTTTTGTGCAACAGTTGAAGATGAATGTGAACAACACATTCCTATCTCCTAGCTGTCCATGAATGTTGTGGTTACTCTACTTCAATGTGCTATGTTGCCATTTCTAGATAAACTTCTTATAACCGAGTTACTTCTAGTTTAATTACTCTAATAATTTTGCTTTCCCTTAATTTTTCAGATGAAAAGGGGACTCAATTATAGTACTAAGGCATCTTTTACCTACTAGATGCACAGGATACTTCCAATTACTTCTTCCAAGTAATTCTTTTAAAAAAATTTTTCTTGCGTAATTATCATTTTGAAGAAATGGCATCCACATTTATCTGGAGGACTTTCTTTTAGGAAGTAGCTTCCCTGCTTTGAGGACTGCTTTCATCAGCAAAGTTTCATGGAATTGTCTGATGACTTGCTCCACAAAGTTCTTTAGAACAGGTGCAGAGTGCTAATAGATGACATTCATACAGTACTTTAAGTTTGGCAAAGGACATTATCTCATTTGATTCTAAAAATAACTGCCAGGAAAATACTATTATTATTCCCATTTTTTTAGATGAGGAAACAGGCTGACAGGTTAAATGACTTAGCCAGAGCCTTACTTGAGTCTCTGAGAGGCAGAATTCACTTTGGTTTTCCTGATTCCAAGTAAGCATCATGTCACCTAGCTTTCTGATCCAAAGACCCTTAGACAATTCCTATGGTAGATCAGCCTCCATGATGTGGGTTTTGTGAGTTCTCCTCTCCTCCCCATCCTGGTCCCTAGAAAAATTTCCACTTTGTAGCATATAGAATTCTTACGGTAAGAATTTTTCATCTTTGGTAGGGGAGGGAGTATAATAGACCTGTATTTGCTAATGAATTCAAACTGGAAATAGGTTATCCTCCCACCCCATTGAGTCTCTCTTCAAGCCTCCAGGATCTCAGTGTCCTCATGTTGTTCTAAAGTCCCCCACTGGTGCACCCCAGTATGATGCAAGCTCTAAAATTGTCTTCCATATATTGACATAAAATATAATGTCACCATCAATCATTTTAAAAAATGTTCCAGCCTAGCTCATTTAAATAATGAACTGTGATAGAATAAGGAGTTCCCACAATGAAATGCTATTGAATTAGTGAATACAGTTCTTACTCATGGTATTGGAGACTGAAGTCTGTATTATCAACTTAATCCAGAGCATGGCCACATTTGGTATCCAAGATATGGTTCCTGCTCTTAAGGACTCAAGGAACTACTAAGCTGATTAGATCGAAGAGAACCTCTTTGAATGGAATAGAAATACATTTTCCTCATTAGTGAAAGTGTGTTGCTTTAATATGTTGAACAGCTGTGGATATCTAAAAATGAATGGATAACAAACAGGTAATGAGTTCTTAGTTTATGAATAATATATATTAATTAGTTGGTTCATCAATTCATTAAATATTTCTGTTGTGATTTTCTTTTTTGTTATTATTGTAATTTATTTTTAAACTTGAAGTACAAAATAAGAAAAAAATTGTCATGTATACAGCAGAAAATGAGATGATTCAATATAAAGCAATTAATTTCCCTTTCAAGAACGCTCTAATAAATACTACATATTGTTTTCATAGTTGTCCAATTTTTTTTTGTTTCCTTATGTTTTCTTTTGTTCTCTGCTGCAGACCTTTTGCTTTATTGTTTTCTTTCTTCATTCCTTCAAAGAAGCTTATAATCAGGTGTGGATATATGTATGTATGTGTATATACATACATATACTAATATAAATATTAGTATAAATATATACATATACACACACTGATATCTTTAAACATACAAATATATGCATATATGCACTCATACCCATATGGTTGTTTCTACTTATTATCTGTTATGTCTGGATAGCATCTTTCAAAACTCCAATCTTACCATATTTTTCTAAACCAACCAACTTATCATTTCTTAGACCACAGAAATATTCCAATCTAATCACATTCTACCTGAGAGATTGTCTATAAAAGTCTTTCCCCCAACTTTCTGCAATCCTTCTATTCTTGGCTGCATAGGCTTTATATATATATATATATATATATATATATATATATATATATATATATATATATATATACATATATATATATATATATATATATATATGAAAATTTTAATTTAAAATAATCAAAATTATCCATTTTATACTTCAATAATACTCTCACATTATAATTTGGTTTAAGGTTTGAAACTACTGAGTCTGCTTTCCTTTTTTTAAACCTTGGTTTCTTTGCAGTTTCTGATTTTTTGGTTCCTCTGAACTTTATCATTGGTTTTTCTAAATACGTAATTTTTTTAAAGTAATTGAATTGGGATGACATTACATAAATAAATAAAATTGTCTTTTTTTTTTTTGTTTGTTATATTGACTTTACCTAACCAGGAATAATAAATATTACTTTATTTAGATCTAACTTTATTTGAATAAAAAAGTGCTTTTGTTTGTGGATAAATTTATCCCATTCACTTTTTATGCTATAATTATTTGTTGTATATTTTCCTCCTTATTTTTCCTTTCTATTTTTTTCACTCACTCCTTTGCTTTATTTTTACTTTTTACCTCTTCTTTAATCTACCTACTCCTTCAAAAATCTCTTTTATCCCTTTTTTCTTTACCCTATCCCTTTTTCCTCATTTCTTTCTGAATTTAGAAGAATGTTATATCCCTCTATATGTATATGCTGTTCCCCTTTAAACCCTTTCCAAATGAGAGTAAGGTTTCAGCACTACAGGCTCTCTTTCCTCAACTATCTTCTTTTGTATTTTTTTTTCTTTTATTTGTATGAGATAATTGCTCCTTTTAAATCTCTTCCTACAGCTTTATATATATATATATATATATATATATATATATATATATATATATATATATACATATACACACACACATATATATAGTTAGAATCATCCTCTCATATTCAGCTCAGCCCATGCCTTTTTTAAACTACTAAATAAAATTAGTCATTAAAAATGATAATTTTTCATATGTAAAAAGTAAATGATCTGACTTAATTGAGTCCCTTATAATAATTGGCCCTTAATATTTACTTTTTATTTCTCCTGGTTGCTCTGTGTCAAAATTTCCCTTTAGTTCTGCTTTTTTTTTTTTTTTTGTCACAAATATTAAAAAGTCTTTTAGTTTGTTATATGTCCATTTTTATTTTTCCATTCAGTATTATACTTAACTTTGCTGGATAAATTACCCTTGCTCATAACCCCAGCTCTTTTGTTCCATGAAATATAGTATTCCAAGATATTCTGGCCCTTCAACATAGTAGCTGCTAGGTCTTCTTCTGTAATCTTTACTGTAGCTCCATGATATTAATTTTTTTTGTTTTGTTTTGTTTTCAATATCTTCTCCTTAACCTGGGAGCTTTTGATACCTGGTTGTGATATTCCTGTAAATTTTCCACTTGGAATCTCTTTCAAAAGGTTGGTAATCAGTAATTTTTGTATTTTCTGCTTTATCTTCTTGTTCTAGAACTTAGGGCAACTTTTCCTTAATAATTTTAGGTAATATTGTATCAAGAATCTTTTTTTTTTATCATAACTTTCAGGCAGTCCAACAATTCTTATATTATTTCTCCTTGATATGTTCTCCAGATTAGTTGTCTTTCTGATGAAAAGTTTCACATTTTTTCCTATCTTTTCATTCTTTTGATTTTCTTTTCTTTTTTCTTTGTGCCTCAGGACATTGTTAACTTCCTTTTGCCCAATTCTAGTTTTCAAAGAATTACTTCCTTAAGTTTTTGGTTCTCTTTTTCAAGTTGGTTGAATTTCTTTTCATAAATTTCTTGATTTTCTTAGATTGCTTTTATTTCCCCCTAATTTTTCTTCAACCTCTATTATTTGATTTTAAAGTCCTTTTTAAAAGTTATTCTAAGAAATCTTTTTTTGCGGTTGGGTCCATTTGATCTGTCTTATTGAAAAAGAAGTGCCCTTTTTGAGCTCCATTATCTTCCTCTGACTATGAACCTTGTTCTTTTCTATCTCCATAATAACTATCTATGGTTGGATTCTTTCTCCTTTGTTATATATTTCTCAATGTTATTTTGCTTTATTTTATTTTTAGCAACTATTAGTGTTAGGATCAAGTTCTAGTTCTGAGTATAGGGAATGATATCCCACGCCTCAGGTTCTGTTTACTGTTATTTTCTGAGGGCTCAACCTAGGGCCCTCCACTCTATTTTTAAACCCTGAGTCCCACTGATTTCTTCCAATCTCTCCTTCCAATGTCCTCTCTTCTCTGGAACTAACACTAAGGACTTTGCTCACCTGTAAGTGCCTACAGCTAGTAGAGTCCTTGATGCTCTGCTACTGTATTTACCAGGTATGTGGGATTTCCTTTCTCCTGTAGTGATAGCCCAGTCCCAGACTCATCCAGTTAACCCAGCATTTCTCAACAGTGTTCTTCAATCTTCTCCTACTCCGAGGTAAAACCAGCCACTCCCCCCACCCCAAGGGCTCGAAGGGTTTTATTTGTTGATTCCACAGAGTTTGCCTAGAGGTGTTTGCACTTCACACAGTGTGAACCTCTGCCCCAGGGAGTCATGTCTTTCCTGGACTCTTCTTGCTTATCTTAGAACAACTACTTTATTTTGACTTTTGTTTATTTCTGATGTTTGATATTTCCTCTGAAGCAAAGTCTTTTTTTTTTTTTTTTTTTTTATGGAGGCAATTTGGAGAACCAAGTTTTCTCCACCTATCTTCCTAGAATCTGATCCCTTCAAGTTTTCCCTAGGTAGCACATATTTAACTTATATCAAATTGCTTGTTATCTTGGGGAGGGGGGAAGTAAGGAAGGGGAAAAATTTGGAACAAAAAATTTTACAAAAGATTAAATGTTGACAAATATCTTTACATGTTTTTGAAAAAAGAAAATACTATTGAGGAAAAAAAAAGTCTTCCCTAGACAGTACTTTCAAAAATAAATGAGACATTAAAGGTTTTCAATCTAGTAGTGCAGATAGGACATTCAAATGGATCAATGATCTTATTCATTTGAATGTTTCTTCAGACAGATTCTAGCCCACCACACTTGCACTTCTGCACTAGCTCATCCTGGGTGCCTCTGTTTCTCTTTGTCCAAGAAATTTACCACAAGGGAAATGTTTCTCAGGGTCTTCCATTCCCAGATTCATTTAGATTTTTTTTTTTTTTTTTTGGGACTAGATGAAAAAGGAGATTCTTTGCCTCAATTGCTACCTATCTGAAACTCAGATCTGTTGAGGACCTTAGCTTAAAAAGATCAAGGTCTCCCATTTCATCCAAGGCCATCTCCAGTCTCCTGATCTATATCTTGGATTCAAATGCTCTGGAGGGAAAAGTGAAGCAGTTGACCTTACCCAGCCCTCTCTCAATCAAATCCAATTCACATGGTATCACCTCCCTAATGTCATGGTCTTCTTTGAGAACAAAAATAAATTCCTCTCAACATGGTGACAGAATCAAAGGGACTGATTCACCACTGTTTTCCTGTTACCCATTGCTCCTTTCTCCCATTTCCGCCCGCCCCCCCCATCATATACTTTCTTGATGCATTCTTTGTTTTTGTTCATCTTTGGAATTCCTTGTAATGTTGCCGATTACTCAGGTCTATGATGTAGTTCTGTAGTGCTCTTTATGATGAATATATTTTAGTGCAGTGTGTTTCATGTGTCAGAGTTGTATAGTCACACCAGAAAATGTTAGTATGGAAAAACTGGGCTTTCTACCAGACAAATATGACACAATGTGATAAGCATCCTAAGTTTATGAAATGATATGAAATCAGAGAATGGAGAGGTCATATCTAATTGTTCAGAACTCACAATGTTGATTTCTGGGTCTGGAAGAAGGGACTATACAACACTGCAGGAATAAGAAAAAAGATATTAGAAATAGTCTTATCCAAAGTTTTGAAATAATTGAAGTTTTTCTTTGGGATTCTCTCACCAGCATCTCTTTCCTTGTGCCCCCAGATACCCTTTAGCCTTGTGGGATCCATTGACTTGTATTCAGATCTGCTCTACCACCAAAATGGTTTTTGTGCTAAAATATTTTATGAAGGTCTTTCCTCTTCCATCAGAACCTTCATTGTCACTGATTCCATTAGTGTGAATCTGGGCTCTGCTCTCTCTCTGTCTCTCTGCCTCTGTCTTTCTGTCTCTGTCTGTCCGTCTGTCTCTGTCTCTCCTCTCCCCCATGCTTGGCTAAGTCATTATACTTCTCTGGGACTCATTTCTTCACTAGTCAAATAAAGGCATTAGATTAGATATCTAGTTTTCTAGAATCTTTTCCAACTTTAAATCTAGGATTCTACAATTCTCCTAGAAACATTTTAAAAACCAAAACTAATATTGGAATTTAAATTAATATATTAGAATGCTTTAGAACTCTTATTAAACAGATGGTTTCAAAGGCCTGGGTGTTCTCCTTCAATAATAAGAATAATAATCAGTCCATGTCTTTTCATCCCTCTCAGGTTACTCTTCCCCCCTCCTCCTCCCATTTCTTATAGATACTTCATCAAGAATAGACTTGGTGCACTGAAGGCAGAATTATTCGTTTATTCGTTATGACAGGTGGGAGAACCATCCCTGTCTGACCAGGAGTTTCCCTTCAGCAAGTAGTCATTCTACCTTCATTTGAAGACTTCTAGTAAGAGGGACTTCACTACCTCCTAGAAAGCTCATTCCACTTTTTGGATATATTAAGTGTTGAAAAATTGTTCTTGAAGTTCATTCTAAACCTTCAAGAACCCATTATTCCTGGGTCTACTCTATGTTTCCAAGCCTATTTTCAAAAATACAGCTCTTCAAGTACCTGAAGATAAGCAAACTCCTTCCCGGGTTAATTACTAGAGGCATGATTTAAATTCAGTTATTCTAAGACCAAAATTCTATCCACCAAACTGTAATTCCTCTCAAAAGCTTGCTGCCCTATGCATCCATCGAGCTTATAGAGTTTAAGTAAAGTTCAAGATTTTACTTCCATTTACTTCTTTTGGTTAAGAGGAAGATAGCCTAGAGGGAAACCATGTGTCAGAATTGTATAGGAACACCAGAAAATGTTAATATGGAAAAAGTTCTGGGGTTTGAATCCTGCCTTTAATTACTAGTAATTAGGGAAGTAATTTAATCTTCCTGGGCCTCTACTTGCTCATCTATACAATGAAGGGGCTGCAATACATGACTTTTGAGGGCCTTTGCAGCTTCTCTACATATTCTGCAACTACTCCTCATAGCAATAATCATCTGTACAAACTGTCAGGAAGATGACTTTTACTTGCATTGTTTGGATGCAAACCAGAACTTGCTTCTGCTAATTTGTTTCCCTTTAATGCTTAATACTGCAACCAGGGATCATTTTTATTGGCTTCCTCAGGCAGTGGAACTGCCAGAATTGCTCCATTCTCATCTTTGAGCTGTTCTCCATTACATTGGTTCCACATGCTGCTAGGGTGGAGACATCAGTTAAATTCCCAGCACAGCCGGTCAGGCCAGGAACGGCAACTGTGGTAAGTGGCAGTGACTCTCTGAAATCCTGATTAAGGGAGAACACAGGATTTTCTCAGAGTGGTTTTTACCCAAGAGAAAAAGGAAAAGAGAAATGGAAATGGAGTTTCAGCTTGACCTTAAAACCCCTGTGATCTCAGTCCACACAGTCCAGTGAGGGTCATTTCTTACTCAGCTTCTTGGTGGTGGAGCCTGAGGTAATGAATAGCCATGTTTTGTCATCTTTAGGAGTAAGTGAGCAGCTGAGTGTTTTAATCTCTGAGAAACAAAAGTCTCTCTGTCAATTTGGGTTTCAAGCAGTTGTTTTATGTTTTATGAACACAGAAGCTTTGGTGTTTGATATTAAAAAAGAATTTTTTTAATTTAAATATGGACAAAATGGGCTCGAGTGTTTATTCACCACTGTCTCCCCCTCTTTGACATATCCCTCCAGCTCTTTTCCCCAATTTCTTCTTAGAAATGACTGGTAAGACTTGGTATGTTACATTGGCAAGGGTGTGTATTGCGCACCTATTACAATCAAAAGCACTGTGCTAGGCCCTGTGGTGCACACAAAGAAACATGGTCCCTGCCCTCAAGGATTGTTTCATGGTCCTCTGTGAGTCTAGAAACCCATGGGCTACTTAGAACAATGTTTTTAAATGCATAAGCTAAGATAAACGAGATTGTAAAAGAAACCAATTATTTTAAAATAGTTATCAAAATATTTTTAAAAATTAAAATTTAAAAAAGTCTACAAATTTATGGACAGCAGGTTAAGAACTCTTGGTCCAGTAAGAGAAATAGGAAAGACTCACAAAGATAGTGAAAAAAGGGCCAGTAAACATGTGCCCACTGAGTAGTACTGTCATTAAATGTTATTCTTAATAATAATTAGATGAGTCAATAATACTTTATGGTTTCAGAATACTTTATAGACAGTCTTTCATGTGCATCAGAAACAAATAGCATTGTGTGATGAAAGCATCTTGTGAACCTCAAGTAAATGTGAGATATTATTTTTCCCATTTCATAGAGAAGACACTTCTGTTATTTGCCTGAAGTCACAATTCTGGAGCTGAGATTCATTAGGAGACTGGTAATTCAAGTTAGGAGGGCTAGTAAAGGCTTTATGGAGGAAATGAGTCCTGAAAGATGGGTATTCATTAAAGAGGAAAGAGGTAGGCTTTTCAGGTGAGGTGAAGGTGCAAGGGTGAAAAAAATCTCAAGATTTAATTGAACCAGAAAGCTTGTGTAATGGAATAATGGATGGAAAAGATGGAAAATAAGATTGGGGCCAGATTGTGAAGATCCTTGAAGAAGCTAAGTGCTTTGGACTTTATGGTGTAAGAGCAACGGTGATGGGAGGCTGAGTGGGAGAGGGGAGGACATTGTGTTTGGTCAGGAGAGTAACATGATTACACATTATAGACTCTTAGTTCTAGAAGGGATCATAGTATCTAATCTCACCCTCTCGTCTTGTATGAGACAGCCAAGGTCATAGATAGTAAATGTTTAGTAGTAAGATTGAATGTAGATGTCCTCTGATTTCAGAGGGTTTTTTCCCCTTCTATACCACACTGCCTTCTGTGAAAGTTGTTTTGGGAAGATTAATCCAGTGGGCTTGTACATAGCAGATACTAGAGGAGGAGGAGGAGACTTGAAGTTAGGGAGACTAGTTTAAAGGCAAATGTAGTTAGTTGGGTAGGCTCTAGCTGACAAAGACCTAAATGAGTGGCAGGGCAGCCAGGTGGCATAGTACACAGAGCTCTGGGCCTGGAGTCAGAATCTTCTGAATGAACTTTTCACAAAACACCAAAAAACAAAACCAAAAAACCCCAAAAAAACAAAAAAACAAACAAAAAAAAAAAACAAAAAACAGATCTTGGATTCCTGCCAGATAAGAAGATATTTTGGGGGGAAGGAAATGTGTTACTTGCTATAAAAGGGCATGGTTAGACACAAGGTTATTGGCTACAATAGTCAGCAGGTGACTCAGACTTCTGTGAAAATTAATCTTTTACCCCGATCATTTTCTGGTAGACTTCAGTGGAAAGTCAGCTTTCCTGAATTTGAATCTGACAAGTCATTGATTTATTCATGGCGCCCAACAGAAGGGCATAATAATGATATGAATCCTGTGGTACTGAGAATAATCCCTTTCTAGATATCTGCCCCAGTAGAATCTGTATTCTTATCCAGACTCAGACACTTATGGGCTGCTTAAGTCATTTAACCCTGTGTACCTCAGTTTCCTCATCTGTAAAATGAGCTGGAGAAGGAAATAGAAAACCCCTCTAGTACCTTTGCCAAAAAAAAAAAAATCCCAAAATGGGGTCACAAAGAATCAAATACAATGTAAAAAATGACTAAACGTGATAGCTGGAAAGAAAAGAAAAGAAAGTGAGAGAGATAAAATTTTAGGTAGAAGAAACAACACTACTTGATAAATGTGGAGGGAAATGGAAGAGGAAAACTCCCAAGCTCTAACAGGGTACTGCTAACAAAAAATAGTGAGGTAGGAGGTAGGCACAGATTTGGGGAGCATATAATGATTTCGGCTTTAGACATTTTGAGTATGACATAATGACAGGAATATTCAGTTGAGGATGTCTTGTACGCAATTGTAAAAGTAGGACCTCAATCAAGAAGAAAAGTCAGGGCTGGGGATAAAAGTAGATCACAGAAATGAGTTGAGATCAAGTAATACACAATTTGGAGTGACATCTTGTTTTTATGAAATGAAGCCTGACAGTCACATTGCTTGAAAATGTTTTCCTAGAGATGTGCGATGAAGCTTTTAGAAAGCAGACCACTCCTATTTCCACTAGAAAACTGCCAAAAGTCTTTGAAAGTGGTTCCAGGATTTCATTTATGCATATATATTGATGATTCTCAGGCCAAATTTGTTTTTTTCCCCTTTCCCAGAATATAAGCAAAGTAGAGCTCCACCCAAACTTCACCAAAAACTGCAAGTTTCTTGAGTTTATGAAAGTTGCTTTAGACAAACCAGTTTCTTGCAGTTGATTTATTACAGTAAACCATATGATTATTGTAATTTTAGTATTTTACAAGGAAGAGGTGGGTAGGGGGACAATTCAGAACAAGGAAAAATTGATGGCCTAATAGGCAGGCAGGATTTTATACTCAATGGACATCTGATATGCAAGCAAGGGACTTAGAACAGTGAGAGTCTTGGCTAAAAAATGAACATTTTCTGAGTATAGAAAGCATTCTCTAGGGCAATTGTTATACATATAAACAAAAGAATTATCCTTCAGAATATTAAATGCAGCTTTTTAAAAAGCTGCATGCTACATGTATTCTACATAAGCAGTTTCTTTCATTGAATAAAAATAATTTTGAAAAAATAATTTACATATAACAGTGGCAAAAGCAAAACCTGTTTGTGACCTCAGACACTTCTCATTTTGTGATTACATTAACATATTACTGTTAAGAATTGTTTCATTTAATGTACTTTTCTCCCTTTTGAATAGTTTCCCCTATTTCATTTAACTGAAAGTTTTGACCTGTTTGTTTCTGACCTAAGCTGATTTAGGCAACCTGCTCTCCTCCCAGATCCTTTCCTTGGGGGGTAGAAGAGAAGGATGAAAGTGGTTTAAGAAAGATCAACTTAATCTTATCCCTATTACAATTCAGAACTCCAAGCTCAAGTGATTCACCAGCCTTAACCTCTCCAGAAACAGCAACTACTGGCCTGCAATCACCCTGCTTGACTTTTTAAAAATATCTTTTGAAAATTATACAGATACATTGTTTTTCAGATATTTCAAGGAGAGTTCTACAATACACTCATAAAATCTCTGTGGTGTGAGATAATATGTGTATTCATATATTCATATATGTATATATCCTGAGATAGAATTTATCATCTAATGTCAATCTGCTGATTTTGGGTCTCTTTGAACTAGGTGGGTCCTTTGACAGAACTGCGGAAGATTGCTAGGAATTTATTCAAAGCTTTTTTTAGATTGTCAGAGCCTGAAATACCCTTTGAACACCTTGTATTACCTTCATGTCTTACTTAGTGAAGCATCAGAACAGGGAAAGCCAAAGTTGCTTTTTTGTCTAATTTTTTTGATTATTATTCAGATCAAATACATTATCTATTTTGAAAGGACTTTATTCAGCAGAATTTGGATGTACAGAATATAGGGAATATTTTAAAAATGATTTTGGCCGTGAAAACTCCCTTTTCTGCTTACCAAATTAAGCACAGTCTTTGAGGAAAACTTTCCACACTATCATTATCAGAGATGCAGATTATTGACTCCATAAGGATTGTCCTTGAAATGTTTCTATAGTAATGGTGATGATATATACTGAATCATTCACTTCCTCTGCCTAAAGATCGATTCAGCCTGAATTGGAAATGGAGCAAGTCATAGTTTTCAGGGGGAGAGAAATATAGAGAAGCAGGGAAAGTGAATTATTTTAAAACAGTCCTCTGAAGGCAGCATAGTAAAAAGTGCTGGCTTTCAAGTTAGCAAACCTAAGCTCAGATGCTGGCTTTGCTATTTAACACATGTCATTGTAGGCAAATCATTTAATATCTTTGGGCCTCAATTTCCTCCCTTTTAAAATGAGAATTTTGAACCAGACAGCCTCTAAAGTTCCCTTTAAGTCTAAGTCTGTGGTCCCATGATCCTTTGTGATAATGATTCTCCTGTATCCTTAGAATTCTTAAGAAAGTTGATCACTCCCTTTTTTGGAATATTTTTTTCTTCTTTCTCTTTTATTGTCTGACTCTGTGATCCCACTTGGGTTTTCTTGGCAAAGATGTTGGAGTGTTTTACCATTTTCTTCTCCAACTCATTTGACAGATGAGGAAACTGAGGCAAAGATTAAGTAATTTGCCCACAGTCACAAACAACTAGTAAGTGTTTGGGGGCATATTTGAACTCAGGGGGATGAGTCTTCCTGACCCCAGGCCTGGCCCTTCACAGCATCACTTAGCTGCCTCTAAACTGTGATGCCCAAGGATAATTACAGATCCCTTTAGTACTTGTGCTCTGCAAGTTTTCAGTTTCATATATGCAAATGCCTATTATTTTGACTATTATCAACATTGATTAGGAAACTATGTTTGTGTGGACTCTTTCCTTTTTCTACCAAATGATTTTTTTTATTAAATTAATAGATACTTTCTTAAGAAGGTCCCTGTTGCCAGTGAGTTTAAACATTCCTGGACTTCCATCTTCAGCCATAACATCACACATATAAAGAGGTAAAGTGGAAGAGACCTTAAGGATTATCTAATTGGTATCAAATCTATCATTTTGCACACTGAAATGCAGAAATGAAGTGATTTGCTCACAGTTATACAGTCATATAGATGGTCAACTTTAAGGCATTTCCTTTGATGGCAGAGCTAGTGCTCTTCTTCTCCCTCACACTGCCAGTTAGGGTTTTTGTGATGAGAACACTTTGTAAATTTTGAAGAACTACAGAAATCTGACTTATTGTTCTTATTCGTCTCACTATAATCTACTAGATCATAAGCTTCTGAAGGGTTAGGATTGTTTCAAATTTGTCTTTAAACCTTCCTCCTGCTAGCATGGTACACTGCATGTAGTAGATATTTAATAAATATTTAAGAAATAAATGAATAAAGGATGTGTGAGACACTTAATTTATGCCTAGTTTTGCAGGGGAAATATAAGATGGTTTTTGTTCCTATAGA
This sequence comes from Sminthopsis crassicaudata, assembly GCF_048593235.1. Lineage (NCBI taxonomy): Eukaryota > Metazoa > Chordata > Mammalia > Dasyuromorphia > Dasyuridae > Sminthopsis > Sminthopsis crassicaudata. The sequence goes on from NC_133618.1 coordinate 570,968,430, forward strand.
GCTGCCCTGTCCCTTGTTTTTGATGATGTCTCCAAATGTTATCTGACATCTCTCTTATCAGTCTCAGCATTGAGTGAGAAAGAACATGAAATCAAAAGGATCTTTGAGACCATCTAGTACAATCTCCATTTCGTTAATGAGGAAGTTTTGTCTCAGAAAGGTCAATTGATCAACCTAAAGTTTCCCAGTTAGTATATACTCAAACCTTATGGCAAATTGAACACTCTGTTCTGTCTCACTGCCTAAAGTGGAAGTATTTTGGAGAATACCTCATTTTGTATAGCTCTACATAACTGAAAAGTTCAAATGGTAATAATTTTTGTTAGGTAAAGATGAAATATCCTGGAATTATGTGGGGAATTTACTATGCTTCCCTCTCTATCCGTGTACACCTATCCTGGAATACCCTCCTGCAGTTAACAGTTCCAAAAGGATCTTATTAGTGTCAAATCAGAGATATCACTGATAAAGGAATCATTTGAAGGTTTCCTGCAGAAACTGGGACTTATGGAACACATCTATTAACTCCAATGCTGGAAAGGCTCAGACTGGTAAGTCTTTTGAGTTTGGGAATTCTGAGCTGTGGTTGGGCTAAGCTAATACAGCATCTACCCCAAATTCAACATTAAAATGTAGAGCCCCTGGCAAATAGAGACCACCAGGTTTTCTGAAGAGGACTCACTGGATTGGCCAGATTGGAAATGGATTAAGTCAAAGTTCCCATGCTGATCAATTAGCTGATCTATGTTTGTAGCCTGACTGAAAGGGAGTAATCCAATATATTAGGGGAAGAAAAAAGATCTGGAGAATCTCCTTTGGACAGATTGACTAGTTCTGAGCAACACTGAATATACATGAATTAAGTAGGAAAAAAGAGTGGGCTGGTTTGCACTTAGGATATTTGTGTAGAGCTTTTGACAGTCACAGGCTTCTGCTTGAAACCAAAAAACAACTCTTTTTAACTTTGATATTTTTATGGTGATGGCTTCAAATCAGAAGGTATGGCCATCTTTGAATATCTGAATTGCAGGTCACCTGAATGACAATGGAGAGATGTATTATGTGTGGAAACAAGTTTCAATGCATTATTAATAATGACTTGCAAGTGAGAAGTTGCATCAAAGAAATTTCTTATCAGTAGGGGAGATGCCTTGATTATATACTGAGAACTGGAAGCTATACACTATCAAGTGACCCAGAGAAGGTTTAAATTCAATTACACATTGAATATATATCATATGGGAGATATGGACAAGATAGCACAGGATAAGAAAAGCCCAGATGGATTACAATGTTTATTGTTGGTGGTAGTTTCCTTTTTAGTGAATTCACAGCTTCACTGGGCAATTGAAATCAGCAGAGAACCAAAAAGTAAAATGATTGCAGTGTCTAAAAGTAACAGTAGGAAATGCTTCATTTGATAGCATAAATTAACAAGAATTCATACATATTAGAAGGAATTACATGGGAAAAACTTTTTCCTAGGTAGGCAAAATGTTTTGGAAATAAGTTATTGATAATATTTATTCTTTGAATTATCACTAAGCTGCCACTCCAGATATATAACCAACGAAAAATCATTTATAAACTTGAGAGTGATAGCAGTTGCAGTGAAGAAGGAGGAAGTTGTAAAAGTAAGAGCAAATAGAAGAGTGGTGATCTTTGTGACATTTAATAAAAGGAGACCTCCAAAGCTAACTAAACAAACACAGAAGAGCTAGTTGGTGATGTGGAAATGGCTGGAATCTTGGAAGAAAGCAATTATTATCTTAGATTTCATAACAAAGGAAGGGAATACTGAGCATAGTCAAACATGAACCATAAATTTCAGAGAAGCAGATTTCAATAAGTTGCAAGAAGAGATGTATTCTCATGGCTAAAGAATTTTAAAGAGTAAATGGCTAGTTCAGGATGAGTGATCTGAAAGTGAGATTTTTAACTATATAGTTGTGAATAATATTGATGAAGGGAAAAGGTATTTAGTGACATCAATGCAGCAAGGTAAGGAATCTAATGAGCTCAGATTTAAAAGAGAGGGAAAAAAGAAATGCATAATCAAGGAAGACTAAAGAATAATGGTCATACAAAAATGCATTTAAAACTTTAAAAAATATTGGGATGTATTAAGTACAGAATAAGCTTACCTTTTCAAAAAACAAAAACTTCAAAACAAAAACTCAACCTTAAAATAACAAAATAAAATAATTTTCATTTTGTTTCAGTGCAAGTTTCAAAGCAAGAATAAGGGAGCAGGAAGAAACTCAATACTTGGGGCAGATGGTGCAATATTAACATATGAGAGACAGAGAAAGCAGAATAGTCTGTATCCTATATTATTTGTTTTCTCCAGAAAGGAGAATAATGAACAAACTAGAAATGAGGTAGAATCGATCTCATCAGGGAAATTTTTTTCTCTCCTGAGGGGAAAGCAGGATAGACCTAGGTGACTTAGGATTTGAAATTAGAAATTCCTTGTGTGTGAAATCTCTCCATCAATTCAAATGGGAACTTCTCCTCTTAAGTTATTGTCTTACAGAGTTGTCTGGAAAACTGAGCGGTTTAGTGAATGGCCCATGATGATATAGTTCATATGTATCAGAATTAGGACTTGAAATCAAATCTTCCTGACTGCAGAAAGGCCATCTATTCACTACGTCTCACACTCTCTCCCAAGGTCATAGTATTATTTTAGATCATAAATCATTTAGATCACAAATTATTTTAGGTGGAAGTAATCTCAGTAGTAACCTAATAGCCCCCCTCCACTCTCTCTATTTTATAGATGAGAAAAAAGGACCCAGGGATTTTTTTATAGTGTCATAGTAAAAATCAAGTGTTTTTTGAACTTAGGTTTTTGAATCTCTGGAAGCCATTGCTTTTTCTACTGTACCATGTTGCTGTTTTATAAATTAAGAATAGTAACAGAATACTTAGCTGCCATTTTGCTTATTAAACAGACTTATAAATTAATCCTTGGTGAATTGATAAAATCAAGTTTTTGAATCTGTAAAGCTGAGAAGCAGATCTTGGGTCCATGATGACCCTATTCTAGACATAATACTCTTCAAGGTCTTGATCTGAAATGATGCATCAAACTTAGGCAGTTCAGTATACTACCTATGTATCATTCTAATATGCTCCCCACCTTGCATGTTGAGTCCTCTTGGACAAGCTACTCTTGGTTTAAGACACTGTGGACCTAGATCATCAAAACCATGGCTTATGAATATTACTAATATATTTACTTTTATTAGTCTACCAGAAATAATTAGTTCAAATGAAAGTAATTTAATGAAGTAGTATACTAGGAAAAATAGCAATAGAACATTTCTCTTATAAACCTGGAGGACACATTCCTATAAATATGTACTCCATCATTTGGAATAGAGAGGAATATATATATGGAAGGGCATAAATGTAATGGAGCATAGGTAATTATGGGCACAGAGAGAATATGTGTCCATGGTACACATTTAGGGAAGAAATGTGGTTAAGGAAGAACATGCACTAAAGAATAACTAACATTTCTGATACTGCCAGTGTTTGCTAGTGATGTCATTAGCTTGTTCTTGCCTACACCCTTCTGGTTTCATATGGCATGAAATTTCTGCCAGGAATGTAGTCTCTGCTAGGCAGGAGGGTGTGTGACATGGAGTCTCTGCTGGCCATTGCTCCCTTCAGGTCTCAAGTGACCATTGTTGGATGATATCCTCTGGTTCTATGGTTGAAGCCTATTTTAGTTTCACTGGACTTAAAGTTGTAGATCTGCTTGTAGCTTTTGGCTTCAGTTAGAGTTAAAGGAGGAAGATTGGTCTCTAGCATACCTTTTTTAACTTAAAGCTCAGAGGCTTAGGTGAAAGTCTTTCTTTCTTTTTCTTCCCTACCTCCTTCCCTCCTTCCTTCCCTCCTTCCCTCTTTCCTTCCTTCCTTCCTTCCATCCATCCTTTCTTCCTTCCTTCCTTCCTTCCTTCCTTCCTTCCTTCCTTCCTTCCTTCCTTCCTTCCTTCCTTCCTTCCTTCCTTCCTTCCTTCCTTCCTTCCTTCCATCCTTCCCTCTTTCCTTCCTTCCTTCCTTCCATCTTTCTCTCCTTCCTTCCTTCCATCTTTCTCTCCTTCCTTCCTTCCATCCCTCCTTCCTTCCTTCCCATCTTCCTTCCTTCCTTCCCTCCTTCCTTCCATCTTTCCTTCCTTCCTTCCTTCCTTCCTTCCTTCCTTCCTTCCTTCCTTCCTTCCTTCCTTCCTTCCTTCCTTCCTTCCTTCCTTCCTTCCTTCCTTCCTTCCTTCCCTCCTCCCTTTCCCTACCTTCCTTCTTTCATCCGAGGGCGCTTCAGGCCTTCCTTTACTCCGGCCTTTCCTCCTTCCCTCCTTCCTTCCCTCCTTCCCTCCTCCCTTCCTTCCTTCCTTCCCTCCTTCCTTCCTTTCATCATTCCTTCCATCCCTCCTTCCTTCCTTCCTTTCCTCCTTCCCTCCTTCCTTCCTCCTCCCTTCCTTCCTTCCCTCCTTCCTTCCATGCTTCCTTCCTTCTTCCTTCCATCCCTCCTTCCTTCCTTTCTTCCTTCCCTTCTTCCTTCCCCCTTTCCTTCCTTCCTTCCTTCCTCCCTCCCTTCCTTCCTTCCTTCCTTCCCTCCCTCCCTCCTTCCTTCCTCCCTTCCCTCCCTCCTTCCTTATCTCCTCCTTCCTTCCTTCCTCCCTCCCTCCCTTCCTTCCTCCCTCCCTCCCTCCCTTCCTTCCTTCCTTCCTCCCTCCCTCCCTCCCTCCCTCCCTCCCTCCCTTCCTTCCTTCCTTCCTTCCTTCCTTCCTTCCTTCCTTCCTTCCTTCCTTCCTTCTTTCCTTCCCTCCTTTCTTCCTTCCTTCTCTCCTTTCCCCCTTCCTTCCTTCCTTCCTTCCCTCCTTTCTTCCTTCCTTCTCTCCTTTCCCCCTTCCTTCCTTCCTTCCCTCCTCCCTCCCTTCCTTCCTTCCTTCCTTCCTTCCTTCCTTCCTTCCTTCCTTCCTTCCTTCCTTCCTTCCTTCCTTCCTTCCTTCCTTCCTTCCTTCCTTCCTTCCTTCCTTCCTCCCTTCCCTCCTTCCTTCGTTCCCTCCTTCCTTCCTTCCCTTCTCCCTTCCTTCCTCCCTCCTTCTTTCCTTCCTTCCTTCTTTCTTTCCATGCTTCCTTCCTTCCCTCCTTCCTTCCTTCCTTCCCTCCTTCCTTTCATCCTTCCTTCCATCCCTCCTTCCTTCCCATCTTCCTTCCTTCCTTCTTTCCCTCCTTCCCTCCTTTCCTCCTTCCTCCCTTCCTTCCTCCCTCCCTTCCTTCCTTCCTTCCTTCCTTCCTTCCTTCCTTCCTTCCTTCCTTCCTTCCTTCCTTCCTTCCTTCCTTCCTTCCTTCCTTCCTTCCTTCCTTCCTTCCTTCCTTCCTTCCTTCCTTCCTTCCTTCCTTCCTTCCTTCCTTCCTTCCTTCCTCCCTTCCTGCCTTCCTTCCTTCCTCCCTGCCTCTCTCCCTCCCTCCCTCCCTTCCTTCCTTCCTTCCTTTTTGGGAAAAAGACAGGGTTATCACATACTCAATTTTGCCTTGAGGAAAAATCCTTAACTCCTCCACTCAAATTTTGAGTTTATTTTTTCAAAATTTTGACTTTGTTAGCTATTTTTTCTCCAAAAAGAAAATCCTTACCATAAAGGTTAAATAAGTTTTTGGAATACAGATTAACCAGCTAAGCAGTTTTTATAAAGTTTATTTTTTTTTTCCTGAGGCAATTGGGGTTAAATGACTTACCCAGGGTCACACAGCTAGGAAGTTGTGTCTGAGGTCAGATTGGAACTCAGGTCTTCCTAATTTCAGGGCTGGTACTCTATCCACTGTACCAGCTAGCTGCCTCTTAAGTATGTTTTTAACTACAACCTCATCTCTGACTCTAGCTTTTGTCTGACTTAAGGTTAGAAAGTAATAGTAATTTTCTGCATGTCTGATTGATTAACTGTGCCCATATAAATATCATTATCAGGTCTGCCATCCAAAAGAAATACTGATGGCTTTATTAGTTTGAGTCTCCTCAGTTTTCTCACTTGCAAGATTCTCTTAATTTCTCATGCAAATGCATATGAGTAAGGTAAAGAGAAGGGGACAAAAGCCTTTAAGGAGATTCCTATGTGAGCAATTTCTGAGTTTATTATAAACACACAATCTGTATGTAGATACATACATATTTGTATAAGCAAACATTCATAGATACATACAAATATACACACATATGGAGGAATGTACATGTATTTAGCATAGATGTTTATGGGCACAGAGAGAACATGTGTACTAGTCAAAGACAATGTTGAAACTCCTATTCTGAAGGATGCATTATTGAAATGGCCATTTTTAGATTCCCTGATTCTCTTGAAACCCCAGTATCAGAAGCCAATAATGCCATCATAGAAAAAGGATTAAATTAAAGAAGTAGCTAATTGCTTACCAATGAGGAAAATAGAATGAGGAAGAGAACTAGACAATGAATTATGCCCACTGCCTCCTCCTTTATCTTATTCACTGTTATAGGCTACAAAGTGTTGGGACCACAACCATAAAAACCTGATTTCAGCAAAGATGTGTGTGATATTGGCTATGTTGAGGACTTAAATAGCTAGGGTTTGAGAGGGAAGTATAGGTATTGTGGCAATATAGGATCCCTGAGGAGAATGGTGATTAAGGGCTGGGGTGTCCAATGGTATATCTGGGGACCCTATGTCTGGGGCTTTGTGTTATAAGAGCTTAAGAATCATTCTTACCTCTTCTGGCATTAGAGGACATGTGTTCCCAGACTCCCGAGTTGGAACTCAGAATATATTTTTATTGGCAATTAGACATTATAATACCATTATTAGCATAATTAAGCTATGCTATACATGAAGTAGATGAGGGAGACTGTCTTCAGCACATAAACATCACTTCAATTTTTTTTTTCCTCTAGGAAAAACATCCTGAGATCTAAGAAACTCACTGATAAGCTGTGGAAACAGATTTGAGAATTACCTGTGTTATGATACCTCAGTTAAGGATTCCTTTGAAAAATGAAACTCCTTCATGCAATTTGTTAAACTTAAAGAAAAGTTACCAATTTATAGGGTCTAAGTTCTTGACATAGAGGAAGAATAAGGGGTTGGGGATAGGAAGGATTAAGTTGTGATAGATATGGTGCTGTCCAATAGGTAGGTGCTGACAAGACTTATTTCCTTAAGACCAATGTCCAAGATAAATGAAAGCTAGGGATAGATTGGGGAAATGATAGTCTTTCTTTCCTGGGGGACAGGAGGTAAGAAGCTACCCATCCCTTCATGTCCAACAAGCAAATTCTCCCATTAGCTCCATAAAGTATTGAAGGTCAGAAATTCACAGGGAAAAAATAAACATCAAGGCTTGAACAGTTGGCCACTAGTGCTTTATTCTGAAGTAGGAGCCAAAGGTCTAGGCTGACCAGGAGGACTAACAGTGCGATTCAGTACTGCTATTCATTTGACATTGACTCCTGAATGAAAGGTGAAGGAGATGTTAGACTCAATACTATTTACCTTCTATCAGTCACATCTTTATCTTGTTACTAATTAGCAACAATAATGCTGCTATTTATATTACTACTATATAATACCATGATCTACTTCCTCAGCCTCTTATGATAGCTTAGAATAAAACTTTGTGCCTCACATTATTTCTACCCTCTATGTTTCTGACAACACATTCCTAGCATATAGTAGCCACTTAATAGTTAAAATGAATGAATAAATTATATTAAAATGTGGGTATTGCTTAGTATCTTCTTTATTAAGATGCATTCCTGTAAAACCTAACACTGCTTCCCCCACAAATCATCTCTCTTATCCACTCTTTTTGTCTTCCTCTCTATCTCATGCACAGCTTTTACTCAACCTTTCTATGTAGTTGTTGTTCAGTTGTTTCAATAATGTTCAATTCTTCATGATCTCCCTCAGACTTTTCTTGACAAAGACATTAGAGGAGTTTTCAATTTCCTTTTCTGGTTCATTTTACAAATAAGGATATTGAGGAAGACAGCTTGAAGTGACTTAACCAGGCCATACAGCTAGTAAGGGACTGAAGCTGGATTTCAACTTAGATCTTTGTGACTCTAAGTCCAGCTTCCTATTTACTGTGCCATCTCTCAAATTAGCAATGTCAGTAAAAGTTACATTCCAGGGCTTAAAAAAACAGATTAAAAAAGTAAGAAATAGCATTAGGAAATTGAAATGAACAATTTTTGAAGGAAAGTATTTTAGTCATTTTGTCACTGATAGTTTCTTTGGAACATCAGAACATTTTATGCAAGATTTATGGAATTAATTAGAACATTTCCATATAATGTTTCTTTGGAGCTAGTGGGATTGAAAAATTGCAAAATATTATGTGCTTGTCTGGGTTATGAGATGAAGTGATAATTCCTTGAATTTACTTTCTGTTGCCTGGACAGATTTAATTCTTTTAGGGTTAACAGCTGGGTCCACCTGCTGAAGGCAGGGTATGAGGAATGAAGTAGCAAGTTGACAGAAGACCAGGAGGTTCATAGGCTTACAGCTGGAGAAGATCTTATGTCCTATAAAATATAATTCTCTCATCTTCCAGATGGTGAAATGGAGGTCTAGTGAACAAGATCCTACTTGAGGCATCTCCTTTCATTTTTGGATAGGTGTCAGGACATTTTTCCTTGTAGTGATCCAGATTTTGTCCTTTTTGATCATCTATCCAATGTTGATGGGTAGTTCCTAGTTCTAACTTGTGAGACCAAGCACAATAAATTTAATTCTTCTTTCTCTTAAAAAATAAATATTAAGTACCTACTATATGCAATACAACAGGGAGACAAAAATAAAAAATAAGATTAGTATTTCCCTTAAGAAAAAAATCTTTCCCCTTAGGAATATAGGGCATATTCACAAATCTTTAGTGGCAGAATACCCAAAAGTTCTCTGGGGTTTCAGCCATTAGTGCTGTCTCTGACTCTCAGAGAGTTTGATTCTACCCTCTCTTTTTCCATTCCTTTGTAGATAATACTGCTTTTTCTCTCATTAGTCTAGGGTTGGGGTATGTATTATCCAGTCAAATCTTGTCTCATCTCACCCCTATCCTACACAAGTTAAAAAAACAACAACTATTTTATCCTGCTATCTTCTAATTTTCAAACTTCTATGGGTAGGTGGAATAAATGTTTAAAGTAATAAAAGATAGCAAAACAGAAGGATTGATGAGAGGTAGCACTAATTTGCATTCACCTGTTCACACAAATCATAAACTTTTATCTACCAATCAATGCTAACTAATTTTATTTAACTCACAAGTATGGATGAAGGTGAGGGGGATTTCAGGCAGCACTGGAGAGTCACACTTTCCCCTCCCTCCTAAAAGAAGAGCATATGCATGATTTGTTAATCATTTCACTTTGATCCAAGAACTCTTCTTAAAGTGATTCCAAACCATCTTGGCTCCAAGTGAATTCAGTATCATTTTGTTAGTGACATAGTTCCTAAGGTCTTTCTCCTCCTTGGATTCTCACTGCATTATCTATTGTCCCAAAGGGCATGTAGCCTTGTTATAGCTACACAAAAAAGTTGTTGCACGAGCCTTGAAAAGTTTTCTATACTGATTGATATGCTTTTTCTCCTTATTCATCTTTAAAAGGTTTTGTGCTCAGACACCTCACATTTCTCCTCTCCTACCTCTATAGTGGGATGTAAGCCAGCAAATTAAATTTATGTCAGTATCTTGGGAACATTAGTAGGATTGTTATATCAAGATATCTGCTTTTAAAGAGCTTAGATGAAGTCTCAACTACACTCATATAAGAGAAAGATGACATGAGCAGTCCAAAAATAATTTGGATTTAGCTTTGGAATGAATAATAAAATGTTCTTTCACAGGAAATTCACCTTCCTTATTATATTTTGCTTAGGCTATTATTGAAGTCAATTAACATTCCATGAACATACATCAACCAATATTTGGGAAAGGCAGACTAGAAACAAACAGAGTAAAGCCTGCCTGGCATTAAACATTTGTCACAGTTAACCTATTTGGCTTAAAACTTTATTAAGTAGGAAGTGAGGATATTATTATCCCTGTTTTATAGATGAGGAAATTGATGATGGAGAGGATAAGTAGTTTGCCTAAGGTTGCATAGCTAGTAATTGGCCAAAGCCAGGAATCCAACTTAAGTCAGCTGAATCCTAGCCCAGTAAGCTGTTGTATAAAACTACACAAAGTAATTTCAAGTGGAAGAGAGAATCATTTCAGTTAGGAGTCTCAGTGAAGGCCCCACTTAATAGGACGTATTTAATTTTGTTTTGATGGAATTTAAGAGATAAAGGTGAGATCTAGGGGACTGACTACCTAAGGAAAAAAACATGAAGAGAGGAGATGGAATGATTGGTCCCCAAAAACAGAAAATCCAATTTGACTGAAATTGAGAATATGAAATTAGAAAAGAAGAGAACTTAAAATGCCAGAAATTGATTCTTAGGGTATCAGAGAAACACAAACTCTTAGTTAGAAGAAACCTCAAAAGACATCTGGTACAATTCTTGCCTGACTTAGAAAATGCTCTACAATATCCCCAACAAGTGGCTATCCAATTCCATTTGAAGAGTGACGGTGAGGAGGAATCCTCTACTTCTACAAGTAGCATATTCCCATTCCATTTTTGGAAAAAGCTAATTATTAGGATTTTTGTCCTATACCAAGACTAAATGTGTTTTTTTTTGTATTTTCTACCTATTCAACCAGTTTTTCCTTTCTGGAAATGCAAAATGCAAAAATATCACCTTTTAAATACATTATAAGGGAAAGCAATAGGGACTGATATGTGATTTCACTGTTTTAGGGAAATCCCTGGTCAGGAAAATTTCTTGTACCTATGTAGATATTCTATCTAGAAATGCTTTATGCCTAGATAGATCTATTCTCTGATGATAAACAATAGTCAAGATTTTGAGTATATAAATAATGCAGATGCTCATCTTCCTTGACACTACTAGTCTCAGAGAACTGCCTAAAAATGAAGAGATTAAATGACTTTCCCAGGGTCATCTAACAAGTATGCATCAGAGCCAAGACTTGAGAGCAAGTTTTTCTAGTTGCAAAGTGAGCATTCCTGCCATCTTCCTTCTTTTTATATCCACTAACAGAAAAACAGTTCCTGGTACTTTGCTTAACCCTGTTCTGGAAATCTAAATGATAAACATGTCATATTTATTCAAGAAATAATACCATTGTCATATTTAAATAAGCTCTAGTAGAGATTACAAAGAAATTTTTTTGTTGGAAATAATTGGGGTTAAGTGAGTTGCTCAGATTCACACTACTAGTAAGTATCTGACGTCAAATTTGAACCTCTGAATAGGATTAGTTCTCTATCTGTATTACCTGCAAAATTTAAAGCCAACATTTTATTCAGCACCTTGGCTACAAGCAACAAATGACTTATTTCTCCTTTTTTTTAAAAAAAGTTATCGTTCAAGAGTAATTTTAAATTTCCATCCAATTTTGGTTCATTTGAGCCAATTTTTAAGTTTTGGAAATTTGGTTAGATGAATTGATTTTTATTTGCCCACATGCCCACCCCCTCTCTCTGTATATATATGTATATATATTTCTAAGCAAAACCAATAAACAAAACATATAGCCAATCCCTCTGTTCCTAAATAATAATAAGCATTTTTACAAGGAAAACATATTACCTTTCATGGAGTAGCATTTGTAATCTTTAATGAATAATACCTCTCTCATCCTTTTTCTATTTGCATAACAATTCTTATTCGTTGAGATTGGTTATGAGTCTTCTATTGAATAAACAAAACATATAACCAAATCCCTCAGCTCCTTAAATAGTAATAAATGCATCCTAAAAAGTGGTTGTAAATGACTGATCATGTTAACAAGAAAAACAATTCTAATTGTATTTATCATTCATTTTGGAGCTCTTCATTGCCTTTGAAGTTAGTTTTATGATTTACATTTTTAATTTTTCTTCTTTTCTGGTACAATATTGTGTTTGATTTTTATACTTTTGTGAACACAACATGGCTTTCAATAGGAAGAGAAATACCTACCTTGATCAAGGCAGATCAAGTAGCCATATCTTTGAGCTATATACCTTTCCTGGTTTCCCAGAATGTTTTAGATCTGTAGAAACATTTAGCACCTGGTCACAAACTGTCTGATACCATGTCCATATAGATGCAGATTCTTTGCTTTTAAAAAAGTCATAAATTAAAGACAAGATATATTTTTTTTAATCAGTGCCCTTATACAAAGGCTGAAAATGTAAACAGCCTCATATAAAAACACATTTTAAAGGTAATAATTTCAGAAAAAATGAAATGAACAACAATAATAGTATTTTTATTACCTTCTATCTTTTAAAAAAGCATTTATCTCATTTTTATTCTCAAAATATTAGCTATATATATTAACATATATTACATTCCTTTTTTGTATGTAGGAAAAAGTGATTGCTTGGCATTTCCTTTTTTTTTAAATTAAAGCTTTTTATTTACAAAATATATGCATGGGTAATTTTTTCAACATTGACCCTTGAAAAAATTTTTGTTCCAAAATTTCCCCTCTTTCCCCCCACCCTCTCCCGTAGCTGGCAGGTAGTTCAATACATGTTAAAATATTAAAATACATGCTAAATCCAATATATGTATACATATTATACAGTTATCTTGCTGCACAAGAAAAATCAGGAAGAAAAAGAAAAACAGAACAAAATGCAAGCAAATAAGAGAGAGAGTGAGAATGCTGTGTTGTGGTCCACACTCTGTTCAGGCTATTCACAGGAAGGTCAAATGCTGAAGCTAAAGTTTAAATGATTTGGCCACCTAATGAAAAGACAGGATTCACTGGAAAAGACTCTGATGTTTGGAAAGATTGCAAACAAAAGAAGGGAACAGTAGAGAATGAGAGATGGATAGTGTCTTGGAAGCAAGGAGCACGAGCTTGGACAAATAGTGGGAGAAAATGGAGGATACAAGAGCCACTTTAATTCTGGCTTTGGATTCATCCAGTCTGGAATTTTGCATGATGTCCTCTGCATATAAGTTGAATAAATAAGGTGACAATATGCAACTTTGTCATCCAATCAGTTGTGTTATGTTTGTTGTTACATCTTGACCTGCATATAGGGTCTTCAGGAAACACTTAGGCTGATCTGGTACTTCCATCTCTTTTAAGTACTTGCCACCTTTTGTTGAGATCCACATAGTCAAAGACTTTAGCATAGTCAGTGAAGCAGAAGTAGAAGATTTTCTGGAATTTCTTTGCTTTCTCCATAATCCAGTGAATGTTGGCAATTTGGTCTCTAATTCCTCTGTTTCTTCAAAATCCAGCCTACACTTCTGGGAATTCTTGGTTCACATAATGCTGAAGGCTAGCTTGAAGAATCTTAAACATAACATTGCTGGAATGTTAAATGAGTGCATTTGTTCAGTAATTTGAACATTCTTTGTCATTGCTTTTCTTTAATATTGGGACATAAACTGATATTTTTCAATCCAGTGTCCACCGTTGAGCTTTCTAAATTTGCTGTCATATTGAGTGCAACACTTTAATAGCATTATTTTTTTAAGATTTTAATTGTTCAGCTGGAATTTCATCCACTTGCCTTATTGTTAGTAATGCAACCTAAGGATTACTTGATTTCATTCTTCAAGATGTATGGCTCTGCATCAATAATCACACCACTGTGGTTATTGGTGTTAAGATCTTTGTTGCATAGTTCTTCTGTATATTCTTGCCAACTATTCTTAATTTCTTCTACTGCTCTTTTCCTACTACTGTTGCCAGTTTCATCTTTTGTCATGCCCATTTTTTTCATGAAATGTTCCTTGGATATCTTTAATATCCTTGAAGAAATCTCTTGTTTTTCCCATTCTGTTGTTATCTTCTATTTTTTTTTTTGCATTGTTCAAGTGAGAGAACCTTAATTCTCCTTTATAATTCTCTGCAATTCTGCATTCATTTGGGTATATTTTTTCCTTTTGCTTTCCTTCTTTCCATAACTATTTGCCAATCATTACTAGATATCCATGTTGCTTTCTTGTCTTCTTTTGTTATTTTTTTGGAAGAGGGAATGTTTTCTGTTGTTGCCTCCTGTACAATGCTGTGAATTTTTGTATCTTGTTCTTCATACACTCTATCTACCAGATTTAATCCCTTAAATCTATTGATTACTTTTAGTTCCTATTCATAAAGATAGTAACTTATTAAGACATTATCAAAAACTGTGTTATATTTTGTATTTTTATTTCTATAAAATTTGTGAGAATGGTCTATGTTTTCACACATTTTATTAACCTAAAAAACCCCTTTAATAGCAACCTATAATTTAAAAAAGCAGATACAAAATGAGTAATACATAGATTATACATGAAAATGTCTTATTGGCAATTTTAAAATACATCAACTTTAACAAGAAAATAGCAGAAATGCTTTGTTTTTCTAAGTACCCTCTTATCATTTTCATCCATATAATTTTTGTGGATTTTTCTCTTGTTATCTATTTATATGACAATTAATTATTTATATAATTGTAGTCAGTGTTATATTATTTCAATTTTACTTTATTTTATATAGGTTCATTTGAATATTCTCATAGTTCTCCCTAATTGTTGTTTCTTATGCTACAATAATATTTTAATATATTCTGTAATCTGTTCAGGCTTTTTTCTATTAGGAAATATTGCTGGTAGGAGTATTTTTTCTCTCCAGGCCTTTCTGAGACTGTCCTGCTTATAGAACAATAATGTTTCATAACATTCATATAGCATAACTTATTCATCCATTCTCCAGCTGATGGGCATCCACTCAGTTTCCAGTTCCTTAGGTGAATTGTTTTTTAAAACAAGTTTTTGGGGCAGCTAGATGTACAGTGGAAAGTGAACCAGCCCCTCAATTCAGCAGGACCTGAGTTCAAATCTTGTATCAGACACTTAATACTTCCTAGTTATGTGACCCTTGGCAAGTCACTTAAAAAAAAAGTTTTTATCGATAGTTTCTGTTTCTTACTTCATTATAGTTATCCCATATAGCCTTTCCTTTTTCCTTCTCAGAAGACATTTAACATAAAAAAGTATCTCTTAGAGAGAAAAAAATCAGCATAACTGATGAAAAAGTCTGAAGACATGTGTGATGTATAACTCTTCTTTAAGAAAGGGTGAGTTAGGGATGTTATCTCACATTTCTTGATTTAATTCCTACTCAAGCTTTATAATTTTATTACAGTCACTTTTTGGTTTTTGGTGTGTAATTGTTCTTTCTATTTCATTGTGTGTTTTGCTTTCTTGACTCTGGTTCACTATGCATCAGTGCATATATAGCTTCCTGTGCTTTTCTATATTCCTCCCACACATAATTTCTTAAAGCAAAATAATTTTCCATTACATTACCATTTCTATTACTACAATTTGTTTAGCCATTTGCCAACTGATGGGTATCTACTTTGTTTCCAATTCTTTACTATCACAAAAAGTACTATTTTATACACACACACACACACACACACACACACAGTGTTTTCCTTGGAGTCAGTAATGGAATCTCAGTTTCAAAGTTTATGGATGTTAGTTACTTTATATATATATATTTATATTTATATATATATAAAATTCTAAATTGCTGTCAAAAATGGTTGCACCAAATCAATTTTGCCCACAAAGTTTTAGTGCATCTCTCATTCTATGACCCATCTAATATAAGTTGCAATTGTTTTGGTCACTCTTGTGTCACTCTTGTCAGGATGTGAATTGAGACCTCAGAATCATTTTAAGTACATTTTCCTATCATTAGTGATTTGGAACATTCTTTCATGTAGCTGAGAATACTTTATAATTTTTTTGAGAACTATTTGTGTATATACTTTGACCTCTTATCTGTTGGGAAATGACTATTAATCTTATATATTGTTCTTGTTTAGTCATTTTCTCCCCCAGTTGTGTCAGACTCTTTTTGATGCCATTTGGGACTTTCTTGGCAAAGGTATTGAAGTGGTTTTCCTTTTTTCAGGTGGTTTGCCTTTCTTCTTCTCCTGCTCATTTTACAGATGAGGAAACTAAGACAAACAGGGTTAAGTGACTTCCTTAGGGTCATACAGTTCACAAGTGTCTGAGGTCATATATAAACTCTGGAAGATGAGTCTCCCTGATTCCAGACCTGAGACTCCATCTACTGTGCAATGTAACTTCCCAGTCATATATATTTATTAATTTATTATATATCTTAAATACCAAATGCTTATTAGAGAAGTTTGATTCTACTTTCCTTCCCTTCAATTCTTATGATAGGTACATTAATCTGTGCAAAAAAGTTTCAGTTTCAAGTAGTAAAATTATCTATTTTATCTTTTGCAATTGTCTCATCTCTTGTTAGATTAGAAATGTTCTCCTCATAGCTATGAAAGGTATGTCATCTATTTCTTTTCTAATTTTTAAAATAATATGATCTTTAATATTAAGGATATGTATTTATTTAGACTGTATTATGTAGACTGTATTGTGTAAGATGTTGGTCTAAGTCCAACTTTCTTTCAGACTATTTTGCAGTTTTCCCAGGAGTTTTTAATCAAATATAGAGTTTTCTTAGTTAATATGTATTTTCCATTTTATCATATACTAAGACACTGAGTTCCATTGTTTCCGATTCTTCTTTGTCTATCTTATCTGTGCCATCTAGCTATCTCTCTATTTTTTAACCAATACCAGATGGCTTGCTACTTTAAAATACACTATGAGGTCTGGAAGTACAATTTTCTCTTGTTCCTATTTCTTTTCACCATTTTACTTGATATGCTAAATCTTGCTTTTGGAAAAATATGTAGGAAATGAATAACTGGAAAATGGCAGCCCAGTTATGTAACATGAAGATAATCTAAGTGCACATTTGAGTAGAATATGAGCTCTCTGAGAGCAGAAATTCCCTCTTTTTTCCCTTTGTGTTGCCACAACTATCATAGCATCTAGCACATGGTAAGATCTTATTGAATATATACTGTTCGATCTGTAGAATATTTAATATTTAATAAAATATAAACATGTCCCTTTAATACTTTAAGTCTATCTTCTATGTAGGATTTATAGAAAGACAAAGAATTACACAGGAGGAGGTGTCAGTGGGTTGATGGAGGGAATACTAAAATGAATGAGATCTAGATTCTTCCAAATTTGAAATGGGCATTGGACCATTGGGCAAGTCACTTTAGGTCTCTGAACCTAAATTCCTCATCTACAAAAGAAGGGAATTATTCCAGATTTTGACCTTAACTAGATTCAGGAAATCTGGCAAGTCAGTTCCCTTCTCAGAGCCCCAGTATTTTCATTTGTAAAATTGGACTAATTCTCTAAAGTATATGACAGATTTAATGGTATGATTCTATGATTCTAAGTAATGACCTTTTCTGATTAAATTTATAGGTTAAATTTATAGGCTTGGTCTTGTTTATTAGGAAGAAATGATTAGTTCAGGAATATGAATGTGAAATCAGAGAACTCTTTTCCAAATCTTAGGTCACTTATGACTTGTGAGCTTGGGCAAGTCATTTATTCTATTCAGGTCTCATTTCCTTGTCCTTAAAAAGATTAGTGGGCTAAATGGTTGTTAATTTTCCTTGTAGCTCAAAACCTATGATCTTATAAATTGGTATGCTATAGGGCTCTTAGTATTCATATACACATATTTGTGTCAAGTGCCTACTATGAACAGAACACTGTAACTGGTGTTAGGATAATATGATAGAAAGATTAAATAATATATAGTCTTGCTCTACTGGAGTTACAAACTACCAGTAGTATAGTTTAAAATTAAATTTTGTTGATGTATTTTCTTTTTGTATTGCAAACATTTATATAATATTCCTATTTTGTGAAAGGTCTCTTCAAATAAAAGTTAAGTAAAACTTAAAATATAAATTAATAAAAGAAAATCAAGCAAATATTCATAAACAAAACATATTTCCTCAATGACTATTAAAAAACAACATGCATATGTATCATTCTGCATTCTAAATTTATCACCTCTCTGTAACAAGAACAACATTAATTATAATGTATATAATTATAATTATAATTAATTAACAATATTAATAATAATAACAATAGTTAACATTTATACAGTACTCAGTATGTTCCAGGTGCTATCCTAAGTGCTTTGCAATTATTACTTTATTTGAGTCTCATAGTAGCCCTGGGAGTTAGGTGCTATTATTTTCCCTATTTTGCAGTTGAGGAAACTAAGACAAACTGGGATTTAATTGCTTTACAGAGGGTTTATAGCTATAAAGTATCTGAAGTTGGATTTTAAACTCAGGTTTACCTAATTCCAGACTCAGTGTCCTGTGCCCTGTGGTGGCCCCAGCTCCCTCTGTGTTCAGTTGGTTCAGTCATATCTAATTCTTCATGACTCATTTGAGATTTTCTCAGCTAAGATATACTGAAATGGTTTTCCATTTCCTTTTTTCAGCTCATTTTAAAGATGAGGAAACTAAGACAAGCAGAGTAAGAGACTTTGTTCAAAGTCTTGTAAGTGTCTGAGGACAGAGTTGAACTTGGGAAGATGACTCTTTCTGACTCCAGGCCTGGCACTTTATCCATTGTGCCATCTAGGTGCCCTAGCTGCCACTAGTGGTTAGTATTTTTCATCAATGGACTTCTAGAATAATGAATCTTCACTGTATTGATCACAATTCTTAAAATTTTCAGTTGTTCATTTTTACAGTACTGTTATTGTATAAATTGTTCTTTGGTTCTTCCTACTATATTATTTGTCGGTTACAAAAGTCCTTAAAATTGTTCTTTTTCTTTTCTTTTTAATATTATTGATCCTATAATATAAATGTTCTGGTTCAGTTTTATTTCACTCTATATTAATTCATAGAAGTCTTTCCATGTATTTTTGAAATGCTTGTGTTTCTCCAATCACATTCATATACTATGCCTTATTCAGTTACTTCTCAATTGACTCCATTATTTTAGTTTCCATATTTTTATCACCCCCAAAAGATGGTATATACATACATACACAGCCATAATGAGCCTGTTTTCTCACAACCTCTTTACCATTTATCAGTTTACTTTTTTGGTCATCTTGGACATTCTGGTGAATATGAGATGGAATCTCAGAATTGCTTTAATTTACATCTTTCTAATTGATAGTACCAAGTTTTACTAATGAGCCTGATTTTGGAAAGTTCCCGTAAAGTGATATGGAATCTTATTTCTGTTTTAAAACCAAACTCTTACCTCCAGTAGTGGGGGAGAAGAAAATAAAATTCTCAGTTTTTTGTTTATTTACCCATTAGCATGTTAATCATCTTACTTCTGTTGATTTGGATAGTTGGATAGTTTTTCAGTTTTAAATTTTTAAACCGATCATTTCCTTATCATCATTTCCAAAAAGGCAGAAATAGGGAGGACTTGAGCGTATCATTTCTTAATAGCTCCTGACAGAATGCAAGAATTTCCAAAGAACATAGTCTACATTTTTCTTTACCCACCTGTCATAGAAAAGAATCTTCTCGATTTGACTAATTTGTTTTCATACAAGAAACATATTGAGCTAGTTATCATTAACTGATAAGAACTGTGAGAGAATAGATTCAGAAGAGAGATGTGGTAAGCATATTCTCCTTTTCTCTGGGGTGAATTCTATCCACAAAACAGTAGCACAAGACCTGGAATATTCAAGAGTGTTTCGAGCAACAGCAAAATGTCTGGCTTTTGCAAAGTTTGCTCTCAGTATCTCATTCCATCTGTATACAGGGACTTGGCCTTGCTCCCAGAAATTGTTCTTTATGGTTCAGAAGCTAGAATACATATTGTGCTGTCTAAGCCTTTAGTTGCAGTCTCTTACAAGATTTTCTTTTTTATGAGCACTAACTCTTCAATACTTACCATCATGCTTAGCCACTGAAGAGAACTGAAACTAGGATGAGATCAGGAATTTGGGTAGGGTATCAGAGCTTAGAGGGTACTGACAACACTTAACACCTGGTTCTGTAGCAGCAGAAGAAATAACATAACTTAGTACCCAGTCAATTTAAGCAGTATTCTCAGTTAAAATTAGAAGCTACCAGATGGCAGGCTTCCTTCTTGCCCCTGCAGCCTCACCCTAGGTGAGCTCCTTCCCCACTTTTGCCACATCCTACTTGTCTCAACCCTATAGAGACTAGGGCACTTCCCTCCCTCTCCCCAGCTTCCCCTTAAAAATGCAAAATTGAAATGTCTTAAAAAGTTGATTGTAAGGCATCTTTGATGTCACTTTCCCTAACATATTTTAACCCTTTTGTCTCAAGTACCAAAAATGGTTGTAGCTATTCATATTGCTTTGGAACAGACTGGTGACAGTACTCTTCTACATGTTTGCTTTTCATAGCTGGGTCCATCAATCCTCGTGCTACAGTTTCCTTCATCCCGGTCAGTCTATATTCCAGACCCATTTGATACAGATTTTTCATTTACAAGGAGCTCCAAGGGACACCCTCCCTTTCCCTACATGACCTCCCCCCCCCCCCCAATCAGTTGCCCTTCCTGTCCATTCTTGGGCATGCCAGAAACTGTTAGTTCACAACAGGAAACCAATAGCTTGTGCTATCAGGAGACATTTCCTTCACAGCACAAAACGTCTGAGTAATAATTTCAAGCAAGGCTTCACCCATTTCCTGTGAAGGGAGGTAAATTTGCCTATCCCTGTCCCTCAGAGCTCTTTGTTTCCATCCCTGATGTGATGTAATGCCTCCTGCACTGGGGAGATGGAGCTTTTCCCTTAACAGAACTGAATCCAGCATCCTGTGTTTAGGGATTGGTGTGGCTCTTCCTACAAAGGGTGAGGCTTTTACACATGATAAAGGGACCTGTTAGGGTTAATGCCAACCTTTTCAAAGCATACCTCTAACATGGATGTCTAACCAATTCCTAGTGATATTTGGAGAATCCAAACTTGCCCTGGCCAGTACACAAGCTTCACAAGCTTCACACTTCTCCTTCTAAACTCAAAGATCTCTTGCTACCTCTTCCCAGTTGGTCCTTTGCCATGAGTGGTGCCATTATAGTAGAATAATAGATAGGAACAAATCCTGGTGGATCACTGATTCTGTCCCATTAGATTCCTCTTTTCTTCCATCTGTTTACCTCAGACCTTTCTAGGCCTAATAAACACCAACACTAAAATACTAAGTTTCCCTGTGGTAACCTTATAAAATAATGACCCAAAAGGGATCTGCAGAAATCTTTTGGATTATTTCTATGCTTTTAAACAGGTTAATGGTGATACCAACTGGGATGGATGATTGTTTATTCTCTTCTTTATAGATTATGAGGAATTGATTTCATTATTATTGAAGTTCAACTGAGTTGAGTGACTGAATAGATTTGCTTAGTCGGGGATTTTATATGTGATACTTTGAGTTAAACCAACTGGTTAGGAATCCTATGTATCCTTAGCTGAGTTTATCAAGCTTTCTGTACCTTAGTTTAACTCAACTAATATTCATTTTCATTCTAAAATTCTATCTTTTGTATCCTAAATAAGATGTGCCCTAAATGCTTTGAAGCACAACCCAAAGTATTTCCACCCCAAGCTGGAAATGAGAAATGGTGAGCTCAAATAATATGAAGCAATTTGAGAGAAGATGGCTAGATCAGAAAAAGTTATTTGTTCACTCAATTTAATTCAACACATGATTGTTAAATTTCTACTGTGATCAAGGCATAACTATGCTAGTTGCTGCAGTTGTAAGTAGAAAAAGACAATCTTCCGAACCAGATGCTCTAGGAGAACTTTAGGATATGGATAACTTTTTCACTTTGGAAGGTAAGTCAAGGATACTTAAAAGAATGTAACATCTTAAATATCTTGAAAGAAGGTAAGCATTCTTCTTTCTCTTTTAAAAAAAAAAGCTTTTTAGTTTCAAAATAACTGAATAGATAGTTTTCAATATTTATCCTTGCAAAAACTTGTGTTCCAAATTTTTTTCTCCCTCCTTTCTCCCAACCTCCCTCCCTTACATGGCAAGTAATCTAATATATGTTAAACATGTGCAATTCTTCTATACATATTTCCACAGTTGCTGCACAAGAAAAATCAAATCAAAAAGGGAAAAATGAGAAAGAAACAAAATACAAGCAAACAATAAAAAAGTAAAAATGCTGTGCTGTGATCCACATTCAGTCCCCATAGTCCTCTCTCTGTGTACTGATGGCTCTCTATATCACAATACTCTTGTATTCCCTGAATCATGTCACTCTTGAAAAGAGCCACATAAAGGTAAAGATTCTTAAAGGTGAGAGAAAGGAAGAAGTACATGTTAAGCACTTGGCACAAATATATAGACATAGGAGACAGATGTTATGCTTTAGCAATTCTAAACAGCCCAGTTTCATAAGAATGTAGAATGAGTGAAAGTAACTAATGGGAAATCAGGGAAGGTGGGGAAGACAATATTGCAGTAGATTGGATATTCACTCCTTCCTTGACTTTCCAGTTCACTACATTAAACACCTATTATTTTCAAAGCACTGGGGTCATCTGTTATTTCTTGTTTGACTTTTTTTCTCCAGTTCTTTTGTTGGATCATCATACATGTCTTACTCCTTGGTTTGGCATCAACTCTATCTGGAACTTTTTTTCTCTTTTCATCTTCTTTCCTGCTTTCATTTTTTTCATTTCTAAGCAGATTCCTAAATTTGTATATCTGGGGCTAAGGGCTTTCCTGAACTATCCCAAATCACAAATTTTTGGTTGGGTAGGTAAATTAGGGCCATTTATTGCAGCATTTGTATAATATAAAAATGAGATTTAGTCAGTTTTTTTAATCTTTTAAAATTTCTTCATTCAACAACAAACAGCTATCCAAATGAATGATTGTGTGGTAATTCAACATCTGCTCTGAGAATGGAAAAGGATAAAGTAAATACATAAGAATGTGTCCAAAGAGATATTTTAAATTATTTATTAATTACTAACAACTAGCTTGAGAAGGAATGGGCTGCTATTATCTTCAGATCTGTCCAGATTACAGTGGTGTTACAGTTCCAAAATGACTTGTTGGTACTTCCCTTTTTGAAAGGAGAAATTTCATCTCCAACATAGATTTTAAAAAGGGGGAGGGTCTCTCCTTTGAGGAAGAGAAGTAGCTAGGATTCAGATGAGTGGATATCAAGGTATTCTTTGCAATCTCTGCTTCTAGATATGCAGTTAGAGATCTTTGATTGCAGTTAAAGAGAATGAAAAGTTACCTGATTTATTCAGTTAACTAATAAAAGCAGATATGGGGGATGAATGTGACAGGAAGGTCTTAATTAAGATACAAGGGACTAAAGGGCCCAGATGAATTCTTAGGTGCCGGAATGAATAGAGTTTTGAGTGAGTCTGAGGTCAGGAAAACCTAAATTCAGATCACTCTAGGCAAGTCAGTTAATTTCTGTCTGTCTCAGTTTCCTCAATTGTAAGGTAGGATTAATAATACAATCTAGCCCCAAGAATTTTTGTAAAGTTCTTAGCACAGTATCCAGAACACAGCAGGTGCTTAAAAATCTTGTTTCCTTCCAAGTTATTATTGGTAAAAATGGGAGATGTTTGATTTTAGGGGTTAAAAACAAAATCAAGGAACAATGGACATTTATGGGATACTACCCAATTAACAAGAGCATGACTTTTTCTAGGAGTTCTGCCTCTTCAAATATTTAGAAAGTTCCAAGCAATTGGCCTTGAGTAATTTCAACAAGGCAAAGATTAAAAATCTTATGAGGGTGTTTATGGTTCTCTTGAGATTCTAAACCTATATGGTAACTCATATTCTATAGGGGAGGAAGAATAAACTTCCAGTGCACAGATACCCTAACAAGGGCTTATTTATTATATACTTGACATATAATAAACAATAAACGTGCTGATTGATTTGTTTTTAGTATATTTACATGTAAATGTATATATATGTAATATATATTCTCTAGTAAATTATGGTGATTCATCTATTTTTACAGAATGGTAAATAATGGGCACTCATAGTTACAAAATTCTAGGAAGCAAAACACATTTTTATGCACATTATAGGAAGAGATAATAGAAATTATAAGCCAGACACTGTGAAATGAATCTAGGCAGTTAAAGTTTCACTGGACCTCTACTTGAATGTTATCTGCCTAGTAAAGAATACATTTGGATTATTCCCATGATCTTCTTTAAGTGCAGTCTAAGATTTCATTAGCTCCCTCCCGCTTTTTAAAAGCAGCTGTATTTCATTGTTGGCTCATATTAAATAAGTGATGAACTAAAACTTTAGATTAGGAATTCTTAACCTGGAGTCTAAGGATACTGAGTTCTATGAACTTTAGATGGGGAAGAATACATTTGAATTTTTCTACTATTTGATTTCTTTTTTGATCCTATTTATTTTATTTTATGCACTTAAAATATAGTTCTAATAAGAGGAGCATAGGCTTGCCAACTGCCAAAGGGGCCCATGTTACAGAAAAATTAAGAAGCCCTGCTGTAGATGTTTTTATATTAGCTGCTACCAACATAGTAGTTTGGAAGCTTTTCAATTTTATGTAATTGAAATTATCCATTTTTTTATCTTTTATGAGCTATCATTTATTGAGCTAAAGATTGTCCCACTGGCCATAGTTGTGAAAGATACCTCCTTCTGTTGTCCTTTATTTTTTTGTGATTTTTTTTTTTACATTTAACTATTTGGATAGGGACTCATGTACTATTGATTTGGATGTGCATTAACAGAATACTTTAAACCTAATGTATGTACCATCCTAGGTCCACCTAATTTTATAAGGCTCTATTTATTTTTCTTCTTTCCTCCCTATCTCCCTATCTCCCTACACAAATACTTTTTTGAAGTAGTTTAAGACAATGAAAAGTGAAGTGGGTCACCCTACTTGGCTACTATGCCTTTCTTAAAATTGTTAAAATCTTCATGGCAGCTTTCAAAATATTCTCATTGCTATGATCAAAGGCAAATATAACAAACTCTTCCAGTTCAGTGAATCTATATTTTGGAAGCCTCTGGACTATAGGAACTTTGACTTTTTTGTTTGTTGTTCAGTCATTTTCAGTCATATTTGATTCTTTGTGGCTTTGTTTGAGAGTTTCTTGGCAAAGATATTGGAGTGATTTGCCATTTCCTTTTCCATCTCATTTTATAGACAAGGAAACTAGAGTAAACAGATTTAAGTAACTTGCTCAGGATCACACTTCTAGAAAGAATCTAAGTTTAGATTTGAACTCAGGATGATGAGTCTTCTCTACTCCAGGTCTGGCGCTCTGTGTGCCACCAACTTGCCTAAATTTACTTGATTCAATATAGCTGTTAAGTACTATTTCTATGTCTATTACATGCATATCTAGCAATTTTATATCAGAGCCGAAGTGGGATGGCTCCTTTGTCCTTGATGATGAACAGGGTTTATTATAATAATATTTATAGATATTTTCCATTTTTCTCCAATTTACTAACCTCATTCCATTTTTGCCCTTCAATGCTCTTGGGATGGTTTCACTTGGTTACATTTCTTGCAAAAGTTTCTTTAAACTGGTTTTATTCTCTACTGATTCTGTTTTATGAAATATACTATTCATATAATCATCTCTCAGCCTTCTTCTCAAAATTTTATAACAAAGTTATATTTTATACTTGTGCTGCCTTAGTATATTATCTCTCTTTACTTGACAAATAAGTGTTTGCTGACTAAAATTCTTTCTGGCTGACTTTTGTGTTCTTGTTATGGTTGTACAAAATTGTAATCATAGTCAGAATCACTTCTGTAATACATCGCTCACTTTTAGTGTTTTCCAATTACAAATAATGCTAGCTCTGATTTTAAAAACATGATTTTTTTTGCCATGTTAGGGAGAGAGCCTCCATTCCTACTTTATTTTTTTTTAGTGGTTCTCAAAAACATAAAAAAAAATGCTGTATTATATCAAAGGCTTTTCCAAAAATCTGTTGATATAGTTTCATTGATTTAATTATCTGATTATTAACATCATTTAGTATGCTAATTATTTTCTTAATTTCAACCTATCCTTTTATGCCTGATATAAATTAATTATGATCATAATGCATTTTAATAAATTATACTATATTACAAAATCTTTAAGTTTAAATTATTTCAGTTGAATGCCATTTCTTTCCCTTCTTCTTCTTCTTCTTCTTCTTCTTCTTCTTCTTCTTCTTCTTCTTCTTCTTCTTCTTCTTCTTCTTCTTCTTCTTCTTCTTCTTCTTCTTCTTCTTCTTCTTCTTCTTCTTCTTCTTCTAATTCTTCTTCTAATTCTAATACTTCTTCTTCTAATTCTTCTTCTTCTTCTTCTTCTTCTAATTCTTCTTCTTCTTCTTCTTCTACTAATTCTTCTTCTTTTTTAGTACGAGTGAGGCAATTGATGTTAAGTGACTTGCACAGAATCATGCAGCTAAAGAGTACTAAGTGTCTGAGATCAGATTTGAATTCAGACCCTCTGACTCCAGAGCTAATCCTCTATCTATTGTGCCATCTAGATGCCCTCTTATTTTTATTCTATATATAAACCACATGAAGCAGCATGGCATATGGTAGAGAATAAGTCTCAGTCAAAAAAAGCTGGGTTCAAATTTCACTCTCATATCGTCAACTATGTGGCAGTAGGCATGTCATTTATAACATTTCAATATTCCATATAAATCTCTTAAATTATAAATTGTAGAGGTTTTCTCACAGGGAGAATACCAATGCAATATCATCTCTTCCATTCTAATTCAATATCATATTTTCCAATCTAATATATATGTATTCTCCCTTCCTCTTTTCCACCTCCCCACCCAAAAAAAAAAAGAAGAAAAGAAATGCTCAGCTTTCTAGCTCCCAGCCTGCAGTAATATATAATGAAAGTAGATAGACTTGGTAAATAATAGCCACTGACTTTGCTGGCTTACCAGAATTCATTCATGAGAAAATCAACAAAGCTGCCAAAACAATTAATCTGGTATGTGACACCTAGCTTACTATTTTGTACTTGCAATTCCTTGAAGCAGCTTTCCTCTCTGTGGTTTGCCTCTTTGCCCTCAGTATCATTGACCTCTGTGTTTAAAGATAAAACTGTTACTGGTGTTATTTCCCATATCTATACAGGGAAATGAAACAATTCTATTTCCCTCAGAAGGTAGATCAGCTGTCACAACTTTGGGACTTCAGGATCCGTGATCAGTATAACATGCTGTTTTTGCTTAAGTACTTTTATAGTTACCCTCCTTTACAAAGCTAGTCAGGGACAGCAGAACTTTGCTATAGCAAAGAATCATGAATTGAGGAATGGCCAAGCAAAATAGGAATGCATTGTCATTTTATTGTGCCATAAAAATGATGAAAGCGACAGATTCAGAGAAACTTGGAAAGACTGATACAAATAAGGACAGATAAAGATGGAGAGAGAAGTGCACACAAACAGGACAGCTATTTATTTATATGGCCACAACATGGAAAGAAAATAAAGCTAAGAAAAACTTAAGAATTCTAATCAATGTAATGATTAAAATGGACTCCAAAAGATATGATGAAGCATGCTTCTTGATTCTTAATGGAGAAGTTAGGGATGCTAAGCAAATACCGAAGTATGCATTTCCAGCTAGGATCATTACAACGCAATTCTGCAAGGGAGGGCTTTTATTGGGAAAGGGGAGAGTGAAAGAAAAAAGAAAAGTGAGGTAACTGCAAAAAAAGGTAAAAAAAAAAGAGTATCAATGAAAAGTTTTAAAAAAATATACATAGGAGGCCAGAAAAGTTCAGAGTGACACACATGCATATCCATATAGCAATATTGGTATTACCATACTCATTCAAAATGTATTAATAATAACTAGAATTTATGTGGTGGTTTAAAGTTTATTATATTAGCTCATCAGAATCTCACAACAACTCTGTGAGTTAAATACTATAATCATCTTCATTTTATAAGGAAACCCAAGTGATTTTCTCAGGGTCACACAACCATTAAGTGTCTGAGGCAGGATTTGAATCCTTCCCAACTCTGTATCTACTAGATATTAAAAGAAATAAGCTTTTCATTTTTTATTTTTTTCAAAGCTAGTAAGGGAACACATCTTTTATAATAAATTGTATAAAGGACTCTTGGATAACATGACGTCGTGGAAGGAACACTAAATTTGACCTTAGGAGACCTGGATTCAATGCTCAAATCCTGGCTTTGCTGGCTTGTTTGATCTTCCCAGTCAGTCCATGTTCCCAGACCTCAGTTTCCTCAACTGTAAAATAAATGAAGATGTCAGACAACATGACCTTGATGGTGCCTTCCTGCTCTAAGTCTTATGACCCAAACTTCTTCTCTTTGTGCTATTTATCAGGGAGCATTGCGAAGGATACCACACAGATAAACAGAGGAAATACCCCTTAGCAGCCCAACCTGGTCTATTAAATAAACATACACTTAAGGACACCAGAAAGGAACAAGATAAACCCTGCTAGAATATACAGCCAACTGAAATCTTGGCTTTAGAAAAGAATTATTTGCCTTAAGATAGAACTAGACTTTTAAGAAGTAGAATGAAATATAAAGATAAATCTTAAAGTGCTAAGAAATGTGTACAGATAAACTCCTTTTCACCTGTTTTTATCTCTCTTCCCCAAAGACATAATCTGGCCCCATATTTTCTGTGTTCAATATATTTACATTTCATGACTTACTAAATTTTTTTTCCTTTAGATAAAGGTTGGTTTTTTTTTTAAGACCAATTGAGTTATTATAATTTGTCATTATGGACATCAACCTCCCATTCCTGTTCTTTTTTTTTTTTTTTTTTTTTTTTGTGAGAATAAGTTTCTAGTTTGTAATACAAGTGATTTGCTTTACAGACAATTTTAAAGTGATGGAGATGAGATATTAAGGAGGCAAGTACACTCTGTTAGATATTTAATTGGGTGTTTTCTATGTGGCTTTCAGTCAACAGTAGTACAGTGGAAAGAGCATTGGCTTTGAAGTAAGACGATGCAAGTTTGAATCCTATCTCAGTGCTAAGCATTTGTGTGATCTTGACCAAGTTATTTGCCTTAGTTTCATCATCCATAAAATGATGGGGCTGGATTAAAAAGGCTTTAATTTCTCTTTTAGTTCCAAATCTTATGATTACCTAATGAAGTTTTTTGATTTGCAAACCAAGCATCCCTTTTTCCCAACTTCTAAAAGATGTTCAGTGTAAATGTAAGTGTACTCACCTACCCTGAAAAAAGTTTCTCTTTGGAAAAAACCAGTATGGAAAAATGGAAAAATGTTCAATGTCTTGCAACCCCCTTTTTCATTAATGATTCATTGACAACAACTAAAGGAGTATTTAGCTATGAAGATGACTGAGTTCTAGTTCAAAGCTACATTTATTTCTTTTGGCTAAAAGTTATTAGCAAGAATTATTATTAGTAACAAGAATTACAGAGCAAAGATTAGGTACAATGTGACACTTTAAATGCATTAAAATGTTCAAAACAGAACAAAGAGCTCCCAACAACAAAGATAAGCAATACTTCAAAGTCAGTTTCATAAAGAATCACAGACCAACCAATTCATCATTAGGTCATTTTGATGGAGAGTTTCAGAATCATTTTAGCTCTAGTTTTCAAAAGAGCCCATGGAAATGAAATGTAGGTCTCTGTATTATATAATAAGTAATGACTCAGGTATTGCTAGGGTCAGAGTTTTGACTAATAACCTCTTTTCTTTGGATACTCTTTTCTCTCTACATTTTTGGGACACTACTCTCTCCTGGTTCTCTTCCTATCAGACTGTTTCTGCTCATCTTTGCTGGCTCCTCCTCCACTGTAAGCCCTCTAATCCTAAATAGGGGTCTGTTCTGAGCATTCTACTACTTTACTTGGTGAAGTTATCAGCTAACCTGGATTTAAATACCATCTAATGATCCTCAGATCTACCTATCTTACCCTAACTCTCCGCTCACTTCTAGTTTCATACCTCCAAATGCTTTGTAGATATCTCTAACTGGATGTCTAGTAGACATTTTAAGTTCAACATGTCTAAAACACTACTCATTATCTTTTTTCTTTTTTTTTAAAATTTATTTATTTAGAATTTTTTCCACAGTATATATGCATGAGTAATTTTTAAAATAATATTATCCCTTATATTCATTTTTCCAAATTATCCCCCCTCCCTTCACTCCCTCCCCTCGATGACAGGCAATCCCATACATTTTACATGTGTTACAATATAACCTAGATACAATATATGTGTGTAAATACCATTTTCTTGTTGCACATTAAGTATTAGATTCCGAAGGTATAAGTAACCTGGGTAGATAGTAGTGCTAACAATTTACATTCACTTCCCAGTGTTCCTTCTCATTATCTTTTCTCCAAACTTTCTCTTTGGTCCAAATTTCTTCATTATTATTGAGGGCACCGTTATTTTTCCCAGTTCCACAGTACCACAATCTAACCTTCATCCCCAGCTCCTTACTATCTCTTATCCTCCAGATCCAACTTATTGCCTGTTCTGTGAATTTTCTCTTTGTAATATCTTTCAAATATACCTCCTCTCCTCCAATACTGTCACACTCTGGTGCAGGTCCCTGTTCCCTCAGATTTGAATTATTGCAATAGCCTGCTGATAGATTTGCCTGCCTCAGTTTCCTCTCCACTCTAATCTACTATCTATTTAGCCACTAAAGTTATTTTTCCTAAAAGATAAGTACAACCATATCACCTCCCTGCTCAATAAACTCCAGTAGCTCCCTGTCATTTTTAGGATCAAATAAAAATTTTCTGTTTGGTATTTAAAATTCTTCATAGCCTTTACTCCCCATTTACTTTTCTAGTCTTCTTACACCTCATCCTTCACCACATATACTTTGATTCAGTGACATTGGCCTCCTTGCTATTCCACAAATAGGACATCTCCTTGGCTCTGAGCATTTTCTCTGATTGTGCATCCTCCATGCCTGAAATGCTCTTCTTCCCATTTCTGCCTCCTGTCTTTCCTCAAGTCCCAAATAAAATTTCATTTCTATAGGCAGCCTTTTCTAACTCATCTTATTCTAGTGTCTTCTATCTTAATTATTTTCTATTTACCCTGTATATGTATGGTTGTATAGAACTTTTTTTTTAGGGAAGGAACTGTATTTTTTTTCTTCTTTTTGTATCCCTAATTCTTGCATAGCATTTGGCATATTGTGAGCATTTAATAAATGCTTATTGATTGATTGACTGAAATTCTTAGCTGTCCCTTCTTCAAGGGAAGAGTAGAAATTGCTGTGCTATTTTTAGCTTAAAGTCATAAGTATTTTCTTGCTATAGCCTGCTTAGAAAAAACTAAAATGTTTGCAAGATAACAGAAATAAGCTTTCCTATGGGTTCTTTTGTCTTATTCCCTTGGCATTCTGGCAGAAGTTCTCAGCTCCCAGTACCAGTCCTTTTAGAACAAAACATGAACAAGTAAACAATAAAAACTGGTCTCTCAGATAGCTAGTGCCCTCATGTTTAATTTTTCATTGCACTTAATTTTCTGGTTTGAGGGGCTTGGTTGTACTATCAGAGGAATAATTCTAATTTCTGATGAACAATTCAAGTTTCTCTCAGTTTTAATTATTGAAGACTACACAATAACTCAGGTAATTGTTGCTGTTCATCTTAGTCTTTGAAGAGGACTAATGATATCATGAAGGATGATGTCTTGACCTGTGTGTGAATTGGATTTATGTGAGGCAGTTACACAAACTTCTTACCCTCACTCTTTGTTTTAGAATTGTCAAAGTTCAATGGCAGAACATGTCAGGACAACTGTAAGTGTCTTAGCATGCATTGGATGATCTTGGTGTCTGATGTCTGACCAACTATAAGTGTCACCTTAGTACCAGTTTTAACTGTCTTCCTGGCCACTGGAATAAGTTATTCTCATCTGCTGGTAGACATCTCTCTAACTCACTGATGATTTTGAGGCCAAAATTCTTCAATTTGATTTATCCCAAAGTGTGGTACTGTACATGCTACAGCTTCTTGGAGCCACAGATAATGCCATCTATTAAAGTTATTTTCATAAATGTTTTATTTACTTACCAAAGTATAAACTTCTTTAATTCGGGTATGGTGCCACTTTTCACTCCTAGATAATTCAACAAGGCACGTTCTACCTCCAAGACCCTATGAAGGAAAAACAAATATCTATGATGGAAAGAAAAGTGAAATAAATTTGGAAAAGAGCTCCAGGCAACACACTGAAAAATTTGAGGACCAAGAGATTATTCATTTGTACTAAATCACACTCCTCCTTTCCTGAAATCTACAATCTAACCAAACTGGTTTTTGTATTGATCTTACACCATTTCCTTTTTATATACTTTAGCCTGGATACTACCATGATTGAAATGCATTTTCTTTCCACCTCTAAATGTTAAAATCCTTAAGATTAAGTACCACCTTCTCCATATAATTTCCCCCAACTGATAGTGTCCTTTCCTAAACTCTGTTCCCCAAGATTGAAGCATTCTCTTTCCACCTCTAGCTATTAAAATCCTTTAAATTAAGTACTACCTTCGAGATGCAATTATCCACAACCAGTCCTTCCTAAACTATTGTGTATTTTGTGTTTATTTTGAGTGTGCTTATATTTGTATAATATTTTCCCTGGAAAAATATAAACTTTTTAAGATCAAGGATTTTTTTCCCCATTTTTGCTCTTATAATTTCAATGTCTAAAATAACAGCTGACACATAGTAGGTACTTAAATGCTTGTTCATAAATTCACTTAGGAAAAGGGAATGGAAGGATTTGGAGAAGGCTCTTGGGATATGAAACATCTGATTTGCTTCCTTAAATGTTTGTTGAATGAATAAATTACATAAGTTAAAATAACAACTAGAGAATTACATGAGTCAAATAATATTTCATAAGATAGATATTGCATCTGGTTGTAGGATATGATTATTCATGAATCCTTTTAAAGAATGTAAATGTATCCATAGGCCACATTCTATGTTCTAATTGATTTCTTTGCTGATATTTTAAATAAGGATAATCCCGAATTTCTAAAGAAGAAGCAAATGGTATATGATCATCCAGCATTTTTCTCCCCATAGTGCCAGTTAGAAAATATTACAAGAATCAACCATTTATGAAATCTATAGAAGTTTTAGTTCAGCTATGACAAGGATCAGTGATGGTATCCCTTGTCAAACACCTGGAAATGGTTAATTACTTTTAGTCAACATCATAGCAAATTATGACCAAGACCAACACAATTTCTAAATGCATTGTTAACCTTGCAAAATT
Source organism: Sminthopsis crassicaudata (assembly GCF_048593235.1). Taxonomy (NCBI): domain Eukaryota; kingdom Metazoa; phylum Chordata; class Mammalia; order Dasyuromorphia; family Dasyuridae; genus Sminthopsis; species Sminthopsis crassicaudata. The sequence goes on from NC_133618.1 coordinate 571,001,715, forward strand.
ATGTTTTGTTTCTCAGAAATTATAGAAAATATTAAAGAAATCAGTTTATTTCATTCCTTTACCCATAGTGAGAGCTATTTTTATATTCCATCAGAGAAATGGAAAATCATCTTAGATTTTGTTTTTGTTGTTTTATTTTTGATTTTTCCAAACAAAGAGGAAAAAATCCATATATTTATGGAAAAGGGTTTTGGTGTTTTCTGATTTAACCAGAACTCTTGTCGTACTCATTATTGATCTTAGGAGCCAGAACTGCAGAATGACAGTAAATGAAGACAAATTTTTCTCTTTAAAGCATTTACCCTTAATATGACTCTACAGTATAGCAGCAGCCTCAGTTGTACTGTGCTTGGGGCATTATTGGAAATAATGTGGTAGAGACTTGTTTTGTTGTTGTTGTTAAATCATTTCAGTCCTGTCCAAATCTTTATTACCCCATTTGGTGTTTTCTTGACAGAGATATTGGAGAGTTTTGCCATTTCCTCCTTTAGCTCTTTTTACAGATGAAAAAAACTGAGGCAAATAGAATTAACTGACTTTTTCCAGAGTCACATTTAAACTAGTAAATGCCTGAGACTAGATTTGAACTCAGTTCCTCTTGATTCCAAGGCCAATATTCTATCCACTTAGCCATACAGATATGGCTTTGAAGAACACCTAAATAAAATAATTTATGTTTGGACTATAAGGTAAGCAAACCCTAAATGTAGGAAATACAATACATAGCAGGTGCTTCACAAATAATAGTCACTTGATATTTGTTTATTGTACAACTAAGACATTAATAAGAGTGAGATTTGTTGCTGGAATTGGGGATGCAAAGAAGATACAAAGATAAACCCAGCTCAATAATTATCTACTAGTCATGGTATTTGGAGTTCTTCATTTCTTGAACCCTAAGCCTTTTCCATTCTTATGTGTGGGTACATGGGTAGGAAGAATGCAAACTATAATGTCAATCTCAGAGGGAGGGGTCATTTTCTCCATTTTATGGGCTGTATCCCCAAGTCTTACAAAGTGACTTTGAGAAAAGTCCTTCCATGTATAATGCTTAATTGTGACTTTGCTCATTCTGCCTAACATGTGTAGGGTAACTGAAAGATTCCTGACATGGAGTCAAGAGAGACATGCATTTTAATCCCTATTTCACACTTATTGGCTATACTATCTTAGAAGATCATTTATGCTCTGTTATTTGTTTTCTTGTCTATAAAATAGGAATAGTAGTACTTGCAATACTTTATTTACAAAGCTATTGTGAGGAACGTATGGGCTGATATATGTCAAGTGTTTTGCGAACCATAAAGTATTATCTGAATGCAAGATTATTATTGTTATAATGTCTGTCTATGCCACCAGGCAACTAGGGGGCACGATGGGTAGTACAATGGGATTTGTAGTTGGTAGAACTCTAGTATCAGACCCATACTAGCTGTGTAACCATGGGCAAGTCACTTGTACTTTGAATTGCCTCAATTTTCTCATCTGTAAAATGGAAATGATAATATTACTTACTAGCCTGGGCTTTTGTAAAGATAAAAGGAGATAATGTGTATGAAGTGCTTGTAATTTTTTTTTTGCTGAGTCTTTCCTTCCTCCTTCCCTTCCTTCCTCCTTCCCTTCCTTCCCTTACTTCTTTCTGTCTTTTCTTTCCTCAAGATTCAATAAAAAAGTCACTTCCATAACATTTCTTTCCTCAACATCTAAGGAGAAAATGATCTTACTTAAATTTTCTCATAGTATTTTCTTTTCATTTCTTTTTTGCACTTTTCTAACTCTCCCTTGCATCATTATTCTTGGTCAACTTTACAATTGGTACGATATTACAATATAAACTACTTGAGAGCAGAGTCTATTTATCATTTTATCCCCAGAGCCTAGAAGAATGCCTTGCACACTGCATATGAGACAAATATTTGTTGAATGAATAGAGTAATTGAAAGACATTATAGCAAATTGTTTTTTCATTTTAAAAATTGGCCACAAGCTCACAAGATAATGCCAAAAATATTACTACAATGTCTGTCAATACTTTGAAATATAGGTCTATTGATAATGAGTTGAACATTTTCTAGACCAGATAATTCAAATTACTAATCTGTTTACTAATCCTAATGCCATCCATTGTATTTGACCTGGATTTTGTTCCTATTTAACCTTTATTTACATAGTTGTAGTCTTCTACTTTCTTCACTCTGTTTCATTTTGAAGAAGTTTTTTATAATTCATTGCATTCTTCATGTTTGACATCCCTTATGATACAATACTATTCCATAATGTTTATACACTATGGTTTACTCAACCATCCTGCAATGTCTTGGCAAAGTTTGTATTTGACTTATTGCTTCTTACAAATAGTGATGGTATGAATACTTTTGTACATATAGGCATTTTTTTATCTTAATAACTTCTTTCTAATATAATCTATTGTGGCATCCCTGGGTCAAAGGTTAGGGAAAATGACATATTTTTATTGTATAATTCTATATTGCTTTCTTCAATGGTCAAGTCAGTTTGACCCCAGCAGCACTTTTATTCCTCCACAATTCCACTGGAATTGATTTTTTTTCTTCTTTTGCCATGCTTTCACTTCACAATATTCTGATCATTATTGATTCTCATGCCTCCATTTGGGGTTTTCTTGGCAAAGATATCAGAGTAGTTTGTTATTTCTTTCTCCAGTTCATTTTATAAATGAGGAAACAGTCAAACAGGGTTAAATGATTTGTCCAGGGCCACATAACTCGTAAGTATCTGAGGCTAGATTTAAATTCAGGAAGGCAAATTTCCCTGACTCTAGCCCTGGCTAGCTCCTAACTACCCAAATAATTTATTCTATAGCTTATATTTTATGATTACTCTGAATAACTGTGAGAGTAATTTTTGGATCTAGATCATCTCTAAGGTCTGTAAATTCATTAGTAACTTTTCTTAATTACATAATCAGTGGCATAAACTTGCTTAATGACAAATTTACGTGAATCCCATATATTTTGATGTCATTCCAAATTCTGATGTTTAACATATTTTAAAATTATTTCTATGACCTGGTCTTTGTTGTGTTCATTATTTAGAGAATCATGCTTTAATCCCCAGTTAAGTATATATCTTTTGTTCATATTTGTTTTACTTAAATACTAGATGGAATGCTGGTATTTGTGCAAATTAAACTATAAAATAGTTTGTCCAAGAACAAGATGAGCTTGAATAACCAGCTTTTGGTGGTAGTCAGGGTTAATAGATTAATTGCCAGGTCAGTTGATATGAAAATAAGTCAACCTCTACTTCCACACTCATTATAAATAATGGGTTTTAATTGGAGGAATAGCTTTGAAGGAAAGGGAAGTTTATTTCCTGGCCCAGATTTTTTTCCCTTCTTTTGCATTGCTATTGTTGTTGCTGTTGTTTATTTGTTTGTCTCCAAATTTATGCAAGAAAACAATTGTTCATGATAAATTTTTTTTAGTCTGTAAGATTCTAGGAGAGAGACTAACAAAGCTATATTTTTCTCCAGATTGAAACTGGACAAGGCCCCTTATGTGATTTGTAGGTACTGTCTAAAAAAGAAATATCACATTTAGCATTATTAATAACTACTTGAATAAAGATATACATAGAATGTTATTAAAATTTGCAAATATCACTAAGTTGATAAGGGGTTTGAGAAAAGAATGAAAATCATAAAAGATTTTCATAGGAAAAATAGATCAAATCTAATAAGATTTAAAAGGAATAAATGTAAAGTCCTATATTCAAGTCCAAACAAACACATGATTATTTATATGACAAAGACCTGAGGTCTTTATTACATACAAGCTCCATTTGCATCCTTTCAATTCAATACGCATTTATTATTTATTGAGATTGTTAGGTGCCACAGTGCATAGAACCCCAAACTTGTAGTTCAAGTCTGACCTTAGATTTTGGACTACTTATATAGTCTTGGACAGGTCACTTAGCCTCAATCTATCTCAATTTGTTTATCTATAAAATGGGGATGCACCAACATCCCAGGGTTGTTATGAGAATCAACTCCTTAACTTATCACTTTTTTGTTTTGTTATCACATACCCTTCTATATCCCACCTGATCCTATTCTCTCCCCCATATTTCTTTATAGATTTTGGATGGTTATATATCTTTCATGGCATATATGGAACAGAAAAGTTTTAAAGAGATGTATCTTTGGGGGTGAAGATAACATTTTGAAAATGTTTCATCTGAGAAGTCTATGGGACATCAAGCTAGAACTATCTGATAGGTAGTCATTGATGAAATTGGAGAACTGGATAGAAGTGGATATATAGTTAACAGTTTGATATGAGAGCTAAAAAAAGCCTAATACATGTTAGTATGCATTAACAGAAACATAGCATCCAGAGGTTCCTGACCCCATGTACTATATCACTGGCTGTCCTCCATGACAGAATTATCTTCTTCCTCATCTCTGCCTCCTTGGCTTCCCTGACTGGATTCCTTCACATTTCAATTAAAATTTTACCTTCTGTAAGACTTTCCTGATTTCCCTTAGCAGGGAATAGCTCTTTTTTGCAAAAGAACATGATCAGTATGATGATGTCAGATTGAAGCCACAGAACTTGTATGTACATGTAAATGTAAAGTCTTCCAATTGCTATTTCTTAGCTAATACCAAGTGGTTTTGGTGACTGCTGCTTTATAATATAGTTCTAGATCAGGTACAACTAGACCACCTTCATTTAACTATAAACTATAAACTATACCTCCCATATCCTGCAATTCTGAAGTTAACTATTTGAAAGCAATTGTAAGACTTTACATTTACATATACATACAAGTTCTGTGGCTTCAATCTGACATCATCATACTGATCATGTTCTTTTGTGAATGTTCAATGTTAGTCATTCTTAAAATATACCTAGAACTGAACATCATTCTTCAAATGTAATTTGAGCAAGATAAAGTATAGCAATAGCAGGTACCTATCTGTGCTAAAAGTTAGAAATAAAAAAAATGCAAAAAAGAGCTATTCCCTGCACTCAAGAAGCTCACCATCTTAATGGGGGAGACCACATGCAAACAATGATTAGAGATAATCTCAGTGGTGAATGTCTTCAGGTATTTGAAATGCAGGAATATCACTTGCAATGGTGATTTATTTTTCTAGAATTTATTCTTCTAGAATCCAGAGGGCAGAATTAGAACCAATGGGTGGCAAAAGTCAAATTTAGGCTTTATTGAAAGAAAAATTTCTCAACAATCAAGATTATTTGCAAATGTAATGAAGGGGAAAAGAGAACAATTATTTATTCAATGTCTACTATGTGCCAGACTTTGCTCTAAGCAGTAGTGGTAATAATAATGTTAAAAATAACAATAGTTATATTTATATTTCACTTTTAGGTTTATAAAGCACTCTGCACATATTACTCCTTTTATCTGCTATTATCTCCATTTAGAGATGAAATTGGCAGGTTGATTGTTGTTCTTTATTCTAGAAGAGGACCAAAATGATATCACTATGTTAAAATCAAATTAATTAAGTTCAACTGTGGTCAATCAGATCAATGTTGTCTCCCAATGCTTGGCCACAGGCTGGACACAAATAGTCCCTATGAACATTTGGGGTGGATTCTCTAACTTTGTGCATCTTACATTCTTCTGAGCTACTTCAATTCTGCTTTACTCATAGAGCCCAGGATCTTCTCTTATGAGAGCACGCCATGCTGAGTGGTCCTGTGCCAATGTCTTCCATATCTCACAATAAGTGTTCAAGTTCTTAATAAATATCTTGAGAGTGACCTTGTATCACTTTGAGAAGTTAAGTTAGTCTCCCACAGTTACATTGCTACTAAGGGTCTCAGCAAGGACTTCCAACTCTGAGTCTAGTGATTTCTCTGCTTTGCTAGAAATCTTTCAGAGGAGTTTGGATGACCATTTGTTAGATATGTCATCAGAGGATGCTTAGTCAGGAAATGAGTAGGTTAACTTTCCTCCAAGGTCTTTGCTATCTCTGAGATTCTGTGATTTAGTTGCAAAAGAAATGATGTTTTTGTTTTCTAAGGAGGAGATAACAAAGAAAATGTGATTGCTCAAATTTTTTTTTACCAGTAACATGATTCAAGAATTTATCAAGTCATACATATAAAATGTGCTGCTAATTGCATTAGCAAAGGATCAATATAAAAACACTACAATTCTGCAACCTTTGCTTCTTCAAAATTTTGTTCTAATGGTTGAAAGGTTGTAGTTCAAATATTGGGTATTCTTTCCAGTGTTTAGGGTGGACAGAACAATGTTAGCATTAACACTAACTGACGGAACCTCACAGGCCTGAAGTCACTTTACTAGGGAAAGCAATAAAAACAATGTGTCCATATAAATGAAGTCATTGATTGATGCTCATTAAAGTTATGATCAGGGATACATGCAGAATTGTTATGGAATATGGTGTAAAATGTTGGTCTAATTTCTTTCTTTTAAATTAAAGCTTTTTATTTTCAAAACATATGCATAGATAATTTATCCTTGCAAAACCTCTTCTAATTGTTTTCCTCCTTCCCTTCTCCTTCACCCTTTTTCCTAGATAGCAAGTAATACAACATATGTTAAATATGTACAATTCTTCTTCCACAATTAAAATGCTGTACAAGAAATATCAGAGCAAAAAGGAAAAAAAATGAGAAAGAAAACAAAATGCAAGCAAATTACAATAAAAGTGAAAGTACTATGTTATGATCCACACAGTACCCACAGTTCTTTCCCTGGGTGCAAATGGTTCTCTCCATCACAAGATCATTGTCTAAGCCTAATTTCTGTCAAGCCGCTTTTCAGTTTTCCTTTTTAGATAATTTGTTTCCTAGACCGAGTTCCATTGTTTCTGATTTGCCCTTGTTTAGTCTGTCCTATTGATGTATCTCTATTTTTTAAACCAGTACTACATGATTTTGAGGACTGCTACTTTATAATATAGTTTGAGGTCTAGAAATGCTATTCCCCCTTCATCCATATTTCTTTTCCATCATTTCTCTTGATATTGTGAATCTTTTGTTTTCTAAATTCATTTTATTCTTATTTGATCAAGTTTAGTAAAGAATCCCTTTGTTAATTTGATTGTCGTAGTATTGGAAGTGCAAATTAACATTGTAGCATTGTCATTTTTGTATCCACCCTTGGGCACTAAATTCTTTTAAGTTGGTCTTTATTTCTGTAAGGAATACTCTGTAATAGAATCTAATAAGTCTTTTGTGTCTTTACATACTTTCTTCTGTGCATATGTTGCAACATATTCATAGTGGTGATGCACCCATTTATAACAACTTTAATTCTGTAGAGCTTGTGGTATTCCATGACTTGTTGTCATATAATAACATTGAAAGAATGTCAATGTTTAAAAAAAAGTCACTCCTTTTAGAAAGAAGCTTGTGTAATTTCCTAAAGGCAATCTAACTTGCTCCCTTCCTCTTATTAAATTTTCTATTCATGTGCAATGTCTATTCAATATATGTGTACTGCTGTACTAATTCTATGAGTTTTCCATCCAAATGCAAATTAGTCTCTCTAAAACATAAGCATTCCTTAGATACTTTTTCCCCTGTGGATAATTAGTCTGAATTATTTTGAGTAATTATAGATCTCATTTAGGAGGCTCTATGATATTCTGAGGCTTGATGTAATCAGTACAATGCCATCCTAAAAAAAGGAGCATCTAGAATACATCTATAAAAAATCCTTCTTTTATTTGGACTCTATACAGGACATCCATAATGATAGTGATATGCACCCTGTTTTGTCCTCTGTTTGTTATAATAACCACAGGGTCATTAAAATATTATCTCTACTGTTCCCTGTTTTGAATCTTATATGATTTTTAATACATAGTTTAAGAACTACTTTGTTGGAGGAAAGATTTTAAAGTAATATTTTGCCTGACTCAATCAGATGATTTTTAAAATTAATAAACTATAAGCCCAGTGAAACCTTGTATTCTCCATATCCTGCAGTTAATCATGTAACTACAAAGAAGTGATCTATTAAATATAATTTATGAAAACTATGACTATTTTTTCCCTTTCCTGATCCTCAAATGCTCTGGGTTTATATGGATTGGGCTTAATCCTAGGGGGGCCTGACTCTAGAATGGTCATTTTCTCTTTCTTGTTGTATCTGTTTACACTCTAGAATAAAACTTTGGGGAAATTTCTAAAACAAAGCTTGAGTAGAACTTGTATCTAAGTTTATATATATGTGTGTATATATGTGTGTGTGTGTGTGTATGTGTATGTATATATATATATATATGTATATATGACAAGATTCTCTTTTGTAGAAATACTCAATGTACGATATGGGTTCTGGGCTTGGAATAGCTTTTTATTTTTATTTTTTATGATAGAAAATGAATGAGTCAAAAATACTTACAGATGTATGAATAAACACAGGAAATATAAAATGTTAAAAATAACCCACTATTCTCATTAGGCACCCTGGGAAGATAAAGACTTCAACAATGAACAATTATTTTCCCTTTACCTTGAACCTACACTTTCTGACCAATGAACAAAAATATCATGGGTCAGACTTTGAAAACAGAAAGACAGAAGAAACAGCCAGGAACTCAAAATTCATTTTCCCTATTTCACCCTTATGTAGGCAAGTATAGATTACTAACCACTGTCATTTTCTATTCATAGGTGGGTGAAAGAAAAGAAATCTTTCTCTTATTTAGCTACACTCAGATCTTCAAGTTCAAGAAAGAAAAAGCTTTGGAAAAAAAGAAGACAGTCACAAAGGGCATGGGTGCTACTGCCCTGAAGGCTCTGACTTCTGTTAAATAAAAATGTATGAAAAATTTCACTCCTTTACTAGAATAGATTAAGATATGCTTCTTTTTCAAGGAAAGGAGTAGAAGAATTTTTTGATGATTAATAGACTTGGGAGAGAAGCAATAGTCAAAGCAGGTACTACAAGGAATTGTGAGCAGTTAAAATACAAGAGCAATGAAGACTGATATAAACTTTGGTTTGTCCAGGTGAAAGAAAGAAATATACTTCTCATTTTAGAAAAGGAGGACAAATTATGAAAATTGTCAGTGACAAGTCCAGAATGATTAAAACAGTGTCAGATCTGTGGATGTACTAGATAAAGATATTCAGAAAAGAGATGGTCCTATGAGACTTCTTTATTTTTTTTTTTCTATTTAAAAAATGTGATTTTCCCCATTTACGTGTAAAACAATATTTTTTGTTATATATGTATATTCTCTGAGAGTTCTTCAGATAAATCAAGAAAAACCAAGACCAGATATCTCAAGAAAAGCCATTTGCGCATATTTCATCCACTTTTCCTCCAAGAAGTGTTCTGTCACTCAGGGAGATTGGTATGGGACTCTCAAACTCAAAGATTCTTGGATTTGGGTTTTACCTGACCCAGCTAGCAGCCATCACCTTAGTAATTAAACAAAAATATTATAAGAAATAAGAAAAGGCAAATAAGATGCCTTATGTGGAACAATTTCTCAGATTGAAGATTGAAAATATATGTGGGGAAGCTAAAAAAATAAAGAAAAAATGTTCCGACATATCCCCCAAGTGTCTAACTGTCTAACTAAGAGGATAAAGATAATAGCTCTCCTCAAATAGACCATAGGGAGAATAATTCCTCCAATAAGGATCTGTCTTCCTAGGCCATAGTCAACCAATCATGAGGTCCCAATCTTTGTAGACCACTCAGAGGAATTCCTTGGATATTCTCAGCAAAACATTAGGTTCTATGTTTGGTGGTATCTCCTGTAATTTCATCAAATTACTGAAAAGACAGAATCAGAGTCTACTCTCAGGAAACTAAAGGTCTAATGTAGGAACTTATAGTCAAATGAATCATAGATGTCTAAAAGTAAAAACTATTAAAAAGTAAAAAATTTGAGATTTTCCCCATAAGTATTTGTTTCTGAGTTTAGAATGATGATACATCTCTGTTCAGGTATTACTTGAACCATCCAGTTAATTTATCTTTTTCCTCTGAATTAATCCCTCCCTCTTTCCCTTGCCAAATAAAATAGTTGGGTGAAAGCTCAGATCCTGCCTGTTTGTTTGGACTTTAAATAGTTTTCCTTGGATTGCAACATTCTCTGTAACTCTCTGCATAAAATAGTCAGACTGTATGAATTATCTCAGTGCTAAAGTATAGAACAGGAGTGTTCATCCCCTGGACATTTTCAGACATTGTCTAATAGAAGAAACAGTTATTTAAGCACAGATATTGGGTACTACCAAGCTAGCATTTATATAGTACTTTAAGTTTTTTTTTTTTTTTTATTTGGTTTGGTTTGAAATTGAGTCTCCCTATCTTTGCTATGATGCAAATACAGTGGCCACTCACAGGTTTGTTCCTATAGTGGTCATCATGGAAGCTTTGACTTGCTGTGTTTCTGACTTGGGCTGCTGACAAATGGACTGGTGTGATTATACATAGCTGTAATCCCTGAGACTGAGGCTAATGGATTACTGGATCCTGTGAATTCTAAGTTGCAATGAGCTAAGTTGAGGGTAGTAGAATGTCCTTACTAAAAATATGATAGCCATTGGGTTCCCTAAAGATGTATTTTAAGTTTTGCAAAATGTTTTACAGATATGATTGCCTTTTATCTTCATAAGAACATTGGATGATAGGTGTTTGTACTATCACTGTTTTTTAGATGTGGAAAACATAGGTGACTTGCCCAGGCTTACATAGGTAGGAATTGTCTGACTGGATTTAAACTCCTATTGCATATGCAATGCTTTATCTATGGCTCTATCCTACTGCCCAGGCCATTTCTAGTCTGATCATGAACAAATTTTGCCATCCTTTTGCATGTAATTTCCCCATCATTCAAATTGGAATTGCTTACTTTTTTTCTGATTACTGTATGGTATTAAAAACTGTGATTATAATTTCTTTGCTAGGGCCTATGTACATAAAACTCTCACAGGCAGCTTGTTATAGTAGCTTTGGGGCAAATGTTGGCAGTGTTTTCATGTACCCATCATTGATTCAGGCAGAATATAGGCAGAGGGCATGTAGAATCATTGATGCAGGTAAAAACCTACAGGAATCCCTCAGAATGCCAAGGTTATAAAAATATAGCTTTGGCAAGTAAAAGTAGAGGCAGCCAGAAAAAAGCAGCTGGAATCCAGGGAAATGGGGAAACACAGTATTGGCAATAGGAGCTGGATAGCTTCCATTGAACAATCTAGGCCTAAGTTTCCAAAAATGGCAGGTTCCACCCTTTTACCACTCTGGAAAAGATGCAAAATGTGTTAGTTGCCAATTGTTAAATCTGAGGCAGGCAATGAGTCCCAAGTCGTTGCTGGGGAGTCTTATAGACTTCTAGCATTGTTGTTCATCCTTCATTTTGAAGAGAACCAGTGACAATACAGGTGATGTCTTGATTTGCACATGAATTGGATCTTACTTGAGGCGAAGTTTCATGGGTCGCCTTCACTCTCCCAGAATCATCAAAGTCAGTGACAAGACAAAAGCAGGAGACTCCATGTTTGACCAAGCTCTATGTGCTTCACAGTGCCTCCGGTTGATTTCATGGCCATTGAACCAAATTGGTTTCGTCTGCCCATTCTTCGGGGAAAGTCTTACCATGCTTGGAGTAGACATTCCCCTAATTCACCAACAGGTTAAAGGTTGTTGGTTACCCTCAATCTTGTTTAGCTTGCCTGCCAGGTGAGTTTACTGGGGAATGCTACAGCTTCTTAGAGCCTTGAGTGGGAATAAGGTGAAGGTGGACGCCAAAGGTGGATGAGCAACCCTGAAAAGAACTCAGCAAGCAAACCAGAGGTGCTTGTCCTCCCTGTGCACACCAAACACAGGAAGGGCAGAGGACTCTGTGTGGGCTCCAAAGCACCTTAGAGCCAAGCCATATTGGGGAGAAGTTGATGAGAAAGGTATCTGAGGGTGAATTTTTAAAAAGCTTTCAGAAGCCAGGTAGTATTCCCTTTCTCCCCCCCATGTCCAATGCCAGGAAGGATGGAATTCAGGAAGAAAACTGGGCAAAAATTTCTGATGGGAAGCCAAGAAAACCATCAAAAATAGAGCCCCTGCCCAATGTACAGCTTGTGCAAATAGGAACCAGGAACAAGTCCAGAGCCAGATGTGTGTATGTGCAAAAGCTCTTTGCTTAGACACACCTTGATGGCAAATCTCTTTTTTTGTTAAACACATCAGTCACATCCTATGCAGACCCAAAGTAATATTCCTGTGGTGCCTGGGGATAATCCAATCTCTAGATGACATTTTAAGGGTCTCAATGAGTGAAAAACCGGACATAGGCCTGCCAGGCAGGATAAAGCCGATGGATGGCAGGTTGTAGATTTAGATCATTATCTCTGTAGATCTTCTGTGCCATCCTATATTATATGTACTGGGCCTACTGGGAGCCTGGTGCTCAGAAGAAATTAAAATATTTAACCAATATAATCAATTGTCTTTTTCTATAGCAAGTCTACACATATGTTTTATGGCACAACTGAATCTCACCTTGATGACCTGAAACATATAAAGATCATTTTAAAAAATTTTGAGTTTTATTAACATCTTTTGTTTTCACATTATTTCTATTTCTAATTAGATTTCATCCTTTTCCATCACCTGGAGAGCTATCCTTTGCAACAAAAAAGAGGAAAAAATTCAATTTAGTAAAACTAACAACTGAATCTGATAGAATATATTCTGTTTCACATCTAATCAGTCAAAAAGTATTTGTTTGGCACTTATGTACCAGTGCTTATACTTACATAGGGCAACTAAGTATTTCATTGAATAGATTGCCAGAAAGATATACAGACGTTGAAGGCATGGAAGGAAAGAGGGAGAGAGGGAGGGGAGAGAAAGAGAGCAAAGGAAAGATACACACACACACACACACACACACACACACACACACACACACCTGGACAGACAGGAACAAATAGGGAGATAGACAAAAATAGAGAGATAGAGATAGAGACAGATGAAGAGAGAGAGAGAGAGAGAGAGAGAGAGAGAGAGAGAGAGAGAGAGAGAGAGAGAGAGAGAGAGAGAGAGAGAGAGAGAGAGAGGAGGAGAGGGAAGAGAGAGAGAGAAAAGAAAAGAAAAGAAAAGAAAAGAAAAGAAAAGAAAAGAAAAGAGAAGAGAAGAGAAGAAGAGAAGAGAGGGGGAGACAGGGAGAGGGAGGCAGAGAGGGAGGAAGGGAGGGAAGGAGGGATGGAGAGAAGGAGGAAGGGAAGAAGAAGGAGGAAGGGAGAAGACAAAAAAGAAGGCATTTGCTTGATAAAAACTGCCTGTCACATATTTCAGGAGCAGGGGATTATTATAATGATCATTTTAACCAGTTAACTCATGAACAGGTAAGTACTATATATCTAGAATTCCCCCTTTGCTGTCTCAGGACATTAGAGTAGATTTTTGGTCCCCACAAGCCATGACCCCTGATCATTTTTTCCTCCACTGCTCCTATCTGTGGTCTGTTCAGGCTTCCTGTCTTGCCTGCTTGCATCAGGGTCTATGTGCCTCTATAGGCTAGCAGAGCGGATGCTACTGGGCACATGCCTGGTATAGGCTCTGGGAGAGCTTTTCTTTGTTGTTGCCATATGTCTGTGCCTATCTCTGCATTCTAAACTTCCTATAGGCTTCCTGCATTCTATATCACCATGGCTATAGATCATCTACCAACTATAGGGAAGGGGAGAAGAAGTCCCATTAAGTTATGTACCTGTCTACATGAAGGTAAATTGATGGGGACAGTCATGACTTGCAGCAATTTTGTTTGCCTTATCTTTTTTTTTTTTCATTTTCCAAATTCCCTGTTCATAATGACAGGTATATAATTTATCTACACATATATGTATACATATTTACATATGTCTTGGAATTGACTCTCAGGACACTTTCAAGGGTCCCTTTTTGCCCCCAAACCCTTCTGGGTAATGAGGTCCAGAGAGGGAGTGTTGTTTTCCCAGACACAGAGCTGTCAGGCAGCCTTCTCAGTATACCAGTCACTTAGATATATTTTTTTACTTTGTTGTATTCCTCTCAGAGTCTAACACAGTGCCAGGCATGCAGGAAACTCTTAAGGGCTTGTTGAATTGAATTTCATGTCTCTTGACATTTTAAAATTTTATTATAAACAGAAATCTTTGCTATCTAAATGAACTAAAGCGCCTACATTCATTTTTCACCAAATTTTAAAATGAATATTTAGAGGCAGACAAGACCATAAAGATAGTTTCTGGCACAAAATATAGTACGCTGTATTTATTGGCAATATCATTATCCACTTAAAGAGAAAGGAAAGAAATCAAAGCTATTTAATAAAGTCTAATGCCAAAGCACTCCCAGGAGAATAGACTAGCCTGAAAATCATCTTTCAACTAGGTTTTGCATTTTAAATTGCTATTACGTTTTTAAGAGAAATTGAAGACAGAAATAACTTTGAAGGAGGAAAAAGTCATTCTCCTCACCTCAGGTGGTCATATGGAAATTTATTATTCTTCCTGATCCACTATTATTAACACAAAAGTGTTTTGTGAGTTGCTCTTTAAAGCATAATTCATAAAGATTTGTTTCTTATTTGGTTAGCTTCAAGTATCTAAACATTAGACTTGTGCCTGTGGACTTTGTGGTTCTAACCACAGCCAATGCCTGAAAATCACTGGGGAGGAGTGGGCCATGCTAGAGTTATCTAGATGGTAGGACAGACCTGAGTTCAAATCTAACCTAGCTAGCTATGTGACTCTGGGCAAGGCAATTAACCTCTCAGTTCCAGTTTCCTCTTATGTAAATTGGGGCTAATGAAATCACCTATCATATGCTTGTTGTGGGGAATCAAAAGATAATTGATGTTGGGTATTTAGCAAATCATAAGGTACTACATAAATGCTAGCTATAATAATAACAGCTGGCCTTTATATAGTGCTATATATACACACAGATATATAGATATGTCTATGTGTGTTTTTGTACACACACACACACACACACACACACACACACACATATATATATATATATATACATTCATATATAATTTGGTCCCTGTGGTAAACCTCATTTAACAGATGAGAAAACTGAGACTGAGAGAGAGGCCAGTAAGAGTTTGGGCAAGATTCCAACTTAGGTCTTGATTCTAAGTCCAATATTCTGCCCACTGTGCTCCCTAGCTACCATCAGCTACTATTGATGATGATGATAAGTATTGCACACTACAGACTCATAGATCATTACAAAAGTTTGAAAACAGGATGTTCCAGATAGTAGATTTTCACTTATGGTCTTGGGAGATATCATCAGAAATATTTTATACAAATTTTATTTCTGACTTGAACTAATTATCAGAAGTTAATGGGTACTGCGTCATTTAGAGAGATCTATGGTGCCTGCCAAGGGACAATGATTGGCTAAGGGATCCCAGGAAGCCCTAGATAATTCAGGCAATAGAATGGGAGACCAAAGATTGTCAACAGAGTTGATTGTTAGTGCTTTGGAAGTTATAACTGCTGCTGAAAGATCAGATTATAGGAATGTAACTAAGTATAGGGAAAAGTTTAGTTTAAATACTAAAAAAGAGAAAGATCAGAAAATCTTACAACTTTACTGAATTGTAAAGCACCGAGTTTCAAAGCTATATAAAAGCTTTTGTAATAAACTTTTACATCATCTTCCTGCCTGTGCACTCTTCTCTCTCCATGGCATTCACCATTTTGATCCCAGATTAATCGTGCTATTTCTGATTATTCCAGTCCTTGACTCAAAAATTGTGAATGGCTCACCTTTATTTATTGAATAAAATCCAGAAACTTTGCTTGGCTTTCAATGATAATAAAGATAGCTAGGGTTTAGGCTCTTTAGGTTTGCAAAGCACTTTGCATATATTATCTCAGTGATCTTCAAACATCCTTCTATTATTATTCCCTTTTTTATACATGGAGAAATGGAAGCTGAGAGGATGACTCCCACAGTGCTCTATCCATTACACCACCTAATTGCCTCTAGGAAATTTATATTCTGTGTCCAAACTTCCTTTTAATATTTTCTAACCCCATCAGTTCTTTGTGGTTCAGCTGAACTAAAACATACATTCACTATTTGCTAGGAGGGTCCAGTGCCTTTTCATCTCTTTGCTTTGAATGCCCTTCTTTTTCTTTCTCTATATTTCAAGCTCCTATTATGATCTTCAATGCCCAACTCAAATGCCTGCCTCCATCATGAAGTCTTCTCTAAGAAAGGCAGCACAGCCTGTTTGTT